>NC_065585.1:71203750-71805000 GCF_024542745.1 Macaca thibetana thibetana
AAAATCCTAATGTTATTTGGGATATGTCTTTCTCACCTTGTAAAAATGATGCTTAGGAAAGTGGAGATGTTGGAGAATAAAACAGTCACAGAATGGTAGGGAGGACATACGGGATTTTAGTTGTTTAGAAAGATAATACAAAATGAGTCCATAAAGAGGGCATTAAATGAAGTAACTTTAGGGAGGATGGCAAGGACATGTGGTATAAAAAGTTGCTACAACTAACAGTCAAATATAAGTGAATGTAAAATCTTTCCTTTACTCAAAAAAACTATAAGGAATGTCAAGTATTAAATCAAAGGAACCAGTATACATACTTTCTTTACTGTTGTATTGACTTGTGGTATCTTGAAGATAGGCAGAATCTCAAGACTTGTTTGGGATCTAAAGGAAAGGAAGATTCTATTTTATTTTATTTATGATTTTATTTATTTTTTGCAAGACTTCCAGCAGATAGAAGGCAAGGAGACATGGAGATAAAAAGGCCTTGCAAGCAGCGTTTGTCAGATTTAGGCTGTTAAGTAATGTGGCACACAATGCTCATCATTTTGATGTTTTACTTCGATTTTACATCATGCACTTGTGTCTCTTTGATCTGACGTGCTGCAGAAACACAGTATTTCGTCATGGTTGTCTGTTTGTTTCAGCAGCCCTTGACTCAATAAAACATCTCTGAAGTCTATTAGTGGGCCTTAGTTTAGGTCCCTTGCATTAGTTTCTCTAGCCTTCCATGAAGATAGACAATTTAGTAAACAAAAATGAACAAAAATGGAAGAAGATAAAGCAGATTCTCCTGGACTCTGCAGTTAGGCAGACTTAAATTTGACTCCCAGCAACTCTTTTGGGGACATTTGTTACCTCTTAAGGTGACCTTGAGGACATCTCCTGCCTTACCAGGCTGTAGTGAGGATTAAATGAAAAAGAGATATGAAAGACCTAACCATTGTGTAGTAAGCAATGTGTGCGGTCTCTTTCTTGAATGGACTTTGAAGCAATTGCCAAGTCACATAGGCCACATTGTGTGATGTGGTGATAATCTTGGACCTTTATGTTGCAGAGAGTCAGCAGGGCAGCTTAAAATTATGGTTCCCTCCTCAGAAACTCTGATGCAGCAGATCAGGCTTGGATCACAGGAATCTTCATTTTTAACAACTGTGGAAAATAATTCTGATGAAAGTAGGATCTTTCAAATCCCAAGACTTTTTTGGGATTTAAAAGAAATTCAACCATTTGACCCTGAAACTTAAATAACTTGGATGGGTGAGTTTTCTTGGTTCATCTTTTAACAGTAATCATTATGGGGATCTAAACATTGTCCACAAAATTCTACTTGAGAAAAATTATTCAAGAATACCTGTGTCTGCTTAGGTAAATATACTAATTTGTAAAAATATGTACATCACTTATTATAAGTACTGTGTTAGTCTGATCTCATGTTGCTATGAAGAAATACCCGAGACTGAACTGAGTGATTTATAAAGAAAAGAGATTTAATTGACTCACAGTTCTGCATGGCTGGGGAGGCCTCAGGAAACTTACAATCATGGCGGAAGGCACCTCTTCACAGGGCAGCGGGAGAGGAGATGAGTGCCAGCAGGGGAAATGCCAGAAGCTTATGAAACCATCAGATCTTGTGAGAACTCACTCCCTATCATGAGAATACTGTGGGGGAAACCACCCCCATGATTCACTTACCTCCACCCAGGTACTTCCCACGACACATGGCGATTACAATTCGGATTACAATTCAAGATGACATTTTGAGTGGGGACACAACCAAACCATATCAAATACCTTACCAAAAGTGAGCTTAATACGTGAAATAAGTGAAAGTAGAAGGAAATCTATTAAAAGGAACATATCAATCTTTATAGTTAATAAATTTTGGGTATTTCTTTACCAAAGGAAATAAGTATTTTGAGACCAGACCTATCACACAAAAACCATTCTGCATCATCTCCCCTGTAATTCAATCTGGATGCAATTAATGAGAGTGCTCTGGCTAATCTTGATTGTCATGATGGTATGAGGAGATGTGATATATAAGGTATTCAAACCATGTGGGGTATATTATTAAGAATCATTGTTAAGTAAGAGGATAAAGTGAAACAGAATGAAATAAGTCAGGCATCCAGTTTTGGTATTTCCTGTTGTTAGTGCTAGAATTTTTACTTTTTATGTTAAAAATGCAACATACTTAATTTTTCCTCTGATACTTACACAATGTAATTTATATATACATATATATCCACATGCATGCACATACACATACATTGAGCCATATTTGATGACCAAAAAGGGAGAGGCCCCAAGGGCTCTTTGGTGTGCAATTAATATTTTGGCCAGAAAATCAGCAGATTGTTTCAGTATGGTTATGTGTTATGACATCATATTCCAGTAAAGTTATAATGAACAGAAATTTTGTTTGTCTCTGTGGCAAACCAAAATGAGTTTTGTAATTGTCAGCAGGCCTTAGTGATTATAGTGGCGCCCACTCCCTCTACTGTAGTTAAAGGTCTGTTAGCATTTCAGTTGTGGACCTTCTATTTTCAGAAGTTTATAATTAATTGTAAACATTTGCTGTATGGTGAAAGTTTGCCATATAAGATCTCAGTTCAGGAGTAAATTTCTGATTTCAAATTATCTGTTTTAAAGTTTTATAGTAGCACCAGTTAAAAATAAACAAAGTTCTGTGGAGGTGGGAAAACTGAATTTTGTGAAATACAAAGTGAAGATCACCAGCGTTATTCATATTAGTCTTGTCAGATTTTTGCATTAAAGGGATTAAAATAAAATAGATAGGAAATTGTGTACTCCAGTACACAATATTTAATTATTGTAACCAAAAAGCAAATAATATTGTAGTTTTTAATGCTTTTTAATCTTTGTTTATAATAATGCATTTGAAATGCTTTAAGTTAACAGAAAACTGTAGTTCAAGAAAATTGATTTTAAGTTAAGCGTTTAAAACAGCAACTTTTTCTTTTTTTCATACTCTGAATTCCTGTCCTTCATTTGGCACTGTTAATTACTCCTGTCCCTGACATTGTGTTGTATTTTTTTTTCTAACTTTGACCCTTTTTCATCTCTTTCACTGCTGTCTATTGTTTCCCTTGCACTTTGATCATAGGCATTAATCAGTTCCTAGCCTTAGGCTCTTTTTTGATTCCTTTACACTTACCCTTTCCAGGTGCTTATCCACTTGCATGGTTTCAATTATTGCCTCACAAATCTGCATCTTCAGTACCAATCAGCATTTCTAGTTCTTCACCTTCAGTAAACCTTCATTGATTAGTCCCATCTGCCTGGTGAATTCTTACATGATGGGCTCTTTCCAGTTTATCTCAGGTTAAACATAGAGCGTCACTACTTGGATGTGCAGTAATTATCTAAAATATAGTAGGACCTCAATTGGACTTCTTTTTGCTTGGAAGCAAACATTTTTAAGGACTGGAGTGATTTTTAACTCATTTTTTTCAGCATTGCAATTGTAAATCCACCATTCCATCAAAATCGATTCTGTTTATTTTGCTAAGTTGCTCAATTCAATGGTCATATTTCTCAGTCATCATTTTACTTGACCTGTTAGTAGCATTAGATACAATTAATCCCTCCCTTCTCCTTGATAGACTTTTTTCCCATTTGGCTTTCAGGAAGGACATTGTGCTTGCTTGCCTTTTCTCCTATCACACCCTCCCACAGAGTTCTCATTGTTTTATGCCTTTAAATACTGCCTGTATATTGATGATTCCCAAATTTTATCTCTACCTTGGACCTCTTTGCTGAAGTGCAGACTAATAAATTGAGTTGTTCACTTGACATCTGTACTTGGATGTCTAATAGGTCTAATAATCGAACATCTCCAAAACAGAGCTGTTGAAATCCACCCCCAGCAAACCCATTTCTTTTTTCAGTCTTCACTATCTCAATAGATGGGTACTCCGTTTTCTAGTGGTTTAGTTCCAAAACCGTGATGTTATCCCTGACTCCCCTCTCATATTCCATAGCCAGTCTTTGGGTAAACCCGTCATCTCTACTTCCAAAATTCATCTAGAAACAATGACTTCTCATTACTTCCATTGCTACACCCTAGTTCAAGCCACTGTCACTTTTCCCCTGGATTATCCCAGTAGCCTATTAGATATCCTTGCTTCCAGCATTGTTCCCCTACAGTGTGTCCTCAAAATAGTAATCAGATGGTTATTTCAAGAGATAAATCAGATTATGTCACTTCTCTGTGCAAAACCTTCCAGTGGCTGATCATTTCACTTGGGGTAAAAGATGCTTACAGCAATTTGTAGGGAAGGCCCTGTGGAATCTTGCCACCTCTACTCGTCTAGCTTTTCCTCTCTCCCTAAACTTTTGCCAGACAGGCCTCCTCCGAGTTACTTGAACATGCATGGCACACTCCTGCCTCACTGCTCTTGCTGCTGGTATACTCTCTGCTTCAGATGCACTGTTCCAGATATCTGCATGGCTTGTTCCCTAACTTGTTTCAGGTCTTTACACAATTGATATTTTCTCAATGGAACGTCTCTTGGCCACCCTATCTAAAACCTACCTCCCTGACACTTCTGAACCGTTTCCTCTTTACTTTTTCTTACATCTGTCTCTAACATACTAGGTATTCTACATATTTTTCTTATTGTTTATCTTCCCTACTCTAAGTGTTGTTCATTGTCATAGTCCCCTGTCATATAGAGGACACTCCATAAATAATTGTTGAATTAATGGATTTTATCACATCTCTTAATTTTTTCTCCTTAATTTCTTTTGTTTTTTTTTTTTTGTTTCTTCTTACAGCCTCTATTATCTCTTCATATCTGCATTATTGCAGCTTTTTAGTCACATGTCATTAGCCTCATTACCTCATTCACCATAAAATGTATGAATATAACACTTCCTGCTCAAGAATTGGCCTAAACTCCTTATTCCTGTGCTGAATCTGCTCTCCTTATTACTTTGCATTGTACTCAGTCCATTTCTCTGCTCCTGTATTTCTAATCATAATTATCTTCTGCAAAAAGCACAGTAATCTACATGTTGTCGCCTGAACAGTCTTGCCTGACCCAGCCTCTGTTGTAGCTTCACCAGACTGTTCACTTACTTCTGTCAAAATCTGACCAAAAACTTCTCACCAGGAAGTCTCCTGTGATAGAATTAAATAATTTTTACTTGATTATTTTATGTTTAATGTTGTATTCTATATATGTTTTTCATGGAGATCAGTATAAGCTATTATCTGTAGATGTATTGACTCACATTTTATCAAAAAAGTATATTTTTGAGGTTAAATTTTTTTTAAGAGTATAGCACATTATATAATTGGTATCATTTTAAACAAAATAAGTCTTATGAATGATTATAGAGTGGTTTTATTAAGCTAACTTTATTGTTTTTATTTTCTTATTTTAGGTATCATTGCCCAGTGCCTAAGATCTTTTATGTTCAGCTCACTGTAGGAAATAATGAATTTTTTGGGGAAGGAAAGACTCGACAAGCTGCTAGACACAATGCTGCAATGAAAGCCCTCCAAGCACTGCAGAATGAACCTATTCCAGAAAGATCACCTCAGGTGTGGTGCTGGTGCATGTGACAGTCTCTTCTTTCTACTTTCCCAGTGAAACAAATCAGTGCATTTTATAATTAAAACAAATAATCTGTTCTGTTAGGGAAGAATACTAGAGTGAAGACCTGCTAAGATTTGCATCTCAGACTGTCTGCTGTACTTGCTTCATGTGTTCCTGCAGGATGACTATACCTTTCAGAACTTTGGTTCTTCCCTTGAGTTCGCTTCCCAGGCATCTGGGGATTTGGGGATGTATATGAGGATGAGAAATAACGTTGACTTGGCTTATATTTCATACTATGTTTATTGAATATAGATTACATTGTGTGAATATAGAATCAGGGATTTAAAGTGGAAGAGATTTTATAGATTTTTTCAGTCCTCCTTTGTTTTACAAATAAGGACATTGAGTCTGTTCTTGAGTAATCTCACTCATTCTCCTGGCTTTAGCTACTTTCTCGACCGACTTCAAAATAGTATCTGTAGCTCAGGCATGTCCTATACATAGCATAGTGAGCTTCCTTTTTTGTTGTTGTTGTTGAAATGGAGCCTCGCTCTGTTGCTCAGGCTGGAATGCAGTGGTGGGATCTGGGCTCACTGCAACCTCTGCCTCCCAGGTTCAAGCGATTCTCCTTCCTCAGCCTCCTAAGTAGCTGGGACTATAGGCGCATGCCACCACGCCTGGCTAATTTTTTGTATTTTTAGTAGAGACGGGATTTCACTGTGTTGGCCAGGATGTTCTCGATCTCCTGAGCTCGTGATCCACCCTCCTTGGCCTCCCAAAGTGCTGGGATTACAGGTGTGAGCCACTGCGCTCGGCAGCATAGTGAGCTTCTTTCTTACCTTACAGTTCAAACTCTACAGTTTTCCTTTCCCCAAACCAATTGTTTCTTTCTCCTTTGATATTTATCTTAATGGCAGACTTAGGTGTTTTTCTGCTTGTACTCTTTCATGAGAGCTCCTATCTATTTCTTGATCTGTTTTCCCATGAGATCATACACTTCTTGACAGCAGGAATACTGTCTCTTTCTCTCTAATAGTTATAGTGGGTTCAGCATATATGAGGCCTTCCAGAAGTATGTGTTAAATAAGTGAATAAAGAAACCGAGGCCTGTGCCAGACATAGATCTCCAACTAGGATGCTCCTGGTTTGCATCCTGTACTCTTTATGTAACTTCATCCTCATAGATCACATTAGAACACCAGTGGCGGGGGAATTCCTGGGTGTTGGGGGTTGGGTGGGTAGAGAACTCTAAAACAAGAGAGCCAGGTCTAGGGATGTAGGCTAAACTCAAATTAGTGTATGGTTGAGTAAAAGATTTCCAGTCTGCATTAAATACTTTTCCTTCAAGGAAAACAAACTAAAAACCAAGTAACAAAAAGCCTGGCAGCAAAGCCCTTGACTGCTGTGGTTACAGGACAATGCAGCAGATACAGTCTATAGTTTGTTGTTTCTTCTTGTAATTTAAATAGGCCATCTTGACTGTAGAATAAAAGTAAAGTTTGTTATAATGTCACGATTCAGTGTTATCCTATTTTTTGTGATTTAGAATGGTGAATCAGGAAAGGATATGGATGATGACAAAGATGCAAATAAGTCTGAGATCAGCTTAGTGTTTGAAATTGCTCTGAAGCGAAATATGCCTGTCAGTTTTGAGGTATGTACTTGGTAGAGATCTTCCCATTTTTTCCCTTGCTCTGGTTATTTTAAACAAACAAACAAACAAATAAAATTAACTGGTATACTAGTATCCTGCAAGAGTTAATGTGCTTCTGTATGTTCAAACCCAGTATTACAAAATGATCTAAGCCCTGGTGAGAATAGAAATCATGATGATAACACAGATTCCTTCTGATTTTTTTATTTTCTGTATTAAGCCTTTTGTATACATGATATTTCAATTTTTATAAAAGTTATTTTCTGGGTGTAGATAATTTGTGGTATCCTATAGGATTTGGTATTTTAAATAGGATTAAATTAAATTTATTCAAGTTAAGATTTAGTGACACATATGTTAATATCCCATTTTTTTTTCAATTGTGTGGAGGCCAAAATATGTTTAACATTAACCTCAACTAACAAAATCACCAAGAAGATGTAATGAAGCAACTCTTGATTTTACAGCTAGATAAATTTATCGCAAATATATTCATAAAATTGAAGAAAACTTAAAAAAATAATTATCATAATACTTCCCTTATTAAGAGGTCACTAATTTTACAACTCATGTCTGGAAAGTAGGCAAGAACCAGGAAATAAGCTGAAAGAGTTGTGGATAATCTTCCCTCACATTGTATGACATTCACCTACTAGAAAGCTCCCACATCTTACTCATTGGCAGGATCATTTGAGTTGGACTGAGAAACTGTTAGCTTTCTCTTGGACACATTCTGACAAGTTGCATTATCTCAGTTCTCAGTCCACAGCATGTTAAAAGCAGCAAAATGAGGAAGTCAGGGAGAGAATGTACTTGAGAGCCTATTGGTCCAGCAAGAAATGATACGGAAAATTTGGAAAACCTGTAAAAAGTAATTGCTTATACTGAAAAATTATTGGGATTTTTTTTAAAGGCTGCAGTGACTACAAACAGTTTTATTATTCTTAGATGTTCTTGGGAACATCAATATATTATGGCATAGGATATCTGATGTTTATAATGATCTAACGTGAACAATTAAAGGTTAAATATTTAGTATTCTCTATTAAGTCAGTAAAATAAATATATATATATATATTTTTTTTAAATTGAGAAGAATGTCCATCAAAGTGGTTAAAATAAACAGTTTTGGTGTTTCAACTAGTAAACCTAAATTACTTGGAAACTATGCTTATGATAAATTCCTTATCCGTAATAATGTCACCTTATTGAGATATTGCGGTGCTTTCATTCCTTTTCCTAATTAGTATCCGATATTAGAAAACAAAATTTCAGTGTAATGTTAAATAGTAAACTGCTTGAATAGGGCATCTTGTATAGGTCAGAATTTTGAAGGAGACTAAAGTTTTGAGTCCTCAGGATTTGGAAGACGTATTTCCTCCAAAAGCTGGCATAGTGTAAAAGTGAGAGCAGATTAAGCAAGGTTTAGTAACATTACATTCATAGTTGACAAATCCATAACTCATTGCTCTAGAAAGCTAGGATTTTTTTTGGCATACCTACTTACGTTTTTCAAATCATGCCACAAGAATAAATTTCCCTTTCTATAAAACAGCCTTTGACATCCCTATCAAAAACAGCTTACTTTTCATCCATCACCTGTTTTTGAGAGGCTTCCACAGGCACGGTGCCTTGTGGTTTATAGAACTACATGTTTCTCCAGTAATTTACTCATACGTAGGAGAAAGTTAGATATATGTAATTATATACAAATTATCATTCTAGATGGCCTATCTAATATGGTATCTAATCTAATGGTATTTTTGATGTTCTTAAATTTGTGCTCCATAAGACATGGAGAAACTGTAATTAGAATTATCTGTTTTAAACTAATAAAAAATCATTTTGACTGTGAATCAAATGTGTTTATTTAGATTTCTTTTGTTTCAACTGCATTAAGCATCAAGTGTCATAAATAGTCCCAATATAATACCTTCATAATAGCTTTCTTAAAGAAATACTGTAATTTTGGCATAATACTAATTTTGGTTTTGATATGAATATTAAGTCATACTATAAGAATACATCTTAAGTGCCTATCCATTGTTTAATATTTTACTTGTATTTAATAGGTTATTAAAGAAAGTGGACCACCACATATGAAAAGCTTTGTTACTCGAGTGTCAGTAGGAGAGTTCTCTGCAGAAGGAGAAGGAAATAGCAAAAAACTCTCCAAGAAGCGCGCTGCGAACACCGTCTTACAGGAGCTTAAAAAACTTCCACCTCTTCCTGTGGTGGAAAAGCCAAAACTATTTTTTAAAAAACGCCCTAAAACAATAGTAAAGGTAAGTTTATGTTTGTGAACATCAGTCAGTTTTACTAAGTAAATATTATAGTAGCTATAGATAAGCATTTTTCTATAAGGCAAGTCCCTGAACTTATGGATTATATACAGTCCTGAAATCAGGGCAGGACATGTGACTATAAATTAATGACAGTTCTGTTTTGCTTTTTAAATACTTGTGCACCTGCATTTGTTCATCAAATAATCATAATCTTAGGTATTTATATATTTTTTTGTTGTTTAAAAAGTGCTTTCCCATTCATGTCACCTTTACTGTAACTCCTCATGACTGTGTAAGGTGGGTGATGTTAGCCCTCATTTTACAAATAAGATTTTACAAAATATGTTCAAAGAGTTTGCCCATTTTTATTCAACAATCATGTCGAACCACCTGAACTGCTGTCTAATCCAGTGTTCTTTCTGCATACAAGGCTGTTACATAGTAACTTCTTAGGGTATCATGAAATGGTAACAGGATACACAAAAAAATCATATGACTAATACTAACAATAATAGCTGCAGCAGCTGGAAATCATAAAGCACTCCATGTGCCAGACTTTGTCCCAACACTTTGCATGCTTTAATCACATTTAATCCACATAGTAACCTTATGAAGTAGATGGTCTTATTTTGTTGCCATTCATTCAGATGTGTATACCTTGCGAAAGAAGAATATAGAGCATACAGCTTTTCAAGATGTGACTCTTTTATTGGGTCAGAATTTATTTACATTAATAAGAGAAAAAAGGTAAATATGAGAGGAATGAGATGAATCAGCATTTAGTACAGGACAGTGCCTGTGAATGCTTGACACGTATGACATGTCTGGAGCTAGAGTTTTGTGTTTCCAGAGAAAGCCTTAAATTGCCAGCATTTCAGTTGCTGGCTCAGCCTCACTGATTTAGCAGCCTTCTTCTGATTAGGCCGTACAAATGAAGGATTACAGATAAGAAATGTATTTAATCTCAATGGATTTCTTTTGTTTTTTGATTGCACAGTGGCACAATTTAGGTATTTTTACAGGTTTTATACCTTTGTACCTTTGTTTTATTTAAAAATACATACATACATATATACAAAAATAACTACTTAAATACTTGTTTTTAATGAATGCTGACATTACTTCACTTAGAAGAAGATGTAGTAGGTAATGCATTCCGTGAACTGGAATTACATGTTATATGTAAGGTAGACTAAAAATAAATGCAAATAGTTCTACTTATCATGAGTCATAGTGGTTTCAAAGAGGACTGGCACTTTCATTCATGTGCTCCTCCTACACAGTCAGGAGTAGAATATAGCTATTAAGAGAATGACCTTTGGAGTTAATTTTGAGTATGAATCCCTGTGGCCTGAGCAAGTTACCTAACTTTAAAAATATTTCTTCATTTATAAAGTGGGAGTAGTAATTGACCTTGCTGTATGGGATTGTTATAAGTATTAACTGAAACAGTGCACAAAATGCATTAGTAATTATTAAGTATTCATTGTTATTAATGATAATGCAAATACTGTAATAAATAGCACATATTAACTATTGGTATTTTGTATCTGATACTGCCTATTCACATTTTATGTTTATGTGAATGTATCCATGAACTGTTTTCTTAAATCTATTAATATATAAAATCTATGGCTTTTCTAAGATGGAAGAACAGCATTTTATGTTGGAATGGTGGCACAAAACTGGTCACATAACTTCCGTCTAATCTATTTAACTAAGTTTTATCTTGATAAATTAAGAATAATAAACCAGGCTGGGCGCGGTGGCTCACGCCTGTAATCCCAGCACTTTGGGAGGCTGAGGCGGGTGGATCATTTGAGGCCAGGAGTTCGAGACCAGCATGGCTATCATGGCGAAACTTGGTCTCTACTAAAAATACAAAAATTAGCCGGGTGTGGTGGCAAGCGTCTGTAATCCCAGCTACAGCTCAGGAGGCTGAGGCATGAGAATCGCTTGAACCTAGGAGGCAGAGGTTGAGGTGAGCCAAGATCACTGCCTCTGCACTCCAGCCTGGGTGACAGAATGAGATTCCATCTCAAAATGATGATAATAATGATAATAATAATAATAATAAATTGTTAGGCTAGAAAAGATCTGTACATTTCTATAGTAGGATATAAATCTAACTCTTGTTTTAACTATAGCTATTAAAAGCAAGATTATTATTTAAATGTTATTCCCCAGAGGTGGGAGACAGGAGAAACATTTTGAATTCTCAATTACTTGCTACTGCTTCCAGTATATAAGCAATATTATCCCAGAACTTCCCTCCCATGCATCATTCAGATCTCAGCATAAACTTGACTTTTTTAGGGATTCCTCTGGTCCTCTCCTACTCCCAGACTAGGTTAGCCTCCTGCATTTTTCCTCATATACATCACACTTGGAGTTACTTTTGCCATGTCTGTCTTATGTTAAAATAAAGCTTGTAGATACTCTGTGAAATGTAAGATTATTTTGAGAGAACAATGTGTATAATGAGTTGGAATCTAGATAATTTTATGTTCATACCTTATAATATGTCAGCTGGAATAGTATCCTGATTTTCAGCATTTTCCTCACTTCCTTATATGGCTTATACATTGAGGGTTTATAGTTTCTTACACTCAATGGAAGCAGAGAAAATATCTGATCATTTGCCTTGGTTTTATTTAAAGGAATAAAACAATCACATTGTCTCATTTGATCCTCTTAATCACTCTGTGATGCAGCATTCATTTCCATCTTATAGATTAGGCCCTTTATATTTAAGAAACCTATCCAAGATCCTGCAGCAGAGTCAGCTTTCAGATCCAGTTGTCACATCTGACTGCAGTGCCCATTTGATACTGGTTAATTGTGAACTTCTGGATTTTCAAATTCACTGTATAGGGTTATCCTGTTAACATGTAAAACTGCCTTGATAATGTCTTTGTGTTTACATTCTGTTTTTAAATGTAGTTCTCCTCTATAAGACGAGACTTCAAAGAGCGCTTTCTAATCTTAGAGATCAAGTGTTCTGGACACAGTTATTACAACACTGTCTTTATTGGTATATAGAATGATGATTTAAGATTTGCTGTCCAAGGAATAACCTAATTGTCAAAGGTGCTGGTAGTTCATTTCAGTCAGAGCAAGAAACCAAGTAATCCCCTCCCCCACCCCCACCTTTTTTTTTGAGACAGGGTCTCACTCTGTCTCCCAAGCTGGAGTGTAGTGGCACCATGATCTCGGCTGGCTGCAATCTCTGCCTCCTGGGTTCAAACGATTCTCCCATGTCATACTCCAGAGTAGCTGGGACTAGGCATATGCCACCATACCTAGCTAATTTTGGTATTTTTTGGTAGAGATGGGGTTTTACTATGTTGGCCAGGCTGGTCTTGAACTCCTGAGCTAAAGTGATCTGCTTGCCTTGGCCACCCAGAGTTTTTTTTTTTTTTTTTTTTTTTTTGAAACAAGGTCTCACCCCTGTTGCCCAGTATGGAGTGCAATGGTAGGATCTCAGCTCACTGCAGCCTTGATTTTCTGGTCTCGGGTGATCCTCCCACCTCAGCCTCCCAAGTAGCTGTCACTACAGTCACAACACCACCAAGCGCAGCTAATTTTTTGTATTTTTTTGTAGAGACAGGGTTTTGCCATGTTGTGCAGGCAGGTCGCAAACTCCTGGGCTCAAGTGATCTGCCTACCTCGGCCTCCCAAAGTGCTATGATTACAGGCGTGAACCACTGCACCCAGCCCCAAGCAATTCTTAATGTACACTGAACTCCATCATTATCTAAATTAGATTTATGTATCTGATTCTTTTCATTGCAATCTATATCAACAATAATTTCCTTGGAACTCAGAGACATTCTTTGAGTCAAATTAAACAGAAATAAAGACAGTATACCACTGGAAACACATTCCTATTTATTTAACATCTTCATGAACTGGGCATACTACTTCTAGCACTAGACTCAGAGCTTCTCTTTATCTTTTCATTGGGATCTCAATCTTAGACTTATGAATTATTATGTGGATTTGTCTTTTCTCATCAGTCCTTCTTGATTCCCCTTATAATTAATTTAATTTATTTTTTAAAATTGAAACGGGGTCTCGCTCTGTTGCCAGGCTGGAGTGTAATGGCACGATCTTGGCTCACTGCAACTTCCGCCTCCCGGGTTCAATCGATTCTCCTGCCTTAACCTCCCGAGTAGCTGGGATTACAGGCACATAACCACGCTCAGCTAATTTTTTTTGTATTTTTAGTAGAGACAGTGTTTAACCATGTTGGCAAGGCTGGTCTTGATCTCCTGACCTCATGTTCCACCCGCCTCGGCCTCCCAAGGTGCTGGGATTACAGGCATGAGCCACCACACCCGGCCCTTTATTTAATTTTTATTTTTCAGGATATAAGTAGAAGTTGAAAACAGTATTTTATCAAAAGCTAAAAGTTTCTTTTGCTCTTTCCTTTCCCTTCATCTAACCATTGCAACAGTGAAGTTCTCAGTCTTTTTCCTCCTCTTTCCCTAAGCTGTTCTTCTACTTCTAGGTGTTCAATTTCATCTTTAAATAGGTGATTCCCGAATACCATATGCTCTGTACTGCCTATTAGACATCTCCACTTACTATTTCATGGGTGCCTCAAATTTGGGCCCGAATTCATCATGTTCCCTTCTAAACCTCTTTCTCCTGCAGCGTTCTTTATCTCAGTGACTGGCACTAACATCCAGCTGCTGAAACTACTGGGGTTCATTTTTAACTTCTCTTTTTTTTTTTTTTGAAGATGGAGTTTTGGTCTTGTTGCCCAGGCTGGTGTGCAGTGGCGCTGTCTCGGCTCACTGCAACCTCTGCCTCCTGGGTTCAAGCGATTCTCATGTCTCAGCTGGGATTACAGGTGCCTGCCTCCACACCCGGCTAATTTTTGTATTTTTAGTAGAGACAGGGTTTCACCATGTTGGCCAGGCTGGTCTTGAACTCCTGACCTTGTGATCCACCCACCTTGGCCTCCCAAAGTGCTGGGATTACAGGCGTGAGCCACTGCACCCGGCGTTTAACTTCTCTCTTACCCCTTATGTCCAATCACTTATTAAGTCCCATTTATTCTGTCACCTAATATTTCTTTTTTTTCTTTTTTTCTTTCTTCTTTTTTTTTTTTATGAGATGAGTCTCGCTCTGTCGCCCAAGCTGGAGTGCAGTGGCGTGATCTCGGCCTCCTGGGTTCAAGTGATTCTCCTGCCTTCCTCAACCTCCTGAGTAGCTGGGATTACAGGCATGGGCCACCACACCTGGCTAATTTTTGTATTTTTAGGAGAGACGGGGTTTCACCATGTTGGTCAGGCTAGTCTCAAACTCCTGATGCTGTGATCCGCCCTGCCTTGGCCTCTCAAAGTGCTGGGATTACAGGAGTGAGCCACTGTGCTTGGCCTCATCACCTAATATTTTTTAAGTTGGTTCCTTTCTTTCCATCCCTTCTACCACTCTTTGGTCCAACTCACAGTCATCTCTTAACCTAAACTACTACAGTTAAGGTTTTAACTGGCTACAAGTACTCTTGACACCAAATGATCATTTAAAAAGTATGATCTTTTAGAGGCACTTGTCTAATCATATCATGCCTCTGCTTAAAATCTTTCAGTAATTTTCTTACTCTTTGGATAAAGTCCAAAATCCTAAACTTAGTTTGAGAAACCATGAGAGATCTGCCTGGAGGCTGTACCTGGAGCACCATACTAGAAATTGTCTGGACGAAATGGCAGCAATCATCTGGAAGAGCTAAGACTGCACAGTGGCTTTTAGATAAGTTTAGTGTAACATGTAATCTGTAACAGAGTGATTATCCATGTCCCTACAGATAGTAGAGACAAGAATAAATTTTCATAGGTGGAAATAAAGTTTTGACCATATAATAGATGCAAACTTATTTCTAGGAAAAATACATGAAGAAAGTTCATATGCAGAAAGATCATTTGGTTTCCAAGAATTTTTGCTTTTATGTTATAATACATGCAAAAAGCTGTGTATAAACTTGTGTATAAGTAAAAAAGCATACTAAGTAAGTGTGAGAAAGACCTACTGCCCAACTTGAGTATAAAACATTTCTCAATAAGCTTTGAAGCTCTCTGTGTGCTCCTCTTCCATCACATCCTCATGCAATCTTCCCTAGGCAACCTCTATCATTAGTTTGTATGACCATTTCCTACCTTACAGTTCTACTGTGTTTGTTTTTCTAAAAAATGTTATTTGTTTAGTTCCTTTAAACAACTTTATTGAGGTATAATTGACATAGAAAGAGTTGTACATGTTTAAAGTGCACTGTTTGTTTTCATATTTGTTTGCATGTGTACAACCATGACCACAGTCAAGATAGTGAACCTATCCATTCCTCCCAGAATTTTCCTCATGTCCCTTTGTAATCTTCTACCTTCATTTGCTAAGAAACCACTCTTTTTTTGGCTGGCTTCTTTAACCCAGCATAATTATTTTGAGATTCATCCTTATTATTGCATGCATGAATTGGTGGTTCTGTTTTTTTGCAGGTAATATTTCATTGAATTGATATACCACCACTTGTTTATCCATTCACCTGTCAGTGGATATTTGATATTTGGGCTGTTTCTAATTTTTGGTTGTTACTCATAAAGCAGCTATGAACGTTTGTGTATATATCTTAAGAGCATATGCTTTCATTTCTCTTGGGTAAATCCTTCAAAGTGGAATGGTTTGATCATTTAGTAGGTATATAGTCAACTTTAGTTTTTCAAAGTTGTAGCAGCTGTGCTCTTTTACATTCTCATCAGCAGTGTGTGAGAACTCCAGTTGTTTCACATCCTTGCTAACACCTAGCATAGTCAGTTTTTAAAATTTCAGATGTTCACATACATGGGTATTGATACCTCATTTTGGTTTTAATTTACATTTCCTCTGTAATGGAAATTGATGATATTGAGAATTTTTTATGTGTTTACTGTCACATGAGGCCTGATGAAGTGTTTATTTAAATTTTTTACCAGCTTAACAAATTTTAATGCTTATTTCAAATAATAATAAATTTATTATTGAATTTTTAGAGGTCTTTATACACTCTGGATACAGGTGCTTTATCACATATGTAGTTTGCAGATATTTTCTTCAAGCCTGTGACTTGTCTTTTTCAAAGAACAGAAGTTATTAATTTTGAAGATTTATTATATTTATGTTATTATTTATATTTTTGTTTTGTTTTATTATTATTAGTTTTTTACATGGAATGTGATTTTGGTGTTATATCTAAGAATTGTTACCTAACCAAGTTACAAAAATTTTTCTTCTGGAAGTCTTATAGTTTTAGAAATTACATTTGCATCTGTGAGACATTTTGAGTTAATTATTTTTATAAATGGTATGAGGTTTGGCTTGAAGATTTTTTTTTTTCCTTTTTCTTTTTACATATGAATAGCCAATTGTCCCAACATTATTGGCTGAAAAGACTACCCCGCTGAATTCTTTTTGTACCTTTTTTGAAAATCATGTGACCGTGTGTGTGTGTGTATCTGTATCTGGGCACGTATTCTGTTTCATTGGTCCCTTTGTCTGTCTTTATACCAATACTACATGCACTATCTTGAATGCCATAGTTTTATAATCTTGAAATTAGGTAGTCTGAGTCTTTTTTTTTTCCCGCAAAGTTTTGGTTCTTTGTCTTTTGCATTTCCATATGAATTTTAGTGTTAGTTTACACATTAAATTTTAAAAAGCCAACTGGGGGCCAGGTGCGGTGACTCATGCCCATAATCTGAACACTTTGGGAGGCCGAGGTGGAAGGATCACTTGAGGTCAGGAGTTTTGAGACCAGCCTGTCCAACATGGTGAAACCCTGTCTCTACTAAAAATACAAAGATTAACCATCCTTGGTGGCATGCACCTGTAGTCCCAGCTACTTGGGAGGCTGAGGCAGGAGAATCGCTTGAACCCAGGAGACTGAGGTTGCCATGAGCTGAGATCACACCACTGCACTCCAGCCTGGGCAACAGTGAGACTCCGTTTCAAAAAAAAAAAAAAAGGAAAAAAGTCTACTGGGATTTTGAGGAGAATTGACATCTTATTGTTGAGTCTTCTGATCTGTGAACATGATGTATTGACTATTTAGATCTTAATTTCAGCGGTATTTTGTAGTTTTAGTGGACTTTACATAAAATATACTATATATATTATTCTGTGCTTGCTTTTTTTACTTAGTGTTCTTTCTGAAATTCATTCATCTTGATGCATGTAGCAATAATTAATTCATTTTCACTGCTATATACCATTCCATTATATGAACATGTTGTAATTTATCTGTTCTTTTGTTGATGAATATTTGTGCTAGTTTTTTTTTTTTTTTTTCTATTTCAAATAATGCATCTGTAGATATTCTTGTACATATGTGTCCATGGGTTACGGTTTTCTAGGGTATATATGTGCCTAGGTATAGGCTAGTTGGGGTAGGATGTACCATCTCAGGCTTTACTAGACATTGCCAGGTTGTTTTCTGATTTATAGTACTCCCAGTGTTTTATAAGAGTTTGTGTTACTCCCCATTCTCACCAGTTAGGGCTGTTAGACTTCTTAATTTTTGCTAATTTGGTGGGTGTGAAATAGTAACTTACTGAAGTTTTTAATATGTATTTTCTGTGTCCTAGAGGTTATCATTTCATATGTTGAGTTTTTCCTTATATGACATATTTATTTATCTCTTTTGCCCATTTCCCTTTTATATTCTCCTTTTCTTAATACTTTTTAGGAGTCTTAAAACATATATTTTGGATACTGGTTATGTCTTTTTAAAGTTATGTGTGTTGTGGCTGGGTGCTGTGGCTCACACCTGTAATCCCAGCACTTTCGGAGGCCAAGGCTGGTGAGATCACCTGAGCACAGGAGTTCAAGACCAGCCTGGCCAACATGATGAAACCCCATCTCTACTAAGAATATAAAAATGAGCCGGGCATGGTGGTGCACGCTGTCCCAGCTATTTGGGAGGCTGAGGCACGAGAATCGCTTGAACCTGGGAGATGGAGGTTATGGTGAGCTGAAATTGTACCACTGTACTCCATCCTGGGCGACAGAGTGAAACTCTGTCTCAAAAAATAAATAAAATAAAATAAAAATAAAAATAAAATAAAAATAATAAAATAAAATAAAATAAAATGTTACAAATATCTCTTCCCAGTTCATGGTTGGTCTTCTTATGTTCTTTTTGATGTTTCTTGATGAACAGAAGTTGTGAAGCACCTCTGGTATACTGAAGAGTTTGCCCAATTTAAAAAGCATAGTTGACCCAGCTTGCAATTAATACCTCTAAGCTCCACGTCCCATAGAAGCCTTGGTTACAGGTCTATTTTATGACTTTCCTTTATAAATATTCATAAATGACTCATTTATCTTTTCTAGTCACAGTTTTGGGGTGTGGGGGTGGAGGGAAGCAGCACCGTTTTTTTAAGGATTCAATAACAAGTTTCACAAGCATATTTTAAAACTTTTTCTTAAATTAATTTTTAGGCTGGACCAGAATATGGCCAAGGGATGAACCCTATTAGCCGCCTGGCGCAAATTCAACAGGCCAAAAAGGAAAAGGAGCCAGATTATGTTTTGCTTTCAGAAAGAGGAATGCCTCGACGTCGAGAATTTGTGATGCAGGTATTTCTAACCTTTTAAAACTACTGAAAAGATTTAGAAATCCCGAAGATGGAATAGACATATGGGTGAAAGGCAAACTAGGACTTAATAGCAGAAAGTAAAACTGTTTCCAGTTAAAGCATTCATTCTATCCAGGCCCACCTACCAACTTGGTGGAAACATTCAAGTGTCAAGGACATGTTACAATAGACAACCTAAGTTTTCAAGGGACTCTGAGTTCATACAGGTTATTTACCATGGAGTTTATCATTTAATGTGTATCTCTTAACTTTTTGTATTACATTTTGTAGCCGGAGTCTATTAACTACTGGGAATTGGAGACACATGGAATTAGAAACAAAATTTAGAAGGATAGATGTAGTAGATGGATCAGGGCTAAAATCCTGAGCTTGTGGGCTGTCAGGAAAGTTAGAAAAAGAGAGCAAGCAGGCTAGCTAACCATGGTGGGGGCTGAGGCACTCAGAATTGCTGAGATCTGACTGCTGCACTGTGTAGCCAAGAAAATTGAGGAATGGCTTCTAGTGTATTGGCAGATGGGCTAGAAATGAGATAGAATGCCTAAAATGCTCTCCTTTTCAACCCCTACCTATTCGTCTTCATTTGCCAGCTCAAACTCCAGTCTTAAGAAATTTTTCTTTTACTTTTTTATTACAATTTCAAACATATCCAAAAGTGGGGAGAGAATAGTAATGGACCATTAATATGCCCATCACTCAAACACCACAGTTACTAAGATTTTTGCCTCACTTGATTTAGCTATTAATTTTTCTCTTCTTCCTCTGTTTCTTCCTTTCTCTCTTCTTTTCCTGAAGTATTTCAAAGATAATTTCTAACTACGTGTCATTTCAGCCTTGCAGATTCAGTGTATATTTCTAAGAAATATGAAAGCTTTTCTTACATTAGACATGATTCATTAGAATCATCTAATACCCAGTCTATATTTAAATTATTATTTTCCCCAAGCTGTTTTTAATTTTTTGTTTTATTTTTTGGTGGGGCAACAGGGTCTTGTTCTGTCAGCCAGGCTGGACTACAGTGGCATGATCATGTCTCACTGCAGCCTTGATTTCCTGGGCTCAAGAGATCCTCCCTTTTCAGCCTCCTGAGTAGGTCAGGATTACAGGCATACACCACCATGACCAGCTAATTAAATGTTGTTGTTGTTTTATTGTTGCTGTTTATAGAGACAGGGTTTTACTATGTAGCCCAGGCTAGTGTTGAACTTCTGGCTTCAAGTGATCCTCCTGCTTCAGCCTCTCAAAGTGTTAGGATTACAGGCATGAGCCACTGTGCTTAGTCCCAAACTGTTTTTTAAATAATTGGTTAATCAGAGACTTTTTAGTCAAATCCAAGGATCTCACATTTTATGTAACTTAGATAAAATCAAAAATATTAAGTGCTGACCATGTGGTAGACATTTTGGCACTCAAATACAGTATCTCATACTGACTAACTTTCAGTGTATAGCTAAGTTGTGCCTTCCCTCCCAATTTATAATCTCCATATTTCTTTATCTTTCAGTACCCAGTGGTTCGTAAATAGTAGGACCTTAATAAACATTTGATAGATATTTGCTGCCTGCCTTCCTGCCTGTATGGCTTTTGTTGGAGATGTAAACTTATAATGTAGTCATAGATAAGTCACTCCTGGGAACCCAGATATCCAAAAAGAGGGGAATTCTCTGGTTAGTAATCACATTATTGTCAAGATGTTATTAGGATCCAGCACATGATTGTTTTGTTATTTTCACTGGTAAAATATGTTCACTATTTTTTTCCTTAACGTTCTTAGCTTTGAAGAATTCTGGAACATAGACTTTGAATGCCAAAGCTTGAAGAAAAAAGTCTCTTGAATTTTAGACATGTATTGGGAATATAAACTGGCTTTGGCTTTATTAAACAAATCCTTTTCTACAGAGTGTATTGAGTACCCCTTTTGAAAGAGGAATTTAGCATATCTTAGGCCAGCTTCCATTTTATGGGTATTCATAAACATTCTAGTCAAATGGGGACATTTGGCTGTGCTTTTAAATGTTTTCACACTGAATTCATATTGTTTTTTCCCCTTCTGGAAGCCCCAGTGGATTCATTACAGTATTGCAGCAATTTTATCAAAGTAATGGCTTTTGTATAAACTACTTAGGCAGTGTTATCATTTGTTATAATTGAATATGGAAGCAAAATACCTAGAGATGAGATGCTCATTTTTATCTATTACCAAAGAAAAACTGTATATTTTAGAATGGATGCAGTTACTTATGTTGATTACTAGATAAAGAAAACCTCCGATGACATTATTTGAGTATTTTATTCCAAAGCAGATTTCTTAAAGCTTTTCATTTTTTTGGTGAGGAGTATTTTAATCTTTCAAACAGAAAATAATGATAACCAAGTTGCATATCAGCACACTGTGTTATTATGTGATACTAACTTTTCAGCCTGTGATTAAGATCACCAGGTTGTTAAAAAATAAATAAAAATTAAGTTTTTGGTAAATTCTATTTCAGAACTTTTCAGTTTCTTAGGTTTTTGAGGATTTGATTCATGTGAATGAACTGTTAAAGACAAAGATTTGGCAGTCTTAAATTTACTGCATGGTAAAATAATTGAGCTTCTTTACAGATAGAAATTCACATTTAAATGTAGAGACCATATTTACAATAGTTATAAAATTTGTGACCTCTCAAGGAAGATGATTTCTGAAATTTATATATTTACTTAACTTTTATAATAAAGTGATGTTTTGAGTGACCATTGTTAGCAGAGAATGAAAGTCCTTTGGTAATGTGGTCTTTCTATGTTAACAAATTACTCTGGGATAACTGCTTACAAACTATTCAACCATGAGATTATTAAAATTTGCATGAGGCAAGGGCTGGGTGAATGGGTAGATGAATCTGGGAAGCACTTGTTTTAGAATAAGTAAGTGCTGAAGGTATCAGAATAGGCCAGATGGAAATCTAGCAGATAGAGAGACAAGGTGAATACAGGGATGGGAACAGCATTACAGCTGACAAGTCCAAGACCAGGCCTCAGAGCAGTAGAGGAAGCTTCTGACGTAACTGACCAAATCTTTTCACTAAGAAGGATTCCAGCAATAACATAGGGACTGATGAAGCTGGGGGAACAAACCAAGCATCGGAAAAGATAACAGGTAGCAGAGGTAACTCTAGCCAGGGGTTTGAGTAGATTATCCTTAGGGCCTGCCGTGTTGAGGCAGACACTGTTATAGCAGGTGGTGTGTATTCATCTAGCTGTAAGTACCTGGTCTGACTATACTAGATTTGTCCTTCTCAGCGTGAAGTCCAAAGACTACTTCTGATTTGTTACGATATGGTGGTTTCCAGTTTCAGAAGAAAAGGCAATGAAATATTTAAAAAATATTTCACAGGTTTAAACTATACAATTTGTGATCGTTGTTACAGAAATTCTGTAAGGAATATATTTTCAGTGTTTCATGTGCTATATGAACTGTCATTTAGTTTGTCTTTACTGAAACTCTGTTAAAAGAGAGTACAGCTCCTTTTTTATATCATTTGCACATTGTTTATGTTTAAGTTTGTATTTCGTTACCATTTTGTTGTATATTCTCCCAGTTCCTTAAAATTGGGTGGTTCACTTAAACTTAAAAGTAGTGTTGGAAATAATAACACAAAAACTGTAAATAAGGAGGTAAGAATAAATGATGAACAGTACTCAAGTGTGGATAGCAAATGGGAATTTGTATGTTCTGGGACAGATAAAACAGCCAGTATTATGATCTTACACAAGAGACAAAAAAGAAAAGTATGGTTAGGAGTATCACGCTATATAGCTGAAAACTGAATTTTGTTGTCATTGTGAAATATATTAAAGTGGCATGAAGCTATTATTGAAACTTTCTAATTTTTTTTAAACAAAATGATAACTGATAAAACAATTCAACTTTTCAGATATGGATTGCCCATTCACTTTTCTTGCTCATTTTTCTGCTAGTTTTTTAAAAACACTGATATATGGGAACCTCCTATATATTCTGGATGTGAGCCCTTTGTAGTTATATGGCATTTTAAATACCTTCCCTTGTGTTGTGACTTTCCTTTCTAAATAGTGCTTTTAGAAGAACAAGAGTAATTTTTAATGCAGTCAAATTTAAATTTTTCCTTATATTAACTTTATAGTAAGTCTAGATATCCAGACAAATAAGTGTCCCTCACCTTGTTCTTCCTCAAAAGGATTTTGGCTGTTCTTAGCACTTCACATTTCCATGTAAATTTTGGAATCATCTTGTTCAAGTATTATAAAAAGATGTATGGAATTTTTATTGAGTTTTCATTGAGTTCAATTAATTGAGTTTAGGTCAATTTGAAGAGAACTGATGATATTACATTAGTACTGTCTTCAATCCATGAACATGGCATTTTGCTCTATTTATTAGGTATTTCTTAAAGTTTCTCAATAAGGTTTTGTTTTCTGTGTAGAAGATTTGCACATCCTAGATATTTGATTTTCATTTAATGTAAATGGTATCTTTTTAATATTTTTCATCTACTACTTGAATGTTGATGGAATGTAGAAATGCAGTTCTCTTTTTCATACTGAGCTGGTTACAATCTAATTGATTCTTGTAATTCATCTATGGAGTTTCTTAGCTTCTTTATATGTGAAATCACATCTATAAATAATGAGTTCTTTTCCCTCCTGATCTTTTTTTTACTTTTTCTTGCCTTATTTCTCTGTCTAGGATTTGTGTAAACTTTTAAACAGTAGTAATAATAGGGAACATCCTCGTCTTGTTTCTAATTTGTTTCTTTCAACATTAAGTACAGTGTTTCCTGAGGTTTGCTGTAGGTGTTTTATAAAATGCCCTTTATCATATTAAAAAAGTTTTCTTTTCGTAGTTTGCTAATAGTTTTCATTATGAATGAATGTCAATTTCTAGTTTGAATTGCAAATGTTAAACCAAACTTGCATTCCTGCAATAAACCTAACTTTGTCATGAATCTTTTTCTTTTTGTATATTGCTTTATTCATTATACTGTTTAAAACTTTTGCATCTATGTTCATGAGTGAAACTGTTTAAATTTTCTTTCTTGTACTGTTCTTGTTGGGATTTGGAATCAAAATGGTAGCTCATAAAATAATTGGGGACTGATTTCTCATTTTCTGTTTTATGGATGAATTTGGATGAAAAGAAGAACGTAATTCTTCCTTAAATATTGAGTAGAACTTTGTGGAGAAGATCTCCAGAGTTTTCTTTTTACAAAGATTTTTTATTATGGTTTTTATTTCATTAGTAGTTTTAGTCGTATTCTTTAGGCTTATTCTGTGGCAATTTGGTAATTTGTATTGTCTAAGAATTTTTCCATTGTATCTAAATATGTTTTTAAAATTTAGCATAAAATTGTTCTCTGTATTCCTTTTTTTTTTTTTTTTTTTTTTTGTGAGACAGAGTCTCACTGTGTCGCTCAGGCTGGAGTGCAGTGGCATGATCTTGGCTCACTGCAACTTCTTTCTCCTGGGTCCAGGCAATTCTCCTGCATCAGCCTTCCAAGTAACTGGGATTACAGGCACCTGCCATCATGCCTGGCTAATTTTTGTATTTTTAGTATAAGACAGGATTTCACCATGTTGGCCAACCTGGCCTTGAACTCCTGACCTCAAGTAATCCACCTGCCTTGGCCTCCCGAAGTGCCGAGATTACGGGTAGTGAGCTACTCCGCCCGGCCTCAGTAATCCTTATTATTTTGTAATGCTACAGAAGCGATGGTAATCTCCCTTTTTAATTATTTCATTTCTTATTTGTGCCTTCTCCTCTTCTTTTCTTTTTTAAAAATACCCATCTCAGAGAAGAACTCATATTTTTTTTCTTGACCAGTCTTACTTTTGATTTATCGTTTTATTAGTCTTATTAGGGAACCAACTTTTGGCTTTTCTAACTTTATTGTACTTTGTTTTGTATTTCCTTACCTTTTGCTTTTTATTCTGGTTTCTCTGGGTTTGTTTTGCTGATGTGTTTGTGACTTCTTGAGGTGGATGTTTAGCTCGTTACTTTGTTCCTCTCCTGTAAGCTGTTATGGTTATGCATTTTCTTCTAGACCTTCCTTTTGCTGTGTCCTTCAAGTTTTGGTATATTTCCGTGGATTATTTAAAATATTTTCTAGTTTTCACTGGAATTTCTTCTTTTGCCCATTGTAATTTGGAATTACATTGTTTATAAAATTTTTAATTTTTAATTTTAATTTTTTTAGAGATGTGGTCTTGCTCTGTTGCCCAGGGTGCAGTGCAGTGGTATGATCACAGTTCACTGCAGCCCTGAACTCCTGGGCTCAAGCAATCTTCCCACCTCAGCCTCCCAAGTAGCTGGGACTACAGCCATCTTGCCTAAATAATTAAATTTTTTTTTGTAAAGATGGGGTGTCACTACATTGCCCAGGCTGGTCTCAAACTCTTGGCCTCAAACAATCCTCTTAGTGTTGGAATTATAGGTATAAGCCACCACACCTGACCAGAATTACATTGTTTAATTTCCAACGTTGTGAATAACTATTTAACCACTTCTTCAATCACTTACTGAGACCATTGTGTAAAAAGAAATTCAACTATAGTTGTGTATTTTCTATTTCTTCTTGTAATTCTATTCTTTTTGGCTATCTACTTTACTTTTTATAGTTGTATGGTTGTAAATACATGTATAAATTGCTCACAGAAGATAACTGTAGAATAGTTCTAATGATAAAATTTTTTTTTTATTGAGCAATTATGATGGATTAAACGCTGTGGTTTACACACATTATCTTGTTTACTTTTCAAAGCAACACTGTGCCGAAGTTGGTATTACCTGTGCTTTACTGATGAAAAGCCTGAGGCTTAGAGATATTAAATAATTTGTCCCAGTTCATACAGCTAGGAAATAATAGAGTTGAGTTTCATATCCCAATCTGACTTGGAAGCCTTTGCTTTTTTGTTTTGTTTTGTTTTGTTTTGTTTTGTTTTGTTTTGTTTTTTAAAGACGGAGTATCACTCTGTGGCCCCAGGCTGGAATGCAGTGGTACAATTGTGGCTCACTGCAACCTCCACTTACCAGGTTCAAGCGATTCTCCTGCCTCAGCCTCCCGAGTAGCTGGGACTACAGGTGCGTGCCATCACACCTGGCTAATTTTTGTAAGTTTAGTAGAGACGCGGTTTCACCATATTGGCCAGGCTGATCTCGAACTCCTGACCTTGTGATCCGCCTGCCTTGGCCTCCCAAAGGGGAATTACAGGTGTGAGCCACTGTGCCCAGCCAGAAGCCTTTGTTTTTAATCATAATGTTGTAGCAACACTTGTGTATTAATTCTCTTCAGGAACTATTTAATGTAAATCTTTGTAAACTTGAATGTTTACATAAATGTTGCAATTTGAACATTATTTTAAATGGCACCAATATGAATTTCAGCCTTTTCAGTTTATCAGTTGAAATATAAGAATGCTAAAATGTAGTCATAACCAACATGAATGCTGTTAAAATGTAAATTTTATTTTTCTGCTTATATAAATAATATAAATTTAGTGTTTTAAAAAACAAATAGCATATAAATGTATATGGAAGTAAAAATTCTATAAAATTCTACCATCATGAGATAATCCTCCATTGATATTTTAAGGACCATTTTTTCATATTTTTTTCATGTACATATAAGATTACATAAATGTTATGTTGCTGTTTTTATTTTGGACTGAACTTTATATTTTCAAATGCTAGAGAGTAGAATTGCTTTATGGTGTAAGGACTTCCTGTTTACCAAAACAATTATCATTAATTTATTTCTTTAATCTTATCAGGTGAAGGTAGGCAATGAAGTTGCTACAGGAACAGGACCTAATAAAAAGATAGCCAAAAAAAATGCTGCAGAAGCAATGCTATTACAGCTTGGTTATAAAGCATCCACTAATCTTCAGGATCAACTTGAGAAGGTAAGAGTTAAGTTTACATCTGTGTATCCTATCTGTCATAATATCAAAGTCATTAATAAATTTTGATCTTAACTGGTATTAAAGTAGATGTCAATTTTAACTTTTCTGAGGCAATACAAAGATAGATGATCCAAGCACAAAATAACATATACTTACGGAGTAAGATGAGATATTAATGAGTATTTGTAATCTTACGATTAGAAAATGCAAAAAGTTTGTCGTATGGTTGTACATATTTTATGTAATACCAATGTAACATTTTTAACTTGTTGACTGGTTGTTTTTGCCGTATAGATACAGTCTTAATTTGTGTCTTTTGAGAACACAGGTTGTTAGCCTTTATTTTTGGAATACAGCTGAAAACACTGGAAATAAAAATTCTGACTTACCCCTTTAGGGCAGGAACTATATTGGACAGACACTCTATAAACTAATTTTTCTATTTACTTTAAATTTAAAGGTGAACTCATAGGGTGTTTATTTTCTGCCAAGACCTGTGTTCATGGTCCCCTGTTTTTTCTGCAGCAGTTAATGACATCATTAACACCTACATCTGTTACAAGGGAAGCAGAGAACCCTGAATTCAGAACTTGGCATATAACTTGGCAGAAATTGGCTTATTTCCATTTTGTATTAAGTATCATTTTGTTATCTGTGGATTTGTAGACATTATTTCTGTCAAACATTTTATTTATGTGAACATTCAAAAAACAGGCTTACTAATTACTTGTATCAAAAGTAATATGCTTTAGACCAGCATCTTCTCACACAAGAATTCTGTTTCAAAGATATTTTTAGTTTCTACAGGAACACATTTTAAAAGTTTAGAGTTAGAAACAAAAATATATAAAGACACTTTGATGTACTTTTTTGTTTTCTAGGCAATTCTTTTGAATGATTTAAAAAAATCTTTGTGTGGTATTGCTAGAGATTTCAATTCTGTTTTTATAACCTGGCTAGTCAACACTTTTTCTTCTTTTAAAAGTATTTGTAACATGAAACCTAACATGTGTTCCAGTTTCTGTAGTCCTTATATTGTATATTTGTTGTTTTAACTTAACACATTTATATTGACTTAAAACTGGTGAGTGATCTATAAAAATATGTCAAAATAAATCTCCTCACAGACATGTATTTGTAAATTAAATGAAAGTAGAACAAAAAACCAGCATTAATTAATTAATTTTATTAATTTGAAAACCATTTTTTATATAACCATTGTGTAATTCAGGGTTCTCCAAAGACACAGAACCATCAGCGTGTGTGTGTGTGTGTGTGTGTGTGTGTGTGTATGTGTGTGTGTGTCTGTGTATATATATTAAGGAATTGGCCCATGTGATTGTGGAGGCTTTGCTAGTGTAAAATCTGATGGGACAGGCTGACAGGATGGAGAATCAGGAAAGAGTTGAAATTTCAGTCCAAAAACAGTCTACTGGAGAATTCCTACTAGCCCTGGGAGGTCAGCTTTTTGTTCTGTTCAGGCCTTCAGCTGATTAGATGAGGACTACCCACATTGTGGAGCATGATCTGCTTTACTCAGAGTTCACCACTTTAAATGTGAATCTTACCCAAAAACACTCTTGCAGAAACACCCAGAATAATGTTTGACCAAGTATCTGGGCACTGTGGCCCAGACAAGTTGACATACAAAATTAATCATCACACTCACTAAATGCTAGACACTTAAAAATGACTGATTTTAATAAGATGACTGAAACTTGGTCTCTGCACTCAAGGAGGTGATCTTTCTTTAAGTGCAGGGAGTGAGGAATTTTAACCATATAACAAAACTATAGTATCCCAGAACCTAGAGAGCATGAGGATGAACCTGGAAAGTCAGGAAAAGAAGCTGAGGTCACTGTTACTATGCAAAGTAGAAAGTTTGAAGAAATGCTCATTTAAGATTTGAACATGAATGTGAATTGATCTGGTTTGCATTCTTCAAAAGATACTTCTGTTAAGTAATGTGGAGCATGGATTTGAGCAGAGGGAAACCAGACAGGAATGCCAGTCAGGAGGCAGCCAGAGTTGTTTAGGTAAGAGATATTGAGGGTCTGAACTGAGACAGTGAAGGTAGAGAGGAGGAAGGGAAAGACTCCAGAGATATTTCAGAAATGTAATGGGTAAGATTTGAATAGCAGATAAGATGCATTCAAGATACAGGAAAAAAGAGGAGGAAAGACTACCTGCAAAAAGGAACAGAGAATGACTACTACATCAGATGCTGCAGAGAGATCAAATAAGAGAAGGACTGAATATATTGATTTATCAATAAGATGACTTTTGATGAGTGTGGCAAAAGTAGTTTTTAAAACCAGCTAAAACAGGATTTTTTTGTTTGTTTTTTTGAGACAGAATCTAGCTCTGTCGTCCAGGCTGGAGTGCAGTGGTGTGATCTTGGCTCACTGCAACCTCCACCTCCCAGGTTCAAGCGATTCTCTCTCCTCTGCCTCCCGAGTAGCTGGTATTATAGGTGTGTACCACCATACCTGGCTGATTTTTTGTATTTTTAGTAAAGAAGCGGTTTCACCATGTTGGCCGGGCTGGTCTTGCTCTCCTGACCTCAAATGATCTGCTTGCCTTGGCTTCCCAAGGTGCTGGGATTACAGGCGTGAGCCACTGCACCTGGTTGGTATTTCTTAATTATTTGGTAGAAGTTACCAGTGAAGGCTTTTGGGTTTAGAATTTTCTCTGTGGAAAGGTTTTTTAACTACAAACTCAGATTTTAAAAATAAATAGGGTTACTTAGGTTACCTACTTCTGCTTGATTGAACTTTGGTAGTTTTTGTCTTTCAAAGAATTAGTTTATTTCTTCTAAGTTGTTGAATTTACTAGTATAAAATTGTTTATAACGTTCCCTTTTTCTTTTAATCGTGGAAGAATCTGTAACATTCCCTTACTCTTTTAGTAGTGGCAGAATCTGTAATGATATTCACTTTCATTTCTGATATTGATTATTTCTTTTCTCTTTTTCTTCTGTTCAGTTTAGCTAGGGGTTTTATAAAATTTTAAATCTTTTCAAACAATTAGGTTTTAGTTGCATTGATTTTTCTCTGTTTTTCTATTTTCAGTTTTTTTGATTTCTGCTCTTTATTTTATCCTTCACTGGTTTTTGTTTTTATTTTTTTGTTCATTTCTAATTTTGTAAGGTAGAAGTTTAGGCTATATATCTGAGAACTTTCCTTTTTCTAATATATAGGCATTTAATGCTGTGAATTTTTCTTTAAGCACTGATGTAGCTCTGTCCTACACATTTTGACAAGTTAGGTTTTTCTTCTCTTTTTGTTTTTTTAACATCTGGGATACACACTCTATGGGTTTTTACTTTCATTCAACTCAAAATATGTTCTGATTTCCCTCTTGATTTCTTCTTTCAGGCCCTGTATCTGTTATGATTACTTGTTTGTTCAGTGTTAAAGTCTCCAAGTATAAGTTTGGATTTTCCTACTTCTGCTTCTTTCAGTTTTATTAGTTTTTGTTTTATGCATTTTGAAACTTTGTTGTAATATACATGTACAATTAGTGTTGCTGTATCTTTTTGATGACCACTTTTATTGGGTATTTCCTTTTATTCCTTGTTCTGAAATCTGTTTTGATATTAATATAGCTACTCCAGTTTTATTTTGACTGGTGTTTGCATGGGATCCTTTTTTCCTGTGTTTTACTTTTAGCCTATCTTTACATTGATTTCTTTTAGAAAGCATATAATTGGGTCTTGTTCTTTAAAATTTAATTTGACAAACTTTGCCCTTTAGTTATGGTGCTTAGACCTTTTGTACTTACTGAAGTTATTGAATTGTTGTATTTAAACACACCATTTTATTAGTTGCCTTTATTTTTCCCTACTTACTCTGTTTACTTTTTTTCTTCTTTGACCTCTGTTGTGGTCACATATGTTACTTCTCTAAGTTTCTCTGACCTCCTATTGTGGCTATACATGTTAGTTTTCTATATTTTTTAAACCCTACAACTCATTGTTACTAATTTTGCTTTATAAATAGTTATCTTCTTAAGTGATTAAAATCAACAGAAAATGCCTTTTATATTTACTCTCATTTTGATTATTCTCAATATCCTTCATTTATTTGTGTAAATTCAGATTTCTTTCTGATATTATACCCCTTCCTTGCTTGAAGGCTTCCTTTAATATTACTTATTTTAGCAGATCTGTAGGCAGTGCATTCTCTCAGCTTTTGTTTGTGAAAAAAGTCTTTATTTCACTTTTTTTTTTTCTTTATAGGTTTTATTATACACAGAGTGGGGTGGGGGCTCAGACTTTCTTGGCAGCTGCTTTCCTCATGGCAGTCAGGATACTGCCTCAGCTCCTCTTGCTTCCTGTTGGTGCATATGTGTGTTTTCATCCTTTTCTTAATGAAGTTGAGGGCCTGCTTGTCCTTGGAGACTTTGAGCAGCTTCATGGCATGCCACTTCTACAGGGGAAGCCACACACCTCCCAGATGATGTCTTACACAAGCTTTGTGTGCTTGGTGAGGTGTCCAGGGTGGCAGCCCTGCCTCAGCTTGCGTATATTCTTGTTCACCATGGGCCCTGGTTGAGGCCCATGGCCATGTGGTAATGCAGAACTATGGCTGCTGCTCTTCAGTGACTGCTGTAGCAGAAAATTTCACTTTTTTTTTCGTTTTTAAGCCTCCAATGAATCACCTTCATTTTTGAAAGTTGTTTTTTTCTGGATATAGGATTCTGGGTTTCCTGTTTCTTCTAGTACTTTAAAGATCTTGCTCCACTGTCTCTTGATAGGCATAATTTTCAATGTAAAGTCTATTGTAATTCTTACTTGTTCTTGTTGATGTGTTTTTTTTCCTTTCTCAGCCTTCAATATATTTCTTTTCTTTATTTTCCAGCAATTTGGCTGTGATGTATCTAAGTTTATCTTCTCTGCCCCTGTACTCTTTCCCCACCCTTCTTCCTCCCTTCTTTCTATTTTTCTTCTTTCTCCTTTTCCTCCACCTTTTTTTCTTTTCCTTCTTATCCTCTTCCTTCCTCCTTCTCATTTTTTCTCTCATTTTTTTCTCCTCCTCCTACTTCCTTCTCCCCCTACTTCCTTCTCCTCTTTCTTTTTTTTTTTAATTTTATTTTGTATTATACTTTAAGTTCTTGTGTACAGGTGCACAACGTGCAAGTTTGTTACATATGTATACATGTGCCATGTTGGTGTGCTGCACCCATTAACTCAGCATTTACATTAGGTATATCTCCTAATGCTATCCTTCCCTCCTCCCCCCTCCCCACTATAGGACCCAGTGTGTGATGTTCCCCTTCCTGTGTCCAAGTGATCTCATTGTTCAATTCCCAACTGTGAATGAGAACATGCGGTGTTTGGTGTTCTGTTCTTGCGATAGTTTGCTGAGAATGATAGTTTCCAGCTGCATCCATGTCCCTACAAAGGACACGAACTCATCCTTTTTTATGGCTGCATAGTATTCCATGGTGTATATGTGCCACATTTTCTTAATCCAGTCTGTCACTGATGGACATTTCGGTTGATTCCACGACTTTGCTATTGTGAATAGTGCTGCAATAAACATATGTGTGCATGTGTCTTTATAGCAGCATGATTTATAATCCTTTAGGTATATACCCAGTAATGGGATGGCTGGGTCAAATGGTATATCTAGTTCTGGATTCTTGAGGAATCGCCACACTGTTTTCCACAGTGGTTGAACTAGTTTACAGTCCCACCAACAGTGTAAAAGTGTTCCTATTTCTCCACATCCTCTCCAGCACCTGTTGTTTCCAGACTTTTTAATGATTGCCATTCTAACTGGTATGAGATGGTATCTCATTGTGGTTTTGATTTGCATTGCTCTGATGGCCAGTGATGATGAGCATTTTTTTGTGTGTCTGTTGGCTGTATGAATGTCGTCTTTTGAGAAGTGTCTGTTCATTCATATCCTTTGCCCACTTTTTGATGGGGTTGTTTGTTTTTTTCTTGTAAATTGGATTGACTTCTTTATAGGTTCTGGGTATTTGTCAGATGAGTAGATTGCAAAAATTTTCTCCCATTCTGTAGGTTACCTGTTCACTCTGATAGTAGTTTCTCTTGCTGTGCAGAAGCTCTTTAGTTTAATTAGATCCCATTTGTCAATTTTGGGTTTTGTTGCCATTGCTTTTGGTGTTTTAGACATGAAGTCATTGCTCATGCCTATGTCCTGAATGGTATTACCTAGGTTTTCTTCTAGGGTTTTTATGGTTTTAGGTCTAACATTTAATTCTCTAATCCATCTTGAATTAATTTTCGTATAAGGAGTAAGGAAAGGATCCAGTTTCAGCTTTCTACTCATGACTAGCCAATTTTCCCAGCACCATTTATTAAATAGGGAATCCTTTCCCCATTTCTTCTTTTTGTCAGGTTTGTCAAAGATCAGATGGCTATAGATGTGTGGTATTATTTCTGAGGACTCTGTTCTGTTCCATTGGTCTACATCTCTGTTTTGGTACCAGGACCATGCTGTTTTGGTTACTGTAGCCTTGTAGTATAGTTTGAAGTCAGGTAGCGTGATGCCTCCAGCTTTGTTCTTTTGGCTTAGGATTGTCTTGGCAATGCGGGCTCTTTTTTGGTTCCATATGAACTTTAAAGTAGTTTTTTCCAAATCTGTGAAGAAAGTCATTGGTAGCTTGATGGGGATGGCATTGAATCTATAAATTACCTTGGGCAGTATGGCCATTTTCACAATATTCGTTCTTCCTATCCATGAGCATGGAATGTTCTTCCATTTGTTTGTGTCCTCTTTTATTTCACTGAGCAGTGGTTTGTAGTTCTTGAAGAGGTCCTTTACATCCCTTGTAAGTTAGATTCCTAGGTATTTTATTCTCTTTGAAGCTATTGTGAATGGGAGTTCATTCATGATTTGGCTCTCTGTTTGTCTGTTACTGGTGTATAAGAATGCTTGTGATTTTTGCACATTTATTTTGTATCCTGAGACTGTGCTGAAGTTTCTTATTAGCTTAAGGAGATTTTGGGCTGAGACAGTGGGGTTTTCTAAGTATACAATCATGTCATCTGCAAACAGGGACATTTTGACTTCTTCTTTTCCTAACTGAATACCCTTTATTTCTTTCTCTTGCCCGATTGCCTTGGCCAATACTTCCAACACCATGTTGAATAGGAGTGGTGAGAGAGGGCATCCCTATCTTGTGCCAGTTTTCAAAGGGAATGCTTCCAGTTTTTGCCCATTCAGTATGATATTGGCTGTGGGTTGTCATAAATAGCTCTTATTATTTTGAGATACGTTCCATCAATACCGAATTTATTGAGAGGTTTTAGCATGAAAGGCTGTTGAATTTTGTCAAAGGCCTTTTCTGCATCTATTGAGATAATCATGTGGTTTTTGTCTTTGGTTCTGTTTATATGCTGGATTATGTTTATTGATTTGTGTATGTTGAACTAGCCTTGCATCCCAGGGATGAAGCCCACTTGATCATGGTGGATAAGCTTTTTGATGTGCTGCTGGATTCGCTTTGCCAGTATTTTATTGAGGATTTTTGCATCGATGTTCATCAGGGATATTGGTCTAAAATTCTCTTTTTTTGTTGTATCTGTCAGGCTTTGGTATCAGGATGATGTTGGCCTCATAAAATGAGTTAGGGAGGATTCCCTCTTTTTCTGTTAATTGGAATAGTTTCAGAAGGAATGGTACCAACTCCTCCTTGTACCTCTGGTAGAATTCGGCTGTGAATCCGTCTGGTCCTGGACTTTTTTTGGTTGGTAGGCTATTAATTATTGCTTCAATTTCAGAGCCTACTGTTGGTCTATTCAGGGATTCAACTTCTTCCTGGTTTAGTCTTGGGAGAGTGTAAGTGTCCAGGAAATTATCCATTTCTTCTAGGTTTTCTAGTTTATTTGCGTAGAGGTGTCTATAGTATTCTCTGATGGTAGTTTGTATTTCTTTGGGGTGGGTAGTGCTATCCCCTTTATCATTTTTATTGCGTTTATTTGATTCTTCTCTCTTTTCCTCCTTATTAGTCTTGCTAGCGGTCTATCAATTTTGTTGATCTTTTCAAAAAACCAACTCCTGGATTCATTGATTTTTTGGAGGGTTTTTTGTGTCTCTATCTCCTTCAGTTCTGCTCTGATCTTAGTTATTTCTTGCCTTCTGCTAGCTTTTGACTGTGTTTGCTCTTGCTTATCTAGTTCTTTTAATTGTGATGTTAGGGTGTCAATTTTACATCTTTCCTGCTTTCTGTTGTGAGCATTTAGTGCTATAAATTTCCCTCCACACACTGCTTTAAATGTGTCCCAGAGATTCTGGTATGTTGTATCTTTGTTCTTATTGGTTTCAAAGAACATCTTTATTTCTGCCTTCATTTTGTTATGTACCCAGTAGTCATTCAGGAGCAGGTTGTTCAGTTTCCATGTAGTTGAGCTGTTTTGATTGAGTTTCTTAGTCCCGAGTTCTAGTTTGATTTCACTGTGTTCTGAGAGACAGTTTGTTATAATTTCTGTTCTTTTACATTTGCTGAGGAGTGCTTTACTTCCAACTATGTGGTCAATTTTGGAATACATGTGATGTGGTGCTGAGAAGAATGTATATTCTGTTGATCTGGGGTGGAGAGTTCTGTAGATGTCTATTAGGTCCGTTTGGTGCAGAGTTGAGTTCAATTCCTGGATATCTTTGTTAACTTTCTGTCTCGTTGATCTGTCTAATGTTGACAGTGGGGTGTTAAAGTCTCCCATTATTAGTTTATGGGAGTCTGAGTCTCTTTGTAAGTCTCTAAGGACTTGCTTTATGAATCTGGGTGCTCCTGTATTGAATGCATAAATACTTAGGATAGTTAGCTCTTCCTGATGAATTGATCCCTTTACCATTATGTAATGACGTTCTTTGTCTCTTTTGATCTTTGATGGTTTACAGTCTGTTTTATCAGAGACTAGAATTGCAACCCCTGCTTTTTTTTGTTTTCCATTTAATTGGTTGATCTTCCACCATCTCTTTATTTTGAGTCTATGTATGTCTCTGCATGTGAGATGGGTCTCCTGAATACAGCAAACTGATGGGTCTTGACTCTATCCAATTTGCCAGTCTGTGTCTTTTAATTGGACCATTTAGTCCATTTACATTTAAGGTTAATATTATTATGTGTGAACTTGATCCTGTCATTATGATATTAACTGGTTATTTTGATCGTTAGTTGATGCAGTTTCTTCCTAGCATCGATGGACTTTACATTTTGACATGTTTTTGCAGTGGCTGGTACCTGTTGTTCCTTTCCATGTTTAGTGCTTCCTCCAGGATCTCTTGTAGGGCAGGCCTGGTGGTTACAAATCTGTAAGCACTTGCTTGTCTGTAAAGGATTTTGTTTCTCCTTCACTTATGAAACTTAGTTTGTCTGGATATGAAATTCTAGGTTGAAAATTCTTTTCTTTAAGAATATTGAATATTGGCCTCCACTCTCTTCTGGCTTGGAGAGTTTCTGCTGAGAGATCTGCTGTCAGTCTGATGGGCTTCCATTTCTTGGTAACCCGACCTTTCTCTCTGGCAGCCCTTAACATTTTTTCCTTCATTTCAACTTTGGTGAATCTGACAATTATGTGTCTTGGAGTTGCTCTTCTTGAGGAGTATCTTTGTGGCGTTCTCTCTATTTCCTGAATTTGAATGTTGGCCTGCCTTACTAGGTTGGGGAAATTCTCCTGCATGATATCCTGCAGTGTTTTCCAACTTGATTCCATTTTTCCCATCACTTTCAGGCACACCAATCAGACGTAAATTTTGTCTTTTCTCATAGTCCCATATTTCTTGGAGGCTTTGTTTATTTCTTTTTACTCTTTTTTCTCTACACTTCTCTTCTCACTTCATTTCATTCATTTGATCTTCAATTGCTGATACTCTTTCTTCCAGTTGATGGAGTTGGTTACTGAAGCTTGTGTATTTGTCATGTAGTTCTCGTGTTACGGTTTTCATCTCTGTCAGTTCTATTAAGGACTTCTCTACATAGGTTATTCTAGTTAGCCATTCGTCAAATCTTTTTTCAAGGTTTTTAGTTTCTTTGCGCTGGTTACGTAGTTCCTCCTTTAACTCTGAGAAGTTTGATCAACTGAAGCCTTCTTCTCTCAACTCATGAAAGTCATTCTCCGTCCAGCTTTGTTCTGTTGCTGGTGATGAGCTGCGTTCCTTTGGAGGGGGAGATGCACTCTGATTTTTTGAATTTCCAGCTTTTCTGCACTGCTTTTTCCCCATCTTTGTGGTTTTATGTGCCTTTGGTCTTTGATGATGGTGACTTACTGATGGGGTTTTGGTGTGGGTGTCCTTCCTGTTTGTTAGTTTTCCTTCTAACAGTCAGGACCCTCAGCCACAGGTCTGTTGGAGTTCGCTTGAGGTCCACTACAGACCCTGTTTGCCTGGGTGTCAGCAGCGGAGGCTGCAGAAGATAGAATATTGCTGAACAGCAAGTGTTGCTGTCTGATTCTTGCTCTGGAAGCTTAGTCTCATGGGTGTACCCAGCTGTGTGAGGTGTGAGGTGTTAGTCTGCAGCTAGTGGGGGATGCCTCCCAGTTAGGCTACTCAGGGGTCAGGGACCCACTTGAGCAGGCAGTCTGTCTGTTCTTAGATCTCAGCCTCCATGCTGGGAAATCCACTGCTCTCTTCAAAGCTGTCAGACAGGGACATTTACCTCTGCGGAGGTTTCTGCTGCTTTTTGTTTAGCTGTGCCCTGTCCCCAGAGGTGGAGTCTACAAAGGCAGGCAGGACCTCCTTGAGCTGTGGTGGGCTCCAGCCAATTCGAGCTTCCCGGCGGCTTTGTTGACCTACTTAAGCCTCAGGAATGGCAGGCGCCCCTCCCCCAGCCTTGCTGCTGCCTTGCAGTTAGATCGCAGACTGCTGTGCTAGCAATGAGGGAGTCTCCGTGGGCGTGGTACCCTCTGGGCCAGGTGGGAGATATAATCTCCTGGTGTGCCATTTGCTAAGACCCTTGGTAAAGTGCAGTATTAGTGTAGGAGTTACCCAATTTTCCAGGTGTTGTGTTATCAATTTCCTTTGTCTAGGAAAAGGAATTCCCTTCCCCCTTGCGCTTCCCAAGTGAGATGATGCCTCGCCCTGCTTCAGCTCTTGCTGGTCGGGCTGCACCTGTGGACCAGTGCCAACTGTCCAACACGCCCTAGTGAGATGAACCCAGTACCTCAGTTGTGAAAATGCAAAAAATCACCTGTCTTCTGTGTCGCTCACGCTGGGAGTTAGAGGCTGGAGCTGTTCGCAGTCTCTCCTCTTTCTTCTATCTCCTGTTTATTCCTTCTCCTCTTCCTCCTTTGCTATTGTTCTTCTTCTCTCTTCTCCCCCTTCCTTCTCCTTTTTCTTCCTCCTCCCTCCTCCTTCATCTTTCCTTTTCCTTTTCCTTGTCTTCTTTATCCTCCTCCTCTTCCTCTTCCTCCTCTTGCTCCTCCTCCTTCCTTATCCTCATCCTTCTCATCCTCATCCTTATAGGGTTTTCTGAGCATTTTGGATCTGTGATTTGATGTCTTTCAGTTATTTTGGCAAGTTCATAGCTATTATCTTTTAAAATATATTTAATTCCTTGTTTTCTCTCTCTTTTCCTTGGAGTTTCCATTTATACATTCATTAGACCATTGGTATTGTCTTATAGTTCTAGGATTTTTTGTTTCTTTTTTCCCTGCTCTTTTTTCTTTGTTAAACAGTTTGAGTAATTTCTATTGATTTATCTACAAGTTCAACAATATTTCTTCAGCTGTGTGCAGTCTGAATTAATGCATTATTAATAATGACATCAATGTTTTGATCTCTAATATTTTTCCTTAAGATTTCCTTTTGTTTTTGTTCTGTGGTTTCTATTTTTGTGCCGAAATTCCCCATATGCTCATGTATGTTGTCTGCTTTTTCCAGTAGGTCTTTCAACCTATGAATCATAGGTGTTGTAAAATACCTTTCTGAAAGGTCTAGCATCAGGGTCATCCCTGGGCCCTGTTTTGTTGACTTCCTTATGTTTTGGCAGTGGTTTATTTCTTCTTACAGTTTTGGGTATCTCATAATTTTTGAATGAGTGTTGGACCTTGTGACAGAAAAATAGTAGAGGCTAAGTCAAATAGTATTTGTTGAGAAATCAGCATTTGTCTTTCTCTCAGACGTTTTGGATGGAGGGTTGCATCAGTCTAGTTACTTACTGAATTCATTTTGGGTTTTGTTATTGCCATAGTCACTATTAACTGCAAATTCCTTCAGTAGTCATATTCTGTTATCTGTGCTTTGTGTAATGTGAGGTTTTGAGAGGGTTTTTTCACAGTTTCTCTGCTCTGCCCTCAGGTTTAGAGGTCTCTTTGCTGTGTCATGGCATGGGGGTTATCTTTCTTTGGGCTCTGTAGTAGACTGCTGTTATTTATTATTTAATCCTGGGATTGTGGTGGGTGTCATAGTTCTTGATTTTTTTGTACAGCTTCATTTTCTGGCAGACTCTGTGAGCCTGGGTCTCAGAGGTGGATCTTTCTGTTTTTGCTCTCTTCTCTGTGGTAACCAAACTTTGTCTTGGATTTGTGGGCACTTTGGGCATGAGAGAGTTTCCTGTACATTTCCCAGCATTTGCAGACCTCTGCTTTATACTGCTGTAGTGTCTTACTCTCAAGTAGGTTTTCTGTCTTTTTTTTTCCCCCAGGAGCATATAGCTTTTGCTTTTAATCCTTCTTCAGAAGCAATGAAGCTTTACTGAGCTCTTAGGACCAGAGAATTTCCTGCCTTTGCCCCAAAGGCATATAGGATTTGTTTCAACCCTTTCTCCAGTGGCTTAAATTTTTTGTTTTGTATTGGACAATGGCCTAGAGAGGTGGCAAGGTTCTGTGCTTGTCCCTCAGTGCAGCCACTAACTAGCTGCATTCCTGCACCAAGTTGGGCTCTCTCTGGTCTGCAGCTGTACCCCCAGTTGTTCTCCTGAGAATCCAGGGCAGGACAATGGAAAAGAGCTGCTGTCTGGAGCTCCCAGTTTTTCTAAACTATTATGCTAGCTCATACTCAGGCTTTAAGAATTTAACATTTCATCTAGTTTCTTCTTACTTGCATTCATGGCAGTCATTTCTGCTATCCCTGCCCTGCCAACGCTGTAACGTTTTTGTGAGTCGTATCTCTCTCAGAAGGATTTATTACTCTCTAGAATTCATTTTGCTTGTTTACCTTGTAATCTCAGGTCTCTAAAAGGTTCAAGAAAAGTTGCAATTGTTTTTTTCAGATTGGTTCTTTGTCACTGTTATGTTTCTAGATTCTAAGGAAAAATGGAATACTCTCTTCACCTTTTTTTATATGCCATTCTTGCATCTTGATTTTCTTCATTCAGATATCTTAAGAGTTTTTCTTAATATCTTGGAGTTTGTTGTAAGTCAAGACATGACTATTCTTTTTCATATTTGATCATTATATTCATCAAAGTAGTACTCATACTCAAAGTAATATATATATATAAAAAGGCAGAATTTATACAAGATTAATAGTGTAAAAACTCAAGGTTTATAATTTAAAACACCAAAATATCCTGTTCTTCCTTGCCACTGGCCATTTCTGCTTCCCCTTTGCCAGAGGCAACTACTTTACCACCTGTTGTAACTATTTATTTTATTATTTACCACTATTGGTAGTTTGTGCTATCTCTTGGTTTCTCATGTTTAAATATTATGAGAAGTAATATAAAAGTAAAAATATTAAATGTACTTTCTGCTTTGGAAAATGAGGATTTAACTCTGGTATATACTCCACACATACACTTTTCTACATCTTTCTATCCCCAAAGTCTTTACCACTCAAGCAGATCATGCAGTTTTTTTCATTCCTTTCCCAACGTCCACCCTACCCAACCTTTAGAGCTCTTTATCCTCCTCTTGTATTGCAGATTGATGGAGAGGCCTGCTTTAGAGCTGGTGTTTAGGTTCTTCTCTTCACCATTATCCTGAAATTTCTTTGGCCTCTGTCCTTTGTTGAGTTGACTGTTTTTTGGACAGTTTCCCTTGTTCTTGGTTTACTTTCTTGTTTTGATAGAGTTCATTCTTTAGGACCTTGTGAAGGATACATGGAAAGTAAATGTTTTTTTGAGATCTTGTAGTCTGAAATTTCTTTATATTTCCCACACACTTAATAGTTTTTTTTCTAAGATGTAATTCTAAATTGGAAGTAAATTTTCACAGAGTTGGGAAGGCATCACACCCTTATCTTGTACATCCCACCATTACTGTTAAAATTTCAACACCTGACTCTTCAGCCTGTATATGAAACTTTTACCCTTCTCCTCCCTATCAATGCTTTTCTGACTTTTTATTTTCTCAGGGATTCTGAGATACGTGTATTTTATATGTGTATTTGATAAATTATGTTGGACATTTGAGTTTTAATCTAGAAATTCATATACTTTGGAACTGAGAAATATATTATTTCTTTAATAATTTCTCTCCTTTTATTTTTGCTGTTGTTTATTTCTGTGATGCTGTTAATCTTATGGATGGTGTTGTGATTTTTCTTTTCTCCCTCCATTTCTGTTTTTTTTGTTGTTCTGTTTTCTAGGAAGAGTTCCTCAATTTTGTTTTCCACTTCAGCTATTATATTTTTGATTTCCCAGAGTTCTTCCTCATTCTCAGAATATTCCTTTTTATGGCTTCCTATTCTTGTTTAATGGGTGTAGTATTTCTCTTATGTGCCTGAGGAATTTTTTTTTTTTTTTTTTTTTTTGCATTTTTTTCCTTCTGTTCTCCTCATTATCTTTTTGTTCCTTGTGGATTGGAACCCTGGATGTGTCTTCTGAGGGGGAAATGAGAAAAGAGGCTCGGAATCTTTTCAGTATGAAACCTTGGAACGCCATCTCCTTATTTGCAGGGTGACACACGGATTTCACCCTCAACTATGCCTGGTATCCAGAGCCTCTCTGTTTTAGCCACTTCCAACAGGAAACCCTTATTAGGAAGGAGTGGGCACCTGGCTGCTTGGGGTCAAAGAGGTAATAGGGAGATTTCTTTTTTTTTTTTTTGAGACTGAGTCTGGCTCTGTCGCCCAGGCTGGAGTGCAGTGGCCGGATCTCAGCTCACTGCAAGCTCCGCCTCCCGGGTTTACGCCATTCTCCTGCCTCAGCCTCCGGAGTAGCTGGGACCACAGGCGCCCGCCACCTCGCCCGGCTAGTTTTTTGTATTTTTTAGTAGAGACGGGGTTTCACTGTGTTAGCCAGGATGGTCTCGATCTCCTGACCTTGTGATCCGCCCGTCTCAGCCTCCCAAAGTGCTGGGATTACAGGCTTGAGCCACCGTGCCCGGCTGGGAGATTTCATAATAACTTGAAAAGACTTCCAGACAGTCTTTCTGTTTCAGCCCCTTCCAGGATTCATCTTTAAAGTACCTCCTAATTCTGGAGGCTTTCTAGGATTCTGGGTGACACATCACCTTACTGTTAGCTCTTTGTTGGCTTCTTCCTCTGCAGGTTAGGTTTCAGTTACTCATATCTGCTAAGCTAACTACAACTTGTTCATCTGCTTTCCAATTTTCAGACTTTGACTTACCTCCTGCTGTTGTCTCATATATTAGTTTGCTGTAAACAACTGCTAGAGATTGGGTAATTTATAAAGGAAGAGGTTTAATTGACTCACAGTTCTGTGGGGCTGGCTGGGGAGGCCTCAGGAAACTTACAGTTGTGCCAAAAGGCACCTCTTCACAGGGCAGCAGGAGAGAGAAATGAGTGCCAGGTAAAAGGGGAAGCCCCTTATAAAGCCATCAGATCTTGTCAGACTCATTCACCACCAAGAGAGTAACATGAGGGAACCACCCACTTGTTTCAGTTATCTCTACCTGGTCCCACCCTTGACATGTGGGGATTATTACAATTCAAGGTGAGATTTGGGTGGGGACACAGAGCCAAACCATATCATCTGCTTTTCTATTTCTCATTTGTGTCTGAGGGGTACAATAGAAGAAATAGAGAAAGTAAGGATCAGGAGATGAACTGTACTTTGTGCCTGCTGGGTTTCTCCTTTCCAAGAGAGAAATTCTTGTAGTAATTACTTTGACCTCATCTCTCCTGACCGCTTTTCCTTACTCCAAACAGTGATCTTTAACAGAAAGAAATTTTGAAGTTAAGCATAGCTCTCAGGTGAAAATCAAATGGTACCTACTGGATAAATTGTATAATGTATATATTTTTTGAGATGGAGTTTCACTGTTGTTGCCCAGGCTGCTGTGCAATGGCATGATCTCAGCTCACTGCAACCTCCGCCTACCGGGTTCGAGTGATTCTCCTGCCTCAGCCTCCCGAGTAGCTGGGATTAAAGGCATGTGCCAACATGCCTGGCTAATTTTGTAGTTTAGTAGAGACAGGGTTTCTTCATGTTGGTCAGGCTGGTCTCGAACTCCCGACCTCAGGTGAGCCGCTTGCCTCAGCTTCCCAAAGTGCTGGGATTACAGGCTTGAGTTACCATGTCCAGCCAATTGTATAGTATTAAGGTAACATAAACAATGTAAGGATAGAAGAAATTAATTTAGTCGAATAAAACAGATTTTATTAATTCCACTAATTAAAAATGAAAAACTTGTTTGGAAGACTAGAATCCTGTGTCTAATTGTAGAACTGCTCCAGGATTCTTGAAACATAATTACTTCTCTGAGAACCTAAACAGTTGTCAGCACTTTGATAAGTACAGGCTATGTTTTGGAGGTATGAATAAAATTAAAAGTAAGGTAGGAATGTAAAAGAAAAATGGAACATGATTTGTTTCTCTTTGTTCACCAGGTTTTCATGTGAATAATGATTTTAGCTGCTTTTCAAAATCTTTTAAATTTCTTTCATCCCTTGGAACCATCTAGTTCTGTTTTTCTTTCATTTGTTTTTGCAGTAGTCCTTTCCATCCCGGCTGTGCCTTTAGAGCATTCTTCTTAATAGTTCCAAACTCTGTTCTTCATCTCACTGTTTTTCTTTTCATTCTTAGATAGCGCAGTTTTACTTAATCTGTAACTTTTTTGTTCATTCCTTCCTTTAGCTCTTTTTTCTCTCCTGATAATGATAGTACAAAGGTAGCACGATTACTCCCCTCTAGTTAAAAGACATAGTTTGACATCCTGGCACTCGCGCATATTATCTGTGTGACCTCAGAGTAATTACAGGAACTCTAACCCTAGTTTGCTTGTCTGTAAAATTGAATATTAATATCGCTTATCTTACCAAATTTTTGTGAGAATAGAAAATGAGATAATCCATATTTATGCAAAACACTTAGCACGTTAGCAACCACACTTTCAAATCTTAAGTGTTAGCTTTTAGCTATTACTACTATCCGTCTATTTTATTACATAGTAATTTCTCTCTTGTGAAGGATGCCTGTGGTAACATTTTGCAGTCAAAGGTTATAGCAGCAATCTCTCAGGATGGTAAATGTGGATGAAGACAGGAATTTGTGTTTTAAAGAGATAAACAAGCTAATTAGAGAAAGAGATGCTCCCTAGTTCATATGAAGCTGCTGGTTGTGTCTAACATACTGTCAGCTTACTCTTCAGGATTATTTTCGGTTTTGCTTCTGCTGTCTGCCACTATATCTTTCCTTGTCACCCTAAGACGTATAATTAAAAGGAATGAATTCAATAAGAACAACTTTTTTAAAAAAATGAACATGGGTAAACTATTTGCAGCAATTGTATTTTGTGTTTGTATCTAGGCTTAATTATCTATTTTACCTTTGACCGTTAACATAAATATAAAATGCTGATCATCATAAGAGATAAGTTACCAGCTGTACAGAAAGGTAATATAACTAAAGTCACTTACTAATTTGATTTGAATACTTACTACTACAAAGCATATATATTTCAGAATGTATTTTATACCAAACACTAATCATTTGGCAAAAGTCAGAATATTACATGTTTTGCTTAAAGTTAGGACTTAGTTTTCAATTTTTTTGTATATGTCATTAGCAGTATTTAGTGATCCTTACTGTAGGACTTTTCTAGATGGACATAGTAACATTTTTGTTCATAGAAATGTTTGATTGTTAGATTGTTAATTTGACCTCAGGAATCATACAAAAGCTCTTTTGGTCACTTAAGCATTTGTGGCAATGATTATTTATTATTTTAATAAGATTTACTTTTTGGCCAGGTGTGGTGGCTCACGCTTGTAATCCCAGCACTTTGGGAGGCCAAGGCGGGCGGATCATTTGAGGTCAGGAGTTTGAGACCAGCCTAGCCAACATGGCGAAACCCCATCTCTACTAAAAATACAAAAATTAGCCAGGCATTGTGGCAGGCACTTCTAATCCCAGCTACTCGGGAGGCTGAGGCAGGAGAATCCTTGAACCTGGGAGGCGGAGGTTGCAATGAGCCGAGACCAAGCCATTGCACTCTAGTCTGGGCGACAGAATGAGATTCTGTCTCAAAAAAAAAAAAAAAAAAAAAAAAAAAGATTTATTTTTTCATCACCTAGCTAGAGCTTATATTCTATATAATACATATATTGAATATTGGCGTTATTTATGCCTTGAATTATAAATTTACGTGATCAGACAAAAGCAGAAGGATGTAAGAAGTAGATTTAGGTGCAGAAGAGGAATAAATGATACCTTTCATGTTAGTTTCTTTTGTAGCCATCGTCCCAGGGTCAGAGATAGAATATGCAGAATAACCATGTGAGAGGACTTTGCCTTTGCTTAATTGATTAGTCACCTTTTGTTTTTCCTTTTTGAATAAGCCTGTTTCTCTGATTTGATTTAATCTTTCAGACAGGGGAAAACAAAGGATGGAGTGGTCCAAAGCCTGGGTTTCCTGAACCAACAAATAATAGTAAGTTCTCATTTTTATGTTATCTGCACTTGGTGTTCATCAGTGGCTCAGTGACTAGCTGTCACTGGGATTGGTTGGGTCTATCTAGATCTGAGAGACTGTGTTACGTATTGTGGAGGGTACAAAGGAGTCCTGGTGTTTGCTTTCCTGGAACCGACAGAATAGCTGGAAAACTGAGACACAGATACACTTAACACAGTTAAACCATTGCAAACAGAGTGCCATTTAATACATGTAGTGATCACATGCTTTTTTAAAGTTGCCATTTTTATTGAAACAACATTATAAAAAATATAGAAATATAAAAATAATTTTCATAAGAAAAATAAGTAATTATCTATAAGCTGATTATGCTGTCAGATCAACTTTCAAAGTTCCCAATTTTTATATGCACACAAATTTTTATATAATTATGATATGCATAAAATTTTATTGTGTTTTCACTTAACATTGCCTAAACATTTTTTTGCGTTTTGCTGAGTCATTAAAAGTTTAATATTTTATTAAGGTTACTAAGTGAAATGTCAGAAATGTAAGAATAAAATTGGTTAATTTTGTTCCACTTACAGTATTGTCAAACAGTTAAGAAACAATTTCAGTTTACAGATTTTTTTCAAATGTATGTGATCAAGATATTTTGCATTGGACATTTAGACATTTTTCCTTAATACCCTCCCTCACTTTTTGAAAAGCATCTATTTCACTGAAGTGACCATTTTACTGTAAATCAGTGAATCAAAACATTTGGCTAGTGAAAACACCCAGTCTATCCCATTTCCACCCTATCTGTCTTCTTTACAACCTCTGGACACTGAAAAAACTTCAATCTGTGAATTATCATAATCCATGGTTTTAGTCTTTGATATTAGCAGCTCATCTGTTGATGTATAATGAAATTAGTAACAAATTCTTATCAAAATATACTCATAAGAATTGAATTCTTGGATTATCAAAACTAGCCTCTTGAATATTTCAGTGAGTTACTGGCATTTTGGGGTTGCTTTCTGGGAATAATTTAAATTAATGTGCTTCTGAGCCCTTGGCCTATATAAATAATGGTGATAAATATGATGGCCTTAGCACATAGCCGAAGGAAAAAATGGAATCAGTTCGGGATTCCTGGAGTTTGTGTTCAGTTCATTTGATGTTTGAATATATTGGTTTGTAATGATTTGGTGAAGGAATGTAATCAACATGAAATTAATTGCAGTTTAATGTAAAGTACTTAGCACAGTACCTGTTTCCTAGTAAGCACTTAATGAATGTTGATTTCCTTCCGTGCCTCCTCCCTCTTTTCTTTTATAAAAATGATATTATTCTTTGTAGGCTTGCCAGAAATTCCATTCTTATGCTTTTGTCTGTCAGATGTTTTGTGCATACATATGGTGACCAAGAATATATAGCTTATTATTGAATAATTACATTTTGGCACTAAATATTTTTTCAAAGAATATAAACATTATGTATTTCAATTAGTTATTAACTTGACAATTTTAACATGAAATCTCTTTATAGATAACCTGCAAGCTCCATCATTAAACAGTGATGTTTTGGCCCCTAGTTTTATGTGTTTGTTTTTTTTAACTTACTAAGGGGTACATCTCATGGGATGACAAGTGGGGGATACTTCTGTCCTGTGCAGATATGGGAAGGAATATCACAAAGAGGCCAGTTTAAGTGATCAGAAGTATGTAAGAATGCATAACAGGTTTGCCTGAGACATAAAGTTAGAAGTGAGAAAACTATTTGAAGCCAGCTTAAAACTTAACCAGACGGTTAATGCTTTAGGAATTTCTGGTCTACAATGGTTCAGATTAAGCCTTTGAAATAAGAATGTTCTGTTATCCCTTCCCAGCTGTAAGGAGATGAGAAAGCTGCTCTAAGAGTTCTTCGAATGAACACTGGATTGTCCCTTCCTCAGGTTACCATAGAGGATAAGGGCAGCCCAGCTCTGAAAAGTAGCTGTTTCATTCCCCAAGGGTTAGTTCTCACAAGTGAAACCTGAGTCCCCTTAAATGGCACTTAAATACAACATTAGGAGGAAGTTGGGCTGTGCTTAGGAATTGATCATTCAGATGATGGACCAATTAGCTGAAAATTAATTTAAATTCATATATTATGGTAATATTTAGGTTAACTTCTTAATCAGTTTCTTAAGTTTGAAATTGTATTCTAAATGATTTCTGTCCTGTGAAGAATACCAGAGTTAGCATTTTGCAGGCAAAGGTTAGAGCATGGCACATGTGAGAGAAGACAGGAATTTGAGACTGCCAGTGCTGGCTGCCTCACTGACATACTGTCTGACCTTGAACAACTCAATTTACATCTTATTATTCAATTTTCTCTGTTAAGAGTTATGCATACTAATTTATAATGTTGAGAATCTTTAATTATGTAACATTTATAAAATGATTAACCATCCTTGAATAACATCTGAAAAGGTAACATATTCCTTTGTGAAAAACACTATCATCATGAAATGGCAAGCTCACTGTGGTTTTTTGTTTGTTTGTTTTGTTAAACTCTACATTGCTTCAAAATTGTAGTTTTAAAGATCAAATTTTTAGCCACTCATTATTTGGATAAATAATACGAAATTAGCTTGGAACCGTAATGTACAAAAATGAAAAGAAGGGAATGCAGAATTGGAAAGGGGAAAGAAGGAATTTTAATCTGGCATAGCTAGCACCTAACTATAAGTAGACAAAAAACATTAATGTACATGTGCATTTAATTTTTGAAGTGGAAGATATTTTTTAAAAGACTACAGTCATAGGAAACTGCTAACAATTACAACTAGAAAATAGTTTAAATGGTTTTGCAAGTGATTGTGATTACATAGCCTGGTTCCTCAATTTATTTTCCTTGCTTGATTGCCTGCAGATTTAAAATATGGACCTAATTTTTGGGTGCTGCTCAGGCTTTCTTCATTGCACTGAAATGCAGCAGAAGGTAGACTATTCTAAGTGTGTTTTTATCCTTTGAATCACTGTAATAGTTATGTTGAAGTATAGGAACACATAACTCTGTAATGTGAGGTTTATGTTAAGTTTAGCATGGGGCAATTTTGTGCTTGGTATACACATAAAAAACTAGATTTTTACAGATGAATGACTAACTTTTTTAAAAAAAGATCGTGAATTTTAAAGATCTACTGACGGCTCTTGGAAAACTTTGTAAAATATTTAGATACAGTTCAGCTGATAATATCTCTTTTTGTATTCACATTCCATGTTTCTTATTAATACAGGCTTTTACTTAAAAGCAGGTTCATAGTTTCTTAAAGGTGAACTGTAGCTTAATTCAAGATTGGACTAAGCTCAAAGGTATTCACTGGTATGTGCCGAATCCACCCACTAAAAGATTATTCGGAGCATTTTTCACATAAATATTTTTCCGTTAACCTTTTAAAAAGTTTTATTTAGCCCCTGTGAAATATGCTGGCACTTCTAGGTTCATTAGAGATGACCAAAGACTTGTGGGATGGGATAGCATTCTTGTTGACTCTTTAGAATCTTAGTTGACTCACTAAGATTTTTGTCACTTTTGTTTCATATGCCTGTACTATTAAACACTGAACGTCCTGAAACCAGGAGGCTACCCTGTCCTAGTGATATGACATTGGGTAGATTGCCTGCTGGTTTCCCAAATGCTGTGTACCTCTAGTGTTTTTTATTTTTTGTTGGGGCTGGGGAACGGGGGATAGAAGGGTGGTGTATAAGTGTTGGACTTTTAAGGTGATAGATTGATATATACTTTCTTTAATAGTGTTTTGAGAGCGTTCCCTGAACAAATTCCTCTTGGGGTTCCCATAGTAGAAACCACTTTGTAGTGAGACAAAACAGTTGAAGCCAATTGGATGTAAATATAAAGCTGAGTGATCCAACTTAATTATTTATTTCGACATAAATAATGTGTTAGAAATGTAAGAATGTAGCCAGCTTTTAGTGGTCTTATTTAGAAGGATTGGTGGGTTACTTGTACTGGGCATCCCAATCCGTGAATACCTGATTGCTTTCAAACAAAAGTCCTGTAAATAGAGGCCTATCTGAAGCAATTGAGAGCAATGGGAACATACACATTCTCATTGCTGTCCATTTGAGACTGCAGGTAGAATTGCTCCTTCTCCCCTGAACACAGGAGGAAAGATCCAAATATTTCAGAATGATATCATCCTCCTTTTACATTGATGCCTGTATATTAGACCTACCTGAGGGGTGAGAAGCTATAGTCTTTAAAAAATTGCATTGACAAGAATTCTCCTTTCTTGCCTACTGAATCTAGGAAGGAAGATTAGAGGTAGTGTTAAGCTTGCCTCTGTTTTAGTCATACCAGTTGAGTCTGTCTTTAAAGGTCCATTGATTTAAAGGAAAAATAATCTGCAATTAGAAAGTTAAGTTTTTAATCAGATTAGCACAGATAACATGTCTTTCTGAAATATTCTCAGGAAAGATTTCATGAATTTAAATTGTTATGATTTTTAAAACTTGCTTGACTCATTTTTCCACATAAAAAGATATCAGATACATTTTTTTTAATGAGCATTTTTAGGATGCATTTTTTCATTGCAGTATGATAGTGTTTTTAAGCATAAGAACAAAGGATGAAACCATAAAGTAAAAAAGATGGATTTATATACATAAATGCTAAAAACAAGTTCAAGGAGCAGCACAAGAAAATAAAAAGGCAAATGACAGCATAAATTGCAGCATAACAACAAATAGAATATATGCAAAGGACACATAAAAGTCAATTTTTTTAAAAAAGGCAAACACTCCAATAGCCAGAGGTCTTAAGAAGACAATTAAAAAGAGCAGATAAGAAATCATGAAAAAGTGTTTAGCAATCAGGAAAATGCAGATTAAAGATAAATGTTATGAAATTTCTGATCCATGCAAATTGTCAGGGATTTAAAAATGATACTTCCAACTGTTGGGGAAATACACTGTCACATGTTGCTGACAGGACTCTGACTTATTGCCATTCTGAAGGGAATTAGCCATGAGTATACAGAATGTAGGCCTATGTCTTTCTAGAGCTTAACTAAACATATGGAAAAATAGAATAGTTTTCCATAATGAACATACACTGGTTTTATAATCAGAAAAATATCAAGAATATTTAAAATACTGACATTTACAAACTTTGGCCTGAAATGCACAATCTGACTGCATTTAAACATAAATATCTCATAAATATATATATATATATTTTTTATGAGATGGAGTCTTGCTCTGTCACCCAGGCTGGAGTGCAGTGGCGCCATCTCAGCTCACTGCAAGCTCCGCTTCCCGGGTTCACGCCATTCTCCTGACTTAGCCTCCCAAGTAGCTGGGACTACAGGCGCCCGCCACCACACCAGGCTAATTTTTTGTATTTTTAGTAGAGACAGGATTTCATTGTGTTAACCAGGGTAGTCTCAATCTCCTGACCTCGTGATCCACCCACCTTGGCCTCCCAAAGTGTTGAGATTACAGGCGTCAGCCACCACACCCGGCCATAAATTTTATATTTAAACAGCTAGGGAAGCAGAATTATCCATATACTGAAGTCTTAAGGAAACTTTTCTGAACATAAAGAAGAAGAAACATAGTTTTCCAGAGTCTGAATGAAATTTCAGTTTCCGAAATGTATGCTGGAATTTAGAATATGTACTGTGTATTCTAAGAGGTATTATGGGGATCAAAAGGTGTTTGAAATTAGTATTTTCAAAATTAGGAGCAGACCGTCGTAATGATAACACAGATAAATATCTTGCAGAAATTCAAAGTCGAAGTATTAAGAACTAGTTAATTGCTTTTCTCTGTTAGCAAAGAAACTGTACAATAAGCATAAGGAGAAAATAAAGGTAATGCTCCTAATTACTCGTTCAGTTTGTCTAGAAAGATGGAGTTTTATAAAATCTTAAAGTGTATTGCAATTTGTGAAGAAACATTAACTGCTATGATTTTTAAAGAAAAATAGGCAATGTTTGATGCATAACATATTTAACACTTACATAAGTTATGAAGCAAGATAATAAACACCCATGAACCCACCACCCAATTTAAGAACTAGACATTACTATACCTTCATCTTTGTTTTCCTCTTTCATATCCCCCATTCACTATGCTTCCCCCAGCAGAAGTAACCACTATCTCTGGATTTTATATGTAGTCGCCCTAACCTTTATTCCTCATAATTTCATCAAATAAATTTGAGTCCTTATCAATATTTATTTAATTTTGCTTTTTTTTTAAACTTTAGAAAAATAGCATCATATGGTGTATTGTCCTCTGGAATTCTGCGCCCCCCCACCCCGTCCCCTCTATTTAAGATTGCAATTTAATATTATTTTATTTTGTTACATAAAGTATTTCATCCACTATGTGAATATCCTGTAATGATTTATCCATTCGTCTGTTGGTCCACAGTTGGGATGTTTTCAGGATTTTGTGATTATAAACAATATTATGAACATTTTTGAACATTTCTACTGGTGCACATGTATAAGAGTTTCTGGGAATGGAATATGATATGTGTAAGTTCAAATTTACAAGAAATACCAGTTGTTTCATAGTGGGAGAGCCCTTCAAAGTATCTGATTTCCCGTGCTGTAACAAGTAGAAATCTTTTATCCTTTTTTACTTTCAATTTCATTTTTGATAATGAATTTAGTTGAAGTTTAGTTCAAATTCCACTATTTCATTAATTTTGTTTTTCGTTTTCTATTTTTACTTGAGTTTTTGAATGGGGAAAAATTAAAAATGCAAAAAGCTTTCCGTATTTTTTGTCCTCATTAGTGCAGTGGCCACCCTGACCCTCAAGTAAGTAACTTATGGTTTTTGTGTGTGTGTGTGTATTGTCTCAGAATTTATATATATAATTTATATACTTGTATATAAATGTATATACATTTTATACACACATATATATACACACACACAAAAACAAATTCAAATACATATTATTCAGTCCCCTAGCCTTTTGGACATGCTGTTCTACCCTGTTTTTCTTTTTCTTTTTTTTTTTTAAACTTAACAGTATGACCTGAAGATCCTTTCCTATTGATATGTATAGGGATTTATTATTATTTAATCAGTTTTGCACTGATGGATATTTAGATTCTTTATAGTATTTTCCTATTATTTGCCATGTAAAAACTTCATACATAAGTAATTTTACATATGTAGTAGCATATTTGTTGGAGAAATTCCTACAAATGGAATTACTGCATTACAGAGTATGTATCCTTTTAATTTTGATAGATGTTGCCATAGTACTGTCAGTAGACTCCAGTTTACGTCTCTACCATCAGTGTGGGAGATTTCCTGTTTCCCTACAGCTTCATTAACACAGTATGCCATCAAAGTTCTTAATCTTTGCCAATTTGATAGTTGAAATATAGTATAGTTTTACTTTGCATTTCTCATATTGAGAATGAGACTAAATATGCATTTGGTAGATCTATGAGCCATTTCTGTACTGTTTCTGTGAATGACATAACCATATCGGTTGTCCATTCAGAAATTAGATTGATTCATCTTTTTTTTTTTTTTTAAACTTGGTAGAACTGTGTATGTGCATCTGTGTGCCTTTATGACATGAAATTACTTTTTTGTTTTCTATGTTTATGATGGAATTTTCTTTTAAGGTTTGGTTTTTCTTTTTAATGTATTTGAATGACATTTTAAAATAGCCTTTTATAGCATGTGTAATTTAGTTATAATTAATAATACCTTTCTGATTCTGAAATTAAAATATTTTTATTTTTATTGTGTTTATTTATTTGTTTATTTTTAAATTATGCTTTAAGTTCTAGGGTACATGTGCATAATGTGCAGGTTTGTTACATATGTATACATGTGCCGTGTTGGTGTGCTGCACCTGTTAACTCATCATTTGCGTTAGGTATATCTCCTAATGCTATCCCTTCCCCAGCTCCCCACCCCATGACAGGCCCTGGTGTGTGATGTTCCCCACCCTGTGTCCAAGTGTTCTCATTGTTCAGTTCCCACCTATGAGTGAGAACATGTGGTGTTTGGTTTTCTATCCTTGTGATAGTTTGCTGAGAATGATGGTTTACAGCTTCATCCATGTCCCTACAAAGGACATGAACTCATCCTTTTTTATGGCTGCATAGTATTCCATGATGCATGTGTGCCACATTTTCTTAATCCAGTCTATCATTGATGGACATGTGGGTTGGTTCCAAGTGTTTGCTGTTGTGAATAGTGCCACAATAAGTATATGTGTGCGTGTGTCTTTATAGTAGCATGATTTATAATCCTTTGGGTATATACCCAGTAATGAGATGGCTGGATCAAATGGTATTTCTAGTTCTAGATCCTTAAGGAACTGCCACACTGTCTTCAATGGTTGAACTAGTTTACAGTCCCACCAACAGTGTAAACGTGTTCCTATTTCTCCACATCCTCTCCAGCACCTGTTGTTTCCTGACTTTTTAATGATCTCCATTCTAACTGGTGTGAGATGGTATCTCATTGTGGTTTTGATTTGCATTTCTCTGATGGCCAGTGATGATGAGCATTTTTCCCATGTGTCTGTTGCATAAATGTCTGCTTTTGAGAAGTGTCTGTTGTCTGTTCATATCCTTTGCCCACTTTTTGATGAGGTTGTTTGATTTTTTCTTTTAAATGTGTTTAAGTTCCTTGTAGATTCTGGATATTAGCCCTTTGTCATGCGGGTAGACAGTAAATATTTTCTCCCATTCTCCCAAACAGGCAACAGGTTGCCTCTTCACTCTGATGGTAGTTTCTTTTGCTGTGCAGAAGCTCTTTAGTTTAATTAGATCCCATTTGTCAATTTTGGGTTTTGTTGCCATTGCTTTTGGTGTTTTAGTCATGAAGTCCTTGCCCATGCCTATGTCCTGAATGGTATTGTAGATTTTCTTCTAGGGTTTTTATGGTTTTAGGTCAAACATTTAAGTCTTTAATCCTTCTTGAATTAATTTTCGTATAAGGTTTAAGGAAGGGATCCAGTTTCAGCTTTCTACTTATGGCTAGCCAGTTTTTCCAGCACCATTTATTAAATAGGGAATCCTTTCCCCATTTCTTGTTTTTGTCAGGTTTGTCAAAGATTAGATGGTTGTAGATGTGTGGTATTATTTCTGAGGACTCTGTTCTGTTCCATTGGTCTATATCTCTGTTTTGGTACCAGTACCATGCTGTTTTGGTTACTGTAGCCTTGTAGTATAGCTTGAAGTCAGGTAGCGTGATGCCTCCAGCTTTGTTCTTTTGGCTTAGGATTATCTTGGCAATGCGGGCTCTTTTTTGGTTCCATATGAACTTTAAAGTAGTTTTTTCCAAATCTGTGAAGAAAGTCATTGGTAGCTTGATGGGGATGGCATTGAATCTATAAATTACCTTGGGCAGTATGGCCATTTTCACGATATTCGTTCTTCCTATCCATGAGCATGGAATGTTCTTCCATTTGTTTGTGTCCTCTTTAATTTCGTTGAGCAGTGGTTTGTAGTTCTCCTTGAAGAGGTCCTTCACATCCCTTGTAAGTTGGATTCCTAGGTATTTTCTTCTCTTTGAAGCAATTATGAATGGGAGTTCACTCATGATTTGGCTCTCTGTTATTGGTGTATAGGAATGCTTGTGATTTTTGCATGTTGATTTTGTATCCTGAGACTTTGCTGAAGTTTCTTACCAGCTTAAGGAGGTTTTGGGCTGAGACGATGGGGTTTTCTAAATATACGATCATGTCATCTGCAAACAGGGACAATTTGACTTCCTCTTTTCCTAATTGAATACCCTTTATTTCTTTCTCCTGCCTGATTGCCCTGGCCAGAACTTCCAACACCATGTTGAATCGGAGTGGTGAGAGAGGGCATCCCTATCTTGTGCCAGTTTTCAAAGGGAATGCTTCCAGTTTTTGTCCATTCAGTATGATATTGGCTGTAGGTTTGTCATAAATAGCTCTTATTAATTTGAGATGTGTCCCATTATTACCGAATTTATTGAGAGGTTTTAGCATGAAAGGCTGTTGAATTTTGTCAAAGGCCTTTTCTGCATCTATTGAGATAATCATGTGGTTTTTGTCTTTGGTTCTGTTTATATGCTGGATTATGTTTATTGATTTGTGTATGTTGAACCAGCCTTGCATCCCAGGGATGAAGCCCACTTGATCATGGTGGATAAGTTTTTTGATGTGCTGCTGGATTCGCTTTGCCAGTATTTTATTGAGGATTTTTGCATTGATGTTCAGCAGGGATGTTTGTCTAAAATTCTCCTTTTTTGTTGTATCTCTGTCAGGCTTTGGTATCAGGATGATGTTGGCCTCATAAAATGAGTTAGGGAGGATTCCCTCTTTTTCTATTGATTGGAATAGTTTCAGAAGAAATGGTACCAGCTCCACTTTGTACCTCTGGTAGAATTCATGTGTAAATCCGTCTGGTCCTGGGCTTTTTTCAGTTCGTAGGCTATTAATTAATGCCCCAATTTCAGAGCCTGTTATTGATCTATTCAGGGATTCAACTTCTTCCAGGTTTAGTCTTGGGAGGGTGTATGTGTCCAGGAATTTGTGCATTTCTTCGAGATTTTCAGTGTATTTGCATGGAGGTATTTATGGTATTCTCTGATGGTAGTTTGTATTTCTGTAGGATCGGTGGTGATATCCCCTTTATCATTTTTTATTGCGTCTATTTGATTCTTCTCTCTTTTCTTCTTTATTAGTCTTGCTAGTGGTCTGTCAATTTTGTTGATCTTTTCAAAAAGCTCCTGGATTCATTGATTTTTGGAAGGGTTTTTTGTGTCTCTGTCTCCTTTAGTTCTGCTCTAATCTTAGTTATTTCTTGCCTTCTGATAGCTTTTGAATGTGTATGTTCTTGCTTCTCTAGTTCTTTTAATTGTGATGTTAGGGTGTCAATTTTAGATCTTTCCTGCTTTCTCTTGTGGGCATTTAATGCTATAAATTTCCCTCTACATACTGCTTTAAATGTGTCCCAGAGATTCTGGTATGTTGTGTCTTTATTCTCATTGGTTTCAAAGAACATCTTTATTTCTACCTTCATTTCGTTATGTACCCAGTAGTCATTCAGGAGCAGGTTGTTCAGTTTCCATGTAGTTGAGTGGTTTTGAGTGAGTTTCTTAATCCTGGGTTCTAGTTTGGTTGGACTGTGGTCTGAGAGACAGTTTGTTAAAATTTCTGTTCTTTTGCATTTGCTGAGGAGTGCTTTACTTCCAACTATGTGGTCAATTTTGGAATAAGTGTGATGTGGTGCTGAGAAGTATGTATATTCTGTTGATTTGGGGTGGAGAGTTCTGTAGATGTCTATTAGGTCTGTTTGGTGCAGAGCTGAGTCCAAGTCCTGGATATCCTTGTTAACTTTCTGTCTCATTGATCTGTCTAATGTTGACAGTGGAGTGTTAAAGTCTCCCATTATTATTGTGTGGGATTCTGAGTCTCTTTGTAGGTCTCTAAGGACTTGCTTTATGAATCTGGGTGCTCCTGTATTGGATGCATGTATATTTAGGATAGTTAGCTCTTCTTGTTGAATTGATCCCTTTACCTTTATGTCATGGCCTTCTTTGTCTCTTTTGGTCTTTGTTGGTTTAAAGTCTGTTTTATCAGAGACTAGGATTGCAACCCCTGCTTTTTTTTTTGTTTTGTTTTCCGTTAGCTTGGTAGATCTTCTTCCATCCCTTTATTTTGGGCTTATGTGTGTCTCTGTATGTGAGCTGGGTCTTGACTCTTTATCCAATTTGCCAGTCTGTGTCTTTGAATTGGAGCATTTAGCCCATTTACATTTAAGGTTAATATTGTTTTGTGTGAATTTGATCCTCTTGTTATGATGTTAGCTGGTTATTTTGCTCATTAGTTGATACAGTTTTTTCTAGCATCGATGGTCTTTACAATTTGGCATGTTTTTGCCATGGCTGGTACCGGTTGTTCCTTTCCATGTTTAGTGCTTCCTTCAGGAGCTCTTATAAGGGAGGCCTGGTGGTGACAAAATCTCTCAGCATTTGTTTGTCTGTAAAGGATTTTATTTCTCCTTCACTTATGAAGCCTAGTTTGGCTGGATATGAAATTCTGGGTTGAAAAATCTTTTCTTTAAGAATGTTGAATATTGGCCTCCACTCTCTTCTGGCTTGGAGAGTTTCTTCCGAGAGATGTGTTGTCAGTCTGGTGGGCTTCCATTTCTGGGTAACCCGACCTTTCTCGCTGGCTGCCCTTAACATTTTTTCCTTCATTTCAACTTGGGTGGATCTGACAATTATGTGTCTTGGAGTTGCTCTTCTCAAGGAGTATCTTTGCGGTGTTCTCTGTATTTCCTGAATTTGAATGTTGGCCTGCCTTGCTAGGTTAGGGAAGTTCTCCTGGATAATATCCTGCAGAGTGTTTTCCAACTTGGTTTCATTCTCCCTGTTACTTTCAGGTACACCAATCAGACGTAGATTTGGTCTTTTCTCATAGTCCCATATTTCTTGGAGGCTTTATTCATTTCTTTTTACTCTTTTTTCTCTAAACTTCTCTTCTCACTTCATTTCATTCATTTGATCTTCAATCACTGATACCCTTTCTTCCACTTGATCAAATCAGCTACTGAAGCTCATGCATGTGTCACATAGTTCTTGTGCCATGGTTTCCAGCTCCATCAAGTCATTTAAGGTGTTCTGTACAGTGTTCATTCTAGTTAGCCATTCGTCTAATCTTTTTTCAAGGTTTTTAGCTTCTTTGCAATGAGTTCAAACATCCTTCTTTACCTCGGGGAAGTTTGTTGTTACTGATCGTCTGAAGCCTTCTTCTGTCAGCTCGTCAAAGTCATTCTCTGTCCAGCTTTGTTCCATTGCTGGTCAGGAGCTGCATTCCTTTGGAGGAGAAGAGACGTTCTGATTTTTAGAATTTTCAGCTTTTCTGCTCTGGTTTCTCCCCATCTTTGTGGTTTTATCTACCTTTGGTCTTTGATCATGGTGACGTACAGGCGGAGTTTTGGTGTGGATGTCCTTTCTGTTTGTTAGTTTTCCTTCCAACAGTCAGGATCCTCAGCTGCAGGTTTTTGGAGTTTGCTGGAGGTCTACTCCAGATCCTGTTTGCCTGGGTATCACCAGCAGAGTCAGCAGAATAGCAAATATTGCAGAATGGTAACTGTTGCTGCCTGATCCTTCCTCTGGAACCTTCATCTCAGGGGGCACCCGGATGTATGAGATGTCAGTCGGCCCTTACTGGGAGGTATTTCCCAGTTAGGCTACTCAGAGGTCAGGGACCCACTTGAGGAGGCAGTCTGTCCATTCTCAGATCTCAAACTCTGTGCTGGGAGAACCAGTACTCTCTTTAAAGCTGTCAGACAGGGACGTTTAAGTCTGCAGAAGTTTCTGCTGCCTTTTGTTTAGCTATGCCCTGCCCCAAGAGGTGGAGTCTACAGAGGCAGGCTGGCCTCCTTGAGCTGCAGTGGGCTCCACCCAGTTCAAGCTTCCTGGCTGCTTTGGTTTTTTTCAAGCCTCAGCAGTAGCGGACACTCCTCCCCCAGCCTCACTGCCACCTTGCAGTTTGATCTCAGACTGCTGTGCTAGCAGTGAGCGAGGCTCCGTGGGCATGGGACCCTCTGAGCCAGGCACAGGATATAATCTCCTGGTGAGCCGTTTGCTAAGACTTGGAAAAGCGCAGTATTAGGGTGGGAGTGTCCCGATTTTCCAGGTACTGTCTGTCACAGCTTCCCTTTGCTAGGAAAGGGAATTCCCTGACCCCTTGTGCTTCCTGGGTGAGATGATGCCCCGCCCTCCTCCGTGGGCTGCACTCACTGTCTGATAAGCCCCAGTGAAATGAATCCGGTACCTCGGTTGGAAATGCAGAAATCACCTGTCTTCCGCATCACTGACGCTGGGAGCTGCAGACTGGAGCTGTTCCTATTTGGCCGTCTTGGAACCTCCAATCAAAACATTTCTTTTAAATTATCTTCTGGAACTTTTATAGTTTCATTTTTTGAAATGTTGAAGTCTTGATCTGTCTGTTATTTATACTGAAAGTATGGACCCAACGTTATTCCCCACTGCATTGAGACTTCACTCTTACCATATACTAAGATTATGAACTTGGCATTATTCCAGACTTTCTATTCTCCTCTGTTCATCTAACTATTTATGTGCCAGTTTTAATCGTTGTCTTTTTTTTTTTTTTTTTTTTTTGAGACAGGGTCTCGCTCTGTTTGCAAATCTCTGTCAGTTGTGCAGTGGCGTGATCATAGCTCATTGCAGACTTGAACTCCTGGGCTCAAGGGATCCTCTTGTCTGAGCCTTTCAAGTAGCTAATTCTACAGGGACATGCCACCACACCCAGCTTTTTTTCTCCCCCACCCCCGCTAGAGACAAAGTCTTGCGGAGTTGCTCAGGCTTGTCTCAAACTCCTGGCCTCAAGTCGTCCTGCCTTGGCTTCCCGAAGTGTTAAGATTATAGGCATGAGCCACTGCACCCAGCTTAATCATTGAGTGTTTCTTGTGTTTTAACATGAGTCAGTTTAAAGCAATGTGTGTTTAAACAAATGTGAATAAAAATGTACTTGGTCTATAATCTTCTTACACATACTACATGGAGTACAAGTAATTGAAAAGACAAAAATCTCCTTGCTTGGCAACAGAAATAAGAGGTGTGAGAGTAGTCAAAGCATCAATTATGAAGCACTAAAAGAAGCAACAGGGAGCTAACTGTATGGTTGAAAACTATTAAGGTTCAGGAAGGCAGTGTGGATAGTTTCCCTAAAACTTATTTGTATAATGTTAATGCATCATTCATTCTTTCGTTTGTTTAGAAAGTATTTATTCACTATATTGTACCCTTTTTGATACTATTGATGATTTCAGTAGTTTTTAAAGATGAAATTGCTTCTTGAAAGACGAGTCCATATAGAAGATAAACACCACCATCCCACCCAACTCCCCACTCCCCCCAACCCAGCAAATAAGAAAAGGTGGGATGCCTGTAATCCCAGCACTTTGGGGGCTGAGGTGGGCAGATTACTTGAGGTCAGGAGTTTGAGATCAGCCTGGCCAACACGGTGAAACTCCATCTCTACTAAAAATATGAAAATTTACCAGGCATGGTGTGGCACATGCCTGCAATTCCAACTACTCAGGAGGCCTAGGCAGGAGAATTGCTTGAACCTGGGAGGTGGAGGTTGCAGTGAGCACAGTTGTACCACTGCAGCCTGGGCCACAGAGTGAGTGAGACTTCATTTAAAAAAATAAAAAATAAGAGACAAGTGTTATTTGAAAAAAAATATCAATTTTTTAAATCTTTGTTTTTTTTGGTTTTCTTTTGAGGTGGAATTTTGCTCTTGTTGCCCAGGCTGGAGTGCAATGGTGCAATCTTGGCTCACCACAACCTCCACCTCACGGGTTCAAGTGATTCTCCTGCCTCAGCCTCCCAAGTAGCTGAGATTACAGATATGTGCCACCACGTCTGGCTAATTTTGTGTTTTTAGTAGAGATGGGGTTTCTCCATGTTGGTCAGGCTAGTCTCGAACTCCTGACCTGAGGTGATCTGCCCGCCTTGGCCTCTCAAAGTGCTGGGATTACAGGCCTTTTTTTTTAATCTTAAAAAGCAAAGCATGTAGCACAGTATCTGGCATTGTTGGTGCTCAGTATTTGAGCAAATGAAAGAATTACATTTTCACTTTTTCCCCCCACTGTATTAATGATCTTTTGAGTAGTTTATAACATATAACAATTAGAATTCTAGGAATTTATGTATCATCCAGACCTGAGATACTCAGCGTGTTATTGTTGGACTCAATATAATAATGGTGAATAATTAGTATTTCAGCAACCTAATGGAAATAATACAGTTATTCTTAGTAGATTGCTTTGCATTGGGTTAGAATTTTATTTGAATTCAGACCTCAAGATATTCTGAATCTCAGGTTGGCAGTCTTGGAAAAATGATTTATTACTACTTAATAAATGCAGTCTGTCTGAAAGACAGATCCTTTAAGCATGGTATGCATAGAAGAAAAACAACATAAGGAGTGCTAAGTGTGAAAAGGTTGGAGAATGTCCAGCCTCATGTTTTATATACAGTAAAATTGAGACTCAGTTGTTTTTATAATAGGTCTAAAGACACTCTTATTTAAAGGTAGTGAAGACCTGAACTCATGTCTTCTGACTCCAGGGTCTCTGCAGTTGCCACTAGACAGCACCTTTATTTCTAGATATATCATTTGCTGATAATTAAAGGAAAAAAAGAGAATAGTGTTTTTAAGAAATTCCACTAAAATTAAGTATGCATTATTTTGAAAGAATGTTTTATATGTCATGTACCAGGATTTTTTATAAAACATTCAAGATGTTTTATTACATGGAAAATGTTCAAACTATTGTTTCAGATACCAGATTGATATTTGGGTGGATCATGTAAAAACACTAAATGGCTGAGAAACTGTGAAATGTTTGTTTTAACTATTATTACATCAGTGACACAGCCATCTACATTACTTGATTTTTCTTAAGATTTAAAAACTTTAGTAATAGTCAAATTTAAAAAACACTCAACAGGCTTTTTGGGTGATGTTATTCAAGTGTGTTCTTTTATTCCAAGCTTTCTGGTTCGTGTTAAGATGATTCATAGATTATTAGAGCTGAAAGAGATTTTCAAGTTCCTTAAGACTAATTCATTTTACAGATGAAGAAAACGTGATAAGGAGAATATCTGCTGCCTCAACTGAAACCCAGTTAGCTGGGCTCTAGTCTGCTGCATTTACCAATGCACTATTGTTGTTTTTACTTTATTACATTTTGTGTTAATACAGAACATTAGACTTCTTTTTTTGCTTTACCATTAAAAAAAAAATAATTACAATAAGTTCTTTCTTAACATCATTGATAGGTTCTTAGAAACCACTACTTTAAGTGAAATGACATATAACGAATCAGTTTTACCATAGGTTGATTGATATAAACAAGAGTTAAGTTCTTATAACATATTTGTGATTAGAGAAATATCACCAAACTTCTCAATAAAGACCCAAATTGCAGTATTAAACATTGAAATAAATAATGAGCTTACACTTACAATTAAGAAAGTTTAATAAAAACAAGATAATTGTTTACTCAATGTGAGTGACGGCAGTCATAGTGGTGGTGGGTTAAATCGAAGAGTAAATGTTTGCAAAGTGAAAGTTGTAAGGAGTACTTCCTACCACCACACAATTCAAAAACAAACAATAACAAATATAGTGGGCTCACTGAACTCTTTCGTACTGCGTTGTTTATTGTTGTGCATTTGTATGATGTATTCGTCTGTTCTCGCAGTGCTATAAAGACATACCTGAGACTGAGTAATTTATACAGAAAAGAGGTTTAATTGGCTAATGGTTCTGCAGGCTGTTCAGGATTTTGCTTCTGGAAAGGCCTCAGGAAGCTTGCAATTGTGGCAGATGCCAAAAGGGAAGCAAGCACATATTCACATGGCCGGCAGGAGAGAGAGAGCAAGAGGTGCTACGCACTTTCAAACAGGCAGATCTTGTGAAAACTATCAGGAGAACAGCAAGGGGGAAGTCCGCCCCCATGATTCAGTCACCTCCCACCAGGCCCCTCCTCCAACACTGGGAATTCCAATTCCACATGAGATTTGGGTATAGACACAAACCAAACCCTATTATATGATTATCATGCATTTTACAGATTTTAATTTTACATTAATTTGTATTCATTTAGTCATTCATTTTCTAACCCACTTATTCCAGTTCAGGATTGAGGTTGGTCAGAGCCTATTCTAGCAGCTTAGGGAGCAGAGGCAAGAACCAACTCTGGACAGGTGCCATTCCATACCAGGACACGTGTGCGTGCGTGCATGCATGTGCACGCGCACACACACACACACACACACACACGACACTCATACTGAGACAACTTAGACCTGCCAGTGAACCTAATGTGCATATATTTTAAATGTGGGATGAAACTAGAGGACCTGGAGAAAACCTATGCAGATATGGGCAGAACATGAGAACTCCACATAAGACAGTGACCCCAGGTGGGATTTGATTTTTTTCTCATCAATATTATAACAAAATGATGTTGAACAAAACAACATTATTTGAGGACCCACTGAGTATATTTTCTTTTTTTTAACTTTCTTTTTTTAAGTTCAGGGGTACATGTGCAGGTTTGTTATATATGTAAACTGTGTCATGGGGGCTTGTTATACAGATTATTTCATCAGCCAGGTATGAAGCCTAGTACCTGTTAGTCATTTTTCCTGATCCTCTACCTCTTTCCACCCTCCACCCTCTACCCTTCGATAGGCTCCAGTGTGTGTTGTTCCCCTCTGTGTGTTCATGTGTTCTCATAATTTAGCTCCTATTTATAAGTGAGAACATGCAGTATTTGATTTTCTATTCCTGTGTTAGTTTGCTAAGGATAATGGCCTCCAGCTCCATCCATGTCCCTGCAAAGGATATGATCTCATTCTTTTTTGTGGCTGCATAGTATTCCATGCTATATGGTACCACATTTTCAACAAATGGTGCTGGGAAAACTAAATATCCCAGCTATTCAAAATATACTGGCTCTGTCAGCACTCCAAGTGAAGGAAGACAAAAATTAGTCCTTTGGGAAGCCCTTCAAAACCTAAAATGTTGGATGCACATTCTACTCATCTTTACCCCAGGGGAGAAGTTGTGATCTGGAATGCTGTCTCTTGGCACTAAGCTATGTGGCACTAAGCTATGCTGACTTAGGGGGCTGCTGTGGGTAAAGTGAAATTGTTCTTAACATGTTTCAGTGTGGCCGTTCTTGGCTTTGTGCTCATCTGGGGTACTGCAACTTCTTAACTGGATTCTGGAATTCTCAAAAAGGTATATTGGTTTGTATGTCATTGTTAAATCAATGTATGAGTGAGGAATAAGGGCTGGGACTTCCTGTTCTACCCTCTTGTTGGTGTCACCCAAGACTTCTTTTTTATTAAACTTTTTATTTTGATGGCCAGGCATGGTAGCTCACACTTGTAATCCCAATGCTTTGAGAGGTTGAAGTGAGAGGCCAGGAGCTTAAGACCAGCCTGGGCAACATAGCAAGATCCTGTCTCTACGATAAATTAAAATATAATTAATAAAAATTTTATTTTGAGAAAATTGTAGATGCACATGCAGTTGTAAGAATTAATACAAAGAGATCCTGTGGACACTTTGCCTTGTTTATCTCTGGTAACATCTTGCAGAACTGTAGTACAATATCACAACTAAGGTATTATTATAAATATGATACAGAACAGTCCTGTCACCATAACAGTCCCTCATGTTGCGCTGTTATAGCCATACCATCTCCCCCACCCCCAACCCTGGATTGAGTGGAAATTCTGGTCCCCATATGGTCTCCACTGACACCATAGTGAGGTGACCTTGTTCCCACTAGTTCTGATTCTCCTTTATTCTCTCCTGACACCACTCCAGCACGGAGGGGAGGGGGGATCCTATTACTGCTAGGTAGGGATAGAAGTTTAGTGTCCCTACATGATCTCCACTGACACTACTCAGTTTTTTCTGACACTACCACATCAGGGAAGTTGGGGAGACTTGTTACAGCTTTGCAAGGGTGAAAGTCCCTCTCTGCCTTTGATACATAGATAAAAGTGGGAGAACAGGTTTTTTTGTGTGTATTTGGCTGGACTAAGGTGTGTTTTGTCTAAATTTTCTTCCTTGCTAGGCTGCTTCTTTCCTGGTTCTAAAAAGTGAATTTATTTTTACAAGAAAATTTAAAAATTGGATAAGTACTTAATATATATATTTTTTATTTAAAATATATAGTTTTTGAGATGGGGTTTTGTTGTGTTGCCCAGGCTGGTCTTAAACTCCTGAGCTCAAGGAGCCCTCCTGCCTTAGCCTTCCAAAGTGCTGATTGTAGGTGTGAGCCACTGTACCCCACCCAGTACTTAATGTTTATACAGTTCCAGTTAGTTGTGTTTATTAACAGTATTGTGGAATCTTCCATAAGTTTCTGAATAATATATAAACTAATTTTTAGTAAATTGTTAAATCATAATTAGATCATGTAAGGAGAATTGTAAGAAAGTGTTTTGTGGGTTAAGTTCTTTCATCCTAAGGCTGTGCTTAAGTTTTTCTTTATGTGAACCTAATATTTGAAGTTACTTTCTTCCCACAAACAGAATTGTGAAAATGGCCAAGTGCATTATTTTTACATTTTTCCCAATGGGTGGTTTTACAATGAGAAAATCTCAATCAGTCTGTCTCTCTCTTTCTGTCATTTTTAAAGAGACAGTGTGTCCAAGCTGGAGTGCAGAGATGCCATTACAGCTCACTGCAGCCTTGAACTCCTCTGCTCAAGGGATCCTCCTGCCTCAGCCTCCTGAGTAGTTGGGACTACAGGTGCATGCCACCATGCCCAGCTAAAGTTTTAATTTTTTGTGGAGACAGTTCCTTATTGTATAGCCCAGGCTGGTTTTAAACTTGTGGCCTCAAGTGATCCTCCTGCCTTGGCCTCCCAAAGTGTTGGGATCACAGGTGTGAGCCACTGCACTGGCCTCCATCTTTCCTTTTACTATGAGAGGAGAGACTGAGGTTCATCAAGCCTAGAAAATAGGTCTGAAATGAAGAAATGAAGTTCAATATCTTGACAGTTTCTTGTCTCTATCATGGTGTTAGAATATTTCAAGAATCCAAATGCCCAGAACTTCTTAAATGTATAGATACAAGAACAGTAGTTCTTGGTTTGTTATTTGTTTTACTACTGAAAGGTAGTTATACGTGCTGACTGTAGCCAGATGCCTGGATACTGGCCCCCACACCTGCCACTTACTGGCTGTGACTTTAAGCCAGTCATATTACCTGTGTTTCAGGGCCTTTAAGTGTAAAATAGGGATATGCATAGTCCCTACTTCTTGGGGGTCATTGTGAGGATTACTAAACTAATATATGCAAAGCATTTGGAACAAGCAATAGGAATCCTGGCAGAGGAGTGTTGTGGTGCAGTGTTTGGAAGCTGTTGCGGTAGACATTTCAGTATTTGTTTCTTCCTGCTGAGAGATCAGGTCACTTGTGTCATATGTCAGACTTGTTTAATCCAATTTTTGGTGTTTTTCTGTCTTAGGGAAATCATAACTAATGGAGTTTTTCTGAGAAGAAACAACCAAGGGTGATCTTTATTTTACGAGCAACATTTTAACCCCACTTAAATAAACTAAAAATTGAAGATGACTCATTATCCTCACAAGCTGCTCTCAAACATTTTCACAGCAACTTTTTTGTCTTACTTGGTAGAAGTAGTCACAGTGTGTCTTTATTGAAAAGCTGAGCCTTGAAAAGATTTCTACTAAATAAGCCAACCAAGTGAAATCTTCCTTATTATTAAGATGAGTGGTGAATGTGCTTCTGGGGAATTCCTGAACTCCCCAATCACTTCCATGCACCATACTGACTCTGAGTCATATACAATGTGCACTGCCCTTGTTGTGAAGTCAACCTATTTCAAACTATTTAGCGGCCCTTGTATCACTATTAATAACGCCTGTGCCAGACTGTTCTTTGATTTGCATGACTCATTTTGGGCTCCAGAATCTTCTTGTTAAAGAAAATTTCTGGCAAAAGTGTAAATTATTACATTTGTGTAAGGTTTAAAAAAAAAAAGATGATTGATGAATTTATTCACCATACCCAGGTTCATATTGTTATCACATGCTTTTCATTTTCCTGTTTTAAAGAAAAAATAGCAGCCAGTCCTGAATTTGAAAACTCACTCACACTTTTATTTGACTAAGGTACAAGCTTTCCAAAGGCATTTCCCAGTTCATCATAAATTGATCTTTAAAACATTTTTGAAGAACCTTTATTGCTGTTGTTTCTGTTCATTTTTAGTGTTTTGAGGAATATGTATTATTTACTATTTTGTATTCCTCCTCCTTCCTCTCGGAGGTATGCAGGATGCTGTATCATGACCTGGGATTCTGCCTTTTTGGGGGCAAGACTGGACTGTGTGCATTTTCCCTGTGGTACTGTGTTCACCAAAAGGCAAACATCTTCCTGAAAAGTTCTTTGTCGGTAATTTTATTAATAAACATTCACCAAATTAAGAACCCTTCACATACATCATTATGTTAAATGTAGCCAAAAAAAAAAAAGATCAATAAAATGCACAAATTAACAAAATCAGTGCTTCTGTTCAACTTTAAGGGTAAGAACAAGCTTAATTTCACCACTGTTCAGGTTATGCTTTTTGAGCACATTAAAATGCATCATTTTGGCTGGGTGTGGTGACTCACGCCTGTAATCCCAACACTTTGGGAGGCCGAGGCGGTTGGATCATGAGGTCAGGAGATTGAGAACATCCTGGCTAACACGGTGAAACCTCATCTCTACTAAAAATATAAAAAACTGGCCGGGTGTGGTGGCGCACGCCTGTAGTCCCAGCTACTCAGGAGGCTGAGGCAGGAGAATAGTGTGAACCTGGGAGGCGGAGCTTGCAGTGAGCTAAAATCGCACCACTGCACTCCGGCCTGGGCAACAGAGCAAGACTCCATCTCAAAAAAAAAAAAAAAAAATTCTGTTCAGTAATGACTGTTTTTTTAGTGTCTCTTTTTCATTTCCAAGGTGATTCTGAAACTGATCTTAAGAAGAAATCTCTAACAAATTATTTACCTAGTTTTTGATTGTTTTCATTGTTTTGCTCTTAGCCAACATTTTCTCTTTTTAGTTGTCCACAAGAGTTTATTTTAAATTTTGCGTTGTTGATTTTTGACTTCATAAGTACTGTATATTTGGCTTAAAAATTAGGCAGAACTAAGGGTCTGAGGGTCTCAGCTGGAAGACCAGATTGGCAGTGAGCTGTATGTAAAAGAAGAGGTGGAGTCACATACAAATACTACCTGTTCCATTTGATCCCAACAACAGGGCAGCAGGAAGGGGGACTTCTGTAGCTCACATCAGTCTAGGAGCTAAAGAGCATGCCAAGGATGCATTCCACCTGTCCCTGACCTTCAGGGACATGACCATGGTGGTCCAGTAGGCTCCCTTGGGTCACATGTACTCTTACCTAATACATGGCCCCAGGCTACCGTGGGAGAGAACAAGGTCCCAGCTATGAGGCCCGCGCTGCCATCAGGATCTCCCTTGCTTTCATGTAGCTAAAAGTCAAGCACCCAGAGCCTGGGGAGCCAGGGCCTGTGCATTAGGCAAAGGCTGTGAGCAAAGTTGTCAAGAAGCAGGCATTGCCAGTGCCAGCCCTGCTTATCCTCAGGGCTATATCTAGGACTGGTGCTGCCGCCAGTCCTTCCCACTTTGGTGTCCCCAGCACTGCGCTGTTCCGGGATCTCTATATTGAGGGAGAGGCCCAGAGCAGCATAAAACGGTGCTTTCAAAAAAACTTTTAAAAGTGTAATAATGGTAGGCTCACAAGAAGTTGTAAGAATGGTACAAAGAGGTTGCATGTACCCGTCACTCAGCTTCTTCCAGTGGCGATGTCTTATATAACTATAGTACATTTTCAAAACCAGGAAATTGTCATAATACAATGAACTAGACTACAGACCTTACTTGGAGCCTACCAGTTCTCATATAAATGATTTTTAAAAATCACTAAAGACGGATAATCATGTTGTTGTTCATACTTTTCTCACATTAACAGTTTTGAACCAGAAGCCCCTGCTTCTAGTTCTTAAGAATTTTTAATTATAATTTTTTATTGTGAAAACCTCACTGTAGCAAAGTGAACCTGAGTATTATTGGATAGTCGGGTATTTATAAACAAATTTATAGTCCAACATTATTGAGGCATAAATTCAAGCTGGCAATTGAAACAAAGATTTTTTTTTTCAAAGCTTTGCTGTGAAAAATGAAAAGAAATTATTTTATTGTGAAATAGCTATGCCTATTCCAAGGACTTTGAGAGAAACTGGGAGTTCCAGTGGAGTGGCATTAACCATTTGGATCAGTGGCATTATCTTTCTTGCTGCATTGGCTTGCCGTGTTTTAATACCTCTGATACCACTTGCTACTCATAAACATTTATCTTCTTCAGCATCTCTGAAAGAGTTACGACATCAGTGATCATTGAAAGGCAAGGTTCTCGAGTTCGCTTATAAAATCTTTTAAGAGTTCTCCAATTTAGAACTCCCCCTTCAACTCTTCCGTAAGAACTGGAGCTCCATAAAGATGCTCCAGGAAGATTTGTATGCCAGAGGATTCACATACCCATCTGAAAGAAGCACAGATCTTCTGAGCAAAAACTTGTCAAGTGGGCATTTCTTATAAGATATCACAGTCCCTGGCAACTTTAGACCTTTAAAATCATGTATAAACTCCATATACTTCAGTGAGATTTTGGTAAGCTTATCTCTGGAACATCTAGGGACAACCATCATGACATGGGTCATCCTTGGAGCCAATCTGGGCAAACCCCAGGCATTTACTTACTGGATTAAGCCTTAGGGGTTTGGAGCTGGTGGGATGTTGCACTTAGTTTCCTACCTGTTCTTTTAGGAGGCTATTTAATGTAATGGTTAAGTATTCAAACTCTAGAGTCAGACTGCCTGGAGTCAAATTCTAGCATTGCTGCTTATTATCCGTATGACCTTGGTAGAGTTTCATATCTTCTCCATGCTTCAGTATTTTTCATCTCTAAGGAAAATAATCATGCCCATTTCATATGGTTGTTATGGGAATTAAATGAGAAGTAAGGTACTAGAACAGTGCCCATGTTGTATCTGCATTGTAGCTGTGTACTGTGGTTATAGACTGTACCAAGATGGGAGCATCAAAGGCAAAATCAGGGACAAAAGATAGATAATGGCAGAATGGGTTCAGGACCTCTCCAGATAAAGGGTGAATGAATATAATGGATGTTACAAGCCTGAGCGAGGGAAGTATAGTGGTTGAAGTCCATGAGCAAAATTGAGGTCAGAGAAGGCACAGACCTAAAGTAGTTACATGAGAAAAAGTTTATCCTGAGCAGTAACCAAACAAAAATAAATTAACAATGAATTATTGTAGAGTCGCAGTGATTATTTAGAGTAACTGAAACCCGTCCTGGGAGAAGTGTGGGAAAACAATCACATCCTACTAATAGAAGTATGAATTGGGGTAGTTTTTTGGGAGAAACCTAATTGGCAAAATAAATTTAAGGTCCTTAAATATGCATACCCTAAATTACTCTTTGATTCTACTTTTAGATCTTTATACTATTGTAAAGCAACTTAAATTTACAACAAGAAGATCCTAAATGAATTATGACCCATCCAAATACTGTTACTGATGTTCAAGTTAAAAGTCATTCAGTTCTTGACCACATAAATCTATGTCTTTATGCTGTTTCTATGACTAGTCTGTTAGTTGAACTCTGTAGAAAGTAATCTTTATATGTGAAGAAAAGTCGACTCAGGCTTTACTGTAGAATAAGAGAGCCTGAACTCCACGTTCTTATGCTGTGAGGTAATGCCTCTCTAGAGTGTGGAGAGCATTTTTGTTGCTTTATAATATTGCTATTGGCAAACCCATTAGTCTTGTATAATAACAATACTGAAGTAATGCTGTTAAGTTTCTTGATTTTTAAAAATTGAGTATAGAAGTTAGAGTTGTAACATTTAAGTTATTCTTTAAAATATATATAATGTTTATGCAGATAGTAAAAAACAAAAATCAGTAGTATGACACTCCATTTATCAAATTGGCAAATTTTATTTACAACTTTATTGAGGTATAATTGAAGTATAATAAACTGCACATAATGTCTACAGTTTAATCAGTCTTGACATTTTCATCTCCCCAGAAGATTTCTCATGCCCTTTTGCAATCTATCACTCCCACCAGCTCTACTCCTCAGACAATCACTGACCTGCTTTCTGTTACTGTTGATAATTGGCAAATTTTTTTTTTTTTTTGAGGCGGAGTTGCCTGGGCTGGAGTGCAGTGGTGCGATCTTGGCTCACTGCAACCTCCGCCTCCTGGCTTCAAGCGATTCTCCAGCCTAAGCCTCCAAAATAGCTGGAATTACAGGTGCCGGCAACTATGTCCAGCTAATTTTTTGTATTTTTAGTAGAGACGGGGTTTCACCATGTTGACTAGGCTGGTCTCAAACTCCTGACCTTGTGATTCGCCAGCTTTGGCCTCCCAAAGTGCTGGGATTACAGGCATGAACCACAGTGCCCTGCCTTAAGATTTTTAAATAGTAATTTCCAATATCAAAATAGGAAACAAGGTACTTTCATGTGTCTCTGTGGGAGTCTGATATTGGTATAACTTCTTTGGAGGGCAATTTGTTAGTGTCAGAAACCCTAAAATATCCTTTCAGCTAGCAATTCTGCTTCTAACTTGAGGAAATAAATTTTCTTGTGAATAAGAATTAAGTTATAAGAATGTTCATCACTGTGTTTATAATTGCAAAAAACTGGAGATAGATGTCCGATGATATGGAATTGTTTAAAGAAACAGTTCCCTGTAATCCCAGCACTTTGGGAGGTAGAGGCAGGCAGATCACGAGGTCAGGAGATCAAGACCATCCTGGCTAACACAGTGAAACCCTGTCTCTACTAAAAATACAAAAAATTAGCCGAGCGTGGTTCAGGCGCCTGTAGTCCCAGCTACTCAGGAGGCTGAGGCAGGAGAATGGCCTGAACCGGGAGGCGGAGCTTGCAATGAGCCAGGATCGCGCCACTGCACTCCAGCCTGGGCGACAGAGGGAGACTCCGTCTCAAAAAACAAACAAACAAACAAAACAACAGAAACAGTTCATATAATGAAATTTTATACTTTTAGTATTAGCAGTAGAAATATATTGTTTTATAAACAATGACAGGATCATATGGTATTCCTATGTATTTAAGTTGTTTTTTCAAGTAAACAACAGCTAAAAAGTGCATAGATAAAACAGGATTAAAAACATATTTTTAAAGCAAAATGTTGAAATTAATGTCCTCTGGCTGATGAGATTTATCTTAATTTTTTCCTGTGCATAATGTTTTCTTGTAAAAAAATATTGAAATTTTTTCCCCATTATAAAAAAACTAACACATGTTAATGTAGAGAATTTGAAAGCTAACATAAAGGAATAAAGAAAATACATAAAATAGAATTGATATACAGTCATCCCTTGATATCCATGAAGACCTTGATATCCATGAAGAATTGGTTTCAGGACACCTTATAGATACCCAAATCCACAGATGCTTAAGTTCCTGATAGAAAATGGCATCATATTTGCATATAACCTATGCACATATTCCAGTATACTTTAAATCTTCTCTAGAGTATACAACATCAAATATGATGTAATTAGTTTTTGAATTTGTATTGTTTTTTATTGTTGCATTGTTATTTTTTATTGTGTGTGGGGTTTTCTGTTGCTGTTTTTGTTGTTGTTATTGTTTCTCTTTGCAAATATTTTCTGTTTAAGGTTGAATCCAGGGATATGGGACTTATGCATGCAGAGGGCTGTCTGTATTATTTTAAGCTATTTAAAGGTTTTTTAAAAAAACTTACAAAACTCTTTTATACTTAATGGCATCAGGATAAAGTTCCCTGTACCTTGGCCCCTGCGTGCCCCCACCTGCATTTGCAATTCTGACTCTCTGTATGCTCTTGTGATAAGGCATGGCCTGAGGTTTCCTAGAACACGAACTCTCCAGGTCTCTGCCCTTGCTCCTGCTGGCCATCTGTTATCAGTCCTCTTCCTCCTTGGCTGTATTCTCCTCATCCTTTGAAATTCACTGTCATCATCATCTCCAGCAAGCCTTCCCTGAGCTTTTAGCACTTCTCCTTTCCCATTCCCACTGCTCTCTCCACCCATCTCTAGTGAGACCCCTATCACATTGTATTATCCGTTTTCATTCCGCCCCTGATAGACTGAGCATGACTTGAGGTCTGGACAGTATTGGTTGGTAGGATGCCTGAAGCTTAACTAGCACAGTAGCAGTTGGAGCTCAACTAAGAGGGTATGTGCATGTGTGTAATCGAATGATAGAAATAAAGATGTGTTGGAATCAGACAGCCTGGAGTATTGGATATATCTGTGTGACTGGAGCATGGGATCTTCATGAAATATTTAGTAGACAAAGATAGAGAGATAAGTAGGAGAGAGATTATTAAGGGCTTCCTAGGTTATCCTAAGGAGTTTGGGTTCTCTAGTGTAACTGATAAACTGGTGAAAGACCTTTAAGTAAGAGAATGTTCTAGCCTTGGCAAGATGGTAGAATAGGAGGCCCTGGAACACAGCAATTCAATAATAATTTATAGACAGATTTTCTTTATGAGAAATCCAGAAACCAGTTAAGAGGCTCCTGTATGCCAGGTGAGCATGAAACCAGCCAGATCTTAATTAGCAGGGCCATACAGTCAAGACAACTACCCCCCACCCCCAGCTCCCAGCTTCTTTCTGCCTGGAAGGGGAAAGATGTATACTATGCATCCAATGCCTTAGCTTTTCTGGGGCTACCCAGAAGACTGGCTTCTGTCTGGCAAGTCTCAGAGTGCTGACAGGACATGGCATATTTTAGCAACCCCGGGGCCAATGAAGACAGAGATGGCTGGTGGTGGTGGTCACTATCCCCTGCTCAGCCCAGCACAAAGCTAATAGTTGAAAAGCTCCAGCTTTCAACTTTTTCCTGGAGAGTCAAAGAGGTGTGCCATGTATCCAGTGACTCAACTTATCTGGGAGTTGCCTGAAGAATTGGCTTCAGTCTTGCTTGTCTCAGAGCTCTTATGGAACTGAGACAAGCAAGGGACTGATGCTTGGGGACTGCCAAGAACAAAGAAAGTGGATTACACTAGCATAAAAGTTTGAGAGGCCTCCAGAATCTCTGTCCAGGCTGATTGGTTAGGATCTTCTCCAGTATGAGGCCAGTTTATGAATCCTAGGGGAAGTGGTTGTCTTATGTAGTGTGCAGACACAAACACAGAGAATCACGGAAAAGTGAAGAAACAGGAAAACATTTTCTAAATAAAGGAATGAGATAGATCTCAAGAAACTGACCCTAGTGAAATGGAGATACATGATTTACCTGACAGAGAATTCAAAGTAATCCTTATAAACATTCCCACTGAGGTCTGGTGAACAATGCATGAAAAAAAGTGAGAATTTCAACAAAAAGAAAACTTTTAAAGGTACCAAGCAGAAAGCATGGAGCTAAAAAATACAATACATTGAAAAACTTACCAGAGGGATCCAATAGCAGACAATGTCAAGCAGAAGAAAAGATCATCAATCTCAAAGACAGGTCACTGGAAATGACTCAGTCAGAGGAGAGTTGGGCTAGCCTCCAGCATTTCCCAAAGGGTTAGCTGTTTTATTCATGCTATGTCAAAGGCTTGGACATAAAGTAAACTTGGAATCCTGGGTTAAACCAAGTTGAATAGATTTTTGTTCTTTGAGGTTTCTGATTCTTCACTATGCTAATGTGTATTTTTAATTTCGCAAAAGGCATTTGTATTATGTAATTTGCATTATTTTCAATTTTTATTTATCATGGAACCATTTTCTTTGGGGACTATGTTATAGAACACATTTTGGGAAATGGACACTGAGAATACTAGCAGCAGAGAAACACTGAAAGCTTGAATCAGAAGGTTAGCATCAGGAGAGGAAGGGGCAAGAACAGGGAATTAAGTTGTGTCTCTCAGAGCACATCTCTGTGAGTGGTGACTTACCAATAATTTTAAAAGATAATATCATTTGAAAATTATATCTGATCAAAAGACATTAGAATAAGCAGGTTGAAATGTGGTTTGAAACTTCTCTGAGACAAATGATAGTCAAAGGAAAGTGTTTCTCTAGTATGGTTTGAGCTCCATCAGCTGATGACACAGCCCCCACTCCTCTTGATGGACAGAGGACAGAACCTGTCCATGGCCTGGCTTGAATTAATGCACTAGATAATCCCTACAATGGTCAAATTCTTGAGATGTTTGAGCAACATGATAACTACTTGCTTGTGAGTAAATCAGAGATGGTTGCCAGGAGTCTAGGTCGGGTCATGAGCAGCCACATGGTGGTATGAGCAAAGCAAGTTAGAGACAGTGCTAGTTTTGAGATGATACCCATTTGCTTTTTTATGTGTTTGTGAGTTAGAGTTGTCTGTGGGACATCCTTGTGGAGGTGAGAGGACCACTGGGCTGTTGAATACATGCATTTGTACCTCCAAAGAAATTTGGTCTGATTAAGCCTTTATTTTACCTGATGTGCCTCAATTGCTCTATGTGTTGGGGTTTCATGCCTCTTTTATGAGATATAAAATATTAAAATGCAGGGTGAAGACACTGCACATTCCCAATTTTCTCCCCCAGTGTACTTCCACACATCAGTTTCCCTTGTCCCTTTATAGCTTCCCTACTACACACAAGTCCCATTGAAACCACTTTTTTTGGATTTTTTAAACTTCTAATTTTAGGAAAATTGAAACAGACATTATTCACCTTTTAATAGAAACTGCAGTTGCCTCTACAGTATGACAAAGATACTTGATTGCCAGTATTTCTCATTTCTTTGTTACTACACCAAGTAAAGCCATTGAGTTAATACTATAACGTGTTTTTATTTTAATTAAGTGTAATAACAGTGTTCTTCATTTTATTTATAGCTCCAAAAGGAATTCTTCATTTGTCTCCTGATGTTTATCAAGAGATGGAAGCCAGCCGCCACAAAGTAATCTCTGGCACTACTCTGGGCTATTTGTCACCCAAAGATATGAACCAACCTTCAAGCTCTTTCTTCAGTATATCTCCCACATCGAATAGTTCAGCTACAATTGCCAGGGAACTCCTTATGAACGGAACATCTTCTACAGCTGAAGCCATAGGTTTAAAAGGAAGTTCTCCTACTCCCCCTTGTTCTCCAGTACAACCTTCAAAACAACTGGAATATTTAGCAAGGATTCAAGGCTTTCAGGTATGAATTAAAAGCAAAAACAAAAAAAACAGAACAATTCATTAGCCTCAGATCCTTCATCTCTATCCATCACAAGGCTCATTCTTGCCTGCTAGTATGGCCTACATGCCACTTACATTTTAAGTTATTTAGGAACACAAAGGACAGACAAAAAAAGAGCCGTATGCACATGCCTCATTTTCTCTTATTTTTGATCTGTCTAGTAATTCTTTTGCTGCCTGTCTCTTCGCCATTTTCCTTCTTCTTTTTCTTTTTCTTTTTCTTTTTTAAGCATTTTTCATACTCTTCACTGTCTTCCACTTGGTCTTGATTAGGTGCATCTATCTCTTCACTCTGTCTTCCACAAACAAAAATTCTGCCTTCAGACATTTGGTGTTAGTATTTCACCCTCAGTTCTCCCTTTTTTTACATAAGGATTGAATTTCTTTTTATGATGATTTTACCTTTATTGTAGTTTTGAATTTTGCATTCTGTTGCTAGTATTGATTCAGGTACACCATTAAGATACAACATTCTAGAAGTCTGTTACCTTAGGAGTTAATTAAACATGATATTTGAAGAATAATGAAATGCTTTATAGTTGTTTGAGGCATAACAATGTGTATTTGTTTTACTGGATCATGTTTTGAACTGACTAGGGAGGGTAGCATCTGCCTCAGATGGTACCAACAATTCTGTTTCACTGGGTAGTCTAAAACTAGCTTATAGTTTAACTTAACTTGTGTATGTGACTTTAGGGATGGAAACTTGTTTTCCCCTATTTATTCTTTGTTTCCTTTTGGAAAAAACCCCACAAAAATCAGCACTCCTTTATGGATACATCGGAACTTTTAAAAGAATTGTTAACTCTAGGAAAGGGAAATATCTGTCTTGATTTCTTAGTTGCCTTGAAAATCATGTACTGAACTGTAACCGCTAACTTGACTGGATGAACTACAGCTTGTGTGTAGAGAGAGTATTGCTTTCTCAGATTTCACTGTTTTCATCTCCTTTTCCATCTTAGTCTTTATTCCTTAAGACCAAAAACTGTAATATCCTTTAGAAATGCTCTAGAAGATCTGTATTGTGTAGAATGATCATGTATTTATAAAAATTTTACAAGTCTAGATTATAAAATGAAAAAGAAGGTCATGTGTTTTGGGGGGTATTTTGCATGTTTGGATTTTTTTTTCCCTTCACCGAACCCTTCTGATTCTTTCAAATTATTGCCAGGTAGTTGTTAGTGTTTTTAATTGGACTCTTAATATGAACTTAAAGAAGCTGTTACCAGTTATTGGCTCTGTCATCTGAAATTTTAACCACTTAATTTAAAGTTATAATTTTAGAATTTGTTTTTGTTGTTTTACCTTGAGAAATACAATAAATCACTGTTAAAAAAGATCTCGATTTATATAAAGTACTGGAAAAAAGCTAAGTAATTTTTAGTTCTGTCTATAATCTGCATAGGATGAATTAGAAATAAATTGTGATGAAAAGAAATTCACTGCTTATTTATGAATCTAGTCATTTAGAAATGTCTGAGAGTAACACTGCATTCTTATAGAAACAAAGCACAAATTGCATTCAAGCTCTGAATTGATTTTTTGCTTGGAGCTATTGTTACAGTAGATGTAATTTTGCTACCGGAACATCTTAATTTTTTAAATTTGTTTTTATTTCTAAGCTCTTGGCAATGAGAGTAATTATAATTTTAACATATCTTCACTGTAGTCAACACGTAGAGTCTGCTTCCCTCATTATTGCATTGCTTAAGCCTTTTTAAAAAGCTTATGCTGACAAAATACACTCTTTTTTTGTGGACACGTTATACGTTTCCAAATCTGTGTATTGTGATTTTTACATACTAATGAATATAAACAGGTGATTTTAAAATATTACTGTGCTTCCTTGGTTGAATGAGCTGGTGTTGATGTAAAATACTGTGTCACTGATGGACCACTACCTGCAGCTAAGCAGTGAGCAGAATCTCTGGGAAATGGCTTAGTCCGGCCACATGCGTAGCCCTTCTTCATAATGTCGCAGCAGAAGGTTCTTTGTGGTTACCCTCTCAGGTATATTTACCTGGTAGAAAAACATGTGGATTGTTTCTGTTACTTAAATGTTTTAATTGGACTACAGATTAGAAATTGTAGGACCAGCTTGTTACAGATTATGTGCTATTCTGTTACTTTTATTTCGGAAACTTAAACACAATAAATTCTTTTTCTGTGTTTCTAGGTTAGAACTTTTTTATTTTATTGCAAACTGAACAGATACTATTGCTTATTGAATATTGTGTAAACCCTTCTTTGGCTGTCCTTGCCCATTCCAATTTGATTTAAGCCTACTAGAGTCATTGTATGTGACAGCTATATTGTATTACAAAGTAAAAATATGTGAGTGTATTGAAAACAAAGTTGTTTTAACTTTTAATTTTGTTTCATCACCCAGTCTTTAATTTGAATTTATAAATTACAGAAAGCTACTTTGATCAACTGAATGTAGGTATCCAAGCTCAAATTCTTTTAAACCTACAAAATAGGTAAAATTATTATACAATTAAAGTTATTAATAAAACTGACTTAAGAGAGCAGAATGTGACTGAACACTTGCACATTCTCAGCAGTTCTTTTATTCTTGTTTGGTCTCACCTAAAGTTTTTATCGTATTTTAGAATCAAACCTTTTGGATCTCTGTCAGAAATGAATGTTTATTTCTTTCAAATATTATCAAGTATTAATACATTTTGTTTATATTCTTTTAAATGTTTTATTCAATAGTTCTGTGAACTTCAGACTTTGTTGTTCAGCCTAATCGTATGCTTCTGTAACTTCTACACATTTTATAAGAACTCATTCAAAATTGTAGTCCTACATAGTGTTTCAGGGTTCCTTATTGTGTACTCTTTTATTACAATGGCAAAATGTTTCAAAATCATTCAGCTTTTTAAAAAAACTTACTATGCAAAAGACACTCTTGAAATGCTGTGCATTTGAACTGAAGTGAAAGAATTTGTTTCATGTTGTACTTTGCATTATTCTACGTTTTCACATCTTTAATATGCTTTTCTATGCTAATTAGATATAAGTGGTTTCTTTGTTTAAACTAGTCATTAAAAATTAGGTTGAAAATGAAAGTGGATTATTTTAGTAAATCATCCCTTCTAGATGGATGTCATTTCAGTTTGCTATTCTTTGCCTCTTCTGTGAGCATCAGCCACTGAAACAGTGTTGTTTGTGAAACCTTCCGAGTATAGTATAACAAACTAGGTTTTTTTCCTCACATAAATAATATAAAGAAACAGTTGGTGTTTTAGTTAAACTATAATTAGTTTATTATCCAAAATCAAGGAGTGTTTTATGGAGGGGCATTTCATTATTGTATTATAATCATGCCGTTTCCAGCAAGATGAGACTGTCCAGTTAAATTAAAATTTTCCTTTTCAAATATAATTCATGGTTATTACATTTCAACTGATATGCCTCCTTTTGTGGAGTTCAATATGATAATAGCAGGTTTTTGTAGCCACAGGCTTCTTTTAATTATTTATTTTTTAACAATATGACTTTAGTTTAGATTACATTGGGATGGGGCTGGTGGAAGTCAAGGGTGGTGGCTGGTCTCCCTGAGAATCTGAGAATCAACCTTTCTCCTATTTATTCTTATCTCTCCTATACCTCATGTTTTCCAATCGGTATAGTTATCATCAAGGTGGCTATTTGCAGCAGCTTTTTTTTTTTTTAGAATAAGGTATTCATTTTTGTTAAGAGATCAATACAAGTACAACTTCGTAAATTTCTCTTAGGATAATATGGAGAAAGAAATAATGCATGTACATACACACCCACACTTAGGAATATAGTTGTCTCTTGGTATCTACAGGAAGGATTGGTTCTAGGACCCCCAAAGATACCAAAGTTCATGGACGGTCAAGTCCCTTATATAAAATGTTGTAGTATTTACATATAAACTACACACATCCTCCCTTATACTTTAAATCATGTCTAGATGCCTTATAATACCTAATATAATGTAAATGCTATATAAATAATTGTTATACTGTATTGCTTTTTTGTGTTATTTTTAAATTCTTTTTTAATATTTTTGATATTTGGATGCATAGCCCATGGATATGGAGGGCCCAACTGTGTGTTTTCCCTCATTTTAAATTTGTCATTGAAACATAACTTACTGTGTTGCCTCTGAGACCAAATGTTCATGTAGGCTATTAAACAAATGTATAAAAGCGTAAGAAATTACTTACACTACAATGAGCAAAACACATTTCTGGATTTGGTCAGCAGATGCTGCTCTGATTTGCCATTAAAATCTTAAAAATTCTTAGAAAGCTCTCTTAAATTTGACCTCTACTACCTTCCAAGGACCCTGGAGAGATCTAAGTATGTGTTAGAAGTCTCCTGAAGGCTTGGTCTTCCTTTAGTGACATTAACACTCAGGTTTGTTCTTCCAGTGGGCAGCCCCAGTTTATGCAAAGCGACCTGTTTTATCTGGAATCTTTAGACTTTGATACGCAGGCCAAAGTCCAAGGGATATGCAAACATAACACACACCTGAACTTCCATAAAAACCAGCAGAATTGTAGATCAACTCATTTTACTGAAATTTTAAACCCTGTAAAAAAAAAAAAAATACTACGTTTGAAGAAGGAAATCCTGGTGCATATAAAAACCACAATGAGTAACAGTAATACAGGTAAGAATCAAGCAGGCCTTGAGCAAAACAGTCCATTATTACTGCATAAACTATTCGGGTCTAACCACCCACCCTATATCGCTGTGATACTCATTTGGAGACTTTATGCACCAGTGCATACGTAGTAAGACACACAAGATACTTAAACAAAATATAAGTAATATACAAACACAGTAAGAGCTGTTCCAACCAAAGAAACTTTAATATAGATCTGAAATGAGCCATCATGGTGCAGAAAAAGATGATTATCATTTTGTGTCCTTCCCAAGTAGAACTGATAACCTTTTCTGTTTGTATCAGAAGAGATTTCAACTCAACATGAAAATTCTACTACTTGGAATTATTTGAAAAATCAAGTATTTGAAGGAAGAAATTATTTTTCATATAAAGATGTATTACATTTCCTTTTGCTAGAAAAGATTGGCAATGATGTGATTTTTCATTTAATGACATATAATTAATTATAGTACTCTTCAGGTGGATGGCAGCTATATACCTATACTCATTCCAAGTCATGTTGAAGTGACTCCAGCATTTCCCTTTCTCCAGAATCCAGCTATATCTAAGGAGATTTTTTATTTTCCCACAAATGACAGTGGCTGAAATTTCATATGTATTGTTCTTTTCTCACCCAAGGCAACTCTTAAGAAAGAACAGTATGTGGAATGCTGCATGTAAAAGATTTTATATACTCAAAAAAATTGCTCTGACATAATAGGGGCCTGCATTTAGGGGATATATGGATAAACTAGGGAGGAAACTGACAGTTATTGATGGACTCACATATCAGATAGTGAAGTAGGCATTACATATATTATTTCAGAATACCTGGTATGTTTTTGCCTACAAATCTTTATTTTATTTTGAAAAAAGCTATTGTGTAATGTTTGAAGACTAGTCCCTGTAAGTAGGACTAATGTGTGGTGGTGGCCCATAGTCTTCTGGATATTGGTTTGTTTTTGTCATAGATTTCATTAATAAATTTATTTCTGCCCTCAACTATATATACAACTGAGTAAGCCATTTAAGAATTCTGACTCCTTGACTGGGCATGGTGGCTCATGCCTGTAATCCCAGTACTTTGGGAGGCCAAGGCAGGCAGATCACTTGAGGTCAGGAGTTTGAGACCAACCTGGCCAACATGGTGAAACTCTGTCTCTACCAAAAAAAAAAAAAAACTAGCCAGGCATGGTGGCAGGTGCCTGTAATTCGAGCCACTGGGAGACTGAGGCAGGAGAAGTGCTTGAACCAGGGAGGTGGAGGTGCAAAGCCAAGACCCCGCCACTGCACTCCAGCCGGGATGACAGAGCAAGACCCTGTTTCAAAAAAATAAATAGGGCTGGGTGTGGTGGCCTACACCTGTAATCCCAGCACTTTGGGAGGCCAAGGCGGGCGGATCACGAGGTCAGGAGATCGAAACCATCCTGGCTAACACAGTGAAACCCCGTCTCTACTAAAAATACAAAAAATTAGCCAAGCGTGATGGCAGGTACCTGTAGTCCCAGCTACTTGGGAGGCTGAGGCAGCAGAATGGCGTGAACCTGGGAAGCGGAGCTTGCAGTGAGCCAAGATCGCACCACTGCACTCCAGCCTGGGCGGCAGTGCGAGACTCCATCTCAAAAAAAATATATAATATTAATAATAATAAATAAAAATTAAAAGAATTCTGACTCCTTTGAGATGGAAGGGACTTTAGATTTTATTCTAATATAAAATTTTATATGTAAACACATTTGGGAGTACATACGTAAAATATCATATTAGTAATGTAGTTTACTTGTTTTTACTTGATTTTAAACCCTGACAGATTTTAGGTTCTAGAAACTTCTGCCATCTTAACATAGTCACATCAAAAAGCAGATATAACTATCAGAGAAAACAGATATTTGAAAAACTTTCAAATTTTTTTTTATCTGTAGCATTATCTCTTTTTTTAAAAAAAGCATAAGAAAAGAACAGGCCGGATGAGGTGGCTCACACCTGTAGTACAACCTGGGCAACAGACAGAGCAAGACTGTGTCCCAAAATAAAGTCTAGAATCAAGTCCTAAAATGGAACATTTGAACCATTGCTGGAAAACAGTGCTAGGTTTACAGTTTGAAAAACTCTTACTAAGGGAAAGATAGGTGGTAGATAGTATATTGTGAAGAGGTTTTCATAATTTCAGCATGTATATGAAGAATTAGATGGATATGAAGTTAATCTGCCCATGGAATGCCATCCCATTGAACACTGGAATTGATTCAGCTGAAGCACAGGACATGGAACATTTGTTTACTCACTAAGGGCCTACAAATGCTGGGTAGCATGCTAAACATTGGACATGGGGAGTTATGGTCAAGTTGGAGACTGATAGGCAAATAAAATCAATATGCGGAAGAAGATAACCCACGGCCACAAATTAATCCTGTCTCCTGGGATCAGTGCTCAAACATTACACAATGGTCTGATAAAAATAATTAAATGTTTGTAGCATGGTGCAAGAAATTATGTATGTAATGCCTACCCCACATAATAAATGACATAGTAAGTATAACCTGATAACTGTTAACTCGAAGTGTGGTTAGTGATATCAAGAATTGTGAGTGGAGATGAACAGTTCTGACTGAAGGAATTAGGGAAGAGTTCATAGCAGAGGGAATATTTAAAATATGTTTTAAAGAATACTTCAAATTTTAAGGTGGATAAGAAAAGGAATTATAGGCAGAAGCATCAAAGCACTGAAGACATAAAAGGGCATGGTGTTTTAGAAAATAATTTAAAGTGGAAGCGGCTAGTGAGGAGGCTGAAAAAAATGTGTGTGTATTGTTGGGAGTTCGAACTTTTTTAGCCATTAGACAAATACCACTGACTTATCTTTAAAAGAGATTTCACATGATTGGTTTACAGAAAGATAATTCTGTCAGCAGTGTAAAAGATGAACTAGACAAGAAAGAGACAGACTTGATAATAGACCAATTAGACTGGTTTTTAATGAATCCAGGAAAGAAACAGTAAAGATTGAGTTAAGACAAAGCTGTTGGGCGTGGAGGAGTGGATCTAGGGTATAGTTGTCTAAGGCTCAATTGAGAAAATTAAATGATCTCTTGTGCTGACTTCAGAGAGGATGCTTTCACTAGCCTGATTAGGGTGGAAGCTAGATTTACATAAGTTGAAAACTAAGTAGAGACCATTTCAGGAGTAAGTGAGATAGTTTGAGTGTGAGATGTTTTAGGGAAAGTTTTATTTTTAGTATGGATGAGATGAGTAAACTTAGAGGAACTTAACATGTTCCATTTTAAACGTGGAATTTGAGTTGCTTGTGGGATATTCACATGGATTTGTCCAGTAGGCAGTTGAAATCAGTCCGGTGATCAGTAAGAGAACATAGTACACACAGATTTGAGAGTCGTCAGTGTATAGATATAACTGAAGCCACAGAAACAGATAATATTGCTCAGGGAGAATGGATAAAGGCCTACAAGAGATTCCAGATGCATACTAACATGTAAGGGATTAATTTATTCATGAATTCAACCAGTATATATTGAGCACCTGCTGTGGACCAGGTATGCAACTTGGCACTGAGTATATAGCATGAAATTGATAGCCAGGGTTTCTGCTCTCAGTGAGCTCATCAGAGTGGTAGTGTGGAAGAGGGAAGGGTTTGGTATAGGTGCAAGGGCAGATAAACACATCTGAACACGTACAATAAATTCAAATGGTGTTAAGCTCCTAATGTAACAGTTGCTTGGAAATTAGTTAATTGTGAGGTTAATTATGATTATGCAAAATATGAACCATGACTTAGTGTCTTCAGTTGTGTCAGAGATAACTACAGTTAAGTGTTTTAATCAACCTTATTGATGTATAATTTACATGTGATAAAACACACCCATATTGTACAGTTTGATGAGTTTTGAAAAATGTATACAGTCACCAAAATATATACTACCACCATAATCAAGATGGGACTCTTTATTGCAAAAGATTTGCCTCCGCCTCTTTGCCGCCAATTTTCCTCACCTCCAGACAACCACATAATCCTTTATGGCACTAAAAATTAGTTTTGCCTTTTCACTGATTTCATATAGGTAGAATTATATAGTATTCACAGTTTTGTGTCTGGCATCTTTCACTCAGTATATTTTGAAATTCGTGCATGTTCCATGTTGCTAAGAATTAGTTTATTATATGTATATATACCACAGATTGTTTCAGTTTACCTGTTGATGGACATTTGGATTGTTTTCACTTTGGGGCCATTATGAATAAAGCTGTTTATGAACATTCATTTACAAGATTTTGTGCAGACATGTTTCCAGTTCTCTTGGGAAAATACCTTAGAGTGAATTGCTGGATCACATGGTAAGTGTACATACAATGTTATAAGAAACTTTCAGATTCTGTTTTAATGTGTTACATACATTACATTCCTACCAGCAATGTATGAGGGTTGTACACATTAATATGGTCAGTCTTATTTTATTGAGAGTATAATGGTGTCTCATTGATATTTTAGTTTCTATTTCACTGATGACAAATGATATGAGCTTCATTTCATGTGCTTATTGGTCATTTGTATATCTTTGCCAGGTGTCCACATCTTTTACTCAGTTTCTAATTGGGATTTCCCCCCATAATTATTGATTTACAAGAGTTCTTTATATCCCGGCCATAAGTCATTTGCATTACAAATATTATCTCCCTCCCTATGACTTGTCTTTTTGTTATCTTAATGTGATCCTTTGAAAAACAGAGGTTTTTCAATTTCAATGAAGTAAAATTTTCAATTTTCTCCCCTAAGGTTTATGCCTTGTTGGTCTCATCTGAGGAATCTTTTGACTACCCCTAAGATCACAAATATTTTTTATCTTAACTTTTCTTACGGACATTTAATGCTTTTAGCTTTTATGTTTAATGCTAAGACCCACTTAAAGTTAATTTTTAATGTATGGTATGGGGTAAGAGTTGAAATTTATTTTTTTTCTCATAGGACAGCCAGTTGTTACAGGACCATGTATGTCATGTGTTGTGTTTTGTCTAGGCTTAAGCAAGGAATCTCTCCTCTTAATACTTAAAAGCATTAAGATACTTTGTATATCTTTGTTTTTCACCAATTTGATTATGGTACATGTAGGAGTGTTTTTAATCTAGTTTGGGATTCATTTAGCTTCTTAGAACTGTAAAATAATGGTGTGTTTTTTATTAACCATTTTTGGAATGTTTTGGACCACTATTTTTTCCAAAAAAGTTTTCTGCCTTTTCTCCTTTCCTTTTAAAACTCCAGTTGCACATATGTTAAATCTCCTGTTATTTTCCCACAGGCCTCAAAGGCTCCATTTATTTTTCTTTAGTCTTTTGGATTATTGTGAAAAATTTCACAACAAATCTGACATTTCCATTCAGTTGTTTTTTATAGTTCCTGTTCTCTGTTGAGATTCCATATTTGTATAGATACTGAGATTATATTTTCCTTTAATTCTTTGAACATCTGTATCATACCTGCTTTGAAGTTTTTTGTCAACTAAATCCAACAGCTGGACCCGTTAGGAGTCAATTTCTGATGACTGCCTTATTCATGAGTGTGGTTTACCTTTCTCCCGATTTTTGCATATCTTTAGTTTCTGTTTGAAAAATGGACATTGTGGATAACGTGTTGCAACTCTGGATCATCATTTCTTCCCCAGATTAATACTTTTATTTTGGTTTTGGTTTTTGGTTAAGTTGCTTAGGCTAAAACTGCAAGCCTTATCTTCCCCATGGTGGTATCCCTCAGCCAATATACTCTACTCAGTATTTCTACCTTATAACTGCAGCATTTTCTCTTGTGGTCTCCTCTGTGCCTGCATCATATAGTGAAAGCTAATTTTTTGGTCTGAGTTTATGCTCATATTTTGGGGCCCACTTTCTTTGCCTTTTTTACGTTCTGGCATTTCCTCCTCTAAATTTCTAGCTGACCTGCCAGCCACACAGCCACTGATATTACAGGCCTATAAAGCTTTAGCATTCAATCATTTGAGCTGCATTCACATTAGGGACTGCACTCTTTTCAAAAAGTAGCAGACTTTCAAATCTCAACCAGTTCTCACTGGTTTCTGCCTACTTTTACATTGGGCCTTCCAAGATCTCCCTTGTGCATGTGAAGTTTAGCAGTCAGCTGGAATTGGGGTAAAAGATTCAGATTTAAAGTTGTGCCACTTCTGCAGCTTTCTCCTAGGATTTCTTCCCAAAATATCTAGTTCATTTGCCAACCCTAAACTCTTTCTCTGCGTCCCCCAGCGGGTAAGACTACAGTTTTCCACCAGTAGAACTATAAGAAGCACAAGATGAAAACAAAACCAAAAAGTCATAAACTCATAATTCTTACTGCATACATTTTGATCTTTCAAGGGAAATCTCTGCCCTGGTATCTGCCTGATTTTGGTAACATTCTAGTGTCTTCAAATATTTTTTTATTTTGTCTACACTTTGATATCTGCAAAATACTTTGTCTTGTGAATTCATTCTTCTGTTGTCAGAAGCTGGAATTCTACCAATTCTTTTAAAATATTCATTGAATTGACTAATTAATTACTAACTGGTAAACTTGACATCTGTTCAAATAAAATAATTCAAAATATGGGAAAATCTCTAAATATAAGATATTCATTACATAATTGATTATATAAAAACACATTGGATTGAACAAAAGAAATTTATTCTCTCACAGTTGTGGCGGCCAGAAGTCTGAAATCAAAGTGTCGGCAGGGTTGGTTCCTTCTAGAGGCTCTAAGGAAGAATCTGTTCTGTGCCTCTTCTCTAGCTTTTTGTGGCTGCTGGCAATTCTTGGTTTTCCTTGGCTTGTAGATTCATCATTCCAGTTTCTGCCTCCATCTTCACATGGCCTTCTTCTTTGCTGTCTCTTATAAAGGGACTTGTTATTAGATTTGGAGTCTACCCGAAATTCAGAATGATCTATTCCCAGATCTTTAATTACATCTGTAAATACTTTATTTTCAAAAAAGGTCACATTCAAAGGTACTAGGGCTACGCACTTGGACATATCTTTTAGGGTACACTGTTCATCTCACTGTATATCTTTTTTCCTTTATATATTTATTATTTTAATAAAATTTGGGGAAATTTTGGCCATTTTTTCCCCCCAAATGATTTGTCTCCTTTTTTCTCTTTTTCCTTCTGGAACTTCATTTACATGCATTTTAGATATTGTCCCACAGATTCCTTGAGGCGTTATTCATTTTTTTCCTCTTAGTTTCAGATTGTACAATTTTTTTTCTTCCTTTTTTTTTTTTCGGTGGAGTCTCACTCTGTCGCCCAGGGCTAGAGTGCGGTGGTGCAATCTCAGCCCACTGCAACCTCTGCCTCCCAGGTTCAAGCAATTATCCTGCCTCAGCCTCCTGAGTAGCTGGGACCACAGGCACTCACCATAACGCCTGGCTAATTTTTGTATCTTTAGTAGAGATGGAGTTTCACCATATTGGTCAGGCTGGTCTCAAACTCCTCACCTCAAGAGATCCGCCTGCCTTGGCCTCCCAAAGTGCTGGCATTAGAAGCATGAGCCACCACACCTGGCCCAGATTGTACAATTTCTAATGACCTATAAGTTCAGTTGACTCCTATCTCCTTAATCCAGTAAATTTTTTTTTTTACTTTGTGTAATTATATTTTTCATTTCTGGAATTTCTATATGGTCCTTTTCATTAGTTTCTGTTTCTCTGCAGAGATTTTCTATCCATTCATTCATTGCAGATATATTTTCCTATACATGCTCAAATATAGTTAGCATAGGTGCATTAAACACCATTTTTTATCCCCCCAGTTTCAACATCAGAGATGTATTGAGTTTGGTGTCTATTGATTGTCTTTTCTGCTGAGTATAAATCACCTTTTTCTGTTTATTCTATGTCAAGTAATGTTGGATTGCATCCTGACATTTGTGAATGATACATTATAGAGACTTTGGATTCTGTTTCCAGTCCTCTGAATAGTTTTGAGTTTTATTTTCCGAAGCACTTAATCTCGCTGGACTCAAATCCAAACTTTTTTCTTCTTGGACTTTCTTTTCCCTTAGTTTCTGGGGCAGTAGTCTCTCCTGACTCTCCATCAAATTCTGTGTCAAATGCTGCACAGAAAAACCTAATAGAGTTGGTATTTATGTGGTTACTGTTCCCTATTAGGGTGGCTTTAGTGCAAACTTTTTGCAGTGAAGTGAATGATAGAGGAGAAGGTTGAGGTAGTGGTAGAAATGCTTTCCTAGAGTAAAAATAGGACTATCTAAAAAAGGATCTGTCATAGGTAGTGGTATTTGCTACCAATTTGGATTTGTAGTTTAAGCACCAACTTATTTCTTCTTATCTTTTGCAAATCAAGTAGCTTGTATTGATGTTTCTTGGTTTAAGTTTCTTGGTCCCCATTACGGTGATTCTCATGCATAGGCCTATGTTGTTATTTTTTTTCCTCTAAAACTCTGACTTAAGGAGAAAGCTTTTACTCCTCTTTTTCATGAAGCTTTCAATATTACAAGTTTCCAGGCCTTTATACTAGAAATGTTTTCTGCACCCTTTTTTCCTCTCCATATCAGAGGTAGACAGTACTACATTGCCCCACTGACTTTGTTTTTCTAATTAAGAGAAAATTTAGTACCCCCAGATTCCCTTCTTTCATTGTTTGAAGACTCTTTAAATATAAAATTCTGGTATGTAAAGAAAAACTTAAGTTTATTATCTATTCTTAATAGGCTCTTGGCTACCTTCAAGTCTCCTTAATTCATAGCACTAATGATTTTATTTCATATTGTAAATGGCCCTTAAAAAGGGATTTTAAACTTTCAGAAAAGTAAAAAAGTAGTACTGACTTTATTGTTATGGGTTATATTACCATAGTATAATTATCACTACCTGGAAATTTAAAACGATATAATACTCTTAACTAATGTACAGATTTTATTCAAATTTTGCCAGTTTTTCTACTAATGTCCTTTTTCTGGTCCAGAATCCAGTCTAGGATCCACATTGCATTTAGTCGTCAAGTCTCTCAAGTCTCTTCCAATCAAGTATCAGTTCTTCAGTCTTTCATAATCTTAACCCTTTTGAAGAAAATCGATTACCTATTTTGTAAAATGTTCTTGAATTTGAGTTTTCCTGATGTTTTCAAATGATTAGATTGAGGTTGTGCATTTTTGGTGAGACTATCTCAGAAGCTATACTGTGCCTATCTCGTGCTCTTTATGTGACTCTTTATAATGTGTTTCCTCTACATGCTTTTAGAACCACATTAGACAGTGCTAATTATATTTGCTTCAAATGTCAAATATAATTTAGAAACCTCAAAAAGAGAAGGGAAGCCTGTTGTGTTTACCAATATTTATACTCTTTTTCGTGTTTATTCTTCCTGCTTTTATAATTTCCTTTCTGTTTCATTAACTTAATTTTAGCCATTGTTTCAGGGTAGGTATGCTGGTGACAGACTATTTCCTTGTATTTGAGAATGTTTTGGGTTTTCCTTTCTTCCTCAAGGATATTTTTTCTGGATATAAAAGTCTGGGCTGACAGTTCTTTCAGCACTTGGAAAACGTTATGCCTGTTCCTTCTGGCATCCGTGGTTTCTGTTGAGAAACTACTGTCATTCTTTTACTTCTGTAGGTCAGGAGTTGTTTCTCTCTCTCTTCTTTCAAGATTTTTCTTAGCCTTTAATTTTCAGAAGCTTGATTGTGTGTTGATTTGTTTGTTTTTATCCTGTTGGGGCTTACCCAGCTTCTTAAAGGTGTAGGTTTATCTTTTACCGAAACTGGGTAATTTTTAAGCCATTATTTTTTTGAATTTTTTTCAGTCCCACTTATCTCTTCTCCTTCTGGGACCCTGATGACACAAGTTATTAGATTGTTATGATCTCACAGACCCTTGAAGCACTATTTGTTTTTTTCTCAGTCTGTTTTTCTCTGTTTTTCCGATTGGGGAGCTTATATTTTTCTATCTTCAAGTTCAGTGATACTTTCTTCTGTTCTTTCCATTTTGCTATGAAGCCCATCTACTAAGTTACCCTGTATTTCTTTCGTGAGACTATTTTTAAAAATCTGTTTCAAAAGTGTGTGTGTAATTGCTTATTGAAACATTTTTATGATGGCTACTTTAAAATACTTGTCAGATAAGTCTATCATCTGTGACATCTTGTTGGCATCTGAGGATTGCCTTTTCTCATTCAAGTTGAGATTATTCTGGTTCTTGGTATAAGGGTGATTTTCTACTGAATTTTGGACATTTTGAGTACTATGCTCCTAACATTTCTGTTTCAGTAAGCCGCCTCTGACATTGTACCAGTTAGGGAATAGGGGTGCTGCCTTTTTTCTGGAAGTTCACATTTTCCACCTAGCCTCTGTTGACATCTTCTTGGGAGGAGGCATATTGTTATAGCTGGGTGGTGGTAAAAGTCCTGACCTTCCACCATGCCTGTACTGACACCGCCCTGGCAAGGAGGAGTAGGACGCCCCATCATCACCAGGTACAGGTGACTGTCCAGGGATCCAAACAGGGATGAAAATTCTGACTCCCCATTTGGCCTTCTCTGTCACAAGTTTAGCAAGGAAATTGGGTCACCTCATTACAGTCTGGTGAGGGGGAAAGTGTAGACTTCCAAATTGCCTTTTGCTGTTAGGGATGGAGGTGGATCTGCCATTTTTTCCGTGGTGTTTGCCTGGAGTAGGGCAGTTATTGCCTAAAAGATTTATATCTTGTTATATTATTATTTTTCTGGTCCTTTGGTTAGAAAGAGCAGACTTTCTTAGGACTGTTTTTTCCTGCCTATACCCATTGGCATTCTTAAGTTGCTGGCTTTTCTAGTACCCAGCCCAGGATATGTAAAGCAAAAAGAAAACTCAGGAATTCACCACTGTATTATTCCTTGGGTCCCAAAGACCTTAGTCAGTCTTCCACCTTCTCTCCACATTTCACAATCCCCTTATGTTAATTTTATGTATAAGGTCCAGAGCTTTTTGTAGTTAAGCAGGAAAAATAAGGAAAAGTTAATCTATTTCATCTTGTCTGGATGTGGAAATCATAAATGGTCTGTCATAAATGTAACTGTATTTTCAATTCAAATATATATCATACATTTTGAAAATCTGTAATTCCTGAGTAGAAAGCACCATGTTAAAATATTTTTGTAAAAAAAATTAAATGCCATTATGAATTAAGCCAGTATATAATAAGATTTGTAAGGTCTTGTGTTTGATATCTATTTTTTGAAGTGATATTCAATACAACAGAATTCTAATACATTAGAAATAGTAGAGTTTGCCCCATAGAGAAAAGAGTTTGTATTGGTTTGATGGTATACTGACTACCTGTGTAACCATGATTTTCCTTTAATGTTGAAAAGAATTTTTCTTATTAAAAGGTTAATTCTTTACAAAGCCCTTTACCATTTAATGTGGCTTCTTTTACATACGTAAATGAATGTATATGGATATGTCAAAACATGAGTGCACACTGCCAGAGAGGGAAGTTCCTTTTCTGGTAGACATGAAACTGTTAAAAAATCACTTAGTGTTTTCTTTTGATGGAAATGTAAAACTAAAATAATTGTTTGTATATGTGTGTGTAAGTGTAATTTATGTTCTAATTAGCTGTCTCCCTAGACCTTCACTGGCATAGTTAATGGAAGCTAAAAAGCAAAGAGCAGGCCGGGTGCGGTGGCTCACGCCTGTAATCCCAGCACTTTGGGAGGCCGAGGCAGGCAGATCACGAGGTCAGGAGATTGAGACCATCCTGGCTAACACAGTGAAACCCCATCTCTACTAAAAATACAAAAAAATTAGCTGGGCGTGCACCTGTAGTCCCAGCTACTCGGGAGGCTGAGGCAGGAGAATGGCATGAACCCGGGAGGCTGTGCTTGCAGTGAGCCGAGATTGCCCCACTGTGCTCCAGCCTGGGCAACAGAGCCAGACTCCATCTCAAAAAAAAAAAAAAAAAAAAAAAAGCAAAAAGCAAATGTTTAGGATTTTTGTCATGTACATGCTTGTCACTTACTTAAGAATGTTATTATCCCCCTAAACAATGCTGACATCACATCTGTTGCATTTGTTAGATAATTTTTATCCATGGCTTACACAAAAAAATAAATTTTTATACTTTACTGCCAGATTTTGATTATCAAATATAAGCATGTAATTTTCAAAGCTTAGCTAAAACATAGGATTTTTAAAAGAGTTAAAAGATAATTCCAAGTTGTGTCTCAGTCTGTGTAATATGATTTCATTCATTTATTTATCCTTGTCCTTTTAGAGGCATTAATGTGACAAGCATGTTGCATTTAGAGTGAAACAGATTATGCATCAACTAAAACACTGGTACACGACCAGGCATGTTAAATGTATGTTCACATTTTTGTTACAAAGAAGTGGATATGGTGTTTGTTAGTTATGGAAAGGATTGGGAAAAAAACTGAAGAGACAGTAACAGATATTATTCTCATTAGTATTACTCTCAATAATTATATATCTTATCATTTATGTTATTACATTATGAGTGGATGTGTTATAATAAGACTATGATATTTATTAATGCTAATCATGAGCTAGCTACAGTTCTATATACTTTTCGTGGATAAATTAATTTTGTTTACTTATACATTAATTAGTTATAAATAGAACTAATATAATGTAGATTTATACTGTTGACTATAGTTAAATAAATACAATAATTTACATGTCATCAAGTGATCTAAAAAAGTAGTAAAGAACGTTTTGAAACCAACTTAATCTACTTATTTAGTTCAATATTTATGAAAGAAAGCTGCTTTGCGCCTTGCTAAGAACATGCTATTTTGTCTTAATAAAGATTTAGGTCCTTTGTACAACTGGGGTGCAGACACTGCAAGAATCAAGCATATTTTGAGTCTCCTAAGATTTAGTGTTAAACTGTCACTCTTCAGCTCTTTGCTGCCTGTACTCTTCTGTACAAGGCCTCTGTGCAGTACCTACAGTGGAATTGCTACCTACTGCTGTGAAGTCAACTCCACAGTTAATGAATCTGAGGTGTACTCATCAAATATATGTTTTCTTAACACAGTGATTGTGCTGTGTATCACATACCTTAATGATCTAACAAGGAACTTTCTTTAAACATAGGTCTTTTTTATACCCTCCTCATTTTTGTTCCATAGGGGGTGGCCATTAAAAACATCTGACAGATAAGCAGTTAACCCAGTTCCCTGCTGAGATTAGTAAAATATTTAGTAGTCATGCAACATCAAGAACTTTTAGCTCTGCAGGAAATAGTTTGACTCAACTTCTTTTCAGAGCTGGTGGTAGGAAATTTAAATTTTTATTTGGATGGTCCCTCATATTTTCAAAACAGCATGAAAAAATTTCACACACCTAGCATTTTATGTAATTTAAAACCATTCATTCATTCATTCATTCATTCATTCATTCAAATAGAAACAGGGTCTCCTCTCTCTCTGTTGCCCACACTGGTCTCAAACTCCTGGCCTCAAACAATTCTCGTACCTTGACCTCGTAAAGTGCTGAGATTACAGGTGTGAACCACAGTGCCTTGTCTGTTTTCTTAAATTCTATGAATATTTGAAGTGATTCTATGAATACTTCCTGATTTTCTCTTCAGAAAAAAGGAAGTCTTTAGACTGGCAAAGTCAATATCAGAATCCTAAAGTATAATATCTCATCTGGGTTTAGAAGAGTACATATCAAACTAGGAAATGTATACCATCTCAAGTATAGTGTCTCATCTGGGTTTATGAGATTACAAATCAAACTAGGCAACTTATCTTAAAAATTATAGATTTGCAAATTTCAAAGAAAGCCATCTTATTTAATTGATATATTGAAATTTACAACTCACCTTTCAGTGGAATAGTTTTTGTAAATTCATGAGAAAGAAACAAAGTATCAATTTATAGTAGTTGATGGTGTTATAAATCCAGAAGAAGCTCTACATCATTATAAAAATCAAGATTGCTTGCTCACATTTTAGAGTACCAAAGGCAGCAAAACGATATAATTTATAAATAATAAATCTTAAACTGTTGATAAACCAAACTCTGAAGTATTTTTAAAGAGGTCTATTCTAAGCCAATGAGTGACCATAGCCCAAGGAACAGTCTCAAGAGGTCCTGAGAAGGTGTGCCCTAGGCATTGTAGTTACATTTTAGGGAGACAGGAATTGTAGGTAAAATCAAATCAATACATGGAAGGTGCATATTGGTTCATCCTAAGGAGGCAGAATATCTTGAAGCTGTGGAAGGGGCTGGGTGGGGAGTGAAGGAGTTGGGTGGCTTACAGGTCATAGGTAGATTCAAAGATTTTCTGATTGGCAATTGGTTGAAAGTGTTAAGCTTTGTCTAAAGACTCAAAGTCAGTTTAGAAATAAATGCTTAAGATAAAAGGAATGGTTGTGGAGGTCAAGGTTCTTGTTATGTAGATGAAGCCTCATAGGTAACAGCCTTCAGAGAGAATAGATGGTAAATGTCTCTTTTCAGACCTTAAAGTTGTCAGACTCTCATTTTTTAAATGTTTTATATTTTTGAGACGGGGTCTCGCTCTGTCACCCAGGCTGGAGTACGGTGGTGCAGTTATGGATCACTGCAGCCTCAAACTCCTGGGCACACCACCCCTGGCTAATTCTTTTTGTAGAGATGGGGTCTCCCTGTGTTGCCCAGGTTGGTCTGAAACTCCTGGGCTCAAGGGATCCTCCTCTGTTGGCCTTCGAAAGCACCGGGATTACAGGTGTGAGCCACCGTGCTCAGCCCAGACTCTCATTTCATCTCTTAGACCCAGGAAAGACCTAAAAAGGGGGGGGCTTGGCCACATTAATGGAGTTTCTCTACAGGCGCAAGTTCCTCCCACAAGAGACTGCTTTGCAGGGCCATTTCAAGGTATGTCATATAAATATATATTGGGGTAAAATATTTTAATTTCCTTCAGGGCCTGCTATCTGTCATATGATGCTATACCAGAGTCAGGTTGGAACTTAGAACCATATTGCCACAAATAACATGTTTCATCAGTCTTATGATCTCTATTTCAATGTTAATGTTGGTTAGTTATGCCTAAAATGACTGCGATATCCAACCTCCCTTTCTGTCATGGCTGGGAATTCAGTTTTTCACGTTTCTCTGAGGTCCCCTTGACTCAGAGGGGGTCTATTAAGTTGGTTGCCGGGGCCTTAGGATTTTATTATTGGTTTAAAAAACACAGGGTGATGACTCTTTTGTAATTTTCTATAATTACCTTTATTCACTTTTCATAAAAATCAAGGTCCTATGACATTGTGCATTGGAATTTTTAGGGCCACGTTTGTAGAAATGCACTGCTTTGTTCTAGCAGAAAGAGTTTACCCAGTCAGTTCTGAAGATTTGTGTGTTACAGACACAATGAATGGAATTTTGTTGCCCTAATTATTTTAATATAGTGTTCTAAGATTCCTAGTTCCTGCAAATGCTTTGAATCATAAGAGGCATTTTTAGACTTAGAAGAGTGAATTTCAAAATGTCATTCACATATTTTTTTAAATTCACAGTTTCATGAACACTGATATTTTTATTTCCAGGAAGAAAATATATACCTGAAGAAAGGCATATTTAACTTGTCTTTATGAGTCATTGGTTGAGTATGTAAAATATGACTCTTTCTTAAGGCCTTTTATCAGCATATTATTACGTTTAATTTGAAATTGGGTCTTCAAGCAAGAGTTTCATGTTTTTTCCTACATATTTTTATCTGGTTTACTGAGCAGTCTCAATGCAGTAGGGATGTAACACAGAATGATTTTCTATTTCTCCAGTCACCCCCTTCCTCTGTGCCCTGCCACATCTCCCATTCATGTTCCTTTGTGATATCTTTGGCAAATTCCATAGTTTTCTGGCTAGCTTTTAGTTTTTAAAAATCGAATGCATCAGTGTCAAACTCCAAGTTCATATCCTTCCATTGCAAGCCATTCATTTTGGCTCCAGAGACTTAGAGGAGGGAGAGTGTACATTGATCTCTTTCACTCCTCCTGTCACTCCAGCATCTGTATTTGTGGTTGGTGGGGTGGGAGCTTAACCTGGCTCGGAGACATCTTCCTGCACACTTTACCTCTATTACTGCTCTGGAGGATTGGAGGGTGACTAGGGTAGAGGAAGCTGCTACTCATCCTGGTTTCATCCACTCCTGGTGGCCTCCATTGTGCTTTTCCATGTACATCATGTCCATGTCTTTTGAGTCAGTGGCCTCCTCTGGCCCTGGGGTAAAGCCACGTTTCCTTTGGGCTTTACCAGTGGTCTGTGCTCTGCCCCTCTGTTGGTGAGTGTTACTTTGGCTGGCCTGAGTAGCCCCTTGGCTTCTGCTGGGATTCTCTCCTGCTGTTCAAGGTCCATGGGGGTAGGAAGTGATCATATCTTCCTTTATCTTTTTGTTTTTTCAGGTACACTACCTACCTAGGACTCCTTCAGTAAGCTCTCAGATACCTCCAAGCCCAATTTCTATATTTTCATATGCTTCTAAACTGCCAGGGACATACAGCAAACTCAGTCAAATTTTCTATTCAAAAGGGGCCTACAGTTTTGGTTCTCAGCAAGCCTCCCACCAGGGAGTGAAATATCAGCCTCCCCTTCTTGCAGGTATTCCCACTCTATCAGCTATTCTCTTAGAGCTACCCACTCGCTGGAAATACTGTATTTCTCATCAGGCTGACAATCCAGATGATTCCTTCCTGATGCACACCCCCCCCCATCCTTTGTTCCTTTGTGTGTTCTTTGTGATTGGATCAGTTGTACTGACTTTTACAAGGGGGGTTGGGGAAAAGCCTAGCCCTAAATATTGGCAGCTCTCTAGAGCTTCTTTTGGTTTTGACCATGGGTCTTGGTGTCAATTCTGGGCCAATAGGAAAAAATCTCACTGAGATTAGGTTATTTTGTGAGTGATAAAAAGCCCAGTGGCTTAAACAATACAGCAGTTATTTTTTTTGTCACTTAAAGGTCCATAAGCTTGCAGGCTACAGCTGGCATGATGGTTCTGTTCCATGAAGTCCTCATGGACCCAGGTCCCTTCCAATTCACTACTCTCATCTAGGTTTTGGCCTTTGTCCTCATGGTCAAGATGATAATACCTATACTCCAAACAGCAGGTTGGCAAAACGGATAAAAAAGAGCAAAAGGCACGCACTTGAAACCTCTTTTAAAAGTTTTCAGGAAGCTGCCGCGTAATTCCTTCTTTTACAGTCTACTTAGTTATATCGCCAGTTGCAAGGGAACCTGGAAACTATGGTCTTTATTCTTTGCTTCCAAGTGCCTGGCTAAGAATTACTGTGGAAGAATTTTGGAGGACAACTAGCAATCTCTGTCACATCATTGGGTGCTGTGACATCTTTGGAGCTGTGTGCTAACTTGCACCTTTACATTTATCTTTCATATATGAGTTATATATGTAAACACACTCATATTGAATGTCTGTAGGACACAGTGTTTTATTAGGTACTTGCAGGCTTCACAGTGAATTGTATACAGTTGGGAGAAAAGTTATATCTCTCAATAATGGTATCTGAGTCACTGATGGAAATGAAGTTTAAAGTTTATTTTTTTGACTGCGATTGTCCTATTTTTGTCCTTTCTAATTTTCATTTCTCTAGGAGAAAGAATAGAGCTGCAGTAAGTCAGCTGACATAGAAGTGTGTTTACTGTCACTGTATATTTAGGAGATTGTCATGTCTTTCATACAGACTTTCAGTTGGTGTCGAAGGGGTACTTATATTTTATTAAATTTTAAAAGAGCATGTTTTATAATAGCACTATATCAGACATAATAGTTTAACCGTACCATAAATGATTGTGAACTGTTGCTATTATAGTGTCAGCATTTATTGGCTTTTACATAAACCTGTTACGTGATAAGTTTCATTTTTCCCCTTCATACCTAGTTGCTGCATAGTAAACAACACTTCCACATTCTTGAACTCGTATACATCGACTGAGCTTTTAATTTGCTCAGGAAGTGTAAGATGGTGAATTAGAACGGTTGTCAAACCTTTTTCCCCAAGGTTAACTTGGTAAAAATATTTTTTATAACAAAATCTTTATAGTACTTTGGGAATAAGGCTTTTATGTTGACTTGATTTGAGCTCTAAACTACTTTTATAGATTCCCAGGAGGAAGTTTCCCTACCTCCAGGAAAAATGATGGCCGTTCTTAACAGCCCTAGTGGTTTAAAAAACTTGAATTATTAAGCCATTAGACTGGGCTCATATTGTAATTTTCAGTCAGATCCATATTATACATGATAAAATAAACGTAGGCCATATTCTGCAATAAAAATATATGGACATTATGCAGCAATTAGAATAAAACGCAAGACAAGGAAATAACTCAGGTATAGAATAAAAACCAAGACAAGGAACTAACTCAGGTATGTGTTTTAATTTTCTTCCTCACAAATTCAAGATTTTCACTTAAGCCTTTATCCTAAATCTATACACATTTAACAAATTGAGCAAGTTATAGCTAATAAAACCAATTTTCTCTCTAATAAATAGGAACCCCATTTTATTCTATAGGCATATTTTCATTAATTTTATTACAAAAGCGATGCTCTTTTTACTTTATTAGCTTACAATTTTAAAAACCTGGAAGTTTTTGACAGATAAATGGAAGGATGGAAATTTTCTTAATGGGAAGATGGACTCAAACTCTTCCCCCTTCCCCATGTACCCTACCTCTGATGTGGAGTGTCTTACATGTGGCTTTAATAAAGGTTAGTTGTATTTAACTAAATGAAAGATAATATTGTGATCACTTTATTTTGGTCTGCACATTACAAATCATTTCAGTTTAATTCAATTTGATTGTAATGTCACAATTTCAAACAGAACATGATATACTGATATATATTCAACAGTGGTTTTGTAGGGACTATACTGTAGAAATAGAAGAGTGTCAATACCAATTATGTGGCAGTCATATACGCATGCAGTCAAAGAGGAGAGAAAATTCAGGTTGACAAAGTTACATTAGAATCAGATGAACTTTGACTTCAGCTTATGCTTGAGCCCTTTGTGGATCATGTATTATAAAAAGCTGGACTTGAAAGATAGGTGTAGCATTTAGTTGTGAATTTTTCTACTAGCTATAATGTAAAAGCACTTTGCATAGCATTTCCTAAACTCCCTTAAATCCTCAAAAAGACTTAAGATGGGATTAATAGATTCAATTCAAATCCTAGATATTAGAGGGGTTCAGTAAGGTTTTAGATATTTAAAGTGTGTTCTGTGTAAATTACTTGAATTTTCCTGAAATCTAGACCCTTTGCAAAAGGACCTATTGCATCTTGTCCCTTCTGAAAATGGTGTTCAGTGGATTGCGTGTGTTCTGTTATAGGTTCACTACTGTGATAGACAAAGTGGCAAAGAGTGTGTGACCTGTCTGACATTAGCCCCTGTGCAGATGACTTTCCATGCTATTGGAAGCTCCATTGAAGCCAGCCATGATCAGGTATAATATGCCACTGCCATTTTGCTGTGTTATGGCCCAGCTTGGAAATGGAAGGCCATCAAAATGGAAGCTATGTGCACACACGCAGCTTTGCTTTCCTTAATACGTTATCCGGTAGCATCGTCTGCTAGACTTGAAAAATCAAAATTGATTGTGTTGGGAAATTGATATCATAGGAGATTTAAATTATTTTAGACTTCTTGTTTGCAGTTCATTATTATTTTAAATATAGAACTATTTTATAAGAAAGAAATAGTTGCCCCACAGGTTATTTTTATCTTTAATAGTTATATATGAGAGGAAGGGTCAACAAAACAATATAGATAACAGTGGAGTCTCACTATAATACACTCATTTGGTTCTGTTAAAAAGAGTGTTGTATTATAGAATTACAGAATGTACAGTGATACGTCACTTAATGACAAGGATATGTTGTGAGAAATGCATCATGGGGTGATTTTGTTATTGTGCAAGCATCACAGAATGGACTTACACAAACCTAAATACTAGAGCCTACCACATACCTAGGCTATGTGGTAGAGCCTCCTGCTCCCAGGCTACAAACGTGTACAGCTTGTTACTGTGTTGAATACCATAGGTAATTGTAATGCAATGGTATCTGTGTATTTAAACATAGAAAGGGTACAGTAAAAATATGGTATTGTAACCTTCTGAGAGCACAATTATATTTGTGGTCTGTTATTGACCAAAACATCATCATGCAGCACATGACTGCACATAGAACAACTGTGTAAACTTTCAGAGCCATCAACGTAGTCCCATAACTTGGGATATTATTGAAATGAAGTTCCAGTGTTGTTTTTACTTTTGAAGGTTTATTTCTGAAATAAAGCTAAAAATCTGAAAAGTGTATTGTTTCTTGATAAACAAAGTCCTTTTATTGTTTAGATAGCAGCTTGAGAATACATCCTGTTTACAGAAGAATACATATTTTTCGTTAAAATAATCACTTTAGACTAAACTAATGTTCTAAATCATAGGATTTCTGGCTTGGAGTCAGAGTAAATAGACATACATAGTTTGCTGTATGACTAACCAGTTATGCTTTCTAAATTAACCATTCATGTACAGAACAACTATAATCCAGCTTTATATCCATTTTTCAGTAAATTTGAGGACTTACTAATAGTCTTACCTAACTAATCTTCTTTTCTTCTATCTCAGTAGTACCTCTTTCTTGGAAAGAATAAATAGGCTATCTTCTCAGACTCATGATTTATCATTGTCCAACTCAAACAAGATCTTGGAAAACATTCTTAAGGACACACCTTTCTAGTTCACAATGTCTCTGACATTGTTTGTTTCCAGTCATTATTCATTCGTTGGTGGGGAAGTATTGTGATATTTAGGGAAGATCAAATAATTGATGGTCAGAAAATCAGAGTTTTAGGAATGAACCATAGTCTAGGTTTGCTGCAGCTACCTGGATGGATTCTGTTACTTCCTTGCAACTGTTTCCTGGTTATGTTAAATGAAGGAGTTGGGTTAGATGACTTACAAGATCCATTCCAGTGCTGTTATGATTCTATAGCTGATCTTCCTGGTCCAGGTTGAATGAGCCCAACCAAAAATAAACAATTGTAGCATATTAATGTGGAAAGCAGCTTAGAGACCACTCCAGTGCCTCTGAGGGTTTTACTTTGACATACGCCCTAGCTGTAGAAGAGAGTGCAGTAGGAACCTGAGGGGCATGGCCTAAATTAGCTTACAGCAGAGTATTACATTCCCTTGTATAAACTATAAATTGTAAGCTAGGTGCTAAGGATACATGAGGAGAATGTCAGACATGGTTCTTGCTCTCAGTCTAGCAACTTCACTTTTGTAAATACTGGGCGAGTACAGTGTAACTAACTTTATATCTATCTATGTATCCACTCATGGTAGAGGCAAATGTCAAAAGCAGCATGGGATACCTGTCTTGGAAAGGATTCTTCTAAGACTGAGCAAAGAAATGAAAGAGCGCATCAGTAACCCACACCTCTGAAAAGAGCAACCCACTGTTCACACAGGTGGCATGTTGCTGTAACACTGGAGTGAGAGTGCAGACTGGGATCAAATGCAGTTTTGCCTTGAACTAGCTCTGAAACCTTGTTTCTTCACCTCTTGGGGATTTGGCTTCTTCATATGTAAGATAATGAGGCTAATTCGGGCTTGTGCCAAGTGCCTATGCCAAGGTACTCAAAGTTCAGGGCTACTGTTCACCCATATGACACCTTTACAAATTAGAAAAATAGTACCTCTTCCTCAAGGCATTTTACTGCCATCTGACAGAAATATTTGTAATAAATCACAATAACTGCAGTATGAATGCACCCCATTGAGGTGTGCAGTGTACACCTGCACGATTGTACATAGACTCACTACATCTAACTGAATGTCAGTTGCACTCAGTGATAAGACATTTTTATATTAAAGCAAATACAACTATTTTATAGATGACAAATTTGCATGAAATTTTAAGATAGAAACTTTCAGGAAATGTGTTGATGATGGTCAAATTGGTAGATGAATAAATGACTGAAATAAATGACTGACAGGAATAATCATCCTGTACATCAAACACTATTGTAGTGGCCTAGGAGGTGGAAAGTAGGTGGTGTGATCACTGCTCCTCTCTTGTTCTTGGATAATTGGGCTCCCTGGAGAAAGTAGACACAAACCCCCACTTCATACCCTCTGGCTTTTCTGCATTATGTTGCCATTACCCTCTCCCCAACCTGAGGGTCTGTCTAAGGAAAACGTACTCCTTCACCATAGCAGCATCAGCTTGATCTCATAAGGTGGAAAACTTGGACCACTAAATGCTTTTTCACCCATTAATTTGTAAATGCTAGTAAACAGGGAAACATTTTAAAGCAAGAAAAATCATAATCATTTTTTTAAAAGTTTCTAATCATAATCCATTTGGCCCAATGCAGTTGACCAAACAGATTTGGTATTCTGAGAAAAAAAGTATATGTGAAATTTGGAAGTGGTCCTTCTTAGGAAACTCAGGTTGTTCTTACCTGTGTGGAAAACGAAGACAAGAAATGGAAGAACTCTCTATACTTGAACCTTTATAGCTTATCTTCTTGTTTTTTAAAAATGTAACTCTAGGAACTTAGCGAAGTGGAAATTGAATATATTACCTTGTGCATTCATTTGCTGTATTAAAGGGTAACAGGACAGAGACTATTAAGTGAAATTTCTCTATCAGAAGTTGATATGGATATGCAAAATGATCAGGGGAAAGATTCAATACCATCTATATGCTGATGATGTCCAAATTTATAGAACACTTTGTTCCCTGACTCCCCCTACCATGCGTGCTCCTACCTCTTCTGTCCTTTCCTCTGTCCCAGTGAATGTTACCATCATTACCTTGTTGCTCAGACCATCCTTGGAGCTTTCCTTGAACCCCTAGTCCCCCTCACATGCTACATATTGTCCCAGTATCTCTTCCTCTAAATTATGTCTCTGACCTGACCGCTTCTCACCACCTCCAATTTTACCATTCTAGCTTAAGTCACTATCATTTTTAACCCCGATGACTGCAGTAGCCTCTAAACTAGCCTCATTTTTTCTACCTTTGTTCTACTGTGGTCTCTCTTTCACATATTATTTTGAGACAGAGTCTTGCTCTGTCACCCAGGCTGGAGTGCAGTGGCACAATCACAACTTATTGTAGCCTCCATCTCCTGGGCTCAGGCAATCCTCCCACCTCAGCCTCCCAAAGTGCTGGGATTATAGGCGTGAAAAATTAATCTGATTACATTACTCAACTACACAAAACCTTCCAATGGCTTCCCATCACACCTCCTATCAAATGCAAACAATTTTGCTATGACACACGAACTCCTATATGATTTGGCCCCCTCCACTTCTCTAACTTCAATTCCTACCACTTTCCTGTTCATCAGTTCTGTCCCAGTCTCCCTGGCCTTGTTGTCAGTTACATGATGGTTGGTGAAAGAAACCACGCGAAAGGCTACGTACTATAGATTCCATTTATATGACCTTCTGGAAAAGTCAAAACTATAGAGATAGAAAACAGATGAGTGGTTGCAGGGGCTAGGGATATGGAGGGGGATTAACTACAAAGTATCATGAGGGAATTTTGGGAGGTGATGGAAATGTGTTACATCTTGATTGTGGTGGTAGAAACATGACAGTATGCATTTGTCAAACTCACAGAAACTACACTCTCAAAAGGGTAAATTTTACTGTATATAGATAATACTTGATTAAACCTAATGTTTAAAAAAGAAACCAGCCAGATTCATTGCTTTATCACCTACTCATGCAGTCTTGAGTCCGAGGAAATGTGAAGGATGCCATCCTTTTGCCTCTGCTGTGCTCTCTTGGTGTGTTGGCTCCACCTTGGAATGCACTAAATTTAACCCATAGCCTGGTTTAGAGCTTCTCCAAATGCCAGTGATTAGTTAAGGCCTGCTTCAGACTTTTTTTTTTTTGAGATTAAGTGTCGCTTTGTCGCCCAGGCTGGAGTGCAGTGACGTGGTCTTGGCTCACTGCAACCTCCGCTTCCTGGGTTCAAGTGATTCTCCTGCCTCAGCCTGCTGAGTAGCTGGGATTACAGGCGCATGCCACCACACCCGGCAAATTTTTGTATTTTTAGTAGAGAAGGGGTTTCGCCATGTTGGGCAGGCTGGTCTCGGACTCCTGACCTCATGATCCACCCACCTCGGCTCCGCAAAGTGCTGGGATTACAGGCGTGAGCCACCACACCCAGCCCAGACTTCTTAAAAAGTAATTATCAGTCTTCAAAAAGTGGTCTAAGCCCACTCCTGTCTGACTTTAGGGAAGACGTCTGTAGAGTTTCCTGTCCTGGAACCCTGAATTCTCATCCAGACAGTGGGCAGTCGTTCAGGCTGGGTTTGCCTGGAGGTCCCCGTGGTGTCTTGAAGAGAATGTTTTGACATTTGTTTACCTTATTCACAACAAATATGATATTAGAAATTCACACTCAAATTAGTTTAATTGTCCAGAATAAAAACATAGCTTAAATTTTCAGATACAGATTTCTCAGCAAACATGAGCTAACTGAACAGCTGTATGTAGGAATACTCCTTTAGACACTAGCGCATACAAAGGTCACTGATTTACAGTCTTAGTCCTTGCTGAGCCAATTGTCTTATGAAATTTCGAACTTGTCATTTATTTTTTAAGATCGAGCTGGTACTTTGGGAGGCCGAGGCGGGCGGATCACAAGGTCAGGAGATCGAGAGCACGGTGAAACCCCGTCTCTACAAAAAATACAAAAAATCCCAGCTACTTGGGAGGCTGAGGCAGGAGAATGGCAGGAACCCGGGAGGCGGAGCTTGCAGTGAGCCGAGATCGCGCCACTGCACTCCAGCCGGGGGACAGAGCGAGACTCTGTCTCAAAAAAAAAAAAAAAAAAAAAAAAAGATTGAGCTGGTGAGGGTTTTGCTTAATATTTTTCAGTATATCCTATTTGGAGGTTGGTTGTATTGGTTAGTGTATGTTATTAAAAGCAACATTCTTAGTAATAGTTCAGGAGGGTTTTGTAGTCTCCTAGCTTGATGTAACTCACCAAATATTATTCTTGACTCTGTCATGGCACCCTTTCTACATGTTTCCTCATCACTTTTGGATGTTACTATCTTTTCCTGTCTCCTATAATTACATTAGTCACCTTCTAGTTACAGCCCCAAAGTCATAAACTTCCTTCCCTGTCGTTGTTTTCTTTTTATTCATCTTCATTCTGATTGCATTGTCAATATCACCAAATCTCACAAAGATTGGGTAAGTAGATGTAGCTTAGTAAAAACACTGTAGCTTCTAATTTCTAGTTGATAGTTTTATTGCTGCCTACCTTATTGCGTTGAGGTTAGATCTTGAACTTACTTGCTTTATATAAATGAAAGAATGAATTAGTAAATCAACCACCTAACTGACCATTAACTAGTCAATGAACTTTAACATATGTATATTAGTATTTACTGTAATCTGACTTCTAGTCAATAAAAGCAAGATTACCACATAGAGTAAAGGACTGCATATTTCATACATTACAAATGCTCTTCAACCCATCTAAATTGAAAATATTATAAGTAGAAAATGCATTTAGTGCACCTAACCTACTGAACATCATAGTTTAGCCTAGCCTACCTCATTAGCTGTTTTTCGCCATTATCAAGGGGCTGACTGGAAGCCGCAGTTTGCTGCTGCCACCCAGAATCTCAAGAGAGTACAGTGTGCATATTACTAGCCCAGGAAAAGTTCAAAATTGGAAATACAGTTCCTTCTGAATGTGCATCACCATTTTAAAGTCAAAAAATCATAAGTTGAATCATTGTAAGTTTGGAACCATTTGTAGGAATAAAAATCCAATTCTACAAGGGAAAATAAGCAAGAACCATATGCTAGATATTGTGCTAGGCTCTCCATACATTGTTTTGCTTAATTCTCAGAATAATGAGGTATAAACTCTAGCAGTTGTATATTTGCTAAATCACCTTTAAGGGTTTATGTACAGATTAGTAAAATTAAGCTGAATTGTTTCGAATGTGTATGCTTTGACTAGGATTCTAGTCAGGCCTCTTGATGAAAGGACATTTATGAAGTGTAACAATTTACAAATCTAATGGATATTCTATTTTTGATTAAGTTCTGCTTGTAGTTTATTCTCTGATTAATTAAAAGTCTCCTCGCCTGAGTAATTAGGCTGTAATGTCTTAGGCCTAATGGTATTTTAGAACTAAGAAAGAGAAAGCCTTCCCACATATTACCCCAACATGTATTATCACGACAATAATATATTGATTGTAGACTATGTACAGAACTTTTGCAGTACGAGATGGTCTTAAGTGATAGTATCTGTACTCCCTTGCCCTTGAGGTAATTATGGTCTAATGGAGTGTATCAGCCAGGATGCTTTTGGCTACAAGTAACAGAAAACCTGACTCATACTGGCTTAAATAATAACGAACCTCATTATCTCACATAACAGGAAGTGCAAAGGAAGGGTGAGCTCCAGGGTTTGTTGATAAAGCAGCTCAATGATGTCAGCAAGTTCTCAGGTTATTCCTATTTCTTAGCTCTGCCATCCTCCACTTCATCCTCTGACTCAGAAAGATGACCACAGGAGTTCTCTGTGTTGTGTGCAGTATAACCACATCCAGAAGGAGAGAGCTGATCTTCTTGTGTCCTGGGCAAAGACATCTGTACCAGGAACCCCTCCAGCTATCTTTCCCTCAATTTATAAGCCTCGGTTGGGTTGGTCGTGTGCCCATTTCTACACCAGTTGCTGGCAGGCGAAGTAACCACTTCTGGTTTAAATGCTTGGGGTGAAGTAGTTGTTGAGGAATCAACCACAAGGACTACTACAAAAGGGATCAAGTGTCACATATGTAATTTTAAATCTTCTAGTAGCCACATTTTAAAAAGTCAAAAGAAACAGTTTAAAGTAATTGTAATGATATGTTTTATTTAACCCAATATATCTAAAATATCATCTCAACATATAATCAACTTTTAAGATTATTGAGATACTATTCTTTCATACTTGAAATCTGGTATGTATTTTATACTTCTAATACATCTGATTTAAAACTATTACATTTCAGGTGCTCGGTAGCCACATGGGTGTTGGAGGCGCAAGTCTACAGGATGAAATCTCAAGAGATTGTGATTTGGTTCTTTGCCTGTGTCTCCAATCTCATCTTTTACCATTCACCCTGTACTTAACTTATACCCACGCTTTATGCTCTAGCAGTCCTGAGTTACCACATTTCATGCTCTTATTATCTGTACCTTTGCGTGTGTGTTCCCTCTGCCTGGCCCATTCTCTCCTTGCTCATAGGGGAATTTTAATTGTTCTGTTAGATTCAACCAAGATGTCACTCCAGTCAATAGGCCTTCCCAAAACCAAGAGAGAGTTAAACCTATGCTTCCTTTGTGCTGTGTCTATACATTGTACATTATCCCATTGTTACGCTTATCAGACTGTCTCTCAAGATCTCTTCATGTTGATCTACCCCACTGGGCAGTGATCTCCTTGAGGTCCAGGACAGAGTCTTACTTACCTCAGTATTCTCAGTGTTTCTGCTCTTGCACTTAAGAGGCACTTGATATATGCTTATAGGATGGGAGTAATTGAATTTCTAAGAAAATCAGAATGACTTAGATTTGGTAGAATTCATTTAAAATTAGTGAGAGAAATAGAATGTATGGCCTAGTAAGCTTTTTCCAGTGGTGGCCCTATAAGGACATTTTTTTGTGAAAGAATCCCAGAGCTTGATTTTGGTGTATTCACGTACTCTAAATACATGTAATTGGCCTTAGGAATCCATCATATATCTCCATTAGTTCTTTTCTCTGTTTATAACTTTTCATTGTTCTAACCTATTATGCATATGAGTACATTTTTCATGGTGTCCTAAATTACTTTCTTCAAGTACCAGGGGCAGCCTCCTTATTCTAGCAATGTAGTGTACAAGTCACTATTCACTGAATAATGTCATTCATGACTGCATTCCTCAGAATCTAAAGAGACATCATAAGTTTGAGCAAGAATTTACCAAGACAAAGTTTTTTATTAATATGAAAGATATACTTAAGTGACATTGCATAATAAGAGATTCCATGTCATCATCCTAGGGGTCACTGCAGTGGGTCCTGGCATTCTTTGTTTGAAATAGATTCAGTGCAGGTTTTGAACTTCAGCGGCTTTGCTTGCTCTGTACGTCAGCAGCGCTGAGTGCTGTGGGGTGTGGAAAGATTGGGTCTAATCACTGCCGCTGGCAAGTTCCAGGAGGTCCTGGAGCTGCCAAAATTCAAAATATAACTTGATTTTTGTTTACTTTTTATGAATTAGAGTGCTAAGACAGGTGTATGACAAAGGAATATCAACTTTAATGTTTGCTTTGGTAAAGTGCTTTTGTATTTGTTGATTTTTTTTTTTATTTCAAAATGTGTCCTCCCTCTGAAACTTGTCCCTTGATTTTAGAACTAAAATGTCTTCTGACAACATTTAACTTTATTATACACAATTTTCCTTTTACACAGATTGTATTTTATAGTTAAGGAATTTAATCATATCTTCAAAAAAAATTACAGCAGGAAAAGTCACCAGGAGCTTCTCACCACAGGATAGATATTATTCTATCTAAATAATAGACTAAAAATAGATAGACTCTGGATGAAAACAAGAGTCAGTAAACTATGGCCTGTGAGTCAGATTCAGCCCACGACCTGAACTAAGAATGGCTTTTACATTTTGAAATGACTGAAAAATATCACAAGAAAAATAATATTTCATGACATGTGAAAATTATATGGAATCTGAATTTTAGTGCCTCTAAATACAGCTTTACTAGGACACAACCACAACCATTATTTTGGTATTGCCTATGGCCACTTTCACACTATGACGACAGATATGAGTAGTTATGACAGAGACCTTATTGCCTGCAAGTCCTAAAATATTTACTGTCTCTTTTTACAGGAAAAGTTTGCCAGTTCAATCCTAGGATTAGAAGGAAGAAGCCTTAAGCATTCACCTTCTGAATTTTGTATCAAATATTGCCTTAAACACGGTTATTCAGAGTCTATTCTCTTTTGGAAAGAAGCCAGTTTTCTGGCAATAATGCCCATTTTATAGCACAATTAGATTTGACTGTGAATTGTGAATTTATTTACTCAACAGTGGAAACCAATTTTATTTTCTGAAGGAGTAATAAATAAGTCTCTCTTCATCAGTATTTATCAGAGCGTTAAAAGAATGTTTGCCTATGGCAAAGGTTACCTTTCTCTCCTTGCTGAAATTCCATTTAGAAACACTTCTGAGCTGAACTTTTTTTTTTAAATAATAAAGAATATTCTGCTATTTCCATAGTGATCTTTCACTTTTTTCATTTCAGATGTATAAGCAGTTTCCAGAACCAACAGTGAGTTATAGGGGAAGCTAGTGGGAAGATTGAATATTGTGTATTTTGTAACTGACTTATAATTTCATATATGCTTAGAACAGCATGACCACATTTCTGAGAGGTTGCATATATCCAATGATATTGTGCACACAAGTGACTTATTAATTTGAGCTATAAAATAATTTTGGACTAGAGTCAAAACCCACGAACTTACTTCTTTCCTTCTTCCACTTTTTTTTTTCCCTGAAATGATGAATAACAGCTACTTTAATCGGCAAAAAGTGTGAAATTTTAGAATTTAAAAAACCTAACTTTTCACACTAAAAAAGACTAAAAATGTGGTTATTTAATCTGTGCCTCAGTTTATCTGTAGCTTGGTGTTTCATAATAGGTTATCTCTGGAGATAATTTTATGTTCATGATCTCATAGGAGATAAATTATAAATAGAACCCAAAGTGTTTTCTAGATTTTCTAGTAAGTTTTGTTCAGTTTTGGACCTGCATATATGCTCCTTATCAGTAGTTCCTTCATTTTAATTTTAATTTTATTTATTTATTTATTTATTTATTTATTGAGACAAGAACTCACTCTGTTGCCCAGAGTGGAGTGCAAGTGGCACAATCATAGTTCACTGTAACCTCAAACTCCTGAGTACAAGCAATCCTGCCACTTCAGCCTCCTGAGTTGCTGGGACTACAGGCACACGCCAGCACACCTAGTAAGCTCATTTCTTTTCTTTTTTTTTCCTTCTCTTTTCTTTTCTTAGTTACCCAATCTGGTCTTGAACTCCTGCGCTCAATTGATCCTTCCACCTCAAGCTCCCAAAGTGATGAGATTACAGGCATGAGCCATCATGCCTGCGAGTTTCTTCATTTTAAATTCAGTATTCTAATTCTTAGTGTCCCCTCTAAATTAAAAATATTGAGGTAGGAATTTACTATTCCTACTATTCTGTATGCCTCTATGTTTGATGTTGATTTGAAGATCTTTGGGGAAATATTCTAAAAACCTTTCTGTTAACAGTTCACTACTAATGAATCAAACCAGATACATTATTAAACCAATAAATACCATATGTATATAATTGGCTAAATAGATGTGAAAGTTATAGTGGAAAACTGTTGCCTATATAGACTTTTTTAAAGTGACGATCAATGGAATATAGTTCCCTAGGCCACGGATTTGAGAGCATTATTGCCCACTGGAGGTCACTTTTACAACCTAAAGAGTATTACCTTCCTCATAAACTTAAATTATGGTGTTGTGTATGATTTATTACACTATTTAAAACTGAAAAGCGGTAACCTTCTCTCCCTTAGCAATACACCTTCAATTAAGTCATGCCTCTCCCCATGTCCAAAATTCCTTTTTAGACAAATCAGTTACTGGTTATTTTTCAAAATTTTCAATATTATTCTTTCATTGCTAATAGTTATTTGGCCTGCTCTCTTTGTTTCTACGTTGGCACTGAATGCCTTTTTAGATTACATATTTTTTTAAATACCCTTTAGTTAATTGGCTTCTCTTTTGCATCCTCTGATGGAAGAAGTTTGAAGGTATTTTTAAACCTCCAAATATTTAACATATGTGAAATTAAATTTTAAGGGCAAAGTAGTGATAAAAAAAAGTCTTCTGTTACCCTTCACAGATGAAACAGTGATAATGCTACCAGCAAACCTAGGTCAGGGTTTCTACTGTTTGGTAAGAAGAGTCATTGCTCTAGGTCAGGCGTGGTGGCTTGTGCCTGTAACCCCAGCACTTTGGGAGGCCAAGGCGGGCAGATTGCTTGAGCCCAGTAGTTCGCAACTAACCTGGGCAACATGGCAAAACCCCATCTCTACAGAAAACACCAAAAAAATTAGTTGGGCATGGTGGTGTGTGTGTACAGTCCCAGCTACTCAGGAGGCTGAGGTGGGAGGATCCTTTGAGCCTGGGAGTTTGAGGCTTCAGTGAGTCATGATCACATCACTGCACTCCAACCTGGGTGACAGAGCGAGACCCTGTTTCCAAAAAAAAAAGAAGTGCCCTATTTAGACCCACACGTAAATTTCTTACTCTAAAAGACAGATATGCTGAAGACCTGGAAGGTGGAGGTTGCAGTGAGCCACCACTGCACTCCAGCCTGGGCAACAGAGTGAGACCCTATCTCAAAAAAAAAAAAAAGAGAAATTTTTTCAGCACAGGGAGAAGGTTGCCTTGAGGTCAGAGTCTCCTTATCCATGCATTTCTGCTTCCTAGACAACTGTTTGCTGGGATTCTCACCTATAATTTCCTTACTATCTGTTTGACTTGTTCCACCTACTTAATTTGAACTCTGTCTTCTGGTTACTTACCTAGGGTCTCCACTGTTGGTTTGTCTTGCCTATGGTACTTTTGTACTCTATGATCTTGTACTGTTTAACTGATCCTTGACTCTGGCTTCTGACTGTTCTTGTCTGCACTTCACATTTCAGGGACTTATTCTCATATTTCTCTCCAAATCCAAAACTGCTGAAGGTTGACAGAATTCCACTTTATAGATATTCTATAGCCATTATGAAATCCAGAGAGTATCAGTCTACTTGCTGGTAGAACTGCCATTCAGGCTGTCCCCTGATACTGCTGTGCCAATTGTTAAAATGTTTAAATACTTCCATTCCACATGGCAAGTAGCTGCTATCTCATTCTTCACTCTCTGCCATCATGGCCTCATGTCCAGGACCTCTGGGACTTCCCCATGGTCTAGGAACTAATAGGTTGTTATTTGGCCCAGCAGTTTTCAGAACTCTGTTTTCTTGTCCAGTTTTATTTTCAGTTTTCATGGCACACTATTAAATATTTTTAATACTACTGCTGCTTTCAGAAGTATATATAAGGGTTAAGGTCTTCAGGAAAAAAAATCCAAAATTGTTCATTTTCAAAGATTTTTTAGAATTTTCATTGAAGATCAAGAAACATTTTATTCATTCAACAGTCATGTTTTAACCACCAGCTGCATGTCCACCACTGTACTAGATGCTAAGAAGTATCTTCTATTTTGTAAATAAAGAAAGTCTTAAATTGAATATAATTAAAAGTTGGAGACAAGGGTTATATGAGAAGTCTCTGTAACTTGTACTCAATTTTGCTGTGAATCTAAAACTGTTCTTAAAAATAAATCCTTAAAAAGGAAAAAAAAAGAAGAAATAAAACATATACAGAAAACAATTGAGGACCAATTGAAACCAATATAATTTTGTGCCAGAAATGTTTTAAAAATCTACATATTGAATCTACATATACACACTGAAGAGCTATGGAGTATAGGCATGATCAAAAACAGAAGAATTAATCTGGTTAAGCTTCTTTTAGGAGTTAATGGACCAAAAATTGAAAGGCAGATTATAAGGACATTCCACATAGGGGAAACAGCATGAGAAAAGGTAGAAAAATGGAAGTTGACAAAGAATATGTGGGGATAGAAAAATTCAACTTGGTGGGAGCTCCAGACATAAATGATTGTACATGAGATCAAGGCAGGTGAATACATTCTTGAAAGGTAGGCTGAGCAGTATGAAATTTATGTTCTTTGCAACAAAGAACCATTCTTCATTCAGGAACAAGGGATGTGATTATGCCGGTGTCTGTAAGATCAATCTAGCAGCCAGATGCAGAACTGAGTGTGATGAGGAGGAAGGCTTCTATCATAGGAATTTAGGAATGGATACTGATCACCTTGATGGGTGTGACTCTGAAAATGGCAAGGAAAGCAGCATCTCTCCCAAAGAGACATTGCAGAGAAAAAATCAGCAGGCCTTGATGACCAGCTGAGTATGAAAGAGTGAAAAAAAGCTCTTGATAGTTCTAAAGGTAGACTACCCAAAGAACAGAGTGAGAACTGAACAAATTCCCTTTCCAAAAAACAACAATAGAGCTAGACAAAATTGTCAAAAACAGCAACTTTAGGACTCTGGAAATTGATAAAAGACACTCAACAAATTGAGAAGCATTTATTCATAGACAAATTATAGTGCTCCAAGTAAGTTAATTACGATTTTGTGGTGTTTCTGCCTGGGGGTGCTCCCATCCCCCATCTGCAGACTCAGCACAATAGTTCTACAAGGGTAAAGAAGGCCATGAAAACCATCAGCTTCACTGATGGAGTGCCCTTCCTTGATATGAAATGGAACGTGAAAGCCCTGTGCCCACCAACATTATGAGTAACAGTAGACATCTTGGTAAGAAACAGAGGCTAGCTAGCTACTCAGTGAGCCTGAGGTTACATTCTTAGTTGGGGCCAACAGTATATCAGCAGACTAGCCAGAAATTTATCAGGGAGATTTGGGAAAATGGCACAGTGATAGGGAGCCTTGATAAACTAACTGAAACACTTCAAACACAAGCAGGAGATATCAGAGAGGACTCAAGCTACCTATACACCCTAGATGACTGTGAAATCTGCACATATGCAGAGAAGATGCAAAAAGGCGTGGCAAAAAGTAAATGCCAGGGCAGACTTGAAAACTGCTTGAGTTTTTAATGGGCTCCCCCAACCCAGCCACAGACCCATGGGCAGAGGATAAAAGCTTTACTAGCTTAGGGTATTTGAGCATAACCACTGACTAATTACTGGCTGACCACTAAGCTCTGCAGACATGGGAGTGACCCCTAAGAAATCAGGCTTAAAAATAAAAACAAAAATAAGTTCTAAAAAATTAAGTAGAGACAAACAGCCATGCATTCTGAAGGAGATGGATTCCACAGATTTAGTTTAGGCAAGTTAATAAAGAAAACCACAGCAAGAACAACAATCCTGAGGGAAGAACATAAAAATCCAGAGTTAGTACAATATTGTACTTAAAATTCAAGCTTAAAAAATTACAAGGTATTTAAATAAAGAAAAGGGTGGCCAATACTTAGGGGGAAAAAGCAATGAGTGGAAGTGGAAACTGAGTGTTTCTGAGTGGGCTCGGATGCACTATGCAGACAGATACTTCAAAGCAGCTAAAATATATTCGAGGAATTAAAGAAAACCAGGATTAAAGGAAAGTATAACAACAATGGCTCAACAAATAAAGAATCTCAGGATAAATTATTTAAAAAGTCAAATGGAAATTCTGGAGTTGAAAAGTACACTGACCGAAATGAAAAATTATCACTAGAGTAACTCAATAACAGATTGAAGATGGCAGAAGAACTCACACCCATGGACTTCAAGCTACTTCAGCAGGTAGTTTTGGAAGGAAGAAGCAAAATGTTCTTTATTTCCAGATGATATGATCCTGTATGTAGAAAATCCGAGAAATACCCACCCCCCACACACATACACACACACACCCCCTATTAGAACTAATAAACAAGTTCAGTTACAGACAGGATATAATTTACAGATGAATATACAAAAATTTGTTGTATTTGTATATACTGGGAAAAAAATCCAAAAATGAAATTAAGACCATTTCATTCACAATAGCATCAAAAAAAAAAAAAAATGCTTAAGAATCAGTTTAAACACAGAGGTGCAAGACTTGCACATGGAAGACTATAAAACATTGCTAAAAGAAATTAAAGATCTAAAAGAAATTAAAGATCTAAAACAAATGAGAGGTATTCAATGTTCATGGATTAGATGAACCCTTAGTGTTAAGTTGGCACTTTCTCTTAAATTGACCTATAGATTTAATACAATCCCTATCAAAATCCCAGCAGGCTTTTGGGAATAGAAATTGACAAGCTGATCCTAAAGTGTATATGGAAATGCAAAGAGACCAGAATCGCTAAAACAGTTTTGAAAAGGAAGAACACAATTGAAATATTTACACTACTGAATTTTAAGTTTTACTGTGAAACTACAGTACTCTACTTAGCGGCATTAAGGATAGACATGTAGATCAATGAAACAGAATTGAGAGTCCAGAAATGAACTTTTATATTTTTTTGATCAATTTTCAATAAAAGTGCCAAGGAAATTTAATCAGGAAAGAATAATATTTTCAACAGAGGGTACTGGGAAAATAAAATACTCATATGAAAAAGATGAATTTGGAGCCTTACCTCATACCATGTGCAAAAATTAACTCAAAATAGGTAATAAACTTAAATGTAAAACCCAGAACTGTAAAACTTCTCAAAGAACCATAGGAGAAATGTTCATGATCTTGGGTTAGGTGAAGAGTTCTTAGATACGACACCAAAATCATGATCCATAAAAGAAGAAATTGCTAAATCGGACTTTACCAAAATTTAAAACTTTTGTACATTAACAACATTATTAAGAATATGAAAATTGAGAGCCCTCTCTTGGTGGGGCACCAGCTGCCACCCACATGGAAGGGTCGGAAAAGTGGGGGACGTGGTTGTGGGTAAAGACAAGTGCAGGGAGCAGCAGTTCCTCTTGCTGTCTCTGTCCCACATCCGGTCATCATGAAGAGCTCCCCCACAGTGTTGTGCATCAACCTGGAGGTGCTCCTGGTCAAGGCCACACAATTCTTTGTTAAGTCTCTAACCACCTATTCCTACAGTCATGGCAGTGGAAAAAAGAAAGCACTAACAGTAAATTAGCAAATACAGCAGAGAAATCAGAAATTTTTCAGTTTCTTGAAGGTATATTATTGCCAAAGAAGGTTTTCACTAGTAAATACCTGAAAGTTCTTAAAGAGAAAAGGAGGGAAGATGAAGATGAGGAGGAGGGGTAGAATGACTATGACGGTGAAAGTGATGATGATGAGGGTGAACACTAAACCAAAAGAGAAGTGCTTTATCACCCTGGTGTGGACACTTCTGGATTAGCTCCATTGCTTAGAAGTAAGCACAACACTGCATATTTAGTCTCCTCACTTCTTCAGATGTCCAGTAGGTTGTTTCCCTTCAAAGATGAGATAGAGTATCTCATGCACCGACACCATAAGTAGCCAAAGAGGAAGGAACCCAGAGAGCAGCCTCTCTTTGATGAGCCCACACTACATTCAGTGGTCACCAAGAACGTTGCCCACCTAGGCAGGCACTGCCAGTTGACCTGCTGCAGCTCCAAACTGCAAGGCAGGGATGATTCTAATTAACTCTTAAATTTACAAATAGATTTGAAGAGCTTCTAAATATCAGTTGTGTAAATCCATTGATATGGCTTGGCACCAAAACCTCATCTTTAATTGTAGTTCCTATAATCCCCACATGTTGTGGGAGGGACCAGGTGGAGATAACTGAATCATGGGGACAGTTTCCCCCATCCTGTTCTCATGATGTGAGTGAGTTCTCAGGAGATCTAATGGATTTATTAGGGGCTTCCCCCTTCACTGGGCACTCATTCTTCTCCTTGGTGCTGCTATGTGAAGAAGCATGTGTTTGCTTCCCCTTCCGCCATGGTTGTAAGTTTCCTGGGGCCTCCCCAATCATGCTGAACTGTGAGCCAGTTAAACCTGTTTCCTTTATAAATTACCCAGTCTCGGGTGTGTCTTTATTAGCAGTGTGAGAACGGACTAATACATCCATACATTCATATATGTATATTTTGAAATTAGTTCTTGTAAACAACTATATTTAGTTTTAGCTAAATACATAGTTTATAGGTAGTGTGTTACATTTAAATTGTACTATTTGTACAAATTTGACTATTTGTCCAATTATTATTATTTTTTTACTGTAAGGAAATACACTTTCCAGCTGGGCGTGGTGGCTTACACCTATAATCCCAGCACTTTGGGAGGCTGAGGTGGGCGGATCACCTGAGGCTGGGAGTTCGAGACCAGCCTGACCAACCTGGAGAAACCCCATCTCTATTTAAAAAAATACAAAATTAGCCAGGCGTGGTAGTGCATGCCTGTAATCCCAGCTATTCAGGAGGCTGTGGCAGGAGAATCGCTTGAACCTGGGAGGCGGAGGTTGCCATGAGCCGAGATCATGCCATTGCTCTCCAGTCTGGGCAACAAGAGCGAAACTCTGTCTCAAAAAAATAAAAAAGAAAGAAAAAGAAAAAGAAATCTACTTTCCTATTAAAGACTTACGCATATTTTTACACCAAAATGCTGTATAGAACTAGTTGTAGAGCCCTCTATTGTTCTAATGCTTTGCTTACTACCTGAGAATTTTGTGAAAATTTTAAAAATAAGCATTTCTAACAGTTTTATTCCAAGAGAAAAATTCCAAGTCAAATTATCAACTCAAATACAAAAAAGAAATTTCCTCTGCATCAGCATATTGTTCTTAATTTTTTTTACCCGTTGTATATTGAAGATATCTCTCATCTTACTGTTCTTTAATTCCCCAGTAATTGTTTTTACTATCTACCAGAGAAAACCATAAACCCTATTTTTTTTTCACATAAGGAAAATGTTTGGCTCCTTTCTTTTTAGTATCTTTCTCTTAAAAAACAAAAGTTATGATTTATACCCAGTAATCACCCTTTTTAATATCTAGTCTGTGAATTTTGACAAATGCATAGTTATATAATCAATACATAAAACAGCTGCATCACCCAAAATATTTCCCTCTACCCCCTCGCAGTTACTCTCTTCGCCACCCCTGGCAGCCACTGGTGTTTTCTGACTCTCTGCTTTTAAAAATTTTAAATAAAATATTTAAAAATAAACACCACAGATTAGAGGAAAGTATTTACAAATTATATATTTGATTAATGAATTGTATTTCATTTATATAAAGAGCTCCTATATCTCAGTAATTAGAAGACAACCCAATTAAAATGAATAGATGATATGAATAGACAGTTCACCCAAAGAAAATATACAGTTGGCTAATAAGCACCTGAGAAGATGCTGAATGTCATTAGCCATCAGGGAAATGCAAAGTGAAATCACAATAACATACCATTTCATACCCCATTAAGATGACTGTACTCAAAGAGACTATAATAAATGTTGGTGATGATATGGAGAAACTTTATATAGGAAGCTTATAGGTTGCTGATAGGAATGTACAGCCATTCTGGAAAATAGTTTGGCAGTTTCTTTAAAAAATTAAACGTAAATTTACCACATGATCCAGCAATTTCACTCGAAGTATCTACCTAGGAAAAATAAACATATGTTTACAGGCAGACTTGTATATAAATAATAGTAGCAGCATTATTCATAGTAGTCAAAAACTGGAAACAATTCAAATGTCCACCAGCTGGTTAGTGGGTAACCAAAATGTCATTTATCCATATAATGGAATATTATTCAGCAATGAAAAGGAACTACTGCACTATTTTGAACTACATCTATATTACAACGTGGATGAACTTCAAAAACATGCTATAGGAAACACAGACATGAGACCACATATTGTATGATTACATATATATGAAATTTCCAGAAAAGGTAAATTACAGGCATAGCTCGTTTTATTGTACTTTGTAGGCAGTGCATTGTTTACCAGTTGAAGGTTTGTGACAACCCTGTGTCGAGTGTATATTGGCACCATTTTTCCAACAAGATGTGCTCACTTCATGTCTCTGTGTCATGTTTTGGTAATTCTTGAACTATTTCAAACTTTTTAATGAGTATTGTATCTGTTATGGTGATCTGTGATCAGTGATCTTTGATGTTACTATTGTAATTGTTTTAGGGTGCCACGAATCATGCCCATATAAGATGGTGAACTTTATAAATATTTTATGTGTTCTCACTGCTCCACTGACCACCCATTCCCCCATCTCTCTCCCTCTCCTCACGCCTCCCTATTCCCTGAGACACAACAATATTGAAATGAGACCAATTAATAACCCTACAACAGCCTATAAGTGTTCAACTGAAAGAGTTTCATATTGCTTGCTTTAAATCAACAGCTAGAAATGATTAAGCTTAGTGAGGAAGGCATGTCATAAGCTGAGAGAGGCCAAAAGCTAGGCCTCTTGCACCAAATAGCCAAGTTGTGGGTGCAGAAGAAAAGCTCTTGAAGGAAATTAAAAGTGCTACTCCAGTGAATACACAAATGATAAGAAAGCAAAACAGCCTTATGGCTGATGTGGAGAAAGTTCAAGTGGTCTGGACAGAAGATCAAACCAGCCACAGCATTCTCTTAAGCCAAAGCCTAATCCAGAGCAAGACCCAAACTCTCTTCAATTCCATGAAGACTGAGGGAGTTGAAAAATCTGCAGAAGAGAAGAAAGAAGCTAGCAGAAATTGGTTCATGAGGTTTAAGAAAAGAAGCCATCTCCATAACATAAAAGTGTAAGGTGAAGCAGCAAATGCTGAGGTAGAAGCTGCAGCAAGTTATCTAGAAGATCTAGCTAAGATCATTGAAGAAGGTAGTTACACTAAACAGGTTTTCAGTGGAGGCAAAACAACCTTCTTTTGGAAGAAGATGCCATCTGGGATTTTCATAGCTAGAAAGGAGAAGTCAATGCTTGAATTCAAAGCCTCAAAGGACAGGCTGACTCTCGTTAGGGGTGAATGCACCTGATGACTTCAAGTTGAAACCAGTGCTCATTTCCCATCCTGAAAATCCTAGGGCCTTTAAGAATTAAGCTAAATCTGCCCTGCCTGTGCTCGAGAAATAGCACAGCAAAGCCTGAATGACAGCTCATCTGTTTACAGCACGGTTTGCTGGGTATTTTAAGCCCACTGTTGAGACCATACGCTCAGAAAAAAAGGGCTTCTTTCAAAAGATGTCTGCTCATTGACAGTATACCTGGTCATGCAAGAGCCATGATAGAGATGTACAAGGAGATGAATGTTGTTTTCATGCCTGCTAATACAGCATTCATTCTGCAGCCCATGGGTAAGGAATAATTTTGACTTTCAAGTCTTATTATTTAAGAAATGCATTTTGTGGCCGGGCACGGTGGCTCAAGCCTGTAATCCCAGCACTTTGGGAGGCCGTGGTGGGCGGATCACGAGGTTAGGAGATCGAGACCATCCTGGCTAACACAGTGAAACCCCATCTCTACTAAAAATACAAAAAATTAGCTGGGCGTGGTGGCGGGTGCCTGTAGTCCCAGCAACTCGGGAGGCTGAGGCAGGAGAATGGCGTGAACCCGGGAGGCGGAGCTTGCAGTGAGCTGAGATCGCACCATTGCACTCCAGCCTGGGTGACACAGCAAGACTCTGTGTCAAAAAAAAAAAAAAAAAAAAAGCATTTTGTAACACTATGGCTTCCATAGATAGTGATTCCTCTGATGGATTTACACAAAGTAAATTGGAAGCCTTCTGGAAAGGATGCACCATTCTGTATGCCATTAAGATACATTTGTGGTTCATGGGAGGAGGTCAACATATCAACATTAGCAGGGATTTGGAAGAAGTTGATTCCAACCGCCATGAGTGACTGAGGGGGCTCAAGGCTTCAGTGGGGGAAGTAACTACTGATGTGGTAGAAATAGGAAGAGAAGCAGAATTAAAAATGGAACCTGAAGATAGCACTGAATTACTGCAATCTCATGAAACTTGAACTTCTTATGGATAAGCAAAGCAAGTAGTTTCTTCAAGTAGTTTCTTCATACGGAATCTACTCCTGGTGAAGATACCATGAATGTGTTAAAATGACAAAAAGGATTTAGAATAGTATACAAACTTAGTTTATAAAACAGCAGCAGGGTTTGAGAGGATAGATTCTGATTTTTAAAGACATTTCTACTGTGGGTAAAATGTTATCAAACAGCATTGCGTACTATAGAGAAATTTTTTGTGAAAGGAAGAGTTAGTCCATGCAGCAAATTTTATGGTTGTCTTATTTTAAGAACTTAACCATAGCCACCCCAGTCTTCAGCAACCACTACCCTGATCAGTCAGCAGCCATCCACACTGATACAAGACCCTCCACCAGTGAAGAGATTACAACTCTGAAGACTCAGATGATTGTTAGCATTTTTTTCCAATAAACTTTTTAAAATTAAAGTATGTACTTTTTTTAGACATAATGCTATTGCACACTTAATAGACTGCAGTCTAGGTAAACATAACTTTTATATGCACTGGGAAACAAAAAAAGTTGTGTGATTTGCTTTGTGCAATATTCACTCTATTGCAGTGGTCTGGAACCTCACCTGTAAAGTCTCTGAGGCAAGCCTGTATCTTCAGAAACAGAAAGCAGATCAGTGGCTGCCTTGGACTAGGAATAGGAGCAAGGGCTCACTGCAGACGTGCACAGGGGAACTTTTCTGGTGATGGAAATGTTCTCAGACTAGATTATGGTGACATTTGCACAAGTCTCTAAATTTACTAAAACTACTCACAATGGAACATGTGTTAGCCCATTCTTGCATTGCTATAAAGAAATATCTGAGGCTGAGTAATTTATAAAGAAAAGAGGTTTCATTGGCTCATAGTTCTGCAGGCTCTACAGCAAGGGTGGCACCAACATCTGCTTGGCTTCTGATGAGGCCTTAGAAAGGTTACAATTCTGGTGGAAGGCTAAGTGGGAGCAGGTGTGTCACATGGCGGGCATGGGAACAAGAGAGAGAGGGAGGAGGTGCCAGATACTTTTAAACAATCAGATCTCATGTGATGAGTGAGAACTCACTTACCACCAGGGGGATGGTGCTACACTGTTCATGAAGTATCTGCTCCCATGATCTAGTTACTTCCTGCCAGGCCTCACTTCCAACACTAGGGATTACATTTCAACATGAGATTTGGAGGGGACAGACATACAAACCGTATCAGAAGAACCTTATGGTATGTCAGTTACACCGTAATAAAGCAGTTAAGAAGTAGCTTTCTAAGCTTCCATTATAAAGTCATTCATGATCATGGAAATTTTCATAAGCAATAATTTATTTGGGTCAGAAACTTCAAGAAATTCAGCAGACTCTCCATAGGAAGGAACTAGGGGCTTTTATAATTTGAAGAAAGAGTGGAAAAACATGTCACCATGCAGTTTTAGGCCCAAACCTTCCATGTCTCAGGGGGTCCTCTTGGACTCAAGCCTCAGAACTTGAGCTGTGGTACTCTGTCCAACCTCTCTTACTTCTTATTTCCAATTTTTTAGCTTTAACTTTGTGACCTGCCTCAAATGTCCCATGTTCCTGACCTCAATTCCTGTTCACTATTATTGCTCCACCCTCTCTTGATCACTGTGTTTTCTCTGCCCAGCCCAGTAAACTGATCCTGACTTCTGATTGTGCCTTTGCTTAACTGTTTTATTAATTTTTACTTGCTTAAAAAAATCTCTTTTGCCATTTTTAGCCCTGGGCTGCACTCTAGCTCTGATTAAGCCTGCCACACTGGCTCAAAAGGAAAGCCCATTTTTTGATCCTTTTGGAGGATGATGACTTAGGTTTTTGCCATATTAAATGTCTTCCAGAGATGATTCGGTAGATAACTGAAGACTGAAGATTGTAGCCACAGTGAGAAATTAGGGATAAAGATATAGATTTGGTCCCCACGTAAGCAGAAAGAACAACGATGAGCCAAAAGATAGATCTTGTGAGATACTACAAAGTCACGGGATAGAAAATAACTGGAAACCAGGAAAAGGCCTTTTTTTTTTTTTTTGAATAGTTACAAATTATAGATGTGTACAAAAAGGTTTTATTTTTACCCTGAATTTGAATACTAACTGCTTGAAAGAAAACCAATAGCCATAGAATAAACCAATTTGGAGAAATTATTTAAGATTATTTTTAAAATCTATATAAAATCCTCACTAGGAAAAACAAGTTTGTTTTGTTTTTGCTTTTTTTCAAATAAGCTGATCATTAGGTCTTAAAGGAGATAACCTTATTTATACAAAACATAAAACCTGACTCTGAAACTGCCTCCCCCACTAGGTGGCAAAAGTAAGCTGCCAGAGAGAGACCTAACAGCTAGGCTCCCATGCCCGTGTTGTCTCTGCTTCCTAAGTGGTGTGTCCCCAAAACTGTCATTTTGAAATATTCAAATACTCTATACATTTGAAATGTATAGTCTCTGTAGTCCCTAAAGTCTATAAAATAAAGGAAGGAAAAATGAATCTATGACTTGTGTTGATTTTTGATAGCAATATGAATATTTTGTGACAACTTAGTATTTCTTTCACATGAAACACTTCAGAAAAAATGACTGTGGTCATCGATAATTTTGTCTCAGGAGTCCTTGGGAAATGCCAAGTATTGAAGAACTCGGTGCCAAATTATCAGTTCCATTTTGAGTAAGCTATTGTATCTGGTAGTAGCTAGTAGGAAGCTATTAGAAGTCATTTTTAAGCTAATATCACTGTAGGTTGCTTCACCCTCTGGGCTTTCATGAACACGAAAAGTTTCTGGAGGTCCTACTGACTATATGGGTCTTGGGATATGCGTAAAAAAGACCTGAGACAAAATAGCCTTTTCAAAGTGTGCTATTCAAAGGTTTTCTTTATTAAGGTCACCAAATAATGATCCACTTTCATTTTAATATTGACATCAGTAGCAATTTCCCTCTTCTTTCTTTTTATATGTATTTTACTTTGTCCTTTTGTCTCCAGATATCTTTGATGGGCAGCAGACTATTTCTTTCATTCTAATAGAAACTGACTCCCTCCCTAAGGTTGGTCAGGCCTCTGGGACTGTCAAAGAGAAATAGTTTCCCTGGAGGTGGTGTCCTACAAAGCCAGAAACAGTATGAAATTTAGGGGAACATTTCTCAATCTCAGCCAAGAGACAAATTTTCACTTTCTTCCCCTGAAGTACATGCTCAGATATTAACATTGCATCGCTTGTTTAATTATGTAATATTCTAATTTTACAGTTGGTCTTAACCAAAAGGCCGAGATGCGATTAATATTCTAATTGTAAAAAGCAGCTAGTCATTCATTTATCCATTCAATGAAATCAACAAACATTTATTTAGTATCCCTATGTGCCCAAAACAAAACAAAAAAAAAGTACTGTTGGATTTTAAACAAGAGTCAAGGCATTTGACTGTTTAGTTCTTGTTTTAGGTAAGTAATTTTCAAATAGTAATTCACTGTTTAGGTCAATTCCATGAAAAGAAACCCTATTTTATTAATTCTTCCATTCCAGGCTTCTCAATGTATGTAGATGATAGAACTCCCAACAGAGAATCACGTATCATCCCAGGAAATGAGCTCTGCTATTACTTTAAACCTCATTGATTTTGAGGCTTTAAAATTTGACCACTTCAATAGGGTAGTAAAAAAATATGTTCAGCATACCTTCATTATAAAGCACTTTGATGTACTATGTATTCATTTGTGTTTTATGCCAAATGGTGTCTCCCATGTACACTGTGCAATGCAGCGTGTCTTTTCCACAGCTATGAGGGAACCTGTCATTCAGACCTTTTGCTTAGCTCCCAACATCAGTCTTGTTATGGACTTCTACTGTCTCATTTTATGAATGAGGCTGATCTCTATTCTTACCTCCAACCAAATTTATAACTTAAGAGATTAATCATTTCTATTGTTTGCTTTTGAAAGGAGATTGCAGGCATAAACAGTTTTTTCCACTGGTTTCTACAGTGATTGTTCAAATAAGAATAAATCCAATATGCAAAATTATAACATAAAAGTTAATCATTCAATAAACCTTTATTGAATGTCTGCCTCATGTAAGCCAGTGTAACAATATGTGCCCATGTGGATTTTAAAGTGTGTATAAAAAAATGGATGCTGTCCCTAAAAATCATTGTAATTAGAAGAAAATCTGTAATGTAAACACCACCACCACCACCTAACTGGCCTATGAGATATGTAAGCAAAATGCTTAAGGAATTTTAGAGATGGGGCAGGAGTGATTTCCACAAAGATAATTTTATGCAGAAGGTGACCTCTGAAGGATGAACCAGGGCTCCCACTAGGCAATAGAGAAAAAAGGCATTTAGTAAAAGGCATTCGGGCCTTTTACTAGCTAGAGCTAGTAGGGGCCCAGACACTGAGTGGGGAGGCACAAGGTCATTTATTTGACAGACCTTTTGGTTGAGGTATAGGGTTGATCTTTGGATATTAGTGGGAATGAGGGTTAGAATGTGAGGTACAGGTCAGAGAGTGAAGCATCTTGGACACTAGGATGACGAATTTGAATTCTATCCAGTGGGTCAGGGGAAGTCAAGAAAATTTGCAAGCATTACGGCTAATGCACTGGTATAGGACACGTACAACAGTTATATGAAGTAAGAAATAAGTTAACAAATTCATTTGAGGAATTTTTTTCTGGTGCTTCTGCAATTCTGTAGAATAGGTATCATAATATTGCTCTATTGGTAACATTATAAATGGTTCAAATCAATAATTTTTTATTTAATTGGGAACATACCTCCTAAAATACAATGTAATAAAGGACAATCCTACTGTAACTTCTTGGGTGCTAATTCTGCCCAATTATTAGCCATAAAAAAATCCAATTTTAAGAGAATGTTTTCCACAAATTAGGTAATTTGGATTCTGGGTTTTTTGAATATCAGCAGAAAGAGCCCTAAGAAGCATCGCCTGTGTCCTACTTCTGTACACACTCCTACCCCTAAGTGGCCAACAGAAATGGAAACTCCTGCTTTCTTTTTCCTCTCTGGAATAATAGGTACTTTCTCAGGATTAGCTGCTCCTGGAGAAGAAGCAATAGATAATTGAAAACATCTTCATTTACATTTATATTTTGGTTGAATTTGTGAGCCAAAACAGCAATTGACAAATATCTTGGCCAAGGAATAATTATTGTATTAAACTTGCTTTTGGGAATACTTGTTGAATTTTATACTTTTTTTTCCCCCCCATTAAGGCCAAAATTGTGAATTCTCTGATTGGTAAAGGAGAACAAAGGCAAAGAGAAGTCTAAGATTCTTTCCCCAGAAAAACATGTTAACATCATAGTAGAATATGCTCAGGAAACTCTGACCTAAGCTTTTACCTTTAGATGTTTAGAGTCTGGGAAATGTTTTACTTACACATACTGGGGAAGATTTATAGAGAAATGAAATGTACTAGTATGCTTTCATAGATAAGGCATCTAGAGTGTGTGTATATAGGGTGTATAACATAATAGCAACAAATGTAATATTTAAAATTTTAAGATGTTGTATATAAATACACAATTCTAAAATAGATCATAATTTGCCATTAATATCTGTTTTCTTTGTCTAGAGATGTATTTCCATCTAAAAGCCTAATGTTACTCAAGATAAATTTTGAAGGCCTAAAGTACATAGTTCTCTTTTTCTTATTAAATCACATTTTAATGAGGGTTCAGTACTTTTATTTAGTAAATATTCAACTGGGAGCGTTTCTGCAGTTTTTTTTTTTTTTTTTTTTAGTAGGAAAGTTTGCACAAAAGAAGTATTTTCTTATTACCAAATTAGTTACTTTGAAGTATCTGGCAGATTACATCAGTCTCTTATTTGAATTGGTACTGCAGAAGACATCTATTGTACATCATTAGTGATGCATTAAATTGGTTATTTATGTTTTAAAATCTAAGCATAGTAGAATCTTTTGTGTTTGCCTTCGAAGACTGCTGTTATAATAAAACATTTTGAAATGAGTAAAGTTGTCTTTTTGGTTTAGTTAATGCATCATTGGAGAACTTAAAGATTTTAGCCTCTAACCACTCATCTCCTTGTTTAGCAGAATGTGAGAAAATTGTGCAAATTTCTTTATATTTTAAGGGAAAAATATCATTACGTATTATTTGTATAATCACTTTAATATTCAGAGGTAAAATAATAAAACAGGAGACATTGATCATATAATTAGTCTCAAGTTTAGTTTTCTAGACATTTGAACAGAGTAAGATTAAAATATACTGTGTAATTTTATCACGGTCATATAACACTGGTCTCTTCTTATTGCCACTAAGAGCATATGGTTATTTTTATAATTGAAAATATAACTAGCAGAAATCACATTTTCAAGCTTCTATTTTTTTAAAGTGTACAAATGATGAAAAACAGGGCCAACAATATTTTTTTAACTAATCACTGGCAGAAACAAGCATATTTTGTTAGAGGTTTCCCACAAAATACTGTGTAACTCAATACTAGGGATAATTTAACTACAGTGAGCCCTCAACATCTGTGGATTCAAATAACCAGTGATCAAAAATAATTGGAAAAAAAATTCACAAAGTTTCAAAAAGCAAAACTTGAATTTGCCACGTGCCAAGTAGTGTGTTGAATCCACACCAATGAAGTGGTATGTAGGCATTGTATTCGGTATTATAAGTAATCTAGAGGTAATTTAAAGTATACGGAAGATGTGCATAGATCATATGCAAATACTATGCCATTTTATATAAAGGACTTGAGCATCTGTGGATTTGGGTGTCCATGTGGGTTCCTGGAACCAATGCTCCATTGCTTCTGAGAGACTGCTGTGTAGGAATAGTTCAAACTTTTTGCTTGTTTAGTGACTAAATATATACTGGACCATAATAGCTTGACAGATAGACTGGCAAAGAATGGGTCTTATGCTTTTTTGAATCCCATATGGTACTAGACACATATATGTTATTTAATAAGAATTCTCAGTGATGGCCTCACCTCTTAATTCCCTGAAAAAGTGTAAGATAAATAAAATAAAGGCATGGAGCCCCAGCTTCAGCTCAATCCATGAGAGTGCCAGTCTCTTGACTATCACTGCTTGTCTTTGACAGAGGTATTTCACTTCTGATTACAGTTATTCCATACTCCCATAGTCTAGAGCCCATATGCAAGGATATCTTCTGTGACTTGTTTTCTCAGTAGCTGCTATCTATCTTTATCTTCTTCTCCAATGACACCTTTCCCTCAACTTACAAATGTCTCCCTAATTCTAACAAAGTCTTCCATCTCCACCATTTTGTCCTTTTTGAGCTATTATTTTCTTCCTTTCCTCAATTGCCAACCTTTTTCTAGTTTCTCACCTCTTATTCACTGGTAGACAATACAGTGAATACAGGATGGTTATCATCCCAGTCACCGTTGCAACTGCCCCGGCCACAGTCACCCTCGTCCTACTGATTGCCAAATACAAAGGCCTATACTCAGACTTCCTACTTGCCCTTTCTGCAGGATTGCCTCCCTCCTTTATGAAGCCTTCTTTTGCCATGACTGACTTATCTCTTCCTTTGGCTCTTTGTCTTCTGCTGGCCCCTTAAATGCTGTTGTGCCCAAGGCTTTATCCCTGGTATCTTGGGTCCATTTGATTCCTATCCACTTCCAAGTATTGCACTACTGGCCACATTTTGATGCCCTCTCAACCTCCATATTTAGCCATGACACCCTGTGTCAGTCAGGGTTCTCCAGAGTAACAACTAACAGGACATATATGTATTGAGAGAGTAGGTCGGGGGAGAGATTGATTTATTTTAAATAATTGTTGCACATGATTGTGAGGGCTGGCAAGTCCAAAATCTATAGTGCAGGTAAGTGGGCTGGAAACAGGCAGAGTTAATGCAGCAGTCTTGAGTTGAAGGTAGGCTAGTAGGATGGAACTCAGGCATGATTTCTGTGTTACAGTCTTAAGGCAGAATTCTTTCTTCTCTGGGAATCCTGTTTTTGCTCCTGAGGTCTTCCACTGATTGGATAAGGTCCACCCACATTATGGAGGGTAATCTGCTTTATTTGATCAGCTGATTATATATGTTCATCACATCTGCAAAATATCTTCACAGGAACATCTAAACTAGTGTTGGACCAAGCAACTGGGCACCACAGCACAGCCAAGTTAACACATAAAATTAACCCTCCCATTCCCTTAGCTGCTCCGTGTTTATGTCTCATGGGGTAGTAGAAAAACATATGGGTACAGCTTTGACACTTGGTTTATATACTCACTTGCTGGGTTGCCTTGGGCAAGTTTCTTAATCCCCCCAAATAGCAATTCCCTTGTTTACAAAATAAGAACTATAATTATTAGTCTATGTGTTTGTCTTTATGATTTTCTTTTTATGTCAGCGCCGTGCCTATCATCGTGCCAGTTACACAAATACTTGATGAATAAATGAAGTGCTTAATGATGAAAGCAGGAAAGATACTTGAGTTTTTATGTCACCCCAAGGGAGAGTTAGATTAGGACTTCAGAACCAGGATAAAAGTTTTGACTCACAAAATTTTCTAGCAAAAAAAAAAGTAAACATGCATACCCTACTAAATGTATAGTCCCATTTATTTACCTATGGAATCAATGCAGGCCACAGTGTATACACACATGTAGACTGTACTGTGTACATATGTTCTATGGCCATTCATTCAGCAAACACCAAATGTCTCCTAAATGCCAGGCAGTGTGCTAGGCATGGGCCATACTATGTTTAGAGTTCCCTTGCCTTTGCCTTTATTACTTTTTTCACTGGTCTCTGACATATAACAGATAATTGCCTGGAGGAATTATAGGTGACTACAGCATAGCAATAATGTTTACCTTTTTCCCCCCAGAAATAAGGTAGTAGTATGTGGCAGGCTGGCTCTGCTAAATGTTCATTAAATAATATAAATCGGCCGGGCGCGGTGGCTCACGCCTGTAATCCCAGCACTTTGGGAGGCCGAGGTGGGCGGATCACAAGGTCAGGAGATCGAGACCATCCTGGCTAACACGGTGAAACCCTGTCTCTACTAAAAATACAAAAAATTAGCCGGGCGTGGTGGCGGGCGCCTGTAGTCCCAGCAACTCCGGAGGCTGAGGCAGGAGAATGGCGTGAACCTGGGAGGCGGAGCTTACAGTGAGTCCAGATGGCACCACTGCACTCCAGCCTGGGCGACAGTGCGAGACTCTGTCTCAAAAATAATAATAATAAGAATAATATAAATCATGTAGAAAGTTAACTTCAACTGACATGATTTTTATCTTACTGGCAAATGTACAAACACAATGTGTCCTGTGTAGAGATTAAGAGATCAGTATATTATGTTGCCACCTATAAATATGTTGAATCATTACCAGCTTTCACTGTGTATTTGTTAAAACAAAATTTAGAGATTTACAAGCATGTGAGATGTTTTATTCACTTCTTTTTAAGAAATAATTCTGTTACAGTAATTATACTGATACAGAAACACTCGAGTGTGTTATTACTAGTCTTACAAATTTGAGGGGAAAGAAAAGGGTCAAAAGACTATAGTAACATCAAGGAGAACATTTATATAATTTCTGTAAAGTTTGGTATAAAAACTGATAAGCTAGTTGAAATTATGTATGATTTTACCTGGAGATAAATAACTTGCAGAGGTTCTATTGCAAGTGTAATTGCTAACTTGAAAAGTTGTCCTGTGATGTAAATAGGTTCTACTTCAGTCTTTATTACTGAGGGATACTTCATAGCTAATAGTTTATACAGTTTTCTCAATTAGAACCTGAGTATCAGCTTTTATATCACCGGTTTTAATGAACATGGCCTTTCCCAATAATAAGTTGCCAAGAATTTTAATGATATTTATTACTGAATATTGATTTGCTTACACAAATGTGGTTCACTAAAATAAAGCCCTTTAATAATCTTCATAATTTAGACTCCATGAAACAAAGCAGAAATTAAATAAGCTTTACTGCTATAGCAGTAATTTTGGATGTTTATTCATTTTAAAACCAGTCTTGCAATTCTTATGATTACATAAAGATCTAAAGCTTCAGATTAAAGCCAAATCTGCATCATAGAATATGAAATGGGGACTTGGCAATTATTTAATAGACTTAAGCCAATTTAATAGATGAAGTAATCCACTTTCTGTGAGGTTGAGTTCAGAAGATAATTGCCAGTTCTTTGCTTCTTAATGATTGTTCAATGTTAGAAAAAAATCATCCAGAATTTTAAACTGCCAGATAAGAATTAATGAACCTTTCCTGACGAAAGTAGATGTTCCATGGAAGCATTTGATCTATGATTTTCATATACTCGTGCTGAATTTGAGGCTAATTTTATTAATATATTATTTTCCACAATAAAATAATAAAAATTATAAAACTGAAAGGACTATTAGCCACTGTCTAGGTCTGTGCTGTCTAATACGTTAAGCATTAGCCACATGTGGCTACTGAGCATTTGAAATTTGGCTCATCCAAATTGGGATGTGTGCTCTAAGCATAAAATGCACACTGGATTTGAAAGGCAGCACCAAAAACAAAAGAATGTAAATGATCTCATTAATAAGTTTTTATTGATTAAAAGTTGAAATGGTAATATATTGGGTATACTGTGTTGGTTAAATAAAAAATATTAAAATTAATTTCATCTGTTTCTTTTTACTTTTTGGATGTGGCTATAAAAATTACATATGTAGCCTGCATTATATTTCTGTTGGACTGTGCTGGTCTAGATCAACACTTTTATGTCAAAGATGAGGAAATTGAAGCCCAAAGAAGTAAAGGGATTGATCTAAACATATACAACTTATAAATGGCAGAGCTGATACTCAGACCCAGTCTTTGTGATACCTGATACAGTTCTTTCCATTGTAGCACACTTCCTTCAGTTGTGGCAGTTACAACACACAGACACATACACATTCCAGAGCATATGCATCTAAGTAAGCATTGGTTCCTCCAAAGTGGTCATCTTCGCATCTTGGGAGGCTGTGTATGCATATTTTAGTAATACACTTAGGTTTCCACTTTCAGAAACATCTTGGAATTTTCTAAACTTTCTTTTGATAGCAAATTTGTGTATTTTTGAGGTGACTTTGATTTTTAGAAATAACTGCAAGTTATTTGGAGGTGTCTGCTAAGTAATACTGTGTCTGAAACAAAATGTGTTCATAAAAGAGAGCAGCTTTGTATGTGTACATATATGTGTGGGGGGAGACAAAAGAGAACATACAAACTTGAGGTGGACAGTCTTGTGAGAGAGAGTTCCAAAATGGAATTCTACAACTGTATGAATCAATTGTTGCTTCCCTAGATGAATATCATAAAACAATACTCATTTATATACATAATCTTTTAGATATCTTAATCGTTGTTTTATAGTCACATTTTTCATTAGATAAATCCAATAAATAGTGTTAACTATACATATATATATATATGGCTTTATGAATCATTCCTTACAGTAGTTTATGATTTAAGTAAGGGACCGTGTAGTTAAATGTGGGCAAATTAACTAATAAAAAGTTTAAGTTTGTATTGACATTGTATTTGAACACTGGAAGATTCTATGATATTATATTAGCAGTAAAGTGCTAAATAAAGAATTAAGTCATTTAGTAAAGTAACTGATATGTTTTTAAAAATAACTTGTTAGAAGAAAAATGTAAATGCTTAAGATAAACTTCTTTTAACATTTTGACTATTTCTTCTTAACCATTAAAAAATCCTCAATTCCAATTAAATGGCAGAATACTTCTACTTTATTTGATATATGATGCTAAGTGTTTGTATACCTGAGAGGAAAATGCATACTGTAACAGCCTGCAAAATGAAGAAATCCTTCTGAGGTCTATTATATAGTATAACATTAAATATACTTAATATTATAAATACTCAATATCTATCAATTATTGAATAGCATAAGCATATTTCCTTATATGTCACCAAATTTTATATTTTGGAGAGAGCAACTCACTTCTAATTTGAATATATCAGTTTCCTTGCATGATATTTTTGCATTACACCCAACCGTCCCAGAATGCGATACAAGGTAGATTTATTGTTTCCATTGAAAATGAAAAGAAATGATACACAACAAATAATAATTTAAAACTCCCACCTTTATCAGCAGAATCCATTGATTTATAAATGGAATACAGTTTAAGTCTTTAATATGAATATATGATAAAAGAAGCCGGAGAATATGTGCTTAATTACACATGACCTTCTGGGCTTTGCAGTATCTTACGGTACATCTCCATTTTAATGGCTCAGCACAATTGGAAGGATTTTGCTTTTCCTTCTGCATGCATGTAAATCAGTAATCTACAAAATTTTAAATGTTATTTGTTAACAAAACTTCCGTTAAAATGTAAGATAATATTTCATAAAAGTTTTGGGATTTCTAATTACAGTACAAGTAGCTTACAATTTATTGTTGTTGTAGATCATTTTTAAAAGAATCTTTGCTCTGAGCCATGTTTTAGATTTTTAATAGAAGGTGGTACAAACACTACTGTACTTTCATGTTGTCTAAAAATGGGGAAAACTTTGATATTCAGATCAACTGATCAGGCAGAACCAGTTTTATTTTATATCTTCTTTTGACATTTGCCATAGATGAACTTGAAAATTATTGAATTATTCTCTGTTTTAGGAGAAGTTAAACTTCATTGAGTACAAAAATAAATACATGTCTATTAATAAAGGTTAAAATGTCAGTTTGGAAAAATGATATTTTGAAAAATTAAACATGCTGTTTCTAAGTCACTTGCAATCATGCATGCACACACACGCCGAGAGAATAAGAGAGACAGAATTTTATAGTGAATACCCACATGCCTACCACCTTAATTGTATAATTAATATTTTGCTATATTTGTTCACCTCATCCCTCTATTTAAGTGGGTCTCTATTAACCTGTCTCATTTTTGAATTGGATTTCAAAGAGGCAGACATCTGTATACTCCCTCCACCCCGAGTACTTTAGCATGGGTGTCCTTAAACGTGAGTTTAGTGTTTGCTTATGGTTCCTTTTTTCTTTTGAGATAAACAACAAAGTGTACAAATCTTAAGTGTACCACTTGACACGTTCTGATCATATGCTTGTGCAACTCAAACCCCTATCAAGATATAAAACGATAAGTTCCTTCACGTCCCTTTTCAGTAACTCTCAGCCCACACGATCGTCAAAGGCAATTGTTGTTCAAGCCCTTAGATAAATGAACTGTAATGCGCCTTTTACTCAGTAAAGTGTTTTTGAGATTCAGCCCTGTTGTGTGTATCCATAATTTGTTTCTTTCTTTGCTAAATAGTATTTCATTTGCATAAATGCAGTTTGTTTGTTCATTTTCCTTTTGATAGACGCCTGAACTGTTTCCATTTTTTAACTATCATGGATACAGCTGCTGTGAGCATTCTTGTATAAGGCTTTTGTGGATGTGTTTTTTTCTCTTGCATTAATCTCTAGAGGTGGAATTGCTGGGTCATAGGGTAGGTGTGTGTTTTGTATAAGAGACCATTTGACACTCCCACCAACGATGTATGCAACTTCCAGTTGCTGCACATCCTTGCCAGCATTTGCTACTGATGTTTTAAATTTAGCCATACAGGTGGCTGTGTAATGGTATCTCATTAGGGTTTTAAATTGTTGCTCCCTAAGGTCTAATAATTGAGTACTTTTTCCTGTGTTTATTGGTTATTTATGTTTCTTTGTGAAGAGTTTATTCAAATTTTTCTCCATTTTAAATTAGGTTGTTTGTCTTTTCATTATTAAGTTATAGTTCTTTATATATCTTATCCAAACCCTTGTCATACGTTTTGCAAATGTTTTCTCTTAGTCTGTGGCTTCCTTATTCATTTTCTTATCAATGTGTTTTCATGAGGAGAATTTTTAAATTTTGATGCAGTTCAATTTATGAGTTTTCATTTTATGTTTATGTATCTTTAAGAAACTTTTTTTCTATTCTCAATTTGTGAAGATTTTCTCCTTTGTTTTCATCTAAAAGCTTTATATTTTCAGCTTTTACATTCAGGTCTAAGGTAGACCTCAAGTTAAATTTTGTGTGTGATGTTAGGAAGAAGTTGAGGTTTTTTTTTTCACATGGATATTCAGTTATTCTGACATAAATGGATTTCCTTGGCATTTTCTTGAAAATCAAATGACCAAATAAGTGTAGGTCTATTTCTGGACTCTCTATTCTGTTCCATTGATCCATTTGCTGTTACTACTGTAGCTTTATATTAAGTGAATAGTGATTTTTAATAGCTGCATGTATGCTAGTATGTGTATATACCTTTATTTTACCACCAATTTAATTTCCAGCTTTGTACTACCATAAAAAATACTGCCATGATAATCTTTGCACATATATCTTTCCTCACTTGTTGAATTATCTCATCAGCATTCTATAGGTAGGAATGTTGGGTCAAAGGATGAGTGCATTTTTCATTTTGATGTATAAATCCAATCTGTCTTTTATACTCCCATCAACCTTTGCATTAGAGTACCTGCTTCCTCATACCATAGGAAGAATTAAACTTCCAAAAGATGAATTTTAAAACAAGAATTAGTGAACTTGGGTCCTAAGAGGTGTGTGTGTGTGTGTGTGTGTGTGTGTGTGTGTGTGTGTGTGTTGATGGCATTGGCATTTGCTTTTCATCCTAATTTTTAACTCTGAATCATGTAGAAAGTATTTTCAAGACAGTACTTATCTAGGAAGCATCTTGTCAATTGGAGGTCATTTATTAAGCCTCGGATTCCATTTTAGCATCGGCTGGTAATGACTGTGCATTGATGGAAGCAGTAGGAGAGGTTGACTAAGGTAATGAGTACTGCTGTGATTGTGGAGTCACCTCTGAGAACTTTCACTGAACTCTGTACTTAGGCTTTCCAAAACAACTAAAAAATTCTTAACAATAGAAAACAGTCTGAGCTCATTTAATGCATACCTGGTAATTTTCTGACATAATAGTAGCTTGTATGGCATAGTTTACAATGCCAATCTGAGTCAGTAACAAAGAAATGCTTTATTGTTTTTGTACTCTACATTTACACTAAACTCCTAAATGTTGAAAGTAGAAAACACATCTTGGTACTGGGCCTTTTCTCACCCCAGCCCCCACCTCTACTTCTTGGTGGTGTGGGGAAGGAATTTTCCATTAACTCTCTCTCTTTCTCTGTGGCCAGCTTAAAGGAAAATAATCAAAACATGCCAAATCAGAAAAACACTGAACCATGAGATCTTACTGAGTTTAATGGTTTCTTCTCTTGCATATTTTTACATTGCTCAAAGAAGGCTACTTCTTATTTATTTCTTAAGGATAAGTATAGAGAACTAATTTTGAACCGAGGAGTCAGAAAATGGAAGTTCTAGTCCGAACACATGAACAAGTAAATATTTGGTAAATCACTTAAAACTCTGTAGGCCTTAGTTTCCTCATCTGTGAAGTGATGGGTTTGATCTTTGTTATCTTCAAGATTCTTCACTGTCCTATAATTATTTGATTGAATCTGTTCCAGGTTTCTAACTTAGGATAAAAGTGTGTTTGAAAATTAAGATTTTAAATGTAACTTAGCTAATTTTTTTAGTTAAAAAAAGCAAAAGTACACATTTAAGAAATGTATCTAAACCCTTTAAACAACTATTTCCCCATCCCTGCATGCTGTGCCTTCCTAAATAATCCCAGAGCAAAGTCTAGGATGATTTTGTGTGTGTGTGCACAAGTACACACAGAAATGTTAGGGGAAATAGACTGTGTGCCTATTTAAGTCACCTGTTGAGAAAATAGGCAACTATTGACAAGTCTGATTCATGGCTGAGTGACTGCTCTGCTAGCCTTCACATGATCCCCACAGAGCAAAATCTTTGACCGCCTGCTAAACAAGGTCTGTTTGAAGTTTCTTTCTAACATTTCCAAAACGTTAATTCAGCAGGATGTCTCCTCTGGGGTTCTCCATGTCACCAAATCAGCAGCTGTTGAAATCCATTCACTTCAGCATGAAATGTTTTCATAAGTGCTTTTTTTATTTGTGACAACAGCAAAGTAAATATAAGACTAAAATTCTACCTCATTCAACATTTACATGTGTTAAAACTGCTTCTGATTGTAGTTTACATTCATGGTGTTTATTTCCAGGCATTAATACTAATAGACAGTTTTACTGCAGAGGATTTGAGATCAGCCTTGCCTGTAAAATATACTATACCATGAATTTCTTTTCAGAATACTTTATTTAACCATTCATACTTTGAATATGTAAGAACTTTTATGACTTTAAAGCAGAAGTGTATGTTTCTTATGAAGCTCTAATTTTTGTGATTTTTGTGCCAGTTTAAGATACGTTTAAATCTCCAGATGAACTATTTGTTAATTTTGCATGGCATTATTTATCAATTCTTTCAGAAATTTCCTACTTTAGAAGGAAAAACATTGAGCTTCCAGGGAAATAATTTAACAGGATAGAGTAATGTAGAATTCTTGAGGTAAGGAACTGAGGACCAGCAAAATCTGATGGTAAAGATAAGGCACAGCAATTTCTACATATCATATTGAATTGTTTGAATAGAGCTGTACTCCTCAGAGCTGGAATCTTTTATTCCTTATAAGTAAAGGCCATGTATCTTTGATTGCAGAGTTAAAACATGAGAACTGCTAGGTTTTCTCAACATGAATTGAGCTAAGTCCCTTTTAATGTTTATTTAGGTTTTAAAAGACTTAAGTGTAGTTTTATAAGTTCATTAGCTTGCCTCATTCTTTGAGATGCATTTCACCTTCATATTATCAAATTTCATTACATGCAAAGAATTATCAGATCAACCCATTATACAGCCTAGCAGCATGAAGTCTTTTTCCATCTACAGGGAGAATATTGTGTAAATCAGGCTCTCGGGTTTCAGTGAGAGGCAGAGGGTTGCGCGGTGTCCATTTGTCAAGTTGATGGCACCGCAGTGAGGTTACATTAGCTTGTCTTTGAACAGAAGTGAAATCTTATGCGAAGCTCCCCTTGCTGTCATTTACACTAACATCCATCCTCTTAAACCAAGGCCTCTGAGAAAAACAAAGTGATGGCACAATATAATCAGTCACTCAAGTTGTCTGTCATCTGTTTTCTTAAGGAAATGACTTTTAAGTTACTGGAGCAGAGAACTGTAGCAAATTAACAAAGGTTGTAGTAGTAAAAGTAGGTGGAATTTTTTTTAACTGCAGATGTCTTTCTGAGAAGATTTTATATGCAGAATGCCAAAAAGGATTTCCCCCCCTCTCTTTCATAATGAATCTCATGAAAAGTATTACTTCCTGAACAATAGACCTACTGCTGTTAACAACTGGAGTCTTTCTTGCTTAATGTGAGTACATGTTAATGCTCCTAAGAAACTTTTTGCAGAACTGAGTCTATAAAACTCTGAGCCTCAGTAGGTCCTCTGACAATTAGCTCACCACCTTTGAATTCAGAGCTATCTGAATTTCAGTTATGTAACGGCAAATCTTGCATATAGTAGTAAGCTGCTTTAGAGCAAATGGTACTTTAAGTATAAATGATTGGAACTTCATTACTTAATATTACATGTAGACAATTCCTTTAAAACCCTAACTGCATTGCCAATGATGGTCAATCTAAGTCTGGTGATCAAATTTACAGGTTTTATTTCCCTAAGCCTGTTTTATGGGCTGAAACACTCAGGTCATTTGCACCCTGTCTCATTCATCATGAAGTAGTTAAACTCAGATTGTTAAACCAGGAGAGATTAGCTGACAGACAACGGTACATTAGATTAAGACCTCCATCAGTTGTACTTAACTATTTATTCATCCCATTTGTGTGTCATTTATAGCAAACTATGTTTTTTTAATGGAATTTAAAAGAAGCAGGAAGAGCATTTTTAAATGAGGGAAAATAAGCTTATTGCCTTATAGTCTCTTTTCAGTAATGCAATTAATATTTTTTCATTGTCATTTGCTCTCTCAGTAACTAATATTGAAGGCCTCTTGAAAAGGAAATAATGGATCATTGTACTTGCATATAAAGGAAGTCACCATTTTGTTTGCTTTGTAGACATTTTTCTTTAGTTACATTGCTGTTCGTTTTTAAAAATTAATAAATTTGAAAAAAAAATCCTTCTGCTGAAAGTACTGCTAACAGCAGCACATCCAATCTTTTCTTTAAAACTATTCTAGAAAATCCCTTAAGAATTGATAGAAAAAAAAATGGACCCAGACTTTTTAGTATGTGGGAAAGACAAAGTTAGGTTATTCAGAAAAGAAATAAACGAGTACTTATTTTAATTAGAGTGAAATGTATTTTACAAAACGCCACTGTCGTTCATTCCTCTGCCCCGCAATGAGCTATGAAGCATTGTATTATAAAGAAGCTTTGTTGTTTTCTTCTCTTTTGAAACATACGAGAACATTTGGAATTGGTGAACTTCTGAGGACCCAGGAGATCAATCTTGATTAGTTTATTTTCCTTAGCGACGATTTTGATAAAGCCTGGTATAGCTTTTTTTTTTTTTTTTTTTTTTTTTTTTTTTTTTTTTTTTTTTTTTTTTAAGGATTCCTTATTTCCTCTGTTGAGGGATGAAATATTGTTAAAAGCAACTCATAAACGAAACAGTGAAAAACAGTTTAAGTAACTGAATCTTTCATTGTCAATGAGGAGACCTCAGATTTAAAAGACCGATCTTTAATTGCCCTTTTCCTCATATTTCTTCCCAGGGTAACCTCAAGGTGATTTTTAAAGTTATAGCTTAATTGGGTGGTCATTTTGCCTTTGCTTTGGAGCGATTTATTACAGCTTTATTTCCTTTTCTACAGCTTTATTTCCTTGAACCAGCAAGACATAAATGCTGAGATCTGTCTGATCAAAAGCTATTTTATGGTGAATTTGGTCTTCTAAATAGAAAACTTGAACCCATTTTTATATTTGAACATTCAAAACTGGAATATAAACATAGTGTCAAAAGCACTGTAAAAATTCAGAAAATAATATATTGTTTTCTGATTTTAGTCTTTTCATTTTATTTGGAATTTGAAATTATGTTTAAAAGTTAAGGTAATTTTAAAATTCCTACTTTGTAAAAGAGTACAATTATATTACCCCTTTGTGTTTTCAAGAGACAAAAAGTATTTATGGTAAATTTTTTATTCATTCACACATATATTCCCTAACATTTATTGAGTGCAAACTGTATGCCACTAAACAAACTGATTGGCCTAACTTAAATATTTGAGCCACACAAAATGTTTTTTGCTCATGATAAATGGATTTTTTTCCCCAAAGAATATATGTAAGAAAATTTGTATTTCAGAATCACTGATTCTTCCAAATATTTTATCTCAATCAGCTAACATAGGTTGTGATATCCTAATTTTTATATTATAGTTTGTACCTAATGAAAATTTATTTTTGGTTTTTGGAATTTAACCTCTCCTTTCTTGGATCCCAAATTTTGGTTTTCTTTTGTGGTATGAGTGGTTAATCTGTATTAAGTTAATTTGTCCTGGGATTATTTGAACCATTGTTACACATTGATAATAATGCCACAATATTACCTTGTACAGATATATGTAAAGCTCTTAAGATGTGCCAAGATGCCTTATGTGGGCTATTTATAAGAAAAGTGTTCCTTTTCAAATTGCAGAGTGCAGCAGGATCAGGCAAGACTTGGACATTAAACAAACAAACCAGAAGATCTTCTATCACCCTCTTTATCAAATGGAAGGGCACTTCTGTGTGTTTATGTGAGAAAGGAGAAAGAAGTAAATTCTTCATCCATAATCATTGCAATGTTTGGGAGCCTCCACTATTATTACAGAAAATTCACAAGTCACCTCTTCACTTTCTTATTAATGTCCAATGGCTATTAGAGGTTTTCAGTGGGAGAGAAAGACCAAGTTCCCTCTCTTCCATACCAGTCAAGACACACATCTGCCAACCCCCACTCCTACCACCCACCAGAATTAATGACAGGCACCGAGTTCCAGAGTCCTTCCTAGAGGTAATTCTGGAGAATCCTTTCAAAAGAAGTTCTTTGCATCATTTTCCTAACTGACCCACAGATAGCACCGGCAGTCTGATAGACAAGAGTGTTCTTAGGCCATGATTTCATGAAAATGCTTTCGTGCTTGATGATGTCACACGAGCTTATTGCCTTTACCACTTCCAGCCATCTCAAGAGTTCAATGGCCAGCGAGAAAGGGAAATTTTGAAATATTAGATATAGCTTTCTGTTGCCATTATAAAAAGATTTGTTTGTATTTCCAGCTTGAAATAACCCTGTTAAAAACAGATATGAGGTGGGACACAGTGGCTTGTGCCTGTAATGCCAGTGCCTTGGGAGGCTGAGGTAGGTGGATCACTTGAGCCCCGGAGTTCACAACAACCTGGGCAATATAGCAAGACTATCTCCACAAAAAAAAAAATCATCCAGGTGTGGTGGCACACGCCTGTAGTCCCAGCTGCAGTGAGCCATAATATGCCACTGCACTCCAGTCTGGGTGACAGAGAAACACCCTGTCTCAAAAAAAAAAGAAATATATATATTTATTTATATATTTATGTATATATAATGGATTTTTTCAGGAAAAAGAGAAAGGATTTTCCAAAATTAGCTGTCATGTTTGATAAAGTAGCTGTTCTACTTTTTATACTAATAGCTAGTTGATAGTATGCAAACCCAGTCTCAAATACAAGTTTGTGACATCATCTTCTTGCATAAAAAATTTGTTAATGTTTCTCTAGTTATATGACATTTTGAGTAACCTGGGAAGGAAGTAATGTGAAGGGAAGAGACTCTGCTGGATTATTCAAGTGTTCATTTATTTGAAATAAATTACACAGGAACTTATTTTCACTAAGAGATATACTAATAGCAAAATTAAAGTTTTTATATTTACCTTTAATGAATCAATTTAGTTACTTGTTCATTTACTTATTTATTCAACAGAAAGTGGAGTGTTTACTAATGGCAGGCCCTGAGATTCAGTAATGAGAAAACATGACTCTTGTGTTCACTGAGTTTACACAATCAATAAGAGGAAGGGTATTCTATTATGTACTTAATTGGCATAGTTACAGGTTAGTTACTTATAGAAAGAGGTCTGGCCTCTATGTTTTTCCCTCTGTCTAGACTCCTTAAGAGAAGAAGCCAAGACCCTGAAGAGTATACTGTCAGCCTCTTCCTGTACTGGCACCCCACACAGTCCTTGGCTTTGGCCAAATTACCTAATTTTCCTTGGGCTTTCCTGACTATTTCATTTTGCCTCTCCTTGTTTTGGACAGCTTTCTCCCTACTTTGGCCTGTCATAGTTTTTTTTGTGTGTGTTTGTGTGTGTGTGTTTGTTTATTTTTTTATTTTTTTTGAGATACGGTCCCATTCTGTTGTCCAGGCTGGAGTGCAGTGGCACTATTATTGCTCCCTATAGCCTCAAACTCCTGCTCTCAAGCAGTCCTCCTGCCTCAGCCTCCCGAGTAACTGGGACTATAGGCTTGTGCTCACGCCCGGCTAATATTTTTATTTTTTGTAGATGAGGGTCTTGCTGTGTTGCTCAGGCTGGCCACAAGCAATGCACTCACCTGGACCTTCCAAAGTGCTGGGATTACAGACCTGAGCTACCAAGCTTGATATTATATTGGTTCTTGAAATCCCATTGCAGTGGCCACCTTTATCCAGAAGCATGTATTTTAATTCTCTAGCAGGTTCAGATCTCTCCCTTCCCTGGTCCTACTTGTACCTCGCACTTTTCTCACGAGGCTACTTGGTAATTGGATTGTGAACTTCCCGGGGACAGAGCACCAACTTTTACATTCACAGAATTGTGCCTGTCCTAGAAAGAATCAATGCTTATGTGTTATATGAATAATAATTTTAGAACAAATAATTTAGCTACTCTGGAAGCTGAGGTGGTAGGACGATCGCTTGATCCCAGGAGTTCAAGGATGCAGTGAGCTATGATTGCGCCACTGCACTCCAGCCTGGGTGATAGAGCGAGATTCTGTCTCAAAAAAAAAAAAAAAAAAAAAAAAAAAAAAGTGAGGATGTAGTTCTCAGGGTAACAAAGCAACATTTTAAACAGTACCTGTAATACCAATTGCTGGGGTTGAGGAATGCATCATAGAATCCAAACAACCGGGGCTGTTCTGGGTTTTTTGCCTGTGAAATTAGAATGTGTCTACCTGAATTTGGTCTTGGAAGAAGGATCAAGTGTAATTATGATGTAAAATTATCAACTAATTAATAAGGTATGGAAAAGGTAAATACTTTAAAGTGACTTCTCTTCTGTCATGGCCCCAGTTGTCAATCCTTATTTTATTAGAGAAACCTCCGTAAGTAATTTGAACTAACCTCTAGTGTGTCCACGTCTGAGTTTGTGATTGCCATGGAGTGCTGAGTGATTGATTTTTCAGGGTCTTACAGTGAGCTAGTAGCAGAACTGGGAATCACAGGCTGGTCATTTCTTCTAGTGAAAAGCAGGAGCCATAAACAGGAAAATGGGACCCTTTTATATAACTTGGGTATTGGTAAGCAAGACTGATATCCACCTTACGAACTAAGATATTTTTGCTGTACTTTTAAATATACTTTTATTGTAAGAGATGAATCTGATAGAACATTATTTAACCCTCACTATATTGTAAATCGTGTCATAGAAAGCCATTCATTAGCCAGGTTCTACTCTGCAAGATTTCCAGGGCTTCATTTCTATTCCAGAAAGAATGTTTTAAAGACTAAGAATTTCCAAATCCACCAAGCTGACCTCTATTCCATTATGTAGTCACTTGCAATAGAAATAATATATTCAGAAGTAACCTTTGTCTTTTAACATTTCAAGGATGTTATGTTAACTTGAACTAGATTCCAATCCTCTGTAGCAATTCTAGAAGCAGCCTCAGAACAATGTCTTCTTCCATACTGCCATACTCATAAATATCAAATTTTTTACATTGTTTTTATATCATATCATTATGTTGGCTTCTAAAATCTTATCACTTATTAGCAATATCCAAAGGGACCTACTGATAGGAACACAGGGACTTGATGACCTCATAGTCATTGTCATCCCTGTGTTTGTATGAAATGTAGCTTTTTAAATTGTTGTTGACACTAAAAGTGAACGCTAATTGCATCTTAATGTGAGACTAACTCTGGATATGACTATATTTTTCTTTGCCTCATGAAAATGCTCCCTTCCTGATGCTGTGGCTGAAACAAAATTCTTAGCATTTAAAAGAAAAGAACTAGCAAGAGCAGTGACTCTGTAAACACCACTTCAGTCAAAGTCTGATACCAAATATAGCACTATGTTAGATGCATGTAGGCATGGCCTCAGCAAGTCCCACACAGTTAATCTCCAAGTCCTGCATATCAATCACACCTCCTTCACATACCTGGCCTGGAGCCTTAATGGAATTCCTGCTCATTATTTCAGTGATAGCTTACTTCCTTTGTTTTTCCTATTGGCTTCTCGTTGTGCCAACTTTTTCAAGGAGCATTTTCTTACCTAAGCAACATTGTAATGTTGTAATATATGCTGACAGTTCATTTATAAAGTCCTTCTTGTTCCAAATGTTTCTATGTAGTTACTGAAATTTAATCATCAGAAGAGATTGAATTCTCTCTAGATCATGCAGCTTTGCTTAAATGTTAAGGTAATAGTACATTACTGAAATATAAGATTTCAAAGGTTTAAAAATTCAATATCAAGACAATTCATTAAGCTTTGAACTGATCACCTTTGAAATCATAGATAAGAGCTATATAAATGGTCACATATAAATCACATATTTTAAGGGAAGTTAATTTAAAATTACAGCAAACCAAGTCAATGATTGCTCACGACTGCCTAGACAATTTGTGAGGTTCCCCCCCATGATTTCTTTAAGTTCTTGTGGACATGCTTTTTGGTTTTATTTTACAGCTTCTTTTCTCCTTAACGTTATGTTGTTAAAATTCCTTCAGTCCAAGTGATTCTTTTTAATCTTTTATCAGCATGTTGAAAGCACTTTTTCTGTAACTCCATTTTTATGCTACTAGACACCAGAGGAAAAAGTCCAACAACTCCATCCTCCAGAGTTGGCTATAGGCTTGCACACTCTTTGCTCACCACTGATGACTCTGTGTATGGGGCTTTTTAAAAATTTCTTGTGTAAGGTGCAAAGCAAATATTAAATATTATTTTTGGTTCTGATACAAGGAAATTATAAGAGATATGGGAGCTCTGTTTACCATTCTTTGTAGAGAAAACCACCAATTAAGTCATCTCGGTTGGTTAAATAGCATCCATACTTTAACACCTGAACCTTGGTATAAGTACACAGTAGCTGGTCCTAATTTCTCAACATGATCCTGCAAATGAAGGTGTGAAGTCCTATTTTTGAGTGTTTTCAATCAATTAACAAACTATAAATATAATCCCCAGTTATTGCTACATGTTAAAATATCTATGTTACAATTAATAATTCTTAATTTCTAACTGTGAAAATAAATTTCTTAATAGTATATATAGCTTGTAACCCAAATAAAAGACTTCTGTTAAAAATAAAACTTAAATATATTTTAACGCAAATAAGTGGTCTATGTGAAATGCAGGGCAGAATACTGAGATCACTTTTGTTACTGTCTCCTAAAAGAGCTTCTTTGGCATAGACTGCGCCTATGAGCTTGTGTGTTTGCAAGTAGTCAGTTTGCAAAGTGCCAAGGCAAAGGATTTCTTCTCCTTCCTTTGGATTCCTTTCATACCTAGAGATACCTGAAAATAAACCAATTTGTTCATATGTGCAAATGTCTATTAAATTTTTCAACTAAACAAAAGAGTTTTTTTTTTAAGGTCATAAATCTTTCTGTTTTCTTTATTCTTTTTTTTTTTTTTGAAGTTGTAGCCAGTAGTTATAGTGGCCCCGTGGGAATTCTTCAGGAGTTGGAGTCAGGGAGTTTATCTGCAAACTCACCAAGAGACTCCTGGCAATGTGACCACAGGCCAAGTTGCTCTACCTGTCTATAACGAGGCATGTAACACCTACCCAGCAGGGTTAAAGTGGGGATTAGATGAGATAATAGGTGTGAAGCACCAAGTGTGGCCCCACACCTGGGAGGCGCTCAAACAGTATAAGCCAGCAGCAGCCAAAAGAATCTCTCCAGGTATAAAAGTGAATTCAAATAAAAGGAAAAAGGACACCACCTCTGGGATAGCATTCAAAAGACTATATACACACAGACTAACTTCACGGTAGGGAAACGACTCAGAAAATGGCCCACCTACTGCACTAGACCTCAAGGAAAACAAAAGCGCTGCCCTATAGAGTTGTTTTAAGAGGAGGGAATTTTTGAGTCATACTCAACTCTGATTCATCACCAAAACTCACTGGTTACATGTAGTGAAAATTCATTATAATGTTTCCACAAGCAGGATTTCCTGCCTTTAAGAATCACAGCTGAAAATTCAAAGCAACGAATATTTCCCCATATTTTTGAAATACAATTCTATTTAAAACATTTTAGTTATTTGCATAGTTGTTATTAGTATATAATTAACATACAACAATTTAGCCTTTGGTTGGAGCAACATTATATAAATGTGGGGTTGCAGAAAGCCCATTCTAGCTAGAGAATGCTTTAGTTTGGTTCACCCTCAAAAAAGGTGTTTTTTGGTTTTGGTTTTGGTTTTGGTTTTTTGTTTTTTGTTTTTTGTTTTTTGTTTTTTTGGCTTATTTTGATCCAAATACTTATTCTAGGATCAGAAGCTAGAAGGGACCCTAGCCAGTGGCTCTCAAACTTTGGCATGTATCAGAATTCCTAGGTGCAATGTGACTTCACAGAGAACCTGAGGCGGATGAGGCAGGCCCCTGCTGTCTCTTTTTACCCGTCCCTCCATCTATAATGGCAATATTGCGCTTTCCTTAGACTCTGGCTTTGCACTGGCTGTGCAGGGTTCCAAAATTAAAACCCCAAGTGTTTTCTAGGTGGTAAAAATCTGTGTGGTGAAGTTATAAAGAAAAGTAAAGGAATGATTAATACTAAAAGCAAGACAGTGATTCCCACTCAGAGGGACAGAGTGAAAGGCAATTGGACAGGAGGATTCTAAAGGCTTCCAAGGTACTGATAATGTTCTATTTCTTAACCTGGCAGGTGGGTACATGAATACTTGTGTGTGGTATGTGTGAGTTTGAAATAAAACAGCATATATGTATTCTTTTATATGTATTGTACTTTTTATGACAAGAATTTTAAAACATTTACATTATTTAAATGATGTCAGAGCGAATGTGGCAGCAAGTATAGCACACTGTTAAGTTTAAGCTAGCTTGATTTGTTAGTATCACATTGAACTTCTTCCTTCTGTAAGTGTGTACTTTAGTATGCTTCATTCTTTGTTGGAAGTGACTGCTTCATTTTCTTCATGTGTAAGTCAGATTGCTCCGCCTCCCTTTACCATCCTACCCTTCTAGTTTGGTTCCCACAGATTTCGTGTTTATTGGATAGCAAAGGCTTCTTAAAAGAAGCAACCTGATTACATTTGAGTTTGCAATTACAATCTCTTATAGGCATTACCTGTGACCAGCTGCAAATGATTTTCAGTTATCTCTTGGATATAACCATCCCATGTCTATATATTAATTCGACATGTCCACTTTCGGGGGATTTTATGTCATCCATTGGACCCTCCTTTCTCCATGTGTTTTCTGCACGTTGTGTTTCCAAATGCTAATAGTCTCATGTTCACAGCAAAATCCCTCTTTGTGTTGTCATCAAACCTAGAACATCTTAATACGTCTGTACTTATCACACCTCTCTTGAAAGTTACTTATCTCTGTCTGTCATGAGGTTGCAAGCTTCTTGAGAGCAAAGCTCATGTCTTATTCCTTTATCTCTTCATTGCAAGCTCACATTTATTATACATTGGATAAATAGGGAATCTTGTATTTCAGGCAGAGAGAACAACATGAACAGAACCATAGAGGCCTAAGGAAGACATGTCCAGGGAATGGGACTATTCCAACATAGCCAGGGCATTGAGGATATTGGGGTGGAAAGGGTACTGGGATAGAAAACTGGAGAACTGGGTGGGGGTAGATTATGTTAGTCTGTGACTGCCACTGTTAGAAATCTGAACTCTATTCTGTAGACAGTGGTGAACAACGGAAGACTTAAGTAAGACATAAGATTTTGGTTCTGTGTTTTAGAAAACAAACTTTGCTAGCATCTATGTGTTAGACGACACCAAGGAGGGAGATTGGAGACAGGGAAACCAGTAGGAAGACGGGAGCAGTAGAAGGAAAGATGCATCCGACAGTATGGGATGCTTTTTTTGTTTGTTTTTCCTGAAGCCATTCATTTTAATATGTCTATGTTCCTGAAGATATTTTGAGAGATATAATGGATATGAAACTTGGGAAACTTTGGATTAGGATATTTTATTTCAAAATGCACAGTAAAGTCTTCTTTTTAGGTCTACACACACACACACACACACATATATTGTATTTAAGTATATCTTTGTTGGAAGATATCCTGCTCAAAGTTTTGATAGTTGTCATTAATTAAAAATTTGATAATTCTTAAGACTAGTTTTTTAAGTACTTGTTTATTCATTTTTTTCTGCTGTATTATCATTTTTATTTTTATGTCAAACATTCATTTTCATACAGCCTAACATGTAGCACAAGTTTTAAAGCTTTCCCGCATTGTGTGAGAGAGGGAGAGAGAGAGAGAGTGTGTGTGTGTGTGTGTGTTACTCAAAGGGGATATGGCAGAATAGGGAGAAAGCAGGAAGAGAGAAGGGATTTGAATGAACAGGTAGAGAAATCCCAGTCTCATGCCGTGAAGGGAGGGTTCCTTGGGAAGGTTCTGTTCTGGTCCTCAGTTTAACTTTCTGAGAAATGGTTTTATAAGTTGACCCAGAAATAATCAGTACCTAAAATTCAGACAAATTATTTAAAAAAATTAAGAAACAGTAGGGGAAATTCGAACACTGATGTTTGATGGTATTAAGGAATTATTAACTTTTTAAAGGGATGACAATGATGTAGTTTTATGAGTCCTTTTCTTTGGAGATTAATACTAACACATTTTGCCAATGAAATGATGTAGTGGTTAGAATTTGCTTTAAATTGATGCAGGGGTTGGGGGAGTGGGTGAAGGTATAGATGAAACAAGCTTGTCCATGAACTGATAATTGTTGACTCTGGAGCATGGGTTCATGGAGGTTCATTATACTTTTCTCTCTACAGTTTGATATGTAATACTTTTTTTAATAAGAAAGAAACAAGGTTCAGGCAACTGATTCAGCTACCCAAACTCATAGATATTTGATTAATAATTTAAAATATAGCCATCCATCAGTTTCAACTATCTATGTCTATCTAATCTATTTATCCGTCTACCCACCTGTCTATAGGCTTTGGCTTACTTCAGAAAAATATTTAAAGTGATTTTTTTACAATTCTTAATGATTTTTGGGGGGTGAAGGAATTGAGCAAACGGCTTAAAAATAGGATAGGTGAAATATGCAAAATGCATATATTGAGTTTCTGTATATTTACTAGAGATGCATCATGAATTTGCTCATTAACTTCTTGGCAGCCCTTGTAAAACAAAGAACATAAACCGTTTTCTGAATCAGAGCATCATTTTCTAACTCTAGTTATCAAGTGATTTGAAATATACTCATGTAAATAGTTTGCATTGCTGCATCTTGAGACCTAATGACAAGGTATAAAAAAGTGGAGGGGAAAAAAACTATTTTTAGAGCATCTACTATGCGTCAGGTATTATGCTAGATCAGACTTGTCCAACCTGCTGCCCATGGGCCACATGCAGCCCAGGACAGCATTGAACACAGCCCAAAACAAATTCAACTTTCTTAAAACATTTTGAGATTTTTTTTTTTTAGTTCATCAGTTATCGTTAGTGTTAGTGTATTTTATGTGTGGCCCAAGATAATTCTTAATTCTTACAATGTGCCCCAGGGAAGCCAAAAGATTGGACAGCCCTGTATGTGCTCATATACTTTATCTTTAATCTTTACAACCCTTACCTGTTAATAATAATTCTTTGCATTTGCTTTAGAAGATGTCTTTATAAAAACTTGTCCCCAAATTGTGGGCACTTGCAAATCCCTTCTGTACTTACTGCATTTTCTTACTAAAAAAAAAAAAAAAAAATTATATATATATGTATATTCCTAACATATTTCTAACATTAGTATCACACTTCAGTGCATCAGACAATAGACACTTGATCATGATTGGCTTGTAGAGTATAATGAATTTGTTTCTGTAAAGTTATCACAATTGTACTTATTCTCCATGTTTTCAACTTTTTATCCCAACATGTCCCAACCTAATAATCTTCTTCTGTCCCTAAAACTACTTTTGCTCTGGCATTCCTTGCTTGCCACAAAGAAGGGCAGCAAGACCCACCCAATTGGCTAACGCAGAAACCTAGACAGTCCAGGTTGCATTTTGGACAGCTTCCTCACCTAAATCTTGTCCTCCTCAGTGTATCCCTCCTGGTATCCCTCTGTAGAACTTCTGTCCATCTTTACTAGCCCTGCCCTCGGTTAGCATTGTCCTCTTTAGCCTGACTGCGGCAACTGTTCTTCCTGTACTCAGGCCTGCCACCCTCCAGTACTTTCTGCACAGCAGCCAAATGGATTTTCTGAAGCACAAGGCTGTTCATATCATTCCTCTGCTTAAATGCTTTCAAAGAAGTGACCTTCAAACTTTCTGGACTGTGACTCACCATAAAAAATAAATTTAACATCATGACCCAATACTCACATCTATCTATATATATATATAAACAAGTTTTATGTTTTCTGTCCTTTCCTATCCTATTCTATTTTGATCTCTTTTGTTGAAAAAGTAGTGCTGGTTGGACCCCATGAAACTTATTTCAGAGCTAACTAATAGTTGAGATCCTACGGTGTGTAAAGCATTGCTTTTTAGAATTCTTGCTGTCCAAAGGATCAAAACCAACCTCTGTAACAAGCATGATGGGTCTGTCCGTGCTCTGCCACCTGCTCATCTCTGTAGCCCCAACTCTTCCCCTCCCCTCTGATGGCTCCACTCTCCTGAACCTCTTAATGTCCCTGAGTGGCACTACTCTCTTCCACTCCACCCCCACCTACCCGGTTAATTCTTCCAGTTCTTCAATGTCACAGGAAGTGTTACCCTGCTGTTATTTATACAAAGCATTTATCATATACCAGCCACTATGCCAAACCCTTCACGTGGATTATCTCATTTGAGCTCCAGTTGCCAGAGTAGGTGCTTAGTAATACTTGTTGAATGAATTAACTTCACATTATGCCCCTGCAGTTGTTGTTTAGAACTGGGATGGTATACATGTAATATTCTCACTATGCTGACATTTCTAGGGTACTTAGAAGCCACTTCTTAGTCTGGCTGCTCTCACGAGCATTTGTCTCCATGTGTCCACTTGGCCTTTGGCCAGCAGGTTGTCTGTGGGTACAAATGCCATGAAAGATGTAACCATTTCCTCAGATTTGAGAGGAAAGTACAGTCTACACCCACCAGTGATCTGAGAGCCTTAGGATGAGAATGCGGTAAGATACTAATGTCTGCTTCAATATTTTATGTTGTTAATTCATTTTCATCAAGGGTTGTTTTTAAAGCCTAGTTTAATCTTGCATTCCCTATTATTAGAAGCGTACTGAATCAGACCATAAATGTTATACAGCCATGATCAAGGAAACATATTTTTAATCTGATAAGGGTCATAATACAAAGTCATAGTCCATTACCCATAATACAGAAAGTAAATCAGTTGAAAAATAATGAATTTCTTTTGTTCTATAGCAGGTGAGTTAGAGCAATCCAGATTCTTGGAAACAGAATGGACATGGGTAAATACAGTTTCAATTTCAGGTGACTATTACCATTTACAAATAGAAATGACCCACAGCAAGTAAATAGTCCTTGAAAGAGCATGGTAAGATAAAAATAATCCAAATGTTCTCGAGGCAAGAACTTCTATAATAACACCAGATTCATCTCAGCTAAATGTCCTCAGAGGTGTGTGGAAGGGCCTGATAAATTCTATTCTGGCTGGTCTGAGGTCGCTTGTGCTCCTCTGACAAGGTATGTTCTTGAATAAGAAAATAAAGGTGCCCATATAGCTCCCATTGGTAACAAGAATTTCCAATATAAGAGTATTCCATTTTTTTCAAGATACTGTTAACGTATTAATTTCTAAACTGGTGTTAGCTAATTTCTAAAAATCAGTAATTACTCAGAGCCACATAATTTATTGGCCCTGCTCTTTAGAAAATATGAATATCACAATGAAGTAAACATTTAGTGTCGTTACATTGTCAATTTTATATCATCTCTTTTAGTTGTTCATAATTCTGTGAATCAACAATAACATGGGAGCCAGAAAGCTAGAATGAAAAGTAAATTGGTTTAGCAGTTAGGGAACCTGAATTCTAGTCCATATTCTGCTTTGGAATATTTGCATGGCCATACACGCATATCATTTAACCTCTTTGGGTATCAGATTCCTGATCCACAAAATGAGGGAGTTAAAATCATAACATGATTGTTTCCAAAGGGACCTTCTAAATTAGTATTAAATGAGACCCTGATCACATATCAGTAAGAAAATCCTTTGTTGACTTAAATAAATTCAATAGACCATTTTTATAGATTTCTTTCATACAGGAGATGTGAAATCTCTAAGGTTTTTAAGACATCTCAAAAATGGAACAAAATCCATATTACTAAAATAGCATCCACTGAATTTATAGATCTATTTACTGACTCCATGATTTACAGTAAGAGTAAAATACTCATTCATATGTTCCGGGCCTCAGCTGCAAAGCCTCGAAGCAAATCAAGCTTCTGTGCCTCAGCTGCATCCTGATCTGTGGGAACAGGAGGTTTGAGAACAGATGGCCTCAGAGCACACGTCAAAGCAAGCCTAACTGAATCCTGCCAACTTAGAAGGCCACTCCATTTTTTTTAAAAAACTTCTCACTGAAATACAATATACGGCAGAAAAGTGTACATCAGTGTACATTTAATGTATTTTCATAAACTGAACACACCTGTATAATCGGTATCCTGCTCAGGAGACATGCTAGCCTCCCAGAAGCCCCCACCCATGATCCCCTTCCAGTCACACCCCCTCCCCAAAGGTCACCACTGTTCTATCTCCCAACAACATAATTTAGTGGTGTTTGTTTTTATACTTTGCATAAGTGAAATCTTACTGTAAATACTCATCGGTGACTCAATATTGAATCTGTTTTCTGTTTCTTTCACTCAATATTGTATCTGTTTATAGTCACAGGTTATTCTTCTCATGCCTATATAATATTCAGTTATGTGACTCTCTCATAATTTATGTATCCTTTCTAGATTTTAGCTATGTTGAATAATATTGTGACATACACTGTTATTTTTATCTTTTGGTGAACATGTGTACCTAATTCTATTGAGGAGACTGGCCCGTTTTTTAAATGTTGCCTTTTCTGCTACTTTGGCATATAGGCTACTTGTCTGTTGGAAGATTAAACAAAAATTGGCTGTATAAATATCAGAAGGCAGGGATTAACTTAAATTCAAACCAGCCTACTTTTTTTTCTTCTCCCCCTAAAGACACACCCATTAGGATGAACAGAATACACCTCCTCTACCTGAGGAGTGATGGAACAAAGCCCGGAGACAGCCAACCATGAACAATGCTCAGAGATAGAAAGTGGTGGGCTTTGGTTTTGCTTTTCTTTGTTAATAGAGCAGCAGATTGTGAGTAGAAGGTGTTGAAGGTCTTTCCACTCTTTAGGTAAGATAAAGTTTCAGGTGCACCGAGACTTTTTCTAGCGCTCTTTCCTTACATATCACAATAAGTCAACAGTAATTAGATCATGAAGTAACCCATCCCCCAAACTTGATCACTCAACTTTTATTTGCATTTTATAAGATGAAATATCCCTTTTATTACCCCAGAATATTCAGTTCCAATGCATGTTGGCAGACATTTCAAGAAGAAAATGCCTGCAGACTCCAGGGACTTGATAAAGGCCTAACCATTTTCAGATATTCCTCTTCCAGCTTCCCAGGTTTTGTGGTGTTTTTTGGTGTGTTTTTTTTGTTTTTGTTTTTAACCATTTAGACCACATACCACAGCAAATTATTAAAGGATTTGTAGTTCAAAAACCACTCTTGCAGACAATATTTCATTGGTTGGTCTTAGCAACTCCCTGAGGTGGGCAAAAAGGTTATGTGGATCACAGAGTGTATGAAAACATGACATTCTCATTTGCAAAGCGCCGCCCACTTGGAACTTATTCTTCTATGGATTATTTATTATTTTGTAGCTGGAAATTTCCAACCTTCTTCCATCTCCTTTTTTATCACAATGTTCCTCTTCACTCCTCCCGTTTTCTGCCTGACATCCTTGGCATGAGCGTGAGGTGGGTCTAAGTGTTCTAATACTCAAAGCACCTTCAGATCCGCCTTTTAATTTTATTTTTTAGCTAGTGAGCACTTAATCCTTGTGATGGTGCTATATTAGGAGGTGTTAGACTAGGCTGTGGCTTGTCATGTGGCATCACTGGCAAATCCAAGCCTCTGGCCGTTTCTCTGTCTTCCAGGCCAATGTTCAGATCACAAGACAACACTAAGCTGAGGGCTTCCTGGGGAAGAAGGTGCCAGTCCTCACACAGCCCTCTGGCTTCGTCACATATCCATATATCTGAGGTCTGCAAAAATGCCCAGTGTGCACATTGCTTGGACTTGAGGCGTGTGGATTTTTGTCCCATATTCAGGCCATGTGACTAAGACCACATAAACTTGGATAGGATGATTCTTTTTCAAAACCGTATTGCACAGCCATTCTGCTATGGATATTCTATCATTCGATTTACCTATACATTTTTTCCACAGAAATATTGTTGGATCTGGGATGCTCAAAGAGTCTTAGGCATATTTTCCCCAGTATACAGCTCTAAGTATTTCAGAGGTCACATATTCTCATTTAGACTGTACCATGCAGAACAGCACTGATGAAAGTCACCGCTGCCCATCTGAAGTTGCGTCAGCCTGAGTCTCAGGCTTTCTTACTGTCCTCATTGACTGCTCAGCCTGCCAGCACATAAATGCTGTAATTCACTAGTATGTGAAGAGTGACAGTTTTATATAAGCACTTCTTCCTCCATGCTGGCATGCACCGTGGCTATTGTGTGGAGTATTACATTTTTTTCTGAAATAACTTAAAACTGGGAAAAGATTCTGTGGTATATGGTTTCATTTCTTAAATTTGCTGCTGAGTCACTTCCCCTTTATAACTGAGCTAGTTTTCACCAATACCTTTAATTACATCAGTTCTTTTTTAATAAGGCTCATTTTCATTGACTTGCTCTCACTTAATGAATTCTTCTTGGTGAAACAGGAGCTTACTGGCACAACATATAAAACGACCCCTTAATACAGCCAAAGGTGGGTTGCGTTTCTCTGTCTCCTTTATCTATTAGCAGTGTATGTTTTTTGCTTTTTTAATGCTGAACTAAATCCACTGCAACTTTTATGTCTCTATTATATGAGTCAGCCTTACTTTATGAAATAGAATTCTTTAAAGTTTGTACTATATGCAAAAAAAAAATTCTTTGGCATGTTGAACATTATTTTTAAATGGCACTTAAGCCTTGAAGAAAATTCTTTTGTTCCTTCCTTTTCTTTTTTTTTTTTTTTTTTTTTTTTTTTGAGACGCAGTCTCGCTCTGTCACCCAGGCTGGAGAGCAGTGGCTGGATCTCGGCTCACTGCAAGCTCCGCCTCCCGGGTTCACGCCATTCTCCTGCCTCAGCCTCCCGAGTAGCTGGGACTACAGGCGCCCGCCACCTCGCCCGGCTAGGTTTTTTTTGTATTTTTTAGTAGAGACGGGGTTTCACCGTGTTAGCCAGGATGGTCTCGATCTCCTGACCTTGTGATCCGCCCGTCTCGGCCTCCCAAAGTGCTGGGATTACAGGCTTGAGCCACCGCGCCGGGCCTAGAAAATTCTTTTGTAAAGCTGGTAATTATTTTATATTTTAAGTAATTATTCCCTCATTTATCAATTTTTTTATTGATGGTTTTCTAATAGCGCACACTTACAGTTAAACACCCAGGAGAAAAAAATAATATATTTTACTGAAAAATAAGCAAAGCAAAGGCATTTTTTGTAACTTTCGCCTGGTTTATGTGGGGCCAACTTTTCATTTACCCTTAATATACCTCCCCCAGTTCTGTTTTCTCTACACCCACTCCCCTCCCTCAGTAACCATGTATAATTCACAGTTATATCTCCATGCTCATCATTAGGCCATTAGCGGCACTATTTTGATTGGGTGTTACCCAACTGTATAGCTTTTCATGAAGCCTTACTTTAAACGTAATGTCATCTCTTCTTAGCACATCAGTTTTTCTTCCCATGTTTTGACAGATTTGTCCCTCTCCACCCAATTCTAGTACACTATCGCCCTGTCCTATCACACCATACACTGATGAAAGGCAAATCCATTCTGCATTCCCTTCCTGCACCTCCACTCCTGGGTTTTGTTAACAGGGTTAGCATTTAGTTCAAACAATGTAGGTATGTAATATCTGACAAATTTCAAGTGATCTGAAAGTCCCTCTTCCACTGGTTCTATCGTACAATGAACTATTTAAATGCAAGTATTATAAGAGAGTGTTAACCTGCCTACATCTTAATGTGAATTTCTCTCTTCTTTTTTTTTTTTTTTTTTTTTTTCTTTTTTTGATAAGAGTCTCGCCCTTGTTGCTAAGGCGGGAGTGCAGTGGCGCAATCTCAGCTCACTACAACCTCCACCTCCTGGGCTCAAACGATTCTCCTGCCTCAGCCTCCCAAGTAGCTAGGATTACAGGCACCTGCCATCATGCCCAGCTAATTTTGTATTTTTAGTAGAGACGGGGTTTCACCATCTTGGCCAGGCTGGTCTCAAACTCCTGAGCTCAGGTGATTTACCCACCTCAGCCTCCCAAAGTGTTGGGATTACAGGTGTGAGCCACCATGGCCAGCCTTTTTTTTTTTTAATTACAGAAGCAGGAATCAAGAATTAGAATCTGAGGTCAAGCACAGTAGTTCACGCCTGTAATCCTGGCACTTTGGGAGGCCTAGGTAGGCAGATCGCTTGAGTCCAGGAGTTTAAGACCAGCCTGGGCAACATAGTAAAATGCCGTCTTTACTAAAAAACATAAAAATTAAAAAAAATAAATATTAGTGTGTGCCTGTAGTCCTGGCTACCTGGGAGGCCGAGGCTGGAGGATTGCTTGAGCCTGGGAGGTCAAGGCTGCAGTGAGCCCTGATTGTGCCATGGCACTCCAGCCTGGGCAACAGAGTGAGACTCTGTCTCAAAAAAAAAAAAAAAAAAAAAAAAGAGAGAAAAAGAGAATTAGAATCTGAGAAAATTAAATATAAGACAGTTGAGTTATTGTGGGAAAGAAAGAGAAAAAAAACCTTAGAAAATCAAGTTCACTATAAAGTAGCATTAGGGAGTACTGATTTAGAGGAACTAAAAACCATTAGGATTTGGGGAGGGGAGTGGAGGTTAAAGAGAAGACATAAAAAGCAAATGCTAATATCAGATGATGGAAAAGGGAGACCCTAAAAAGTAACTCAATGTCTACTCAGTTTTGCAGGAAACATGCCTATGTGTTATTTTTCCTAGAAACTAGTAGTGGCACTGCTTCAGTAATTTCTTACTGGGCTCTTCACAGCACTATCTCTATTTTTTTTTTTTTTTTTTTAATTTTTTTAGAGGCAGGATCTCACTCTGCTGCCCAGGCTGGAGTGCAGTGGTGCAGTCATAGCTCATTGCAGCCACAAGCTTCTGGACTCAGGCAGTCCTCCCACTTCAGTCTCCAGTGTAGCTGGGACTACAGGCACATACCACCATACCCAGCTAATTTCAAAACAAAAAATCTTTTTTGTAGAGACAGGATCTCGCTGTGTTGCCCAGGCTGGTCTTGAACTCTTGGCCTCAAGCAATCCTCCCATCTAGGCCTCCCAAACTGTTGGGATTACAGGCGAGAGCCGCTGCACCCAGCCTCTACTACTTTTAATTTACTATTTAATTAGATTCACCTTCCCCAGCCTACTGCTTTGCTTTATTAGTCTCATAATCCATTTCTTCTGTGCAGATACACGTATGCTGTTGCTACCCTGTATTGGGTATTGTAGCCTATGTTGACTAATCCAAAGCTTTTACTAATTCTCTTCTGCCTTAAATTCTTCCCTTTATAGAGGCCAAACCAAGGGAAAAGCAAAACTGGGGATCTTTTTCCCAGGCTCCCTTGCAGTCAGGGATAGCCACACGACTGAAGCCTTCCCAAGGAGACATGAAGACACATCTGCCTAGAAGCCTCTGAGAAAGCTGGCCAACAACCTAATCCAACCCTGAATGTAGTCATTTGAAAAACAAATCTGAATTCACTAGTGTAAAGAAGAGTTGATCCTCACCACATCCCTGCAAAAGCATCACCTTTACCCACTGTTTAAAAAGAAACTAAGGTTCAGAGAAGCTGAGTCACTTGCCCAAGTCACAGAGCGTGTACATTTTGAGAGACCTAAATCCAGGGCTTCTCGCTTCAGATGGATCAATCAGGCCCCTCCCACTGCTTGTGCTGCCTTTTGTTTACCCTTATATAAAACAAAAATATATCTGCACATTTAAAAGCCACATCAATTAGAAACTCACTCATAAATCTGCTTAGCGGTTTCCCATATTTCCTGGGTCACAGTGCTGTTTGTGAAACAGCCTCGCTCTAATTCGAGGTTTAATCTGATTCTCCCCAGGTGCCCTCTGTCTGGATTTTTTTGTGTGCGTTCTTATCCAGTAGCAGCCACTTGTTAATCTGCTTTTCAGCCTTGTTTTCCTCACCCACATTCTTTTTCTTTCTTGAATTGACTGTGGATAGAATCCACGCAGCAGCATTAACCCCCAGCCTGTCTTCTTTAGAGACAAGAAGTGGTTGTGATTCAGTGACCTCTCTTTTATTGAATAGACCTCCTACCACATCTGTCCCCTGTCTCCTTACCCAGTCCTTCTGCTCAGTCTCTGTCCAGACACACTTTCCAAAAGGACACAGGAGAAACAGGTACACCTTTTTCTAATAGCAGATCTGTTTAACCTGGAGGATAGAGCAGACATGGCTTCTTGTCTGGCTCTACCATCATTTAAATTTGGAGGCAAGTTATTGGTGCTCTCTGCCCCTTTGTTTTCCTACCTGTAAAAGGGGACAAGCGATATCTTTCCCACCCCACCTTAGAGGGACAGTGTGAGAAGAACTAATCAATTATTAACTCAACTAATATTTAGTGGCTATCTACCATGGAACAGGCAGTGCTCTTGAAGTTGGAGAATCAAAGATTAGAAAGTGAGACTTCTGCCCTGAGTCCACTGGCAGAGATAGACTTGTAAATGGAAGATGTCAATTTATGGGAAGTGCTGAAAGAGGTGTGTGCATATTCTATAGGAGCTCAACAGTTCAGAAAACCTTCCTGAAGAGTTTATGTCTAAGGCCTTGAAAGACAAACGAGAAAAGGAGAGGAAGGCCATTTCAGGCATGGGAGACTGCACCGACAGGCCATGGTGGGCGCAATGGACAGTGGGCCTGGTGGTGTAGACCAGAGCCAGGCCAAGACTGGGAGGCTCCTGAGAGCTGGGGCGGTGCCACAACCATCTGTGTATCCCTGGCATCTAGCAAAGTGCCCGGCACCCAGAGAGGTGCTCAATAATGGTTTATTAAATGGCGAGTCAGTGGAGGGCTTACAGGAAGTCACATAAATATTCACAGCACAAAGTAGAAATTGGTGAGGGCTGTAAGGGAGATGTAGATAAAACGTTCTGGGGTTCCAGTGGAGGCTCACATGAGGTGGGAGAGTGAGAGAGTGGGAAAGTCCGGGGCAACTCCACGGGAAGAAGCCTTTGAAACAGGCCTTTGAGGAAGGATGGTGAGATTTATCAAAGTGGCTTCTCCGTTCCCCCTTTTCTGTGTCACATTCTTCCATTCGCCAACCTCTTGACACTGGTTTAAGTTTACCTCCACCCCCTTTTTCTTCCTGGCTTCCTTCCTGGATTATTTCTTTCATCCTGCCTAGAAACCTTCATCCTCTCTAATAAGCCAGAGGGGAGAAAGGCGTTGCTCAAGCCCTTTCACCTCTCCTCCAGAGGAATTTTATTACAAAGGCCAGGGATTATTTTTTTAAAGACACAGAACTCCAGTTTCTAGCCACACTAAAAATGAATAGAACCTGAAAATAATAAAGATGAGTGGGTAACTCCATGAGTCTAAAACCCAGAAAACCAGTTCTAAGATTGAACCATGGTATTTTGACTTAAAGGAATGTAATGTATGGGCTGCCATTTACATTTGTGAGGTCTACAAGTGTGCTATCCTAAACTGCAAGAATGCATTGCTCGTGTTCGATGAATTAGTCAAGAGTTTAAGATGAGAGCATCTGGGCATGACCCTACACCAGCATATACTGCCTTTGAAAACAGGGCTGAGCCAACATGGCAAAACCCCGTCTCTACTAAAAATACAAAAATTAGCTGGACGTGGTGGTGTGCACCTGTAATCCCAGCTACTTGGGAGGCTGAGACAGGAGAAACGCTTGAACCCAGGAGGCAGAGGTTGCAGTGAGCTGAGATCGCACCACTGCACTCCAGCCTGGGCAACAGAGTGAGATTCATCTCAAAATAAGTAAATAAATAAATGAAAACAGGGGTGAGAAATAGGCTGCAATAGAATGAAAGACAACAAGGGAAGGGGACACTAAGTCCTGTATGGTCTAATCAAGCAATGCACATGCACACACCAGTGAGCACACACAGTTACAAGAATTCCAGCCAAGCAAGCCAGTGATGGAGACATAGAATGATTGGTGTTCAGCATCAGTCACAACAAACTCAAAACGGTCACACCTGGGGAAAGTTAGGAGCAGAAGGAGGTTAAAAACACTCTCCTGTAAAAGCATAGAGGGAAGTTAATGATCCCAAACAAAAAATTATATGCAGCCACCTAAGCCTAGTTAGAAAGAGATAATCAGTTTGAAGACATAATTAAGAAATACAGTAATACATGAGGCATTCTAATACCTCTACTAACAAAGAAAATGAGTGTAACATATTTTGTAGTCAAAAACATTCCTATTAAATATAGAAATTAAGGATGATGGGATATTCTAGGATATTGTAAAGGAACTGTGGTAAAAAAATGCTGTTAAATACTTACTATGATATTATTGCATGTGCTAGAAAACACAAAATAGGCATCCAAAAGAAATGGAAATGACTCTTGAGCACGAAGATGATACCCCAGCGCTATTTGGCCACACTGCCTCCGGCGCTGGGAAATTGAGGGGCCCAGCTCAGCTGTCAGTGTGGGCCGGGGTGGGCTCATTTCTTTCACCTGACTTCTCTCCTTTGCATTTTTCTGCTTTTTGATGAGTAAGACTGTCTAAAAACTCAAAACGAAAATAAGTATTTTCTCAGCAAGAGTACAGAACATCATGTTGCTGTTTATTCTTATATGTTTTTTGGTTTCATACATAAATTATGCTGAGTAAATGGTGGCATCCTCTATTGGGCAATGACCTCATTTTAGCTGTATCTTCTTAATATGATATCACAAAACAAATCCATGCCTCTAAAATTGCTTACAAGGAATAGATCTTTAATCATTCTGAAAGAGATCATTTTTATTTGCAGGTTGGTGATATAACTTCATCTAACCTCCCAACTTCCTTTCTGTTAAGCATGTTATTACAAGCTATATTCAATTTGGATTCCTTTTTTAATCTTTCCTTTGATTATTCTGTTTCCCTTTTTTTACACTTTGTTTTTGAAAGTTTCCTTGCATTTCCTGAAACCTTTGGAGTGTTTCAAGAGAAACATTGAGCTATTAAGGCTGCAGTGTGTGTGTGTGTGTGTGTGTGTGTGTGTGCACGCGTGCACATACGCGTCTCTGTGTGTGTGTATTTAAATCCAACGCTGCCTGCGAACAAATGCTGCATTGTATATTATATGGAGCTGCCTCCTTTGCTTCTTGAACAGAGCACCTGGTGTTACTGGTTTCAAAGAATATTTCAAGATTGGCAGTTGGAGTCTCTTCATAGAAGTGTAACAGCGCTTCTCAGAAAGCTTGAAAAATGATATTCAAAGTGAAGGAGAATAGAGAATAGGTGTCACCCTCTAAAAGAACAGTAAGCAGCCGCAAGGACCTTCATTCAGAGACGATTCTGAGGGAAAATGGAGACTTCTGAGAACAAATTTTCTAGCTTGACATGAGCTTAGAAGATTGGGGAGCCTCTCAAAACTGGGTTCTACTTGATCTATCTGCCAACCTGTTTCTTAGGAGTTGTGCGTAAAAAGACAAATCCAAAACAAACCAAACAAAAAACAGGGCCCTTTACTTCAGGCAATATCCTGGAAAAATTCATTCAAAAGCTAGAAATTGCTAGATTATCAGGCGCATTGTAAACTGTTGTCTCAAAATCCAAATTCTTTACTAAAAGGAAAAAAATAGGTGTACTAAATATGTTTCCTAATAAATCTGGCCTTCGGTGAGAAGAATTATGACGTATTAACGCCACTTTGAAGTCTTTTGTAGCCTCCAACCCCGCTTCCTTCTCAGTACACACAAGGTGAGCAAATCTATGTGGAAGGTGAAAATGAAAGATCCCTCAAAGTCAGTTCCAGGAGACATAAGGTACTGTCCTTATCTTGTCCTGCATCCCACAGCTCATGAATATTCCTCGTGGTTGCTTACTGAGCAGAAATCATTTTACAAAAATGAAATTTATTCATTCCAGATATAGGATAAACCAGGTCTAGAGGAAATTACCTGTTTGAAAGCCTCCTTCCCACATGAAGTAGATGTACCTTGATTTTTTTTCTGAACATTCTTCTCATAAAAGTAAGGGTCCAAATGTTGTGCACATCAGTCAGTAAACCTGTAGCAAAGAGCATCAGACTAAGGCCTTGAGCACTTAGAAAGACTTAGCAACCTGAACTGTAACATTAGTAACATCAGCTTCCATAATCATTACGGTGATGTATTTTTCTGTAGTCTTTCTTATGAAGCAATATCCTTTATGAACAAGTACTCAGAAATTCATATAGAAACCATATTTACTCTTCAGAACTGGCACACAGGAAATGAAGTAGATATGGGGAATACAATTTTTCTGGACAACATTGTTATAAAAGCTGTTTTTAATTTGTATTTCACCAGTTCGAGGCAGGTCAAAAGAAAGTAAAAATAGACCAGCGAAAGTCCAGCACATGCCCATTGCCATGCACAAGGTCTATGGCCATTTTCATTCCCAAAGACCAGCATATTGCGTTGAAGGTACAAAGTCAGATAAAACTGGAAAGTGTTCATCTTGTCACTCTCTAGTAAGTGTCATAACTGCTAAATAATTTGTCCATGATCACACAGCCAGGGGTCAAACCCAAGTCTACCAGATTCTGCTTCTCCACTGTGCCTCAGGAAGTGCCAGTGGGGAGGTGGGCGGGCAGGCATCCTGGAAGGAAGAAAAAGGGGCTTTCCCATTGCCTCTTCACATGACTGCCTTCAAAGTCATTATTCTGCAAAAACATGTTCAGAGAAGGTTTCTTCACCATCATTGGCTACACCCTCTGGAATCCCAGAGTCTTTGTTGTGTATACCCTAAAGGCACTCAAAGAAGTTGTCTTTTTTTTAATACTAGGTATCATAAAGACACTAAATTTGACTAAAGACACATATTTTGGCATATCACAATATAGTCAAGGCTTGAAGTGCATAGATGCAGCAGGAATAAGGAAAATCTTTTACATATTTTTTAGGTTTATAATGTCTTATTGACCAGGTGCGGTGGTTCGCGCCTGTAATCCCAGCACCTTGGGAGGCCTGGCAGGAGGGTCGCTTGAGCCCAGGAGTTCAAGACCATGCTGGGCAACATGGGGAGACCCTTTCTCTATTAAAAAAAAAAAAAATACAAAAATTAGCCGGGCATGGTAGTGCATGTCTGTGGTCCCAGCCACCGGGAGGGCTGAGGTGGGAGAACTGCTTGAGTCCAGGAGGCGGAGGTTGCAGTGGGCCATGACCATGCCACTAAAATCCACTGAGTCCAGGAGGCAGAGGTTGCGGTGGGCCGTGACCATGCCACTAAAATCCACTGAGTCCAGGAGGCGGAGGTTGCGGTGGGCCGTGACCATGCCACTAAAATCCACTGAGTCCAGGAGGCGGAGGTTGTGGTGGGCCGTGACCATGCCACTAAAATCCACTGAGTCCAGGAGGCGGAGGTTTTGGTGGGCCGTGACCATGCCACTAAAATCCACTGAGTCCAGGAGGCGGAGGTTGCGGTGGGCCGTGACCATGCCACTGAAATCCACTGAGTCCAGGAGGCAGAGGTTTTGGTGGGCCGTGACCATGCCACTAAAATCCACTGAGTCCAGGAGGCGGAGGTTGCAGTGGGCCGTGATCATGCCACTAAAATCCAGCCTGGGTGACAGAGCGAGACCCTGTCAAAAAAATAAAATAGGCCAGGTGTGGTGGCTCACACAGCACTTTGGGAGGCTGAGGCAGGTGGATCTTCTGAGGTCAGGAGTTTGAGACCAGCCTGGCCAACATGCCAACATGGGAAAACCCTGTCTCTACTAAAAAAAAAAATTCAAAAGTTAGCTGGGTGTGGTGGCAGGCACCTGTAATTCCAGCTACTCAGGAAGCTGAGGCAGGAGAATAGCTTGAACCCAGGAGGCGGAGGTTGCAGTGATCCGAGATCACCCCACTGCAGTCCATCCCAGGCGACAAGAGCAAAACTCTGCCTCAAGACTAAATTAATTAATTAATTAATTAAGTGAAAAATTTTTTTACTAATAGATGTGAACAAAAAGTCATTATATATGGAGGGTGATAAGAGAAAAGATGGAGAGACGGGGTGATGTGGCAGGCGTGGCTTAGGTAATCGAAGCAGACGAAGCAGGAAGATTGAATTGACAAAGGGGAAGAGCCCGGGCAGAGCTTCTGGGAACCAGAGAGCTGGGGCCCTGGGTGTGGCCACATGGCTGGGCAGAGTCCCAAGTGCAGAGTTCTTGGGGACTGTCCAGTTCCATCCCTGCAGGCTCTGAGTTTGAGTTCCCCTACATTCCACAGATTGGTGAAAGCCCGCGGTTGCGTTCCTGCCCGGCTTCTGCTTCTCCCCACCTCATTCTCTCCCTCCTACACAGTCTCCATCCTCCTCCTACTTGCTGCTGTGCCTGTGCTTATGCTCTCTGTTGGCCTCTTTGCTGCCACCAGCGTGACATGATACAAGTGGTATCCTCTCCTTAGCATGTGCATTTAATACATAGAAGAAATGGTGTGGAACTTCCAAAGTCACCTCATATTTGCCATGTTACTTATGACTCTACAAGGTTTGTGATGGTCTTTCAAACCGCAGAGGATGGCTTCCACTACTTATCCAATAAAGCATAGCTCAGGAATCATTTCCTGTATTACTCCTCTGAGCCCCATCTTCCACCTACCCACTTACTAAGGCTGGAATAATTAATACTCCTTTGAAACTAGCCCTTACTAGGAAATACTGAGATGGCCTGTAGTGTTTTCCTTCCCGCTTAGCTCATGAGCTGTTTGTGATCTGTCGTGTATATCTGTGTAATAGTGAGAGCTACTATGTCCTGCACATCTCCTGTGTGCCAAGCACTCCGCTAAATACTTTGTGTGCATTGTCTCATTTGAGGATAGTCACTGAAGAAACTGAGACTTAGAGGGGTAAAGTAACTTCCCCTGTGTCTCCTAGCCAGGTTTCAGGCCAGGTTGGTCTGGCTCTACAGCCTGTATCACCACCCACTACCCAATACATGCTAAAGAACTTGGCACACAGTTACCCAGTGAATGTTGGTTGAAGTCAAATGAAAGAAGGAAAATAGTTGTGGAGAGAGGAGAGGAGCAGGTACACCTCAGAAACAGAAGCTCAGAGCTACAGTTCAGGCTCTCAGTCTTAAGCTGGTTCTTGTGTCAATGGCTAAACCATTGGAATGAATTGCTCTCAGAAGTGTATGAGAAATCTGAAGGATGTGACCAACCTACCATAAGATAATGTTAGGACAGCCTTAGAGCTCCTTGTGGCTTTGGTTTGAAGAATATAAAAATAAAGCTGTGTATAGTGTCTGGCACTAAAAAATTATGGCTGTCATTCCAGAAGCAACTGATAACGTCTCTGTTGTCACCAAAATGGAGACCTCCAAAGCAACTAGAGAATGCACAAGACAGCTTGAGCCTAGAAGACCATGGATCTAAGAGTACCCAGAGCCTTAGCAGAGAACAAGTCATCCCTGCCGCTTAGGCATTTTCCTCAAAAGCCCAATGTAATTATTATTTAGCCATCCTTTACCTCTGTTGGGTACTCCCATCAATTTCCAGGAAAGGTGAAAAGGAGTTTTTAAGCTAGGTATCATCAAATGTGTTTAAACTTGTTCAAAACTTCTCTCATCCCCTGTAGTAATTCACCATACATGTTTAACAAGAATTAAGAGCCCCCAAGTATTGAATCAGTCATTTGTGCTGTCTGTCAAATAATCTCTCTTCTCTAACCTGGAACAGATGACCTCGCCCAAACCACTTTAATCAAAACAACAACAACAATGCCCTCCTGCCCCCATTTTCTTCTAGTTTTTGTTTGATTAAATATAGAGACCACAGCTACTCTGTAGCATTAAATATAGAGACCACAGCTACTCTGTAGGCTAGAAGGAATGTTTTGCCAGACACATAACTTGTCAGGTACCTCAGGCTGAGACCCTGGGAATCATAAGAAGATACAGATACATAACTTGAATTGCGTCTGAGCTTGGGTTGGCAGCCGCTGGCTGCTGAGTAGAGGGAGAGGATGAAGTGAGATCTGCTGACCTATATGAATGGTCTAATAGAAGGGGAATGATCCAATTAAGCACTGCCCTAGATTCCTCCTGCAGCATTCCTCTGATCTCCATTGTGTATTCACGGCTGGGCCTGGGGACGCAGGAGGCCCCAAGAGTCAAAGGAGCCGTGCCCGATAGGAGTTGCTCCTTCCAGAGACAGTGGCTGCATTGAGCAGATGAAGATGCGGAACCAAGGACAAGTATTCCTGAAATATGTTTTGAAAATTCCTGTTGAATGCATATATTCAGCAGCATGCCAGGGCCCTTAGTAACAGCCCGTTGGGTGTTGTGACAACAGCGTGGGTGTGATGACAGCAGCATGTGTGGGATGTGACGATATGTGGAGGCGGAGCTGCGTGAGCTTGAGGTTGGGTTTTGATTTCAGTGGGAGCTCTGCGCATGGTAGGACTGCTGGTTGAGGTCTTCGCGGAGGGGATCATCTCAATGAGAGGCGACTTCACACAGGAGGCCCCGCTTCCTGACAGGGTGAAGGGTAAAAGCGCAGCTCCAGAAACCAGAGCGCTTCCCAGCCATGTAAAGTTCCCCTTTTAAAAAGTTCGGACGTTCAAGATGGCTCTCAGCATGTATTTAGGGGTTTCTGATTTCTATATGGAAAATGTATTCTCAAAAGCTATTTCTATAGACTGGAAAAGTATAGCTTTTTTGGTGCAAATCTAATAATAAAGCCTATCCAAAATAGTTCATATTGTCTGTATTCACTAGGAATTTATTCTTCATGTTAGAAGAGGAGCTTGGTTTCTTGGCTTCTCTTCTGTGACTATACACTCTCAAAGTAACAGCGTCCCTTAAATGTTATTATTCTGTTTCAAATTACGTCTCTGCGTTTACCTTAGTAATATAAAAACCTTGGCAGGTTAACACTAAAACAGCAGCCGTTAGTTGTTAAAGAAAAATGAATATAGGAAAGTTCTTTTTGAAAAAAAACCTTAAGATGAAAATGTGATTACTTTCATGAAAGTAGGCTTCCATTCAATGAAATAATTTTGTCAGGTTATTTAGTCATTGTAAGGAGTTGGAGTGATTTAAATGTTTTATAATGCACTGTTGTTTTCCACGAAACTCTAGTGTGGCCCTGTTCCCTGGCCACAGGAATATAAGAACTTCTTGGCAAATACCCTGACTAGGATCGGATGGGGCAATGTATAATTAATGTCAAGTGTTACTGTCCTTCTCCAGTGCCACCCACTGACCAGCATCAACTTCTTCCTGTTCTTTCTGTATTCAGAGCTTGGTTTACACCACTTTGGTTCCAAATATATCTGGATAAAATGTTGGTTTCCCCTTTGGAGAATATACATGACAAGAATCAGATTCATGTAACAAGAGGTAACTTTCTCATATCTTTGAATGGGTTCAGAATAAGCCAACGTTAAAAAAAAAAAAAGAAGAAGAAGAAGCAGCCCACGTTTTTTTTGCAGTTAGAGATAATATTCCAGTTAGTGAATATTTTTTAAAAGAAGCTTCTACACTGTGGCTACTTGGGGGGTGTTTTTGTTGGTGTTCTCAGTTTTTTAGCTTTCTCCTTGAGCCTCGCTTGACGAGTATTGGGAGAGAATGTCTGGCAACTGTTACTGAAACCTCAGGCTTTTTCTCTTTCTTATTTCTGTAAACTTCATAGACAGGATTACGCCCAAAGAACTGATAAAGTAAAAAGGTGTTTGTACATTAAATGAAAGAAGGAATGAGAGTACGATTCCTGGATTTCTTAGAATAATACTGAACAGGGATCAAAGTGGAAACCATGAGATTCAAATACATTATCATGAAGCTGAATCGTCTAACGAGGAAAACCATAATGGTGAAAACCAAAATTGCAAATCAATCCTAGGGCCAATTTTATTTTATGGAAGTAAAGCTGAGAATTTTAATGAATTAGTTCTTTCTGTGAGGTTCCTGGGTAGGAAATTTTAAAAGTCAAATTTAGGAATGAAATTTAAGGGTAGATCTCAATGGGAGCGATATTCAGCAGGTTGGTGTTAGTGTGCCTTAGTATGCCCATACAGGTTGTTAAAATATTGAAATACTTCCATGTTGCCAATATCTGCTATTGGTAAGTAGCTATGGCCTTAAGTCCTCAGTGCCCTCCACCAACCCCATGCCTAGGTCCCTCTCTTGAGACCCCGTTCACCTCCACAAGACCCAGCTACTCAAGGGGTCACACCCAGTGCAACAAGGGAGTATCTCAGGCTCTGCCCCAGCCCAGGGTGGCAATTAGTTCTGCTCGGTTGGTGCCCATGCACTCCCTGCCTGGTAGGTACTTTGCATATCATGCCTATCCTAATGAAAATTATGTGAATAAAAACAGCTAAAATGGGGATACTTCAATGGAGAGGAAAGTCAGACAAATACAAATATTACACCAAAGAAAAAACTAAGAATGGTATTTAAAACCCAGATTTAAATAAATTCTGAGCAAAGCCTTAGCATCACAGGGACGTGGGAGATGTTCTTTTCCTCCCCCATCTTTTTATTTTGGCAGCATATCTTTTTTGTACCAAATCTCTTAGGCTGGAAAGTATAAAATGAAATTCCCTTATGACATCACCACCAATGGAAATATGAGAGGGTGCCTAAGCCTAAGTGGTCCATTTGAGATGAAGATTCAAGTACGCATGTAAGAGCGTGGAGGCCACACAGCCCCTGGCAGCAGACATGTTGGCCCTTATCCGAATGGGGTCCTTGGGAGGGCTGCAGCCTCCAAGGGCCTGGGGTTGGATGCCAACCTACAGCCTATTGGATTGTTGATTGTCATTTAGATAGTAACATCTGAAGGGAGGTGGTTTTTGGTTGTTGAAATTTCTTTTTGTGTATTTCTAAGCTGAGGTAGATCTCTTTAGTATTCTTGCCATTTTCCATTGGAAAACAGATATCTGACTGCACAGTCATCGTTTCTATCCCTTTCAGTGCCCTTGATGAGCTAGAAAAGGCCAGCGGATTATGAAAAAAATCTTAATTCATGGATATAATATGTCCTGAGGAAAACTCAACTTCAAACAATTACCAGTGCAAGTTAAAGATGTCAGGGCTAAAAGAATGTTTGAGTAGCAATATATTTATTGTATCAGAGAATCAAAGATTTGGGAACATTAAGAGACCTTGGTTTCATTTGGTAAATGTTGTTACTCGGTACACTGTGTGTGTTCACTACTCAATAAAATGTTCTGTACAACTCCTGGAATTTGAATCTAGCAGCCCCTGTACTGTTTCCATTTTTAAATAGATGCCCAAATGTGTTTGCATATACATTTTTCCATACTTGAAAAATATGTCGTTATAGAGAAAATATCAGTGGCTCTAAACATAGAGAATGTTATCAGCCCCAGTAACCCACATAGGAACGGTAGGAAGAGAATAATTATCTGGTAAGACAGAATGCAAGAGAAACTCCCCAAGACCTCCGAATATGGGCCCTATGCCCATTCCTGCCTCCACAGCGGGACTGTTCTGCCCCCTCCCTTCCTGCCATGAGGAGCACCTGCTCCCTCTGCCTCCCACTTAGCAAACTCTTCCTCTTTCATGTCCACATTTCCAATTTATTTACTTCTTCCTTGAAGCAAGGACTATATTGTACACTTAGGTGTTCAAAAGATACCTGACTGAATGAATGATTGATAACTCTGGGCAGATTTCAGTTATTCTTTCTCCATGTAATGCAAGATGAGAGGTTCCATTTCTTACACTGGATTAATTTAGGCTCACCTATTTTAAAGCGCCCCTATTTAAAGTCTTCTATATCATGAACTGGGACCTGTTTTAAATAGACCACACTGTATATTTTAGATTGCCCTTTTGTGCCTAATCTCATGTGGCACATTTATTTATGCCCTGTTTGGCTTTTGGTTTTTAACTGAACAATGCTCCACAACAAGATAGAAACACATGCTATTCACAGATCTGAAGATTTTAAGGGTATTTGTCTCGCTGCTGAGCCTGAGTCTGCCCACTGGAGAGCATGTCCCATCGTCATTCATTTGTGCCAGTACATGGATCCTTTCTGACATGGGCCTAGACATTTAACCCATCTTCTTAAACTCTAAAAACAGCCAGTGAACTTTGATTTGGATGACACACTCAGACACTAAGCCTCAGCTTCTCATCCATCCATCTGTCCATCCGTCCATCCGTCCATCCATCCGCCCATCCATCCATCCATCTAATATGTATTGAACATCTACTATGTTTTAGGTTCTGTGTTGGGGCTAGAGAGATATGTACATCACGCCCCTTGGTCATGGCCAGGTGGTATACAGAGACACGTTGTAGTCTCACATATCGGTCTGATTAAAAAACAACAACAACAACAAAAAACTATAACAGATATATGGGCAAAGCATTCTAGAAGTGCAAAGGCAGACACAAAATTTGGGGAGCACTTTAGGGGAGGAAATGACGGTGGTTTTTCAGCTGAAGATAAGAGGGTAGGGCCTTTAAAGGACAGGGAATAACCTCAGCAGAGGCACAGAGCACCCCTGGGCCTGTCTCTGGGGGTTGTGAACATACCTTATACTCCTGGTTTGGGTTGCTCTGGCCTGCCCTGAGCTGAGGCTGCCCCAGAGCCCAATGGGGACAGGTCCCACTTTCTCTCTAGGTCAAGGGAGGTCTGCTGTCAGTGTCTGCTGCAGCAACAGTGAGCCTCCTAAACACGATGGCCTTTGACTCCCAACCTGTACTCCTGGCTCCCAAACCCTCCGCCCTGGCCACACAGCCCCTGAAAGAGTAGTAGTTTGACCAGAGACCAAGTTGCTAAGTTCCCCAAATCAACCTCACGACCTCTCCTTCCTGAGCCTTTGCAAGTGTAAACTTCCCTACCATTAGATAGCTGTGAGTCTCAGAGCCAGCGCAAGCAGAGCAGGCAGTAGGCTTTGTGACCTGCACCTTTGTATGAGGAGATGGGATCCAGATGGCCCTTCTGCCTGCACCAAGGCATGTTTTTGGTAAGCTTGCACATGGTAGAATTCTAGAGTCATGCCGCAAACACTGAGTAGGATGAACTGGCTAAATGTTTCCGTCTCCAGTTGAAGCTGAATCCTATCTCTAAGCATGAGCTGGGCTTGGACTCCAAGGTCCTGCCTAAACCACCTCTCTCCTAGTGGTGGGAGAACCACTCGACGGCTCCACAGCCATCACTTCCCAGATCTGCATAGGCTGCAGCTCTCACTGGGCAACCATTGTCCTGTGGAGGGGCACAGTCCTACTGTGGCTTTACTATAAAGTCATTTAAAGCCATGATCTGTGTGTGTGAATATACGTCTACAGACCATACATATTAATCGCCGCTTGAAAGAATGCCCTCATTAGTCTTTCCCTTGCCTAATACTCTTATTCTTCTCTCTTTAAAAATAAGAAAATGTAAAATGCCATTCAAATGGAAGATGTCATCATGGTCTGTTATTGCTATTTCTGTGTTGAAGAACAGAGTGGATGGATAAATGATTGGCATGTCCTGTTGGAATAGAGTGACCTAGGACCCCATTCCATCGATTCCTAATCTTCCCTGCCCTTGTCTGTTGCCACCTCTGATTCAGGGACTGAGAAAACATCCCTCCATACAGATACACAGATCACAAAAAGAAGTCTCTCAAATTCAGTTTTATGGTAATATTATCAAGAAGCAAAAGTAACTATGTGAGTTGAAGGTAGGCCCACTTCACATTGTAAAAATTAGGTTATAGCTGCGAATGAAATCAGCAATCAGATAATCCAAGAAGAAATATAATTCTTCAGGGTTCCACAAATTTTAAATTTGTCCAGTTGGTGTCATATCACAGTTACTGTTTAATATTTTGGCATGTGCAGCAAAACACAGTTTTATGTATGTGTGGCATTTTAAAAACTAACAACCTAAAGTGCAGAATTCGTGACTGCTAGATTGGGGAACGGAATTCCTTTTTTACAGCTTGCTCTATTGAGAAATAATTTTATTAACCTCTATATTCATTAAAGATAACTAATTTTTAAATAGTCTAATATTCTGAGGGTTTTCTTTGTGAAAAATGTATTTAGAATTAGGTGATCTTGAGTAAAAGGAACACACATTTAGTAAAAGTGCACATTTGTTTCCTGGCTACACAGACATGCATCTGAGTGACAGCTTGAAGCTCAGCCCTCTGGAGTGGAGTGGCTGCTGGAGCAAGTCGTCACTTCAGAGAACTGGCATCCTCCCAGAGAGAGGGCAACGCTGACCCACACCCACGAATTTGCTTTCTTAAAACAGATACATGCCTGATCAGTAGCTTTGTATCTTTTTCTAAAAAAAGATGTTATTTGTGTTACCAGAGTTTAATTTCTTGTTGGTATAAAAATGCAAACAAAAATCTACCTATCCTAAGAAAGTAATTGCCTCTTAAAAATTTTTTTTTCTCCTTCTCAGTTCTAAAGAGAGATATCTATTTTCAAACTGGTTTAGCTACTCAGGCTTCAAAGCACCTAAGCACTTGTGCCAATTTTCACCAGTTTGGTTTGGGTAGGTAACAAGGTGCCCCTTGATTTTTCCCAGACAGCTCCTAGAATCTAAAGTTGCTAAGTTCCCCAAATCAATGTTTGCCGAGTATATTTGCACATTCGGTGTCCGTATAGAGTGTAAATGATGGGAATACTGAGCAAAGAAATGGGAAGATACGCTTATGTAGTCGTTGTTTGTAACATCAAATGATAGCTTTTACATTCTTACTCAAATTCACGTGTTTGGGATTAATAATTGCCAGTTCATGAATATACAGCATAATATTTTATATGCTACTACAAGTGAATTTTGCTTCTACGGAAATGCGTTTTCCCTTTAATAATAATTGCCAACCTCTTTTTAAAAAATCACAGGTGTTTCTTTTGCTTGTTTCTTTGCTTCTTTTTACTTTTCTGCTTTGTAATCACATTTTAGAGGTGAAATCTAGAGATTATATTTTTTGTTAAGAAACCTGCAGCTGCGAGTCTTATCTTTGAGAATTATTCCTGCTCTCTTTCAATGTCTCCTTGAAGACACCGAGTCAGAGTCATTTACTAGCCACAAATACAAAATGCATTAGGTTTTAACAGCAGATCTAAATTAAAAACTCAGTAACGTGGAACAAATGGACCCCTAGTTCATTTCCAAACTAAAACCCTAGTTACATTTTATTGTTTCTAAACCTTTCTTACTGCAAACCATCAATCCACTGACTTCCTTCTGGCTCGTTGGAGCTTTGAACTGTACCTTTACGGTGCTATAAATTAGCATGTCACTGAGATACACTGTCATTTGCATTAATTTCTTTAGAGTCGAGGTTGTCTGTCTTTGAAGACATCTTTACAATACTTAAAATTCGCTCAGAAAAGCAATGCCCAACTAAAAGATGTAAAACATAAGTTTAAAAAATATGTTTTGGCTTTTATCTCAGGTTGGAAACTAAAAATGGTCAAAGTTACGTGTGCAATTCTGTGATCCAGAACTCACGTTCTACTACTTCAGTGTTACTGCTTAAGGCACAGACGTTTAGTGACAGGAAGGAGAGGGCGAAGAGCACAGCCCTGCTCCCACCCACCTTAAGACAAGGAGCCATTTTAAAGATATTGTTACAGGGGGAAATGGCCAGGGTCATAAAATTGTCAATGAAATGCACTATCATCCGGCTTTCCGTGGGATGCATGGCAGGAAAAGCAAAAGGTCTCAGCCAAGGGGGACGGGGCCCCTCCAGCACTGGGTGGGCTGGGCCCAGGCGAGGTTTGCGAGAGTGGCCCTGACCAGGTGCTGCAAATGGCCCCTGTGAGCCTCCTCAGAGCAAGTGTGCAGCAGAGCCCGTCTGTCCTCTGTCACAGAGCCGGGTGTCATGATAGGGAGAGAGAGGGGTAAGAGAAGAGGCAGTGGATAATTACAGGGAGCCTCTTGAGAGAAAAAAGAAAACCCTCAGTTCCTCCCCTGGGAATCTGAAACACTAGAAAGCGAGCCCCTGGATGCATCAGGAGCTCTCTGTCCAGGGTGGCACCTGTCTGAGGGACTGTGTCTGCCCTGGCCCTGGCTCAGCCCTGCACTCAGCTCCTTGCTCTGCCTTGCTCCATGCTACATCCTGCAGAAGCTGATCCTTCTGTGGAATTTGTTTTCCAACCTTCAAAAACAAAATTACTTGGGAGGGTAAAAGAAAACCAAAGCCTTCAGTCCTTGGGCGGCATGCCACCAAACTCCTTTAACTCCAGCTTTGGGTTATTGTGTCCCTTTGAAATAGACACGGTTTGGGTTGAACCTGCACTTCTAGCATCTGCAGAAGAGAAGGAAGAATATACTATTTTTAAAAGGAACATTCTGGAAAGTGTACAAAACCTGATCATTAAAAAAATAAAAGCCAAGCCCTCAGCTGCACAAACAGCCCTTGTTCTCCTCCAGCAAGGTCTGTCAGGAGTGCCCACCTTCCTCGCCCTGAGAAGAGCAATTAAGGAGACCAGGAAGCATCGCTGAGTTGGTCTGCTCTCTCTAAAGCCTTTTCAATCACCTCCTTTGATCTAGTTGCGGGGCAAGGATAGGGGGGTGGGGGGGAATAGGGGGGGTAGCCCAGCCTGCTTCATGCCTCAGCCGTATTTGTAGGCACTGTGTTAGAGAAACGCTTTCTCTCTCTTAACATATTTTTTTGAATCTGAGTGTACACATCTGTCTTTATACCCAGCCGCTTTTCTGGCCCCAAACAAGTTCTCTGTGAGTTTCCCCAACTGAGCTCAGTGGGATCTCTGTCAGCTGCAAGATTTATGTCATCTTGTCCAGTCCTGAGAACTGTTCTTTCAGCTTTTCACATCTGGATCTAATTGGAAAGACATTAAGTGCACTGGAAAAGCATATTTTAGGGCAGTTCTTTATAGACACCCCTATTAAAGAAGCTGACGGCTGTAGGTTCAAGTGGGATGAGCCGAGACAACATCTCAAAAAGTAGAAAGCACAAAATTATGAAAGAGCTGCTGGAAATGAGAAGGCCCTGTTCAAGGATTACGTTTATAGGGTTGCTTTGGGAGAGAAATGTGGCATGATGCCTGCCAACTACAGGCTTTGCCAGCAGCGTGTGGGATCAGCACACGGATAACTGGGTCCTTCGGTGTTTGTGAGGACGGATTCCTCCTGGGCCTGGTCTCCACATCCTCAGGTGCTGGCATTAGGGTGTGTATACACAAACATCCTAAAAGAGCAGGAGGGTGGCTGGTAACTACAAATGCCGTCACCTTCTTGCCTCACTGTCTTCTTTAGGGCAACCACACCCTGAGATGTCTTGATACATAACAATAGAAGCATCTAATCAGCTTGGAGCAAAAACAGCACACGCACTTGTGTGACTTTAGCAAAATCCCTCATTCCCTAGCTTTCTCCTGATTTTGCACGCATTGTTAGGTTTCAAATAAACACACCCAAGATTGAAGGCAGAGGGTAGTTGAGATGATCAGCATTATACAGGTTTTCAGACTTGTGACTTGTGTTCAGAAGGATGATGAAAATCAAAGAATATTTGTCATCAGAAGAATACCGATACTTTGCTTTTCTTTACCTGTATTATATTTTGAAGCCCTGAACTTTCCAGTTGCTCCAGAGCAGTTGAACTTCTCTGAAGTCCTAGCCCCCAAATATCTTATTACTAGAGGATAAAATGAGTCTTTAGTTTCCTCTCCTTGGACTCCACCTCATCTCATCCACGGCTTTGGTTAAACAGGGATTCTTAACCTTTTTTGAGCCATGGACTCTTTGGCAATCGAGTGAAACCTAAGGACCTCTTCACAGAAGAATATTTTTAAACTACGTAAGATAAAAATGCATGCAATTTCCCTAAGTTATGTCGACATACAACTATCACAATATTTTGAAAATAAGTTTTTGCTATAGTCATAAATGTGTTTAAGACATTGGCTAAAAAGACCTCCAGTTGGTTTAATAACTTTACTTCTAATATACTTCCAATATTTCCAATATTGTGCCTAAAGAAGTTTCTGTTACTTATTAATATGTATTTTTAAATGTCTAAATTCATAGAGGCCCCAAATCCATGCACCCAAAGTTACCCATCCTGGGTTGGTTTGAAGGCCATTTGGTTGTCCACTGATCCCTTGCCTCTGCCAGCCGGGTATATCCTGCCGCCCTTGTCCAGGACTGCATCTTGGAAGGTATCTGGCCCTCCATGTAGCCCTGTGGGGAAGCTGCTGCTCCCTTCTGAGTCTGCAGAAGGTGTCCAACGGGCTGAGTCCAGATAGGGACCCTCTAGAGCTCCTCCTGCCAGAGGCAGGAGTAGTGAGGGGGCTCCCTGGGAAAGACCTCGCCCTGACTCGCCCCCACCCTAAGCCCTCCTGGGCCTCAGGAGTCCAGAGAGCCAAACAGCAAAAGTGGTTGTAACAAGGAGGGGGTAGGCTGGTGTAGGAGCTTAGTCAAGAGGGAGCTTAGTCTGTCCTGCAGGCCTCTTGCCCGTGGTCCCACTGCCCACCCAGCCACAGGGCAGACAAGCCTTTCAAAAACAAATCTGAGCTCGCTGCTGCCCTGGTTCCAGTTGGTGCCTGGGAGAGTCTGTGCCCCTCGAAATGACACAAAAGTCTTGTTATGGGCTGGATTGTGCCCCCCACCTCTGTAATTCATCCGTTGAAGCCCTAACCCCCAGTACCTCAGAATGTGGCTGTATTTGGAGATAAAATCTTTGAAAGAGGTAAAGTGGCGATGAGATCATAAGAATGGGCCCGAATCCAATCTGACTGGCTTCCTCAAAAGAGGGGATCAGGACACAGAGCAGCCAGGTGTGCTGCCCGGAAGGAAGGCCCTGGGAGGACGCAGCCAGAAGGCCGCCACCTGCAGGCCAAGGAGGGACCCATCCTGATGCTTGCTCTTGGACTTCCGGCCTCCAGATCCCGGAGAGCACCGTCAGCTGTTGATGCAGTGGCGGTGTGTGGGATGGTGCTGCGGCGGCCCCAGCAGATGCTTGCGGCCTAACTCGCCTGGCCCCTGCCCGAAGGCAGCTGTTGCTGCCCCACGCCTCTTACCCGGCCCGGCCCTGTCCCCACACCTTGCTCCTGCGCTGGGGGCCGACTCCAGCTCATCCTTGAGGAAAACCCGGGCTGCCCCTAGTCCAGGAAGTCTTCCCAGCCCTGGCCAGGCTGCAGGCCCCTCCTCAGAGCACCCGCTGTCCGCGCGCACGTGGCGGTGAGAATATTCCCGCGCTCCGCACTGGCCCCCAGCGCCCACGGCAGGGACCGGCTGTCCACCTGTGTTCCCACAGTGCAGGCACGCGGCGTCCCAAAAGGGCTGGGTGAGCACATACCCCGAACCATCCCTCCAGCTGGATTGTCCTTGCTGTGTCCACCAACTCTGATTTGGGAAACAGATAACCCGGGATCAAGGCCAGGTGGGTCATCTCCCAGCCCTGTGACATGGATGAGTCGCATGACCTCACTGAGACCCCAGTTTCTGAGCAACTGTGAGCTCAGGACCAGGTCAGTGTCTCTCAACCCTTTTAAGACTTGCGCCTCCTAGCCGGGCGCGGTGGCTGACGCTTGTAATCCTAGCACTTTGGGAGGCCGAGGCAGGCTGATTGATTGCCTGAGCCCAGGAGTTCTAGAACAGCCTGGGCAACACGGTGGAACCCCGTGTCTACTAAAATACAAAAAATTAGCTGGGTGTGGCGGCGTGCGCCTGTAGTCCCAGCTACTCGGAAGGCTGAGGCAGAGAATTGCTTGCACCTGGGAGGCGGAGGTTGCAGTGAGCCAAGATCGCACCACTGCACTTTAGCCTGGGACAGAGCGAGACACTGTCTCCAAAAAAAAAAAAAAAAAAAAAAAAAAAAAAAAAAGACTTGTGTCTCCTTTTAGCAAACGTCAAAATCCTATATCCTTCTTTCCCAAAATGATCCCTGACCCATGAATTCCTTTAAGCCAATATGCTTATGCCAACATTTGCTTTCTGTAGTTAAACACTCATGGGTGCCTGCAGCTGGGAGGGAGAGGAAGCAGTTTAGGCAGGCCTATTTTAGGATTTTGCCTGGGGTCCTCCTTGGGAGGGTCCAGTCACTGTGCACCCGGGTTAGTCCAGTGTAAAGTCTTGTTTTGGGAATGGGTCAGTGGTGGAAACGAGGAAGTGAAACTGGAAGATGTTGGCTAAAAATCCCATCGATGGATGCCCTAGCCAGTGTGCACGCTCATGGGAATGTTCCGGTGTGGCTTGACAGGGAAGACCAGCCCTGCTGTCGCTTTCCAGAGGCGGGTAAGGTAGATCCTCTCCTGTTAGATCATCTCACTTCATTTCCTGATAAAGATGAAGTGTCCCCTAGCCACCCAGAGGCAGGAGAAGAAGGAAAACTACTGCTAACTTTCCAGTCAGCCTGGCCTCCCCACCAGTGCAGGTGGGAGGCGCCCTGGTTCTTCCAGGGGGTCCACCTCGTGGTCAGCGAGGCTCCTTCGGGTCCCTTCCCTTCCAGGCCCTGGGGATGCAGCTGCCCTCCTGTTCTCTTTAAAGCTGCTTTTACCCACAACTTGTTACAAATTTTTAAGAAAGCAATTTGACATTATCTGTCAAAATCCTATATTTGTCTTATAGATGTAGTATTTGCACAAAATGTTTGTAGAGGAATATCCACTGCAGCATTTTTGGTAAGAACTGGACACAATCTAAATGTTTATTATTATGGGACTGATTAAATCAATTATGGTATAGCCATACAATGCAATGCCATGCAGCTATTAAAAAGAATGAGATAGAGCTGTTTATGGTATCTTGAAAACATGTCCAAGATGTAGTATTATTATGTGGAAAAAAAAAAAGGTTGCAGAAGAATTAGCATAATGATTCCATTTGAGGAAAAAACCAGAAGTCCATATATGTGTATATAGGAATATAACAGGCCGGTTGCGGTGGCTCACGCCTGTAATCCCAGCACTTTGGGAGGCCAAGGCAGGCTGATCACGAGGTCAGGAGTTCGAGACCAGCCTGGCCAGTATGGTGAAACCCTGTCTCTACTAAAAATACAAAAATTAGCCGAACATGGTGGTGCACGCCTGTATGTAGTCTCAGTTACTTGGGAAGCTGAGGCAGAAGAATTGCTTGAACCCGGGAGGCGAAGGTTGCAGTGAGCTGAGATCTTGCCGCTGCGCTCCAGCCTGGGTGACAGAGTGAGACTCTGTCTCAAAAAAAAAAAAAAAAAAAAAAAGAATGTAACAAATAAGACGCACACCACACCTGACTGTTCATAGTAGTTATTCTGTCACATGAGATTGGAATTGATTGAAGGGTGAGACAATATGGGGGACTTTCCTTTAACATTTAGATATTCTTAAACATTTTATAATAAGATTATTAATTTTAAAATTAAAAATAGGCACAATGGCTCGCGCCTGTAATCTCAGCACTTTGGGAGGCCAAGACAGGGGGATCACTTGAGGCAAGGAGTTTGAGACCAGCCTGGGCAACACAGTGATACCCTGTCTAAAAAAAAATTAAATTAAATTAAATTAAAAATGTAAAATACTGTTTTTCCAAAAGCACAGTTCTAATTTTGTTCTTGTCTTACCTTGCATTTAGATATAATTAGACATTCACAGAATGTAGTAGAAATAGTACAGAGAGGTCCCACGTACTAATAGTACAGAGAGATCCCACGTACTCTGCAGACAGTCTCTTCCAGTGGTTACATCTCACTGACCTGTAGGACAGTACACAAACCCAGAGATCTATATTAGTAGAACACATGTGTTGCAGTTCTGTTCCATTTTATCACGTGTGTAAGACTTGTGCAACCACTGCAGCGATGGAGATACAAAACTCTTCTGTCACCATGAGGCTCTCCCTCGTGCTGTCTATTCTCCCTTCACCCCTACTTCCCCACCATCCCCAACCCTGGCAACCATGAATCTGTTCTCCATCTCTATGCTTTTATCATTATTAAAATGTTACATAAATGGAATCATAATAGTGTGACTCCTTGAGATGGACTTTTGTTCACTCAGCTTCATGTCCCTGCGGTCCATCCAAGTTATATCAATAGTTTGTTCCTTTTGATGGCTGAGTAGTATTCTATGGTATGGATGCACCACAATTTGTAACCCATGTTTAGGGATATTTTGCTTGTTTCTAGTTTTGTGTACAGATTTTTGTATGGATATAAATTTTCATTTCTTTGGAATAAATGCCCAGGAGTATGATAGCTAGGTTGTATGCTAAGTGTATGTTTAGTTTTTTATGAAACTGCCACACTATTTTTCCAGAGTGGCTGAGCCAGTTTACAGTCCCATCAGAAGTGGCTGAGGATCCAGTTCCCCCGAATCTTCTCTAGCATATGGTGGTGTCACAATTTTTTATGTCAGCTGTTTTAACAGGTGTATATAACATGGTCTTAATAGCTAGTGATATTGAGCATCTTTTCATGTTTGCCATCCGTAAATCCGGTGAAATGCCTGTTTGTGTCCTTTGCCCATTCTCTAAATGGATATTTTGTTTCCACTGTTGAGTTTTGAGAGTTCTTTTTGTATTCCAGATACTGGTCCTCTGTCAGATATGTGGTCTGCGAATATTTCCTCCCTGTTGTAGCTTGTCATTTTCCCCCTTATCGAGTCTTTCACAGAGCATAAGTTGTAATTTGATGAGGTCCAATGTATCCATTTTTCTTTGATGGTAATTGTGTTTTTAAAAATAAAGCTTAAAATGTTTTGTTTTTTGTTTTGTAATTTTGCACGTTTTTGTTTTGTAATTTTGTTTTGGGGGTTTTGTTTTGTGTTGTATGGTTTTGGTTTTGGTTTGGTTTGTACTTTTGTATAAAAAAAAAGAATAAGGGACTGTTGCCGCCATCTCTTCCTTAGGATTCATCTTCCCCCAGCCTGACTGCAAACTGGAGTGCAGCCCTGAAGAAACCCGTTCCTCCTCTGTTGTCCCTGAATATTCACACGGGGGCTGTTTCTGTTTTAAGTGAAACAAAATGGAGACAGAATAAGATTCTGGATTTGTCTAAAGTTCTATAGTCCTGCTCACTCACCTGTAACTTCTGACTTCTTTCTTGGCTGATAAGGACGTCTGGTTCGAGTTTGGCTCTCTTTTTATTCTTGAGGTTGGGCTTCACTAGAAACCCTCCGCCCTATTCTTTGTCTTCTAGGAATGCAGACTCCCTGTCTAGGCGCTCCTTCTAGAGGTGAAGAGTGTGAGGACGCCTTCCTCTGAAGGCTTCTCCTAGCTTGAAGACACAATGAGAGTTAACAAAGGATGGGTCCCTTGCCCACTGTTAGCATGTGGTCCCTGTGTCCTCTGGAAGTGTCTTCACAGGGAGGCCATCTTGAGGAGGGGAGAAAAATGCAAGTATTTCCTGGCAATATTAAAACACAGAACACCAGTCTTAACATCGCCAGGTCACCATGCTGGGCTTTGTGAGCCAGGCATCCACATCTACTGACTACAAATGGAGCAACAACTCCATGCCAGTGTTAGTGTTAAAGATACCAAGATACATAAAACCTAACTCCATCCTGTTCTAGGAACTTACAATTTACGGTAGGGGGATAGAACAGAGATTCCTCAGCAAGTGAGTACAATGCCATGGTACCACTTGCAGTAGAAACTAATTACTCACACCTGCTTCCTCAGAATTCTCAGCTCACAGTTACACTACTCAGCCTCTCATGGAGTTAGGTGTGGTCGTGTCACTGGGTTCTGGTCAATGGAATATGAGGGCTTGTTTATTTATTTATTTATTTATTTATTTATTTATTTATTTATTTGACGGAGTTTTGCTCTTGTTGTTGCCCAGGCTGGAGTGCAATGGCGCGATCTCGGCTCACTGCAACCTCCAACTCCTGGATTCAAGTGATTCTCCTGCCTCTGCCTCCAGAGTAACTGGGATTACAGGTGCACTGCCACGCCCCGCTAGTTTTGTATTTTTGGTAGAGACGGGGTTTCTCCATGTTGGTCAGGCTGGTCTCGAGCTCCTGACCTCAGGTGATCTGCCCGCCTCGGCCGCCCAAAGTGCTGGGATTACAGACATGAGCCGCAGCGCCTAGCTGTCACTCTTCATTCATAATATCCTCCTATTTTATTTTCTCTTCCATTGGCTAAAAGGAGAGGAACATAATGCTGGTCTAGAGGAGAGCAGAGTCACAAGATGGAAGGAGTCTGGGTCCCTGACTGACTAGGGTCTACTGCCCAGGAACACCCACTTGGGCTTTCCATAAACATTGAGGTTCTGGAGTGTTTGTTTAGCAGTTAGCTTACTTTAATCAGTATCCAGGTCGCAGAAATCACAAGTCACTACTTTTTTTTTTTTAAGAGACAGGGTGTCACTCTGTCACCTAGGCTGGAGTACAGTGGAGCAATCTCAGCTCACTGCAGCCATAAACTCCTGGGCTCAAACAATCCTCCCACCTTAGCCTCCCGAGTAGCTAGGACTACAGGCACATGCCACCACACCCAGCTAATTTTTATTTTTTAAAGGCAAAATCTTACTATGTTGCCCAGCCTGGTCTCAAACTCCTGGCCTCAAGCAATCCTCCTGTCTCGGCCTCCCAAAACGTTGAGATTACAGGTGTGTATGCTGCACCCAGCATCTACTTTCTTTCAAATCTAAAAAGGCTTTATTGAGAAGGTGCCTGATATCCCTTGGGGCTCATCCCACATTACATCTAGACACTATGAGTACTACTTACATTTACAAATTAGGATATTGCCTTGTTGCTTTCTATGCGTGTATTCATTCATTCATTTTCCTCCTTTGAAATGTCATTTTACCCTTATTTGGCTAATAATACTAGCTATACAAAGCACTCAGTTGCATGCTGCCAAATTCCAAATAGCTTATTGCTTTTAGAAACTGCCTCCCCCTCTGACTTTCAGCAAATTCTTCTAGCCTTTTGATAACTTAATTCATATCCTTTCCACATATTTATCCAAAGAGGCAACTTTTTAATTCTGGCACAGTCACCCTTTTTTTTTCCTCCTGGGCTTTGATACTACCAGATGCTAGAGGAAAAACATTTGCAATATGCCTACAATCTATTTCAATATATAATTCTATCCAACTGAATGTCAGGCATTTCTAAAGAATGTTGTTGGTTGATTTAACGTCCCTTGCCCAAGTTGAGGTTTTGATTTGAAATTGCATATTGGAATGCTTTGTGTTACATTTTGCCCCAAATTTATAAATCTATCATGGATTCTCCCTTCTATCTTGCTTCCTTAATAGATGAACCATCAAGAATGAAGTTTAGCATGATAACTTGAGAAAGCAAAAGAAGAAAATCTTATGCTTTTGAAAGGGAATGTGCCCTCAGGCAAAAGTTTTAAAAAATTCTCTGTCTCGTAATACATGTTAGGAAATGCCAGTTGTCATGCATGCAGCTTAAGATGGATTAGGATTCCATCACTGATCATGGAATAAATTCTTATACTTTTAATCTTACAAGTTCATTTGCGCCAAGCAATTAGAAAAAAAAACTGTGTTTGGATATAGTAGAATGTGTTGACCCTCTTAAGAGTACTAGCAGTTTCTAGAAACAATTTAGCAGAATTTTTTCCAAAAGTATTTGGCAGGCCTCATATCCCCATGAGTATACTAAACTTCTTCTCATTTAGGGGTGGAGGTAGGTAAGGGGGACCACTTGTGACCATATTATTCAAACACAGTAAATCTCTTTGTATGGTTACATTGTCTTAATGAGGATGTTTTGCAGAAATCAGGATGCTAGCTTTTTCTTTGAAATGGTTATTTAAGTATACACTTTAAACATTACTTTTAAATGGGGTTTAATGGGGTTTCTAAAAATTGCCAAAGCAAGTGTGGTATTGTTGGTGATGTACTTTCGTTTCAGTCGTAACTAAAAGAAGGTATCGTTTACTTCTTGAACTTTACAGTGACTTTGCATTTGTGTTTGTTTAAAAAAAAAACTTTCCAGAAAAAAATATTAAAGTTTGTCCCAATAAAGTTTCTTCCAAAGTTGTGATAATATAATTGACATAAAACAAGTTTAAAACACATTAGAGACACATAATACTTAACTTACTTCACTTGAAAGACCAACGTTCAGCAGCCACTTCCTCCAGATGGATTGGTCTGTAAACATCAAGTGAATCGTTAGTTCTGGGTTTCAATAAACAGGGGAAATAATCTGCTCCCTAATTTCCATAGAAAACTTCTGAGAATTAATGAAACTGTATATAAGAGGTGGCTATATATTCTTCCACATGGGTACTGTTTCTAACCACTCATTCATTCTTTTAGTCATTCAGCCAGTAAGTGTCTAGGGAGGGTCTACAATTCTAGATGTTGAGTATTCAGCAATGAATAAAGCAGACAATGTCTGCCTTCATGGAACTTATTCTCTTTTTCTTTTCTTTTCTTTCTTTTTTTTTTTTCTTTTGTTTTTTTTTTTTTGAGACTGCCTTTATTTTTTTTTTTATTTTTTATTTTTTGAGTCTCCCTTTGTTGCCCAGGCTGGAGTGCAGTAGCACGATCTTGGCTCACTGCAGCCTCTGCCTCCCAGGTTCAAGCAATTCTCCTGCCTCAGCCTCCCAAGTAGCTGAGATTACAGGTGCGTGCCACCACACCCAGCTAACTTTTGTATTTTTAGTAGAGATGGGGTTTCACCACATTGACCAGGCTGGTCTCGAACTCCCAACCTCAGGTGATCCGCCTGCCTCGGCCTCCCAAAGTGCTGGGATTACAGGCGTGAGCCACCGCACCTGTCCAGAACTTACTTGCTAATGGAAGACGCAGATACTAAACAAGTAAATGGTTAAATATATAATATAATTTTAAGCATCAATAAAATTTTAATGAAATCTTGCTAAAACTGAGGCAGTGTGAGGAGCTATGAGAATATAAGGGTAGGAGTGGGGTGGTTTGACTCCTTTAGATCCAGGGGTCACAAGGAGGGGACATTGGAGAAGATACCTGGATGAAGCGAGTGAGCCATGTGAACTGGGAGGCGTGTCTCCAGTCTAAGGAAAAGCACAGGAAAGTCCTTGAGACAGGAGTTAACTCAGGGAGTTCTAAAAAGAGCCAAGAGGCTGATGTGCTGGAGATCTGGGGGCTGGGAGCACCAGGTAGATAATGAGCCTGGAGTTGTAAATGGGGTAGGATCATGTAGGGCTTTGGGGCTGTAGTCAGGAGTCTGGGTTTTGTTCTAAGAGAAATGTGAAGCCCCTGGAGGATTTGAATAGGGTAGTGACTGGTTCTTATTTACATTTCAAAAAAATCACTCTGGATGTTTGCAAAGGGTTGCTTTGAGTGAGCAGGGATGGACACGGGTGCAAGTTGGGAAGGTACAGCTTGTGTCTCCGGGAGAGACTGACAGTGGCTTGGGCTAGAACCGTAGCAGAGCAGGTGGTGAGAAGTAGGCTCCGAGTACATTTCAAAAAAGAACCAACAGAACTTGCTAATGGGTTTGATGTGGGAGATGAGAGACAATGGAAGCAAGCGAGGCTGATTGCTAGGGTTTTTGCCTGAGCAACTGGTGGAACAGGGACACCATTTCCTCGGGGAAGAGTGGTTTGGGGGTGGTCATCAAGTTTCATTTCGGGCAGGTTTGAAATGCTTATTAGACATCTAAGTGGAGAAATCCACTAGGCAGTTCAACATGTGAATTCTAAGGCAGGAGGTCAGGCTAAAGATAGGGATTTAGAGCTATCAGTATTTATAAGGGATTTAAGCCATTGGCCTCAGTAAAATCATCTAGGGAGAAAATTTTGATGGAGAAGATAAGAGGTCCAAGGATGGGCTTGAAAAGTCAGGAAGAAGGAAAAGCCAGCGGCAGAGGAGACTAAGAGCTAAAGTAGGAGGAAAAGCGAGATGACAGTGGTTTTCAGAAGCCAAGCAAAACCTAGTCTTCCCATATTAAGAAAAAAATGGAAGCGGCTGATTAACACCCTTTCAGGTCCTGCACCCTGAGCTTCGCTCTTAAGAGGCTCCTGGACTTGGCCAGGCTGGTGCTGTATCTTGAGCACTCAGGTGACACATTCTCTCACTGGACTGAGGTGGGATGATATAGGTAGTTCAGAATTCAGCTCCAGAACCAGGCTGCCTGAGTCCACATTCCAGATCTATCAGGAGCAAGTCATGTGGCCTTGTACAAATGACTTCCTCTACGTCTCCGTCTCCTCATCTTTAACTGCGAATGAGAGTCAAACCAACTTGTGGTTACTGTGAAGATTAAGTGAGTTAGGAGATGGCAAGTCCTTAGAATGAAGGCTTCATCAGCAGAAGATGCTTTCCTATTTACTAACTGAGATTTGTACTAGCTCAAGGTCATATGACTGGTAAGAGTTGGAGCTGCTCATTGAGCCCAAGTTTGTTCAGCTGCCAATCTCAGCCTCTTTCCCATCTCTGTCACTGCAGCCTCCACCTGCCGGGTTCAAGCAATTCTCCTGCCTTAAGCTCTTGAGTAGCTGGGATTACAGGCATTCACCACCATGTGAGGTTAATCTTTGTATTTTTCAGTAGAGCCGGGGTTTCACCATGTTGGCCAGGCTGGTCTCGAACTCCTCACCTCAAGTGATCTGCCCGCCTCAGCCTCCCAAAGTGTTGGGATTACAGGCGGAGCCACCACGCCCGATCAAATCTCAGCCTCTTAACCAGCTTGCTGTCCTGCCTCCATACAAGATTCAGGGAGCTGGAGATGGTGCTTGACTTTTGCATGCAATGGGGGTGCTGGAGCAGCTCCTGCCAGCTCACGGTGCCAGCTGTGCACACGTCTTCCCAGCTGCGTATCAGCCAGGGTGGAGGTGTCAACAAATGCTACACTTAGGGATTTTCCCCCCACCAAGAGTCAGTTGTTAAATATTTACCAGCACAATACTGTCCATGGAGAACCCCCCAGGAAGTCCAGACACATCCATCAGTTAATCCCCATGGTAGGATGGTTTTGCTGATGCAATCTTCTAAACGGAGACGTTGAGGAACCAGGTATAGAGGCTTTCTCACATGACCAGTGGTGAAGCTCAGGTCCAAATGTGTCTCCTTACAGTGGGAGGGAAGACAGCTTTTACCAGCAAACCAAGCTCCCCGCACATTAGGTAGTTCTAAACGCCCCCTCTCCGATAGCCCTTCTCACGTTGCAAGTTTGCTGGTGCTGTTGACCTGTGTGGCTTTGTCTCCCTGAGCGGGACTAACTCTGAGTATCAGGGAGCCTGAAAGATGAGAGGCCTACACAGCTACCTGCCTCCCATCTGACATTTGGCCCAAGGCAGTGGGCGTCACCCAGTCTTAACATCTAGCTGCCCTCGCTGGACACAAGGTTCCTTCCTGTTTTGAGCCCGAATCCGTTTGCCTGCAGCTTCCACTCCTTGGGTTTGGCCCAGCCTTCCCCAGAATAAGGCACTGCCCTTTACTACACCACGGCTTTGAAACTGCCGGGGACACTCACTGCGCCCTCGATTCCCACTCGGCCTGGTGGCTGCAGCCAATCTGAGTGGCCTCGTGCCCCAGCTCCCTGTGGCTCACCCCAAATGCTGCCTCTCTGGGACACCTCCATTTCCTCCAGGGCGACTTGAGCACCACCTCTTGATGTCATTGCTGTATATCCTTTCCTCACAGTCATCTGGTTCCACTGCCATTGCTGTCCTGCCTGTCTCCCTGCTGGGACGCATGCCATGGAAAGGTGGTGACTGTCTGTTAGCGCCCGGCATGGTGCCTGGTTCTCCATGAGTATTTGTTGAATGCGTGTCCATACCCCAGTGGTGAGTCAGACAGGCCAGGCCCGTCCTTCAAGGAAATAATGACAGACCGAGACCAGTGCCATGAGGGAAATAAGCACAGTCCTGTGATTTGTTGGGGGGCACACTCCAGACAGAGCGGTCAGGGGAGGCCTCCCTGGAGCTGAGACCTGGAGCTGATGAGCAGCCCGTGGAGAAGGGATGGCCGGAGGGACCAGCCAGCGGGAATCCCTGAGGCAGGAAGGAGCTTGTCCCAGCAGAGGGACAGAAGAGCCCAGCACAGAGCAGAGGAGTGAAGGGGTCATGGTGCGGGGGCCCTCGGAAGAGGTGTGATCGCCTTCCAAGGGCAGGGGAGGCTGCTGAAGGGTGTAGGTGGGAGGGGGCCCGATCCTGCTGTGAAGAGGCCGCTGCAGCAGGAGGGCAGGCTCTTCTCTTCTTGCCTGACTGGCCTGTCGGGAGTGGCCAGAGCCAACTAAGGGCCCCCTGGCACCTAGGCCTCTCTTCTCAGGCCCAGCCTCCCCTCCCCAGGCATCTCAGCCAGACCCTCACCTTTCCCTGGGCCCAACACCAACCTTACACCTCAGTGTGACTTTCAGTCCCCCTTTAAAAGATGTATATTCATTTTTCCATGGCTGTGGTGACAAATTGCCACAAATGTGGTGGTTTAAACTAACACCAATGTGTGATCTTGCAGTTCTGGAGGTCAGAAGTCTCCCATGGGCTCACTGGAGCTATTGAGGTGTCCCCAGGGCTGAGTTCCTTTCTGGAGGCTCTAGGGGAGAAGCCATCTCCTTGCCTTTCCAGCTTCTAGTGGCCACCGCATTCCTGGGTTCATGGCCCCTTCCTCCGTGTTCAGAGCCAGTAATGACCCGTCCCTCACACCCTTCTCCGATCATCATGTCTCTATCTCTGCCTTCAGATGGGAAAGGTTCTTTAATTTTAAGCACTTGTGTGATTAGATTGGGCCCACCTGGGTAATCCTGGCTACTTGTCCCATCTCCAGGTGCTTAACCTGATGCTATCTGCAAAGTCCCCTTGCCAGATAAAGTAACATATCACAGGTGACATGGATTAGGACATGGGCATCTTTGGGGGCCATTATCCTGCACACCACAGGACTCCTAGATCTTAAAGGATCAATCAAATACAGTGTGTGAACTGTCAGGATGTAGATTCAAAAACTGACTTTAAAGGACGTTGTCGAGACTATCAAGGAAATGTTCACATAGGTATTTAGATGATATAAAGGATTTAGAATTAATATTGTTAAGTGTATTAATGGCATGTATCTTTACCTGATATTTGATTTGGAATATTACAGGAAAAACATGGAGTGAGACACCTGAAACAAGATTGGCAAAATAGGCCGGGCACGGTGGCTCACACCTGTATTCCCAGCACTTTGGGAGGCCAAGGTGGGCAGACCACCTGAGGTCAGGAGTTTGAGAACAGCCCGGCCAACATGGTGAAAACCTGTCTCTACTGAAAATATAAAAATCAGCTGGGTGTGGTGGTGCATGCCTGTAATCCCAGCTACTCGGGAAGCAGAAGCAGGAGAATCGCTTGAACCCAGGAGGTGGAGGTTACAGTGAGCCGAGATCGCGCCACTGCACTCCAGCCTGGGCGACAGAGTGAGACTCTGTCTCTAAATAAATAAATAAATAAAAGATTGGCAAAATACTGATAATTCATCTGGGTGATGGATGAGGGAGCTTCAGTGTATTATTATCCTTTGTACTTTTGCAAAGATTTAGAACTTTTATTTTTAAACGTTGAAAAATATAAATAGATAAATATATGTGTAAAATCCGTTGTAAGAGGTTAAGGAGACACATGTGGAACAGAGCTAAGGTCTGTTCTGGCTCCGTCTTTGCTGTCATCCCACCACTAGGATGGCCACCATATGTCCCAGGAAAAACATGAGGCTCACTGCATCCCTCACCCACTGAGAGAACCTGCCTTTACCATCTTTTATGCTGGGGCCTCTATTTCAATAAAACCAATATTCAGAATTAAACAGAACTTCAAAGGTTATCTTGTTTGACCATCACCCCCTCTCCCCAGCCCTCCCACATGCAATCCAGGAATATGCTAAGTGCAGCAAAAGTGATGAAATAACCGTAATGTAAGGTTTTATCAATTGCTTACTCAAACCAAAATGAAATTCCTAAGTAGAGCTGTCTGTGCCCATGTTCAGCAGGAATGCTTCACATTTTTGTTGGAGTTGAATATCAAAGAACCAAGACATCTCAAAGGGACCTTCCCAGCGGTGAGGGGTGAGGGGTGGAGGCAGAACTCAGCCATGATTGCCCTGCAGAGCCAGGCTCCTCTCGGGTGAGAGGTGCTCCGCTCGGGTCCCTCTGGTTCAGGATATGCCACCACCAAGGTCTTAGGCAAAACCCCAATTGTGGAGTCCTCCCAGATAAGGTTTCCCAGGCATCTCCTTTGCAGACCCCAGACTGGCCTGAAGAGGGCAAAACACTTGTTTCAGACCTCAAAGATGATGGATGATTGAGATCTCAAATGACTGACATCTTAGAAAGACAGTAACTATTCTCCATATTCCTTGGAGGTAAATTCTGGGGCAGGAACATTTCTCTCAGACAGATAGATACAACCCAGTCCTGCTTCCTGGGACTTTTTATCCTCTTGCATTTTGGCCGCAGAGCCCAAAGGTGGGGTGGAGGGGTGTGTCAGAGGCGGGGAGAAATATGGAGCGCTACCTGCAGAGAGGAAAGCCAACTGGGGCAAGATGCTGGCTCTGAGAACAGAGAGAACAGAATAAGACCCCTGTCTGCGAGCACCTGTCTTCCCAGGGGAACTTCAGATAGAAGTGGATGGGTCATCAGCTGAGGAATATTTTTTGAGGATGGTCTGTAGACACACTGTGGAGATTTCAAAGAGGGAAGGGGCCCCACCAGCCAAGGATTTCCCAGCTACCTGGGAGACAAGACGCAAACACATCAAAGGCGACTCACAGTTTAGAGAGGCAAATGGCAAGCACTGTTAGGAACCCAGACAGAGATAGGCGGGAAATTAGGGACGTCCACCTGGAGAAGCAGAAGAGAGTGCAGGGGCAAAGGTGTGGAGACAGTGGGCAGACCAACCTCAGCAGGGCAGAAGGTCCAGCAGGGGCATCTCCACACCAGCTGGCCAGGGAGCTTATGGATAACGCTGACATCTGCCAGGTGTTCCTGAGGCTAGGGACTGGTCTCCTGGGTTGGGGTTCACACTCTGGGAAATGGACTGGCACTCAATGAGGTTACAAGGTAGAATGGGGCCAGCCAATAGGGGCCTTGAATGCTGGGCCAAAGATATGGAATGTGATTCCAGGGGTGGGAGTTATTAATGGCTTTTGATTGAGAGAGTGGCTTCATGATAGGGTTCTCTTAGGAAGACCAGTGAGGCAGCAATGGGCTGAAGGAATGAGGAAAAATATAAAGGAAATTGAACTTAAATTAACATGGAGTGAGAAAGGGAGTGTAAAGAATTTCATGACTGGATGTTGGACTCAAGAGAGAAAGATGTGTAATGAAATCCCTCATTTATTAAACACCACTATGGTCAAGGCATTTACCTCTTAAATAATCCGGTGCATTCATGTACCGGATTCAGCTTACACATGATGAAAAAGAGGCTCAGAGAGATAAAATGACTTGCATAAGGACACACAGCTGGTCTGCAGTAAAGCTGGAGTTTTAATCCAGGTATAACAGAGTCCACATAGGAAGCCCTCTCCCTTCCTTGTTCAGGTGACAGGGAGAGTGTATTCGATTTCTCTTGCTGCCTTAACAAATTGCCACAGACCTAGTGGATTAAAACAACACAAATATGTGGTCTTGGAGTTCTGTAGGCCAGAAGTCAGACAGGAATTTCACTGGGCTAAAATCAGGAGTCAGCAGTGCCTTTTTGGAGATTCTACGGGAGAATCCACCTCCTTCCCTTTTTCAGCTTCTAGAGGCCACTCACATTCTTTGTGTTGAGTCAAGGAATGTGAGTAGCCTTCAGAAGCTGAAAGCCCCCTTCCTCCATCTTCAAAACGAGCAACATTGCCTTTCTTGGACCCTTCATCCCTAGCCACATCTTTGTCTCTGACCACAGTCAGGAAATGTTCTCTGATTTTAAGCACTTGTGTCATTGCAGCGGACCCCAGGAGAACCCAAGGCTAACCTTTCCACGTCAACATTCGTACCTTCGTCTCATGTGCAGAGTCCCTTTTTCCATGGGAAGTAACGTGTTCACAGGCGCTGAGGATTAGGACATGGGCATCTGGGGGGCTATGATTCTGCCTGCCACACAGAGTGAGCCTGCCGTGTGGACACGTGCCTCAGCAGCAGGTGGTGTGCCCACAGCTCTGTTTCAGTAAGCCCTGTGACAAAGGGGACTCAAGAGAGAATAAAAAATAATTAAATAGGCCAGGCATAGTGGCTCATGCCTGTAATCCCAACACTTTGGGCAGCTGGGGCGGATGGATCGCTTGAGCCCAGCCTGGCCAACATGGCGAAACCACGTCTCTACTAAAAACACAAAAATTACCCAGGCATAGTGATGCACACCTGTAATCCCAGCTACTCGGGAGGCTGATATCATGCCACTGCACTCCAGCCTGGGCTACAGAGGCAGACTCTGTTAAAAAAAAAAAAAAAAAAAAAAAAAAAAAAAAGGCCGGGCGCGGTGGCTCACGCCTTTAATCCCAGCACTTTGGGAAGCCGAGGTGGACGGATCACAAGGTCAGGAGATCGAGACCATTCTGGCCAACATGGTGAAACCCTGTCTCTACTGAAAAGACAAAAACTTAGCTGGGCATGGTGGTGCATGCCTGTAGTCCCAGCTACTCAGAAGGCTGAGGCAGAAGAATCGCTTGAACCCAGGAGGCAGAGGTTCCAGTTAGCCGAGATTGCACCACCGCACTCCAGCGTGGCAACAGAGCAAGACTCCGTCCCCCGCCCAAAAAAAAAGAAAAAAAAAATTAAATAAAAGACAAAACCCAGAAATTTGAAAAGGAATAATATGAGGAGAACAGCCTGGTTAGAGGAAGGCCTAGTAGTGAGGACAATGCACTCAACGTTTGTTCTAAGCACAGAGCACATTCTGTGCAGTTACTCCTGCTGTCACTTCCCCTCTGCATTGTTGTCAAGGCTAGCAGCTACGCCATCACCCATCTAAGAGCCTGACTGCAGACGTAAAGGTGGTGGCTAGGTCTGTGATTTAAGTGCTCAATTTTAAATGAATTCCCTAAATTCTAGAGTTAAAACACCTGTTCTTCATCTTAGGCAACTGTCTAAAATCTGTGTGTCTCTCCGACCACCTACTCCTCTATTTCTTTTACGACTAACCATCACCTTAGCAGGCAGACACTCCTTTCCGTTCCGAGGGTAAGCCATTTTAGAAAGTACCAATTTTATGGAAATTACCTGAACTGATAGGATTGTGGAAGCATGAATAAAAAGTGCAGGCTATAATGAAATTATTAGAAAACAGGGCAGCAACTGGGTTAATTCAAGCTCAATATAATCCTTTTTTAATGTAAAAGAGTCATATCATTGATTCATCTGAAATGTAATAGACTGAAGAGCCTATTGTAACGTGGTAAGTTTAGAAATATACAAATCTCTTTTTGGTTTCTCTTATTTCATATAAAAAGAGACATGATATTTAATTACAGATCTTTCAAAGAAAGAAAAGGATAACTTAGAAACATTAATATCACATACTTTGGGCAATAAACTTTCAAGCTTATTGAAGAACCTTCTGATTTTTCAGTTATTTTGATGATTTAATACAAGATTCAGTATCAGAGATTGTTGGGATGAGAAATTAGGAAAATACTCAACTGCAGATGAAGACATTTACATTTGAAACCTCTCATTTCCTTGTGAAAGGACATGGATTTAATTAACTGCATATATGACTACTGTGTGCATTCTGAGGTGAATCTAGCCATTAGATCAGCTCCCAGGAGTTCAACATGAACAAGCTTTTCAGGGAGAAAAGGCAAAACAAACCCAACTTTGAATACTTCAGAAATGAAGGCCACATTTAGACATGTTTGGTTACCATCAACTTTAATGGAAACTACTTGTCTATTTCTGGGAACCAGAATATGACCTCGGTGGGGAAAGACTGAAGTGGAAAAAGAGAAAATAAAAAGATCCATTGGGCATGAATGCTCAGAGACTCCACAAAGAACTACGTGTCACAAGGGGATAAGTCCATATTTTGCTAATGAAGACTGCCGTTATCTCTCAGAGAATGGCCAAATGCTGCTACGTTGTCGTTACAAACTGTTTAATCCTGAAGAAGGAAGCAGGGCTGGTTTCAACATATTTGCAAATTGCTAATTGACAAGAGGAAAGTTAGAAATTACAGAAATGACTGGACCCACCTCCGTTCTGTGAGTCCACATGCACACACCCAGGCACGCGCACGCGCAAACCCACGCCAACAAATAGGCATGAAAAGTATCTTATTGGCATCATGTTTCTGGCATTGCTATAACTACGTACAAAACAAGCGATACATGAAATGGTAGCGACATCTGTTCTAAAACCTGTGGGGCTTTACTCACAAAACAGTTGTAAAACCTTTGGGGGACAAAAATATTTCTTGTATCTATGCAGATGCTTTCCTCTAAGGGACAGACACACACACACAGACACACATACACAGTCACATGCAAATGACTGTGTTGACCTGAAAAGACAGGAATAAGGAAAGTAAATGTCATCCACTTCTCTAAAATGCTTCTTTAATTTTTCTTCTTCAAACGAAGCTAAATTTATTGCTTTAGATGTGCCTTTTATTTCTTTTTTTTAAATCCCAGAACATATTGTCATAAAGCTGAATTTAAGATTCCAGTTAGTAGGCTGTGGTAACATACAAGTAGATGCTAAATGTGTTTGTTTTGATTTGCTAGGAAAACATCTTCTGACCTTGGAAATGAAATCATTTAGTTGTCCGTTTGTTTATGGCCAAAGACTTATGGAGCGTTCTGGATACTTGTTAGTGTATCTTTGAAATTCTCTAATCCGTGGCGTGTGGGAAGTTGGATTTGAGCATCACTCAGGATGTTCCTCATTAAGGAACCCAGATTTGTCTCCTTCCCACAACTCCCCAATATTAGTTTACACTTATTACACAGCAAATTGTCCATGCTGAAAGTGAACTGCAGATGGTAGGATTTAAACACCTCATTATCAATTTACCCTCTCAGTAAACATAAAGTTTAGAGCTTGCTTCTTAATCAGGCTTCAAGTATGTTTTCCAAAAGAAGGTTATTTGATTTTTTGTTCACTCCAAAGTGTCTTTTGATATTATGTAGCATATTTATAATGTTTTGAATTTTTAAAGCAACTGGCCTGTAGCAAGTTAACAATTTATTCTGTTAGAATAGTTTCAGCCTGAGGATATTGTTGATTTTACCTTCTTCTGAACAGGTTTGGAGGTATGCAGTAAAACATTTTTGTGGACTGTTAAATTTTAGTGTTTGTTCACAAAGCCACTGCATTATATGTTCTTTGAAATCATCGATCTGATAGCAAAAGTTCATTCTGCTTGCCGACTTCAGTATATACTTGGGTCTCGCTAAAGGTAGTGTGGCTCTTACAGGTATTGGCATGATCCTATTGTGGATGTTTTCCTGTGGCAAGAGAAGCAAACTCATCTCTTTCCATAGCATTCTTTAATCTGTAAAGTGTTGTTTCTGGGAAAATAAGGGGTGATGAAGTGTGGGAGGAGAGCCCCGATTCCTTGAGCTCATGTTGAGCAGGGAGGCAGCCGCTCTGAGGGTTCTGTCCATACCTGTGAGAGGGGTACCTGGTCGGCAGGCCCTGCCCACTCTGTTTTCCTGAACATACTGAGCTTGTTGCTGTCTGTACATCACAGTTAAACCCTTCACCCTTGATTTTTGTTCGCTTCACCTTTGCAATCCCAGTGCCTCTTCTCACTGCAGCATCCTACATGCCACAAGCCCAGCTAAACCCTGGGGCTTTTCCCTCCTGCCAGAAACCACAGGAAAGTAAGAAATGAAAAAGAATTTTCAGAGAAATGGAGGAGGGAACAAGACACTCAGAATGTAAAGAAATGGAGAATCCAGTAGTCTTGTCTGTGGTCATTGGGTAACAAAACCCAAGTAACAAAATAATTACTCTAGTCATTTAGTTTTAGCCAAAATTGCAAGTGTTACAGAAGTGCTATAAGTGAAGCTTCGGAAGTCAACCCAGGGCTGGGAGCGGACTGCCGACGGCAAACTGTGTGCTCCCCGCAAAACAATCCACCCCTTTTCTAGAAGATGGAGATAACTTTATGAGCTTACCTCAAGTAATTATTTGTGAGAAACAATCGAATGAGTATGGAAGAGGTAATGAGTGATTTTGAAATATTAATATTAAAAGAAGCTCTGCTGAAATCGGGTATGTTGAATGTGAGTGGTTTTAAATTTGGTGGAAATAAAGAGACATGAGCCACACCTGTGATCCCAGCACTTTGAAAGGCCGAGGTGGGAAGATTGCTTGAGCTTGGGAGTTTGAGACCAGCCTGGTGACATAGCAGGACTTTGTCTCTACTAAAAATAAAAAAAAAAAAATTAGCCACGTATGGTGGTACCTGCCTGTAGTCCCAGCTACTTGAGAGGCTGAAGTGGGAGAATCGCTTGAGCTTGGGAGGTGTAGGCTGCAGCAAGCCGTGATCACAGCACTGCACTCCAGCCTGAGCAACAGAGTGAGACTCTGTCTCAAAAAAGAAAAAAAAAAAAAAAAAAAAAAGAGACCTGAGCAAGAGTATAGGTTGGTTTCAAATCTCTGCTCTGCCCTTTACTAGCTGTGTGACCTTAAGTAGGTTACTGAATCCTCTGAGCCTCGGTTTCCTTATGGGTAGGAACTATCTCACAAGGGCTGTGATAATAACTCAGGTCATGGCAGGTAAAGGGCCAGACCCATGACAATGGCGGGGTGATGTTCATCAAATGGTAGCTATTACTGTTTACGTAGGTTAAGATAAATCGGTCACCACTGCCTCTTATAAATTGAAAAGAAATCCCCCTCATACTTATAAGCTATTGTATTCACGGTTATCAGTGAGATGTGGGTTGAGTTATCTGATCAGGTAGATAAGGGACTGCCCCTTGGAAGCCTTTAAGCATACCTGTGGAGGAGAGCAGTCACGCAAGAATTCTGAAAATCCGTTCGTGGCATCAGGTGAGAGAGCACGCCGCCATTCCAGACTCTAGGACATTCTTGGAGGGATGACGATCGTTTTGACAGCACACGGGGGACCTGCCTGGCATGTGGATAAAATCATCCAGGAGATTTTGCAAGAGCTAAAACACCGAAGCTGCTCCCTGAGACCTGGCCTTTGTCTCAAATATGCAGCTCTCTTCAGATGGAAGAGATCAGGTGCCGTGGGTCCTGGACTGGGCGAAGCAGGTCATTTGGTTCTGGTATTCAGGCCACACTAAGAACCAAGTATTCCCAAGGTACCTAGTTAAAACAGGCTACAAGTAGCCTAAAAACGATGTCTTGAAAGATTTTTTAAAAATTGTTTTTAGTTGTTGTTTTGCCCTTGCTAGGAATAAAACAGGACTGAGAAGCCCCAGAGCTCTTAGGAACCCCATTCAGCAGTATCGCATTGCAAAGTTCCATTTCCTGGCTCTCAGTAGCCCTCTGTGATAGTGCTTTTGGGATCCAGCACTGCTACATCTGGATATTTACCTAAAACATTTGAAATCTGTATGTCAAGAGATATTTGCACCCTCATATTTATTGCAACAATATTCACAATAGCAAAGATGTGGAATCAACCTAAATGTCCATTAAAGGATGAATGGATAAAGAAAATGTGGTAGATAGACACAATGGAATACTAGTCAGCTTTTAAAAAGGAAGAAATTATGTCATCTGCAACAACATGGATAGAACTGGAGAACATTATGCTAAGTGAAATATGCCAAACATGGACAAATACCACATGTTCTCACTTACATGTGGGATATAAAACAATTGAACTCACAGAAGCAGAGAGTACAGGGGTGGGTACAGAGGCTGGGGGGAGGTGGAATGGGAAGATGGTAGTCAAAGGGTACCAAGTCTCAGTTAGATAAAAAGGATAAAGTTTGATTTTTTTGGACATCTGCACAATGTGGTGAATATAGCTACTAGTTGAGTACTGTACATTTCGATATTGCTCTGAGAGTATATTTCAAATGTTCTCATCACGGAAAATGTTAAATAATTTATCATTATGTTACAAAAAATAATAAAATTTCAAATGTAATTGTCCACTTTGGAAAAAATTCATAAATTTCAGAATTTAGGCCAATAATTCACATTTTAATGGATCAGAAGAAAAAATAGCTGGTCATTTGTTCAAATTGTTGAATATACAAAAAACTCCAAGTTCATGTGCCCACTCCATGAAATTGGGAATATCTGGAAAAAGGTCTGGCATGGATTGGTCCTTGGATCCTACAAGTGAGTGAGCCTGGCCTTCAGTGCCCCACGCGCATGTGTGAGGTGGGACAGCAGGCCCCGGTTGAGGGACACAGCCCGTGGGCACGTGCACTGCCCTCAGCATAGCCGCCTCAGCATTTCAGGACTTAAAAGGACCTGAGAGTCACTGAATCAAAGCTCCATGAGAGTCAAATTCCTCTGTAAATTCCTTTCTTGCAGGGAGGGTGGGGAAAACTGTCCAAACCTCAGTCTTTTGAGGGTGAGTTTAATTTTTGAAAACAGCAAAACTTCAGACAAAGCCAACTCTAGTGAAGAAAGTCAAAACCAGGATGAACACATTAAAATAAGGTGGGGTCAAAAGATGACAAAACTGGTTTGCTTCTCTGACCCACAAAATGGTTCTGAGAGGTAGTTCCAGAAGCACCTAGAGTAACACCCTCCTCCCACTGCTGCTGCCAGCACGACCTCTCCAAGGGTGGATGGAGAGCTCATATTAACATCTTTAAGGCTGGGCGTGGTGGCTCACACCTGTAATCCCAGCACTTTGGGAAGCTGAGGCAGGCAGATCACCTCAGGTCAGGAGTTTGAGACCAGCCTGACCAACATGGAGAAACCCTGTCTCTACTAAAAACACAAAAGTAACCTGGCATGGCGGTGCACGCCTGTAATACCAGCTACTCGGGAGGCTGAGGCAGGAGAATCGCTTGAACCCAGGAGGCGGAGGTTGCAGTGAGCCAAGATCACACCATTGCACTCCAGCCTGGGCAACAAGAGTGAAACTCCATCTAAAAAAAAAAAAAAAAAAAAAAAATCTTTAAAAATGGGCATCATCTTTGGCTCAGAAATGCAATTTTAGGAATTTATCATAAGGAAAGTATTGAGATGATACACAAAGATTGAACTAATAGGAAGTTTGGTGCAGTGTTGATCACAGCTTAAAAATTTGAACTGGTCTAAATGTCCAACAGTAGGACTGGCTAAACCTACAAGGACATATAAAGTCGACAGGATACTGTGCAGTCATGAGAAATGATGCTATCAAAATGTTTCTGTTGATACAGAAAACTGCACACATTCAATGAAAAGAGCACACAACAGATGAGTGGACAAAAGCCAGGACATATGTACCCAATGGAATACTACTTAGCCATAAAAAAGAATGAAATCCTGTCATTTATGGCCATGTGGATGGAACTGGGTGAACATTAAGTGAAATGAGCAGGGCACAGAAAGTTAAACACCACTTGTTCTTGCTCATTTGTGGAAGCTAAAAAAGTTTATCTTATAGAAGTAAAAAGTAGAGCAGAGGATATTAGAGGCTAGGAAGGGTAGGGGGAAGAGAGGGATAGGGAGAAATTTATTAAAGGATACAAAATTATAGCTAGATATGAGGAATAAGTTCTAGTGCTCTATACCACTGTAGAATTACTATAATTAACAATAATATGTTACATAGTTTCAAACAGCTAGAAGGAGAATATTGTATGAACCCAACAAAAAGGAATGATAAATGTTTGAGATGATGGATGTACTAATTACCTTGATCTGATCACTATGCATTATGTGTATTGCAACATTGTTACATACCCCATGAATGTGTACAATTATTATTTATCAATGGAAAAAAAAAAAAGCGGGTTACCTACAGTGTTAAGATATGATCCAGGCTAAAGTTTGTAGATCATAACTTGATCTACATGGGGAGAGGATAGAAAGTGATATGGAGGCTGGAGGCAGAGGCTCATGCCTGTAATCCCAATACTTTGGGAGGCTGAGGCGGGTGGGTCACTTGAGGCCAGGAGTTCAAGACCAGCCTGCAACCCTGTATCTACTAAAAGCACAAACATTAGCTGGGCATGGTGGCTCACACCTGTAATCCCAGGTACTCGGGAGGCTGAGGTACAAGAATTGCTTGAACCCAGGAGGTGGAGGTTGCAGTGAGTCAAGATCACACCACTGCACTCCAGCCTGGGTGACAGAGTGAAACTCCGTCTCAAAAAAAAAAAGAGAAAAAACAAAAGCAAGTGATATGGAAAGACATGCGCCAAATTGTGAATGGTGAGCAGGATTGTGGATATTTTTTACATTCTTTTAGCTTGTCTATATATTCTGACTTTTCTGTAACAAAAAACTATTTTTATAACAAAAAATAATACAGGGAAACGCGAGAGAGAGAGAGAGAGATTCCGCTATCCTTAAAGAGAAACTATGAGGTCCCGGTATAGTTTGCTGGAGCTGCTGTAGTAAAGTACTACAAATTGAGTGGCTTCATCAACAGAAGTGTATTGTCTCACAGTTCTGGGGGGCTAGAAGTTCAACAGCAAGATGCTGGCAGGGCTGGTTCCTTCTGAAGGCTGTGAGGGAGAATCTGTTCCTGGCCCCTCTCCTCACTTCGGGTGCTTTGCTGGCAATCTTTGGTGTTTCTTGGCTGCTGCGGCATCACTCCAGCCCCTGCCATCATCTTACATGGCATTCTCCCTGTGTGGGTCTGTGTTCCAGTTTTCTTTTTTTATAAGGATACCAGTTATATTGGATCAGGGACCTACCCTACTCCAGTGTGACCTCATCTTAACGAATTACATCTGTACTAACCCTATTTTTAAATAAGGCCACATTCTGAGATATTGGGGGTTAGGACTTCAACATATGAATTTGGGGGAAGAGCACAATTCGACCTATAACAGTACCCAGGGAAATGGCCACACGGCTCCTACCCCACTGAAGTTAACGCCTACCTCCCACCACAACCCACCTGGCTGTTGTCTAGCATGAGCACGGGCCAGGATCAGGAGCTATGGGGTGGCATCACTGACCTTCTCCCTGTAGTGCTCCAGGTCCAAAGAGCTTATGATGATTACTGAGACTTGGGCACCACATCCTCCCTGTTTTGGGATGCCCGGGCCACGGCTGCAGATCTGTGTGGGCACTCACATTAGCACCTCTGACCTAGGAAGCCCGGTTTAAAGATTCGAAAGGAAGGAGTAATCTAAAGAAAAAGAAAGGACACATGCCAACTTTTGCTTGGATATAGGAGTTGTGATTAAAAAGCAACAATAGAAAAACAAGAGAGAAGAAAGAAAAAAGTATTATGAATATTACACATTAAATCCCACACATGGATGTTTATAGCAGTTTTATTCATAATTGCCAAAAACTGGAAACAATCAAGATGTCCTTCAATAAGTGAATGGGCAAACAAACTGTGGTACGTCCATGCGATGGGACATTATTCAGCAGTAAAAAGGAGCTATGAAGCTCATTTATGAAAAGCCATATCATTCACAAGACAGAGGGGCCAGGTGCAGTGGCTCACGCCTGTATCCCAGCACTATGGGAGGCTGAGGTGGGTGGATCACCTGAGGTAAGGAGTTTGAGACCAACATGGCCAACATGGCATGGCCAACATGGTGAAGCCCCATCTCTACTAAAAATACAAAAATTAGCTGGGCGTGGTGGTACACGCCTGTAATCCCAGCTACTTGGGAGGCTGAGGCAGTAGAATCGCTTGAACCCAGTAGGCAGAGGTTGCAGTGAGCCCAGATTGTGCCACTGCACTCCAGCCTGGGTGACAGAGCAAGACTCAGTCGCAAAAGAAAAAAAAAAAAAAAAATAGAGGAGCTTCAAATATACATTGCTAAGTGAAAAAGCCAATCTGAAAAGGTGACATATTGTCTGATCCCAACTACTATATGGCAAAACTGTAGCGATGGTAAAAAGATTGCTGGTTGCCAGGGGGCTGGTGGGAATGGGGGGAGGTGAATAGGTGGGGCACAGAGGATTTTTAGGGCTGTGGAACTATTTTGTATAATACTCTAATGGTGGATACATGCCATTAGACATTTGTTGAAACCCATAGAATGTACCACACAGAGTGAACCCATATGTAAACTGTGGACTTCAGTTAATGATAAGCTATCAATATTTGTTTATCAGCTATAACAAATGTGCCACACCAATGCAAGATGTTAATGATTGGGGAAACTGTATTTAGGGGAGGGAAGAATATGGGAACTCTGTGTACTACCTGCCCAAGTTTTCTGTAAGCCTCACAAGACTATTAACTAAAAAAAAAAATCACACCTCCAAAATATATTCTGAATAAAGAAATTTAAAGGAAATCATACACTTAGCTACCCTAAAGGAGCTCTTGGCAGATAAAAGTTTGGGAAAGTGCCAAGAACTAGCTTGTTTTCAAAGGCAGCTGAGAAGACACAGATGCCCCAAGTGTGACCCAGCGGGATGCCCCAGGATGAAAACAGCCCTGCCTGCTCACACCCATCTCAGACTCAACAGAGCCCTTCCAATCTCGCTCAGCAGTGGCGGGCTTGGAGGAGGGGAGGTAGACCCAAATTCTTACTCAAAGAAATAACAGTTTGGAACATGCACAAGAGTGTCAACAAGTTATGTAGATCTTATCAGCATGGCATTTTTGGTGCCTCCCAGCTATCCAGCAAGGCTCCACCAGCCTGTTCACACCCTGCGGCTTCCCACGCACCCGAGCCTATCAACACCTCGGAGGCTCTGCCCAGCAGGCCTGCCTCCCCAGGGCACGACCAGCCCAAACTTTCTCTCCATCCTCATTCTCTCAGGATCCCATCGTACCATCCATCCCCTCGGTCTGCACGAGAACCTGCTGTCCATTCCTCTGCGGACATTCTGTGCCTTGACTGGGGCTACATGTCTATAAATTTAAACAATACCTTTATGCTCACTTTGGAAAGAATACTCAAGGTGGAAAATTTGGATGTCACACCCGAGGGAAGAGAATGTGTAGTTTCAGTAACGTGAGAAATTATGCAAAGTCACCATGGAAGTATTTTAAGCTTATACGAGGTGTTTCCATGTTTGCAGATAAAACATCACGATTTTGCAAAACTGTGGAGAAGGGATAAGGCAGGAGACTGAAAGCCCTTGTAGTTCTGGTTATGTATATACGCTGCTGCCTGATCATGCAGAATTTCTAGTGTACTTTTGTTAAACAATGCAAAAAAAAATTTACTTAGACTGATGAAAATGAGAGTCTTTCAGCTTTCTTTCACAGTTACTTGTTCATTACACTGAAGTCAGTGAATGGCTCTCTGTGTTTGTTTTCATTCTTAGGCAGCCTTAAGTGCCTTGAAACAATTTTCTGAACAAGGACTGGATCCAATCGACGGAGCAATGAATATTGAAAAAGGTTCTCTTGAAAAGTGAGTAACTCCCGTCAGTATTCTCACACTTTTCATTGTAACTGTACAAAAGATAAGGCATAGATAATAATGTTTTAAAAAGTCAAGACAATAGTATCTACATCTTACACAATTATTAGTAATATAATTAAATGTAAAGAAATGAAAACCAGTACATATGACCATACGCATCTCCTGTAATATTTTTGTGAAAGTTTTAACCTACTAATTGATCGTTGATTTTGCATCTCTTTGCCTTTGTTGGAAATATTTGTGTATTGTCCTGACTGTAGAGACTTGTAAAACTTACAAAAGATTGTTTTTCACTTCATAATGTAGAGCATTGTCTGGCTAAGCCATTTTCAGAGGTAAAAGTTTTCACTCACATTCCTGCTAAGTTGTGGGCAAAGCGGAGAGAAAAGAAAAAGAAGTTGAGAGGAGGCGCCCCTCCCCTTGGCTGTGTTTGGTTTTTCGTATTGTTTTCTATGCAACACCAGCACACGTTGCCACAAAAGTGTGACTCCCAAGGGCTACAAAGGCAAAAATGCAGCTATCATAATTATTTCTGAAATCCAGTTCGTAGCTTTGTTTTAATGAGATGTGAACAGAAGGTCTCATCAAAGAGACTGAATTTGGGGTCTCTCCAGAGACTCAATTTATACTGAAAAAAAGGAAAGCGGTTATATTTATACAGTAGAATTCAAACTCTTTCCAAGCAGTAATAATAGCAGGTAGGATCTCAGAGCACATGCAGGAGATAACATTTTTAGGTTTAAAAGAAAATAAAAATAGTCAACCGAGAAAGTGAAAACCAGATACACTGATCCTACAGTTAAATGAGCATTACCAAAAAAAAATTAATAAGAAAAAACAGCATTTGGTCATTAATATCTAGAAGGTGAGAGCGTGAGAAGAAAACATTTGGTAAACAGACGTGGCGTTTTAAGTTGTCTATAGATTGGCAACCATTTATAAGTTAATTTAATCAAAAACATTTCCACATGATCTCATCAGTAGACTATCTGAACATAAATATTGTTGTTTCACTTTAAAATGTCACTTTTGTGGTGACCTTTGAATCCTCTGTGCCATCTGCTAATAAACATGTCTGAAGATGTGCAACCCCAGGCCTTCAGCTCTTGTTAATGTATTAATCTTTCAGACAAGCCAAGCATCTGAGAGAGAAAGCGGACAATAACCAGGCACCCCCGGGCTCCATCGCTCAGGACTGCAAGAAATCAAACTCGGCCGTCTAGCAGCTCCCAGAACCTGCGGCTGCCACCGCATCCTTATAAACCTGTCAGCACGCATGAGGGTGTCTGTGTTCAGGGAAATGAATGACTAATACCATTATTTGAGTCTTATGTGAAGACAACACTATTCTAACACAAGAGATAATATACATGGTACTGTTTATTCAACTGGGGGAAAATAAAACTTTGAGCATTTCCCTTGGAACTCGAGATCAGATCATAACTCATTTGCCCAGAGGCAGCAGAAATCTGATCCTGCTACTGGAGCTTAAAATAACAAGTAAAGAAAAGTGTTAGAAACAAAGCTAAAATTTTAACATGATTAATAATAGAGAAGTTGGGTTTGGTTCTGTTGTTACGATTGTTTTGTCGTGGTGCTTGTGTTCAGTTATATTCTCTCTCTCTCTCATTTTAAATAATGCTTGACAATTCGAAAATGAACCAATGATGTGCTGTGGAATGTGATGGTTGTCTTCATATAGAGTCACATGGTTTCTCTTTTTATGCAGATATTTATAATCTTCATCCTATATCAGTAGGAATAACTATACGGTGCACTACAAAAAAGATGTATGCAAACAAACATGTTTTAAATCAGGTCAGATATTTGATGAAAAATATACGAACTAATGTTAGGAGCAAGTAGTTTCAACATACTCCAGGAACTGAGAAACAAAACAAAGCAATTGTGGGTTTTGAGCTCCATATACTCTTAGCAAGTAAGGGGGCGTCTTGCCCCTATATATCATTTTCCCGGATTCCACTCCCCGTTGTGGGAATCGCGCCCACCCCCATCCGTGTGTTGTAGCCACTCACGGTTTGCATCAAGAGTGTTTTTTGTAACTGCCTCTGGACTTGGGACAGTGAGTAGAATCAAAAATAAATAATGTACGTGGCGGGGAAAGGAAAAACCTGTTGGAGTTGCTTCCAGCCAGCCACGCTCCGGGCCAGCATGTTGGAATCCAGCGTGGAGCAAATGCAGTAAAAATGTGGTTGGTTTCTGTGTGAAGCGCTGCTGTTGTTCTTTCGTTCTCTCACGCTCATCTTTTAAATATCACCTCCGTGAAACCCATCCGAAAGGCCACCACCCGGCCTAGTCACCCTGCCCAGCAGTGGGATTAGAGAACGGATAGGCTGTACCTGCGAAACTGCAGAGCCGCCTCCTGGGTGACTCGGGCCGGGTTCCTGGCCAGCGTCATCGCATTGTTCAGGCTTTCTCCTTATTGATTTGCAAACGTTGTGCAATGAGAAAACACTATATGGTCTAACTGCTCGACTCAACATGACAATAGGAATATAATTATGTAAGATTTCACAAGCAAAACCACCACAAATCATGATCTGGCTGACTCACACGCGACTGGAGAATAAACAAACAGCAACATAAGGAAATAACTCTAGGGTTGTTTTTAATGATTCCCATGTGGGGAAGTCCGTCAGTATTGGGAGGGCTGGGTGCCCTTTGAGGAAATAGGTTATGTTACATAAACCTGAGTCCTTGCGAAAAAAGCAGCACATTTGTAAAGTTGGAGCTCACAAAGGTAAACTGGATGGAAACACAGTCCTGCTGCCTGACACCAGGGCTCAGAGGGCCCTAAATCATTCCCTTTGAAGGGCATAGGCCTTTCCTTCTGCTAGGCCTTCGCCCCCTGAGGTTTAGACCCTCAGATGGGGCAAGGGACTGCTTCAGGCAGGATCACTGAAGTGGGTCTTCAGTTTACCCAATGCAATAAGCATAGGCTCCCTCTGGCAGCCCACATCGAACTACACCAAGGCTGTCAGGTCTGTAGGAGAGCAATGAGCTCCGGGAACAAACACAGCTAATCAGTTCTCACGACCCAAGTACCTAAAGGACTTAACTCTTGAGCTGTCTGACACAGCTTATCCTTAGATAAGTCATCCTTAGAGCCAGTATATCCATGAATACAGCCATGGTGGTGGGGGCGAGGGAATGGAAATTTGCATAGGAGCTCAAGCTTAGTAATAGCTTATTAATTCAAAATCCCATCCTCTCTACCTGCTCACAGAGCCCAGGAAGGCCTTCGGGTATTTTCTCCTGCACAGCAGCACTTCCTGGGAACCGCCTGGGTTTTCTTTGGGTTGAATTACCAATGCAGATGATGGGTGGCCTGCAGTTGTTGGCAGGGACCCGCTGCAATGCTCAGTTCCAAAGAGCAATGTTATATATCATTAGAGGGGAAACCATTAAGTAGATTTATTGAAAGTATGTTTCTTTGGCACAAGGAGATCTTTTTGATGAAAAATGGAACTCATTATTCTCTAAAGGACACAGATTGACTTATCTCCTTTATCAATTACAGTGTCTGCTTTCAGCTTTTCTCAATCAAAGCAATGGGCTTTGTAGTCGCTTTCCAGAGCTGAGGCCAATGTGTTTTATGAAAAAGGTTTATTTTTACATTTTAATTGGAAATATAATATTGCACTTTGGAACTCTGACCATCCTTTCCAGGACAACTTGCCAGAGATCAGTGGTGAGACATCACCCGTCAGCCTGTGACAGACATCCCTCCCCTTTCCTGGGGTGACCCCTCTGATAAGCTGTCCTAGCATTCTTCTCCCCAGAAAACATGCCTAATAGTGATTCTTTTTGACAGCTTCAACCAATTTCCTGTACCATAAAATAAAAATAGCTTAATGTAAAACTTACCTTATTATACAGAGGTTTTCAGGACTCCTAGGGACTTTGGAAACGTGGTCCAGACCAACTGACTGGTACTTAAATCTTGCTGCAGGTGGGTTATCACTGCAATCGCCTAAAGTTTGTTTTGTACCTTTTAATTTCCAAAGGCTACCTCTTACCACTCTGACCAAGAATGATAGAGAACCTAACACTTTTGTACACAGAGCTGACAAGCTGTTAATTGCATAATCCTGTGTGAATTTATCTTTGAGCTGCCCATAGCCTGACCCATCGTGATATAGGCACCAGATCAATGTAGAAATCATACATTGAATAAATGGACGAATGGATGATTTATCACTCAACACCCATTGAAGAAAGAAAGGTTAAATCTCACTGTTTCTTTACATGACACAGAGGCAGGCACCCATGACAATGGTGTTGCTGTTGGTCAGATATTATATTTGCAATCCAAGAGGAACCATGACATTTTTTAATCAAGAACATGGCAAGTCCAAAAAGCTCTCACTTCAGAGGACTTTGGACCCATGGAACCATCCTTCTCCTGTATTCCCATTTCTGTATTTATATTCCTTCCATCAGCTGGCAGATTTCATTCTAATCCCAGATACATTCCACTGTTTCCACAGTCACATGTGCATAGCTTCGTGAGGAGGGACTTTGTAATATCTGAGTCAAAACAGAGACTGCCTTAGACCTGATCAAACCCAACTGTCTATTTCTGGCAGACACTACCCAAGTTCCATCTCACCTTGCCAAGACTTGTTTAAAAGTTACCATGTTGAGGAAGCTTTCTTCTTATGTCCCAACCTCTTAACAGAAGTAAGAGCTTCCTTGACTGTATTCCCAGCACACTCTGATGTGTGCTGGAAATTCAGAAAATAAACAAACAAACAAAACAACTTCACTGTAAGGAAGCCACGCTAGCAACTGGGAAAGACAGACAGATAAGGAGATGAGCCTGGATAACTGAGCCTTCTGTACTTAGAGTCACTGCACTGTAGTAGTTGTTCACCTCCTTGGCTCTTTGGGTCAGTCACATTCATTCCCTCATTTACTCTACCATGCTTTGGGCACCATGCTATTTATTCTGGTGACACTATCATATAAGCCAGTTCTGCTTTCGTGGAAATTATACTCGAGTGGTAATCTCTCACTGCCACCCACAGTCCAAATATCCATGGACCCCCTCTCCCCACATATACATATATTAGGTTTAAAGCTCTTTAAGCTCACCAACACTCAGAAGACCAATCAACCTAATTTATTCCTCACCATATCTCCTGACCCAGGAACAATGCCCACCTTAATTCAATAAGTACTCAATAAATGTTTGTTGAATAGATGAATGACCCCAAAAACTCTGCCTGATAGATCTGCCCATCTAACTGCATCAACGTTGACTGGCATGCATGGACAGAGAAATCTGGCCTCCTGGGCAGAGCCTCCTGCCTGGGTGAAAGCTTCTAGTTCTAGTTCTGTTAGTGTGTAGCCTTGCTGATGTCATTTAGCATCTTCAAGTTTCAGCTTTTCAAGCAAAAATTGGAGATAAGAATATGCAGGACTATATGGACTCTTTTTAAAAGTGCACAAGTTGTGAATGTAAATACAATACTTCAATCAAAGTAAATGAGTATTAGGGAAAGAGTAATGGTCTACGAGTCAAGTCTAGGGGCCTAATGGTTCGGACACAGATGTGACCTTGGCAAGGGATGTGGCCTTCCTGGGCCTCAGTTTCCACGTGTGTTAAATGACGGCCCCTAAAAGCACTGCAGCTCTAGACCAATCTTCCTGTTAGTAATTCTGTTAGTACCTCTATAGTAGTATGCTTATATTTAAATTTTGTCTCTAATACATGTGATTTTTAATCAAATACCTGGAAGGAAAATATCACTCTTATATCAGTCAGGATTCTTTTGATTGCAAGTTATAAAAACCTATTCAAACCAGCAAGGAGAAATGTATTATAAAGCCCGAGGGATGCTTCACAGAACCTATGGGCAAAAATGTAGAAAGGAACTGGGGCCAGGAAGTGGAAGGCTGTGGGCAAACCTGGAAGTTCTCTCTCAGTTCCGCATGCTCTCTCCTTCTCCCTCTCTGTCTCTCTGTAAACTAGCCCTGTTTCTCAAGTACACACATCGGAGAACACGGTTACCAATAGAACCCAAGTTTGCAGCCACCTGAAGAAACATCAAATGTCCCTCTTGATTTCATTCCCATTGTCTTAGGAAGGAGCCACTGACTGACCCATCTTGAACCAGGCGTTCACTCCAGCCCACATTGCACAAATATGGCTGCCCCAAGCTTACCCTTATGGGGCATGGTGGAGTAATCATCAGAGAAGAGATAATCACTGTTTTGGGAGACAACCCAATAAATATCTGCCTCAGCTACTCCCCACAGTTTTCAGAGGGCAAAGCTCATTATAACCACGTGCTAATTCTTATTTTCAACATTAACAGTGAAGCTTAAATAGCTGAATTACTTCTCCCAAATATCATAGATTGCTCTCAGGTGTGCGAAGCCTGTAGTATTTTTGTCTGGTTTTGTTTAATCCTTTCAGTCTTTAGTTTCAAGGGTCTGATGAACCACAGAACTATCCTGAATGAGTCATAAAATTACCTAGAATAAGAACTGAGATTTTTCCAGAGATCTCAAATTAGTATATTTTTAAAAAGCCTCATTTCCTCAGGCGCACAGGGATAATGAGAAGCATAGGCAGCGGAGTGGTTGTTCATCCTCAGTGATGTCTACAGACCCAAAGACCAAAGGCCACTTCCCTGCTTTGTTAGACTGAGTGGATTTTAACTGTAAGGGACTTTCTGATTCTTACAACTGAGGTTGGGAGAAACAGAGGCAAACTTGATCTAATTCTCTTTCAAATTTCGCTCATAAGTTTTCAGAAGAGCCCAAAGAAGAAGGGACACTTGGTTATTTGAGGTGATGGAAGGAGGCAGATGATAGAAAGAATCAGAAATTTGGATTGAAAACTGGAATGGATGAGGAAGCCAAGATCCACCAGAGCCAGGCACGGTGGCTCACGCCTGTAATCCCAGTACTTTGGGAGACTGAAGCAGATGGATCACCTGAGGTCAGGAGTTCAAGCCCAGCCTGACCAACATGGTGAAACCTCGTCTCTACTAAAAATACAAAAATTAGCCCAGCGTGGTGGCGCATGCCTGTAATCCCAGCTACTCCAGAGGCTGAGGCAGGAGAATTGCTTGAACCTGGGAGGTGGAGGTTGCAGTGAGCCGAGATCACACCATTGTGCTCCCACCTGGGCAACAAGAGTAAAACTCAGTCTCAAGAAAAAAAAAAAAAAGTACTGGAAAAGAACGAGGAAAAAGGAAGCTCTGGATAAGGTGTCTGTGATGGGAGCAGACTAAGTGTTCCCTACAGGTAAGTCTTTAAAGTCTTTAAATGCCTTCTCCTTAGCTCAGGAATGAGCAGTCAAAATCTTCCATTTCCTCTTGAGCCTGCCACAGAATCTCCTACATGGGTAGTAATTTTCCAGAGTGGTGTTTGGCCACTAGTCCTTCCTAATTTTCTGAGTACAGGGGAGGGAACTAGATCCCACTTCACCAACTCAAGGTAATGAATAAACTTCCATCTTTGGCAAAGACCAGGCCTGGATATGAAGTCTGAGGAGAATCCAGCCAATGGGTCATCTCTGACATCAGGGAAAGTCAGCACCTTTAATTTTTTTTTTTTTTTTTTTTTTTTTGGTCTGGAACCAGAGTTGCTTCCACAGTCATCACAACATAATGTGCAACAGCTGTGTGCCTTCAGCTCCACTGCAGCTACTCCCTCTGTGTTAGGAAGAGAAGAGACGACTAGCCTGGCTAGTCTGGCTAAGCATATCTTGCCATCTAGTTTCCAAACTTCACCAAATTCTAATCTATCAGTGAGTCAGCAAATATGAATTGAGTCTCCATCCTTGAATTAGTCACTGTGAGGAACCAAATGAAGCCTGAAGTAAGGTCTCTACCCTCAAAGGCTTCTGGTTCAACTGGGAGATGAAATAGGAACCAGATATGGAGAGAAAATGCAAGAAGCTAGAAATAGATGCACTTCAATAGGAATTGATTTCAGCATCTCCTGCTTCTCATAAACCTCATGGGGACACTTGGGCCAATCACCCAGGCTTTCATATAGAAAAGAGTGTCCAGGCCGGACATGGTGACACATGCCTGTAATCCCAATACTTTGGGAGACCAAGGTGGGGATGATTGATTGAGCCCAGGAGTTCAAGACCAGCCTGGGCCACATGGAGAAACCCCGTCTCTGCAAAAAATACAAAAATTATCCAGGCATGGTGGTGCACACCTGTAGGCCCAGCTACTCGAGAGGCTAAGGTGGGAGGACTGCTTGAGCCCAGGAGATGGAGGTTGCAATGAGCTGAGATCGCACCACTGCACTCCAGCTTCCGTGACAGAGTGAGACCCTGTCTAAAAAATAGTAATAGAATGTCTACCAAGACTCCTGCTTTTTCTAATCTGTGACCTGGGCTGACCAACCTAATACAACGAAAGTGCTATAGGAATCCAGTTCGCAGGTTTCCTTTTTCTGGAGTAAATACCTGTGACAGTTGAGGTTTTATGAGCCAACATCCCCCCTACAACACCACTTTCACCACCAACAACCTTTCCAACTACTGATGCATAGTCCTTATTCACCTTGCACCACAAAAGCAGTGTTGGGTATTGTTAAGAGTTGGATTCCAGAATCAGACTGCCTAGATTCAGCTCCTGGCTTTCCCTCTAACTCACTCTATGGGCTTAGTAAGTTACCTTCACTTCTCCAAGCCTCGCTCCCTTCAGCTCTAAAATGAGGATAGCAGTGTTGTTACGTTGACTCAGTAAGTTAATTTTATGAGTTAATATATCTAAAGTGTTTTGAACTGTATGTGGCACAGGTAAGTATTCAATAAACATAAGTTATAATTGACCAAAAGCCAATCAATGAATTAGTCAATAATTATTGATCAACGACTGTGTGCTAGAACCAGGTGCTAAGAAGAGAAAGGGGCAGAGATGAATAAGGCACAGCTGCTTTGCATCATGGAATTTTGGTTTCTTAAAGACAATCATAAAACACGCATACAAGTAATGGCCAGGTGCAGTGGCTCACACCTGTAATCCCAGCACTTTAGGAGGCCAAGGTGGTTGGATTACCTGAGGTCAGGAGTTCAACACCAGCATGGCCAACATGGTGAAACCCTGTCTCGACTAAAAATACAAAAAATTAACTAGGCATGGTGGCAGGCGCCTGTAATCCCAGCTGCTCGGGAGGCTGAGGCAGGAGAATCGCTTGAACCCAGGAAGTAGAGGTTGCAGTGAGCCAAGATCATACCATTGCACTGCACCCTGGGTGATAAGAGCAAAACTCCATCTTAATAATAATAATAAGAACCACACATACAAGCAAGTATTACCCCAAACTGAATGATTTCAGGCCCAGAATAGGGAGCAACGGCAGGAGAGTCCTGTGAGCCACCCAGACCCTAGGATCATCTTTGAGATGCCTTCTCCATACCTGTGACCCCAAGTCCCTCTTGAGCTTGGTTTGATGAGAAAGATGCATGAGTCAGATACTATTTCTGAAAAAGGGATTACACATTCCCCACACACCTCCTGCTGCACCTCCTGACCTAGGCTCCCAGGGGAGCCAGGGGAAGCTGGGAAAGAAGGCTATCAATGACCTAGGAAGGTACACACAGCCCCAGAGTCAGAGAAACCAAAGCTGGTGAGGTCGTTCTGAAATATCAGGCCCAAGCAGGGCTTGTTGTCCGTTGGTATGTTTCCTAGAGGTAAAGACAAGGAACTGTAAATAGCCCATCCTTCCTGGCCAGTATGGGAAACACACTCTTTGTAACTCTATCTGGTTACAAACAGTGCCATTGCACTGTCCTTCTCATTGTTCCTTGGTGCATTGATAAAAGAAGATTAGAGACCCAGGAAGCACTGCAGTGATAAAATATCATTTCCAAAGGGTTTGAGCTAATAAGGGTCTGAATGAGGGCATTAGTAGCAGGGAAGGAGGACAGAGAGAGTTGGAAGCACAAAGAAGGCAGAGTCAATAGGCTCTGATCACCAAATGGCTGTGGGGGTATAGATGGGAATGTCCCCCAGGCTGGCTCCAGGGCCCTGGCATGGGGACTTGGCCGAGTGGCAATGTCAATCATGGTGACAGGAAATTCAGGGAAGAGCACGTTGGCAAGGAGTTCAGGTCTGGACTTGTTGAGTCTGACATGCCTGTGAGACATCCCAAGAAAGATTTTCACTGGTAACTGAGGATGTAGAATCAAACATTGAGAGAGGCACCGTGGCTCACGCCTATAATCCCAGCACTTTGAAGAGCCAAGGCAAGAGGATGGCTTGAGGCTAGGAGTTCAAGACAAGCCTGGGCAACATGGCGAAAACCCATCTCTCCAAAAAAATACAAAAATTAGCCGGGTGTGGTGGCGGGCACCTGTAGTTCCAGCTGGGCGGTAGGAGAATTGCTTGAGCCTGGGAGGTTGAGACTGCAGTGAGTTGTGATGGCGCCACCGCACTCCAGCCTGGGAGACACAGCGAGACCCTGTCTCAAAAAACAAACAAACCCTCCAGAAAACACAAAACAATGTGGAAGGAGACATCTAAGTTGAAGAGAAGGTGCCCCTGGCTGGTAATGAGTGACATGAGAATTAACAGCTTTCCCCCTTGGAACAAGAAAAGAGCAAAAGGCCAAGGGCAAAGCCTTGGGAAGCATCTGTGTAATGTTCAAGGGGTAGGCAGAAAAGAGGAGCTCATGAAGGAATCGGAGTAATGAGAAAAGGCCAGCCATGGGGATGGGGTGGACAGGAGCACCAATCGCCACAATGAGGAGGTAAGTGAGCGAGCAAGATGAAAGGGAGCCCATCAGGACTGGCACCAGCAGGTCATGGGTGACTTTGACAGGAGGAGGAGGATGCAAGGAAGGGAGCCTGACTCTCTTTTGGGGTGCTAGACAGCTCCTCCAGCTAAGTTCTAAGCCCACTGTTGTACAGGTTCTAGCTATACCAGTACACCAGATATAAGGACTAGCAATTGGCAAAGCTTTTCTAGACGACAACTTGGCAGTGTGCATCCAAATATTGAGTGAAGAAACGATGCTGCTGTCAGCAATCTCTGCCCACTCGCCACCCAGCGCTGGCCCCTATTTGGTGCCAGAGTCAGTGCCCACAGGAACTTGAAAACAAGTGACTCTCCTTCAGAGAGTGGCCTGTGATTGGGGAATGTGGTGACTGCCCTCGGAGATGGCAATGGCTGCTGCCCAGCCCGCAGGTGCTGCCCCACGCAGGTGTCCTGAGGGCGAGGCTTCTTCCCACCTTGACAATGAGCTGTCCTTTGCTCTGGTGGCTGTGGTCTTAGCTCCGCCTGTTTTGATTCACCTTCTGAGGACAGTGCTTCTACCTCAAGGGAAGAGCCATGAGCGGAGTATTGGTTTTATTTTATTCTGAGACAGGGTCTCACTCTATTGCCCAGGCTGGAGTGCAGTGGGGTGATCACACCTCACTGCATCACTGCAGCCTTAACTTCCCGGGCTCAAGCGATCCTTCCTCTCTAGCATCCCAAGTAGTTGGGACTACAGGTGTGCACCACCATGCCCAGCTAGTTTTTGATCTTTTGTAAAGACTGGGTTTCGCCATGTTGCCCAGACTGGGAATACTGGTTTTAAATTCCATGGGAAGTCAGCCTGGCTTTGGGACCCTTGGCAAGGGCTGTGTAGGTTGAGAGGATGGGTTTGTGTCGGCACAGACTAGCATACATTGTCTTCTCTGGAAAAGCTACACTTTAGATTATGGGGGCTGGGTTAAAGGTGGCTGTAAATTGTCAATCCTTCACTAAGAAGTGGAGTTTATTTCCCTCCTCTTGAAGCTGGGCTGGCCCTGGACTTGCTAAATCAGTAGGACCCAGTAGAAGTGGCACTGTGCCCATCTCAGGACCTGCCTTCTGAGTCCAGCCTCCTGCCTCCTCCCTCTTTGGGCCACTCCCTCTTCTGACTGTCACTCTTGGAACCCAGTCACCATGAGAAGCCTAAGGCACACAAAGAGGCCACACATAGGTACTGTGGTCAGCAGCCTCGGCTCAGCTCCAAACTCACCGCCAGGATCCACTGCCAGTCAAGTGAGCGGTCACCTGGGATGTGCCAACCCAATAAAGCCTCACATGACCTCAGCATCAGCTGACATCACACGGGGCAGAAATGCCCCCAACAGAGCCCAGTCAGCACCCAGCCTTTTGAGAAACGATACGAGAGTTGCTGGTTTGGGTCACTAAGTGGGGGATAGTTTGTAGATAACCAGAACCGTTTTAATTTGTATTTTCCATACACGCTGTTTCCCAATTGCTGGAGTAAACTGACAAAAGCAAACTTTACCCATTAGCATCCATCTGTGTGGCACACAATCCTGCCCACGCTCTCTTTCAAGTAGCTCAAGAGGGCCGGTGTTCCTTTGGCCTCTCTGTCTCCTCGTTGTAGGAGCACCCAGTGCAGTGAATGTCTCAGGTGTGGGGTGGAGGCCCAGAAGGACTGGGAAAAGCCACCTGGAGAAGAGAGGGCCTCCTATAAATGGGTTAGCGGAGCCTCTGGGGGCGGGGCCGCTTTTACACAGACGGCTGAATGCAGCAGTCTTTTTGTGTTTCAGTCAGTCTCCATAGGAGAGGGCCCAATGCCAAGACTAGGAGGGCCCAGATGACTACGTTCCCATTCTTTCTTGCACTGAGGGTAATTTTAGTGACATGATATGAAACTTGATCCCAGTAACTGTGGGGTTGTGGCTTTATTCGACACCATGGAATTGAGTCTCTACAGCCTCTGGAGCCCTGTGAACCCTTCAGCCCTGTGGCCTGCTCCAAACCCCTCAAAATCTCAGCCCTGAGCTCCTCCAGGGTGGGACCAGGACTTGTTTTGGCTCCTGGACCTTGTGTGGCAGGTTAGGAAGGAACGACAAAAGGCTGACGGGCCTTCTTTTTTGTCTCATGGGAGCCCAGAGAAAATGCCAGTTCACCAGGAGAGTGGGGTCCTGAGGACCAGGGCTTTGAGCTTTAAACAAGTGACTTGGAAAGTTCTGGTTCAACTACCCTGACCAAAGTTCCACTTTTCTTGCTGGGTTTTGAAAATGGTTAGTACACATGCTTAGTCTCTTCAACTAAAGTGAATTCATTTACAACAGACAAAATTTGCTTCAAGCTCACGCTACTGCCATAACTCTTCGCACTTCAGACTTACAGGAATTTCTAGCAAGAGGGTTATGTTGTTTTTATAATGTCTGAAACATAAATGATAGCAGCAGGAAGACCCTATTCCTAGGAAAAGATAAAATCAAACAAGGTGGTCTGTGGTGAGTTATCCCGTGTGGTATTAATTTCACATCCAGGTTTGGATGATCTCATAAATTGTTCTTTTGATTAGCAATCTCACCCCAGCCTGCAAGACTGAATTATTTCCCTGTACTTCAGACCCCCTGTCTAGTCTGTAATGCAGAACACATTGTGTGTCTTGGCTGGCATGAGTGGGAGAGGACAGATACCCACAATTGTCTGAGAGCTGTAGGCACTGAGCTCAGCTTTGCATCCTCTAGGGACAATTGGTGATGTTGTTAATGGTACATTGTCACAATATCAGGTGTGTGTGTGGTGGGGGGCAGGATAGAGGATGGGAGAGAGCTCCTAGAACACTTTGTACTTTATCTGTGTTTAGACTATGACATCTGCTTCAGACTATTTGGCCCAATACCCGTGGAACGATGGGATTCCCCAAACTTCTACGATACCTCAAATGCGGCTTAGGAGAGGGATCACTCAGAGCTCCAATCTGCACTGGCTTCTGAGATTGCTGCCTGAGGAGCAACACTCACATATTTGGAGGACAAAAGTGGCTTCCTTAGCGGCAAGAATCTCAGATCCTTTAAGTCTAGTGGAGAGGAAGAAGCATACAAGAGAAGGACCTTCCAGAAATAAAACCTACATAGATGAATTGTCTCCTTTTCACCCTGCAGGATCAACAAATCACCCTCCAAAGTTGTGTCATCTTTCTTCTAGGTGGAAGAGGGGACACATTCTCCTAACCCAGCACAGAGTGAAAGCCTCCAAAGGGCTGCCATGACCTGACCTCCTATCCGCAGGTTAGAGTCAGGCTCACTGGGTGTAGATCACTTGCTTCCTCTGAAATCTGCAAATAAAACAGTAAGATCTATTGCCTCATCAAAGACTGTGGAAACGGATCCAGAAACCGTCTTCGCAGCTGAAACCATGGCCCCGACTCTTCTCCCGTGACCACCAGCGCATCCTCCAGGGCCCAGGGCCCAAGTTACTGCCAGCCTGGCTGGAGGAGGGTCATGGCTGTGCCTCACTCAGCCACCCGCGCTGGGTGGCGAGGTGGCTCTGGATTTGGGGTGATAGCTGTCAGCACATGCCTCTGAGAATTCTTCTTTTAACCAACGCTTTAGACAGCCCAAGTTTTATTTAGAGAAAAGTGCTTTTTAGGATTGCTGCTGTTTACAGGGTGACCAAACCATTCCAGTTTGCCCAAGACTGAAGGGTTTCCTGGGATATGGGACTTTTAGTACTGAAACCACAAGCACCAAGCAAACTGGGACAGTCGACTCGATAGGAGCAGGGGAGAGGAAATTGCAAAGGCGCTACAATTCCATACAAGCTGCCCTCTAGCTGTGGGCCGTCTGGCCACCCCAGGAAATTTAGGCAATTATTCCCCGCACTCTCCATCATGATGAAATCTGAGATTTGGACCCAGGGAACCTATCTAAGTTATTTTGGTGAGCTTTGTCTTCTAAATAGAATAAATGGTGTGTGAAGGCCTGCAGGAACCTTGGTTATTCACATGGCGGTCCTCCATTTCTTCTTCGAGGGGGCACCTCCTCAAGACAGCCCGCTTTCTACAACCTGGCAAATCACATCAGAAGGCCACTTTGGAGCCTTGCCAACCCAAGTGTGTTGTAAGATCACAAGAGCTGGTCAACAGATTTTCTCCTGCCCGAGGCCATCTAAGTGTCTTTATAAGATTCTGAGTCAGAGACCCAGCTAGGCTCAGTCACTGGTAGTTTCTTTGCTAAGTCTGGAAAAGATACACAGACTTTAAGAAGTGGAGACATTTGTTTTTACCCAGAGATGATTTGTCCTACCGGGAAATAATGCAAAAATCCTCAAGCACAATCTCTCTTGTCACGTAGAAGCCTCAAGACAATGCTAGCCAATTCGGAGCATGTTGTTCTGTGGCCCAGGCTGCTGAGGATAGAACATGAGCATCAGAGATGTTCTCACTTAACTACTGTGGCCAAAATCCTGCCTTCCAGTCTTCAGAACTATAGGCAGCACACAGCAGAGAGCAGGGCATGAAGTCCCAAAAGTACCCACTTCATCGCAGGACAAGAGACTCCCAGCTCTATGCAGTTCTTGTGAAGCTTAACCACTTAACTGAAAAACTAAAAAGTAAAACCAAGATGTCACTGGAGCAGTGTTGGAATGACAGATGCATTTTTCTGCAACTGGAAACTCTAAGAAACTTAAACATTCCATGGCTGTGTCTGGATGTTTTGAGTATTGTTTTGAAGGCTAAAAGGACTGATAATCCAGTTTACTATGCCCTACAAGGGAAGAAGAGGAGTCTTTCAAAACCTGAAACTCCTTATCCTGAAATTCAAAGATCTGTGCCCTGAACATCCTGCAGCCTGATTTTAGGCTACTCCACTCCCGAGGCCCTTCTAGGCCAGGCCAGTTGTCTTTGGGACATGCCTGGCCCTGTCCTGCCCCCAGGTTTTCCTCGCCTCCCCAGCCTAGCATAACTCTCCCCCCCCAGCCCAATTCTCGTCCCCCTTTCCAGGTGCAACTTAAGTACTGCTTCCTGCAAGAAGCCCTCCTGGAGGCTGGGACCTCTCCCTGCTCAGAACATGAGGCTCAGCAGGGCATCCTCATTCATTCTCTCTTTAGCAGATGCAGAGCCCTACATCCCAGGTGTTGTCATTTAAGTAATCACATGTGCACATCAGTCCCCTTACTAGACTGCAAGCTCCTTGAGGCCAAGTGCTTTGTCTTTCGTTTGCTGGAAATATCCAACCAGGTCTGGCCCACAGAAGTAACTGAGTTGTGATTGCTGATATCATTTGATCAAACAGAAACCCCCATCACAGCCAAGTGACACATGCATCTACTGACTCTGTGACCCAGCAATTCCACACCTAAGGATTTACCCAAGAGAAACGAACACCAAAATGCCTGATAGCTTCATTCACAATAGCCAACAACTGGAAACAGTCCACATGCCCATAGATAGGAAAACAGAGAAACATACAAAGGAATACTTGTCAATAAACAGGAGCAACTTATGGATACACAAGATACCGTGGACAAGTTTCAAGTGCATTACACTGTGTGAAGCCTTGCACGAGATCGTGTATGCTGCATGATTTCATTTATATGAAGTTTTGGAGTCATCAAAACTCATTATGGTGAAAAATAGAACAGTGCTTGCTTCTTGGTGGACGGGGTGGGGACAGTGAGTGGGAAAGGGGTATTCAGGAACTCCCTGAGATGATGGTAATGTTCTGTATACCAACAAGAGTTTGGGTTTCCTAGTTGTATGCATTTGTCAAACCTTAGCAACTATCCACTTAAGGTTTGTGCATTTCATTGGAGGCAAATTTTATCTCAAAAAGAAATCACTAACAAATATTGAATATTAGTAACATGCATGGCGAAGGGTACCGATGTCTACAATTTGCTTTGAAATGCGTCAGAAAGAAAACTTAACTGATGGATGGAGAGAGGGATGGATGGATAGATAAGTGATGGAGGAATCATAATAAAATGAAGCAAACAAAACAACGTCACTGTGCTGGCCACCTCCTACCCCAAACTACTGTACTTACCTTAAGGGCTACCACTGTGGGGGAAGGGGAAGCTGGAAGGATGAGCATTTCCTCTGACAAGGATGTGGAGGAGGAGGTGGTGTCCTTGAGGGCAAGCAGGTTTCTAAGGGACCAGGAAGGGGATAGGTGAGGTGGGAACCATGAGTTTTGCTGTTGGCAAGAAGGATCAAGTCAGGAGTAAAGTTTGGGCTTCAGTGGAGGCCACAGTGGGGAAGGGGCGCACTGGGGACCTGGCTGGAGGCAGCATGGCTTTTGATCAGCCATTACCTGAGGGGCTGCCTGGTCCTGGGCACATACCAGGGATGAAGGAATGTTGATCGAATGACAGGCTGGCCGAGCTCGTCCCATCACCGAGTCTACAGCCCTTGAAGTTCATAGTCAAATTCATGGTTCAAAGAACTGTCCTTTCTTAGGAAACACTGATAATCTGAACCACATCTAACCTCATTCCTCCTTTGATAGGGTGACTGAGCTGGTAGATCAGAAGAGAAATTCAGTCCATCTGGATTTCAGCAGAAGTTCCAAACTGGCCGCCCTTGGGCTGAATGCAGCCCACGGATGTGTTGTGTATTTTGTTTGGCCTCCTGAGGTTTTTTATTTTTATTTTTATTTTTTTATTTTTTTTTTAAGTTTAGTTTAGTTGGCAAGATTTTAAGATCACATAAAAATCCAGATCCGGCAACCACGGGCCTACCTGGCACAGTTGGCAGGAATGAGGGCAGCAGCCCCCTCGGAGCCTGAGCCTCACTCACTCCTGCCTCCCCACCACGGGCATGGGCACCGCACCCTTGCATGTCATGTCACTTGGTGACAAGATGGAGAAATCAAGGGTGGTTGATAAAAACACTAAGCTAACCTTAATGCAATAAATATTGACTGAGCAGTGTTTTGTTTTAGGGGCAGGATGGAGAACAAAGTTTCTCGGTTCCTTGTCTAAAGGAACTTTGATTCTGGAGTGGTAGACGGTCCGAAAAAGAAAGAAAGAAAAAGAAAAGAAAGAAAAAAAGATTACAAACTGTGATCATTGTTATAAAGGAAAGGGACAGGGTGGAAGAGGAGATGCGACGGAGTATAATGTAGGTGGGGAGTGCCTGCCTGCCTTTGCTAAGGTGGTGGGAAGTGCTCATGGGCCAGCATTTTTCAGCTGAGTCCTGAAGGATGCGGAGATTTGGAGAAAAGTGCTGGGGTGGAGGAAAGGCCTTGGGTGGGGCTGCACTTGGGTTCTTTGAGAAGCTGGGTGAAGCCCTGTGTCAAGGGCATTGCAGTGAGAGTGAATCAAGACACGGGTGTGGAGGTGGGCTGTGGGTGGGAGCTATAAACCAGGTGAGGAGTTTAGGTTTTATTCTACGTAAATTGGAAAGCACTGACAGTTTTGGGGCAAGGGAGAGACATACTAGCTCTATGTCTCATAAAACTGCTGTTGTTGTCAGTAGGCAATGTAGGGAAGAGCAGCCAGAAGTCTCATTAATAGGCCATTGCAGGATACAGGTGAGAAGCGATGGTGGCTCAGATGGTGGAGGAGGAGAGAAATAGATGCAAGTGCACTTTAAGGAAGCTGATTTAGTTGGATGCACGAGAAGTTGCCCTGGGGATGCTATCAGTGGCTGCATTGGATACACATTTGTATAAGAATTTAGACAAAGATTGCTCAGGATAAGGCAGCACAACCTCAGCTTCTTTCAAAATGCAAGATAATTTTTGGTAGCAGGATGTAACCTAAGCAGTTCATTGCAAACAGAAAATGCCTGAAAATTCATGCGTATTTTGCATTTTATTCCATAATGTATCTGTATTCAATCTGATTTTTTTAAAGTAGAAATCTTATAGCATCAATAAATAAACAAGAAAAAGACCCAGATATTCCTCTCAGTGTCACTGGTTAATACTCTGTCAATGGTTTTTAACCTTGACTGTGCATTGAAATCACTGGAAGAGCTTCAGAAAATGCTAATGCCTGGGCCCCTCTCCCAGAGGTTCTGATTTCATTGTCCTGAGCTGTGACCTGGGCATCTGGATTTTTTAAACTTTGATTTTAACTGAAAGGATACATGTGCAGGTTTGTTGCATAGGTAAACTTGCATCATGGGGTTTGTTGTGCAGATTATTTTGTCACCCAGGTATTAAGCCTAGTACCCATTAGTTATTTTTCCTGGTCTTCTCCCTCCTCCCACCCCTAATAGGCCACAGTGTGAGTTGCTTCCCTCTGTGTATCCATGTATTCTCAGTATTTAGCTCCCACTTATAAGTGAGAACATGTATTTGGTTTTCTGTTCCTGTGTTAGTTTGCTAAGGATAATGACTTCCACCTCCATTCATGTTGCTGCAAAGGACATGATCTTATTTTTTTTTTAATGGCTGCATAGTATTCCATGGTGTATATATAACAAATATTCTTTATCCAGTCTACCACTGATAGGCATTTAGGTTGATTCCATGTCTTTGCTATTGTGGATAATTTGCTGCAATGAACATACACAATGCATATGTCTTTATGATAAAATGATTTATATTCCTTTGGGTATATACCCAGTAGTGGGATTGCTGTTTTAGCTGGATTGCTGGGTCGAATGGTATTTCGGTCTTTAAGGAATTGCCACACCGTCTTCCACAATAGTTGAAGTAATTTACACTCCCACCAACAGTGTATGAGCATTCCTTTTTCTCCACAATTGGCAACGGTTATTTTTCGATTTTTTAATAGTAACCATTCTGACTGTTGTGAGATGGTATCTCATTGTGGTTTTGATTTGCATTTCTCTAATGATCGGTGATGTTGAGCTTTTTTTTCATATGATTGTTGGCTGCACATATGTCTTCTTTTGGAAAATAGCTGAATATACGTTTATGTCTTTTGCCCACTGTTGGTTTTTTTTTTTTTTTTTTTTTTTTTTTTTTTTTTTTTTTTTTTTTTTTTTTTTGTGACACGGAGTCTCACTGTTGCTTAGGCTGAAGTACAGTGGCATGATCTCGGCTCACTGCAACCTCTGCCTCCAGAGTTCAAGCAATTCTCATGCCTCAGCCCCATGAGTAGCTGGGACTACAGTCACCCAACACCATGCCTGGCTAATTTTTTTTTTGTTGTTGTTGTTTGTATTTTTTAGAAGAGATGGGGTTTCATCATGTTGACCAGACTGATCTTGAACTCCTGAGCTCAAGTGATCTGCCCGCCTCAGCCTCCCAAAGTGCTGGGATTACAGGCATGAGCCACCGTGCCTGACCCCTTTGCCCACTTTTTAATAGGTTGTTTGGTTTTCTTTTCTTGTAAATTTAAGTTCCTTATAGGTGCTGGATATTAGACCTTTGTCAGATGCAAACTTTGCAAATACTTTCTCCCATTCTGTAAGTTGTCTGTTTACTCTGTTGATAGTTTCTTTTACTGTGCAGAAGCTCTTTAGTTTAATTAGATCTCATTCGTCAATTTTTGCTTTTGTGTCAATTGCTTTTGGCATCTTTGTCATGAAATCATTGCTTGTTCCTGTGTTCTGAATGTTATTGCCTCGCTTGTCTTCCAGGAGTTGTATAGTTTTGGGTTTTACGTTTAAGTCTTTAATCCACCTTGAGTTGATTTTTGTATATGGTGTAAGGAAGGGGTCCAGTTTCAATCTTCTGCATATGGCTAGCCAGTTATTCCAGCACCATTTATTAAATAGGGAGTCCATTACACATTGTTTTTGTCAGATTTGTCAAAGATTGTATAGTTGTAGGTGTGCAGCCTTATTCCTGGGTTCTCTATTCTGTTCCATTGGTCTACATGTCTGTTTCTGTACTGGTATCATGCTGTTTTGGTTACTATAGCCCTACAGTATAGTTTGAAGTTGGGTAACACGATGTCTCCAGCCTTGTTCATTTTACTTAGGATTGCCTTGGCTGTTTAGGGTCTTTTTTCGTTCCATATAAATTTTAAAATAGTTTTTTCTAGTTCTGTGAAGAATGTCTTTGGTAGGTTAATGGGAATAGCATTGAATCTATAAATTGCTTTGGGTGGTATGGCCATTTTCACAATATTGATTCTTCCTATTTATGAACATGGAATATTTTTCCATTTGTTTGTGTTATCTCTGATTTCTTTGCACAGTGTTTTGTTAGTTCCCTTGTAGAGATCTTTCTTTCTCTGGTTAGCTGTATTCCTAGGTATTTTATTTTTTGGTGGATTTTTAAAGCTCTCTTGTAGCTCTAATGTGCAGCCATGGTGAAGAACCACTCACTAGGGCAGAGATTCTCAAAGAAGCGTAACTTCCTCTTGCCCCACCCCAGACTTACTGAATCCAAAATTCAGGGGGCGCAGCCCCCAAGCTACAGTTTAACAAGCCCTCCAGGTGATTCTGATGCCTGCTGAGGTTGGAGAGCTGCTGCTCTTGACTCTGTGCTTCTCAGCTTGAGAAGCTCAGACATATAGTATTTCATCTGATCCCCAAAGGGAAAGGCAGAGTGACTGGTATTGTCACAGGGATTGTCTTTTCCATCTATCAGATGGTAGATTAAGCAGAGAGAAATTCAGTGATTCGCCAGTCAGTGGCAGATTAGGGACCCAAACCTAGGTCTTCTGAAGGCTGAGGTAAGGACAGTCACTCACAACTACCCTCACCCCCCATGCTACTTCTCGCTTTTGTCAGCTAACAGGTCTGATATAGGGGGCTCCCTGTCAAGGGGTAAACAGAGTCCTGGGCACTGCAGAATGGTGTAGAGGTTAGCAAAGTGGTTTGGTAAAAGGGCCAGATAGTAAATAGCTCTGTGGGTCACAGGGTCTCTCAAAATTCCTCAACTATGCCATTACAGCAAGAATGCAGCCATAGGCAATGCATGCATGAGTGCAGCTGTGTGCCAATAAAACTTTATTTACAAAAGTAGTGGAGGAGCAGATTTAGGTGTGGGACTAGGGTTCTGCCTTGGAGTAAGGTCGGCCTAGGTCACAGGTCTGGGCCAGGCCTCCATTGAGTGCCACCCTTTCTCAATACGCAGGTGGTTGTGTGGAGAGCTCAGGCCCTGCTGTGTAGTTGCCCAAGGCTAGAAAGTGGTGATGACTGAAGTTCAGCTACAGGAGGTGGAAATGGCTTTGTGGCTTCCCCTCTTTACCAAAACGTTGGGAGATGAGGCTGGTGAGGTCCAAGGCCTGGGCAGGTCATGTAGGTGGTGAGAATGGCCAGACCATTCTCTGCTAGTCCTGCAGAGGCAATGAGTGAGCCAATGAGTTTGATGTCCAAACCCCATGGCCCATTCATCTGGAAATTATCTTCATGGAAAATTCTGGAACACTATAAAGCCACTGAATGCAGACTGATTGAGATGAATAGTGAGAAGGAACCAGGAGGGGTGCCAGAGGGTGGGCTCTTGGCCTGGTAAAACATGCTCTGTTTCAAACCCACAGAATAATTGCGGGAGTCAGGATCCTGTGCACTTAACCCTGTGATTTCCAAGAAATGCAGCGCAGCTTCACAGAGACAGGGCAGTCCCACAAGGAGCGACCAATCAAAACATTGTGGAATTTTTTTATTTGAAAAAATTACCTTAAAATATTTGTTTATATATAGATATACATATATATCACATGTATTTACTTTATACAGATTACTTATATAATGAAAATCTGTGGCCCCATCACCCAAAGAACTAGGACATTGCCAATAAGGCATACACGTGATGCTCTTTCCCCATCCAGGAGCCCTAGGTCTTCTCCACGGAGGTCATTGTTATCCTAAATTTGGGAGTGTATCACTGCTTTGCATGTGTAAAATCATTTGATCCAGCAATCCTACTACTGGGTATCTACCCAGAAGAAAATAAGTCATTACACAAAAAAGATACTTGCACACGCATGTTTATAGCAGCACAATTTGCAATTGCAAAAATATGGAACCAACTCAAATGCTCATCAGTCAATGACTGGATAAAGAAACTGTGGTGTATATATATATATATATATGCACACACACACACACAAAATGGAAGCATATGGCTTACTTTTGCTTGTTCTTGAATTTTATAAAATGATATCACACTATTTTATGTAGTCTTCTGATTCTTTTTTCTTCGCTTACCATTTTAACCTCCACATTGAATGTAATTGTCGTACATTTATGTTCACTTATGGGTATCCCATTCCATCAATGTATCCACTTTTTTGTCAGTGTGCATATGTGCAAAGAATAGAATTGCTGATTAGTAGGGCCTGCAGATGTGCAAATTCTCAAACAATTACAGATAGTTTTCAAAAATGTTTGGACTTACTTTTACACACCTATCGGTAATGTATAAAGAGCTCCCCCACTCGGCTGGGCACAGTGGCTCACGTCTATAATCCCAGCGCTTGAGGAGGCTGAGCAGTGTGGACCGCTTGAGCCCAGGAGTTTGAGACCAGCCTGGACAACATGGTGAAACCCTATCTCTACAAAAAAATACAAAAATTAGCCAGGCGTAGTGGCACATGCCTGTAGCCCTAGCTACTCAGGAGGCTGAAGAGGGAGGATTGTTTGAGCCCTGGAGGTTAAGAGTGTAGTGAGCTGTGATGGCATGACATCACTCCAGCCGGAGTGGCAGAGCAAGATGCTGTCTCAAAAAAAAAAAAAAAAAAATTCCCCATTACCCCACATCCTCTCTGACACCAGGTGTGTGTGTGTGCATGTATATATACATGAAAGTTACAGGTATGGATGTAGGAATGTTTCTATATGTAAGTATTATTATAAAACATTTCAATCATATAAAAAAGTAGAGCAAATGAAATATTGAACCCCATATATACCTTTCACCCGCCTTCAGTAATGATCCAATCATGACCAATCTTTTTCACCAATACTCCCAATTCCCTCCCCACTGAACTGTGTTGAAGCACATCCCAGATGTCATATCATTTGATTTACAAATATTTCAGGATGTATTTCTTAAAAATAAGGACATCTAGAATATAACCAAAGTCTAATCATCATACCAAAAGTAACAATAATTCCTTATATTGTTAAATATCTAGTCAGTGTTCACATTTCCTCAATTATTCATACGTATTTTACAATTTTATTGTTTGAATCAAGATTCAAATAAGGTCTATACATTCCATTTGGGGTTTGGTTGCTGTGTTAGTTAAAATTTCTACGTTCTCTCTTTCTGTCTCTCCCTTATAATTTATGTGCTGAATGACTGGGGGCCGTGGCTCATGCTTGTAATTCTAGCACTTTGGGAGGCCAAGGCAGCCGGATCACTTAAGGTTAGGAGTTCGAGACCAGCCTGGCCAACATGGTGAAACCCCGCATCTACTAAAAGTACAAAAATAGCCAAGTGTGGTGGTGTGAGCCTGTAGTCCTAGTTACTTGGGAGGCTGAGGCAGGAGAATCGCTTGAGCCTGGAGGTTGCAGTGAGCCGAGATTGCTCCACTGCACTCCACCCTGGGTGACAAAGCAAGACTGTGTCTCAAAATAATGATAATAATAATCGTTATTTGCTGAAGAAATGAAATGTGGGAAAACTTTTAGCTATTGATTCAGTTCCTAGACTGGCTTTAGGGCTCTGCACAGTTTCTGATTTTTCTTGGGTCATTATTTTTGGTTTCCTATTAATTTGGCCATTTATCCTGGCTTCGATTTATTTCCATATATTCACAATATTTTCTGATTATGTTTTTAATTTTTTGTTCCATCTATTATATCCCCTTTTCATTTCTGACATCTTTTCTGCTTGCTTTTTCTTCTTGACAAATGACAACTCTTGACAAGTGACAAGAAGTTTGTCACTGTCTTAGTCTGTTCAGGCTGCTATAAAAAATACCATAAGCTCATAAACAACAGAAATTCATTACTCCTAATACCATTACCATGGGGGCTGGGATTTCAACATCCGAGTGCAGACTGGGGAGGGGTGCACAAACATTCAGAACACAGCAGTCACTTTAGCTTCTTAATCTTCTCTACTGTAGGTTTGCTTTGTATTTATTTTTACCTTCATCATCCTTCTATTTTATTTGGATTTCTTTCGTTCTTTTTCCCACCTCTTAAGTTACACACTTAACTTCCAGCTTTTCTGGTTTTCTTTTCAAGTTTCCACATGCAGCACTGATTTTTTGTTGTTGTTGGTTTTGGCTAAGGTTTTTCTTTTTCTGATATGAGGATCATGCTATGTTGCCCAGGCTGGTCTCTAACTCCTGGGCTCAAGCAATCCTTCCACCTCGACCTCCCAAAGTGCTGAGATTACAGGCACAAGCCACCATGTCTGGCTGATTCTGCTTTGCTAATACAAATATTTAAGGCCTGAATATCTCTCTAAGTAAAGCTTTAACCGCATCCCACAAGATCTGCCAAGTACTATTTTTACTCATTTGTTTAGATCTAAAAGTATTTTTCTCTTCATTATTTATATTTTTCTTACTGATTTCTAACTAATTGCAATGAGGAAAAAGAAACAGAAATTCTTTGACATTCATTGAGACTTCCATTACATCATCCATTTGTGCAAAAATGGATACTTGCACACGCATGTTTATAGCAGCACAATTTGCAATTGCAAAAATATGGAACCAATTCAAATGCCCATCAATCAATGAGTGGATAAAGAAACTGTGGTATATATATATATTCTTCAGAGGAATCTGTGTTCCCTAATTGGCATAGTGTCCTATATGTGTCAGTTAGAGCATCGTTATTTCAGTTGCTCCTATTTTTTACATACTTATAGTCTGCTTGATCTATCAATAATTGAGAAATATGTTGAAATCTGCCACTCTCAAGACGAACTTATAAATTTCTTATAGCTCTATCAGTTTTTGCTTTATATATTTTGAAACTCTATATGTTTAGAATTTCTATGTCTTCTTGTTGAACTGAGTCATTGTTATCATACGCACTGTTTTTTTTTTGTTTTATGACAGTCTCGCTCTGTCTTCCAGGCTGGAGTGCAGTGGCGCCATCTCAGATCACTGCAACCTCCACCTCCCAACCAGCGATTCTCCTGCCTCAACCTCCTGAGCAACTGGGACTAAAGGCACCCGCCATCATGCCCAGCTAATTTTTGTTTTTTAGTAGAGATGGGGCTTCACTGTGTTGGCCAGGCTGGTCTCGAACTCTTGACCTCAGTTGATCCGCCCAACTCACCTTTCCCAAGTGCAGGGATTACAGGCGTGAGTCATTGTACCCATCCTCATATATACTTTAAAATGATTTTTGTCCTGATACTATTTTTTTCTGATATTAATATGGCTATGCCAGCTTTCCTTTGGTTAGCATCTACCTCATGTATGTTTTTTCATTCATTTCCTTTGAAATTTTCCATGTTTTTTTATTTTAGGTGCATCTCTTGTGAACAACATACAACTGAATACTTTTTAATTCAATCTGACAATTTCTATTTTTGTAAGTGATGAATGTAATTCATTTCCCATTACTTTGGTTGGCAGTACATTTGGATTCATTTCTCCATCTTGCTTTTTAAATGTCTATAATTCCCAGGGTTTCTATACTTCCTTGTTCTGTTTTATTGAACGTGATATATTTTTTTGTTTAATTAGGTATTTTGGTTCTTTCTCTTTTTTCCCCCTACTTTTGTTCTTTCTACTAGTTTGGAATTTATATTTTCCTTTCCTATTTTAGTGGTTTCTCTTGGAATATCACAATGCCCATCTATCTTAACAAAGTCTAAAGTTAAACTATATTTTACCCTCCCAAATGTATGCAACCATCTTAGAATGTTTTCCCTTCGATCATCCCTTCCCAATTTATTTGTGGTCCAGGGTCTTAATCTGTCCTTTTGTTAACCATACAAACGTGATATGGCATGACCATTTTTTATTATTATTTTTACACATATATTTTCTGTTTTTCTTTTCCAGTATTCCATCTCAAACACCTTATGGGTAAACCTTCCTTCTTACGAAGCACAGTCCTTTAGATTTAAATGTTTCTTATTAAATGTCCCGTGCAGTCCACTCTCTTGGGAAAGATAGTTTTGCTGGGTACTCAAATGTAGGTTTTAAGTTATTTTCTCTCAAACCTTAAAAAATACCAAGACCAGGTGCGGTTCACACCTCTAATCACAGTACTTTAGGAGGCTGAGGTGGGTGAATTGCTTGAGCCCAGGAGTTCCAGACCAGCCTGGGCAACATGGTGAAGCCCCATCTCTACATAATATATATATGTGTGTGTGTATTAGCCAGGTGTGGTAGCATGCACCTGTGGCCCCAGCTACTCAGGAGGCTGAGGTAGGAGGATGCCTTGAGCCCAGGAGGTGGAGACTGCAGTGATCACACCACTGCACTCCAGCCTGGGCAACAGAGTGAGACCCTGTCTCTTAAAAACATTAATTAATTCATTTAAACACTTGTTGCTCTTATCTGCTGTTATTCTAAATGTCATTCCTTTGTAGATAATCTGTCTTTTTTTTTTTTTTCTTCTGGCTGCTGTTAGTATCTCCTACTTTTCTTTTGTATTATAGTTTCATTATTGTGAATAAGCATGTGTTTCTTGTTCTTTTCTCAAATTTTATTTGGAAAACAATTAAATCTAAAGAAAACTTGAATATTAATACAATAAACATCTATTTTTCCTTCATTTATATTCACATCAAATTTTGCTGCATTTGTTTTATCTCTTCTCTTATTTTTTATGAGTCATTTGAAAATAAGTTGTAGAATCATGAGACTGCATCCCTAAGAACTTCAGCAGACATCTTTAAACTCAGACTTTCTCTTACATAACCTACTACTACAAAAATGACCATTCCATCTAATTTAGAGCTCTAATTCATATTTCCATAAATGTCCCCAAATTTCCTTGAATAAATTTTGGTTTTGGATCCAGGATTTACTCAAAGATCATTTGTATTTGGTTGTTACATCTCTTTAATCTATTTTTATTTATCTATTTATACATATTTATCTATTTATACAGAGTCTCAGTCTGTCACCCAGGCTGGAGTGCAGTGGCATGATCTCAGCTCATTGCAACCTCTGCCACCTGGGTTCAAGCAATTCTCCTGCCTCAGCCTCCTGAGTAGCTGGGATTTTGGGCGCCTGCCACCGAGCCTGGACAATCTTTGTATTTTTAGTAGAGACGAGGTTTCACCATCTTGGCCAGGCTGGTCTTGAATTCCTGACCTCGTGATCCACCCACCTCAGCCTCCCAAAGTGCTGGGATTACAGGCATGAGCCACTGCGCCCGGCCAATCTATTTAATTTTTTAAGTTTTCTTACTTAATTTACATACCATAAAGTTCACCCATTGCAAGAGTACAGTTTGGTGCATGTAAATATTTGCAGTTGTGCAACTACACATTTTCACTACCCCTGAAAATCCCCTCATGACCTGCTTTAGCCAATACGTACTCTCCCTCCCAGCCCCAGGCAACCACTGATCTCCATGAATTTGTCTTTTCTAGAAATTTCATACAAATGCAATACACAGTCTTTTGTATCTGGCTTTTTAAAAAAATTGAATCTAGTGGTTTTAAGGTCCATCCATGTTGTTTCATGCCTCAATAGTACATTTGTTTTTATTGCTATTATTCCACTGTATGAATATATCAGATGTCATTTATCTATTCACCTGTTGATGAACATTTGGCTTGTTTCTAGTTTTGGGTTATGATTAATGATTAATGATGCTGGTTATACAAGTCTGTGTGGACAACTTTTTCATAGTAAAATTGCTTGGTTATATAGTTAAGTATATGTTATTTTTAAAAATTGTCAAACTGTTTTCTAAAGTGGCTGTTTAATTCTATAATCCCATCAGCAATATATGAAAATTCCAGTTTCTCCACATACTCACCGACACTTGGTAGCATTAATTTTTAAAATTATAGACATCACAGTGGCTGTGTACTAGTATCCCACTGTGGTTTTGATTTGCATATCCATAATGGCTAATCAAAGTCAGCATCTTTTCCTGTACTTACTGGTCATTTATATACCTTTCTGGTGAATGTCTACTTAACTGCTTTGACTATTTGAAAATCAGGTTGTTTTCTTACTACTGAAGTTTTTCTTTCACTTTTTGAAAATTTTGGTAAAATATTTATAATATAAAAGTCACAATTGGCCAGGCACTGTAGCTCATGCCTGTGATTCCAGCACTTGGGGAAGCTGAGGCAGGAGGATCACTTGAGCCCAGACATTCGAGACCAGCCTGGGCAACATTAGCCTGGCTAATTTTTATTTATTTATTTGTAGAAATGGGGTCCCACTATGTTGTGCAAACTGTTCTTGAACTCCTGGGCTCAAGTGATCCTTGTGCCTCAGCCTCCCCAAGTGCTGGGATCACAGGGATAAACCACTGTGCCCAGCCTGTTCTTGCATTTTTAATCCAGTCTGACAATCTTTCTTTGTTTTGCATTTTGTGTAATTTCTTCCAACACAGCATTCATTTCACAAATTCTCTCTTCAGGTGTGTCTAGTCTGATATTTAACTCTTCCATTAGGCTTTATATTTAAAATTTTATATTTTTAATTTTTAGAAGTTATATATTTATTTCAAAATCTGTCTTGTCCTGATATCAATTATTACTTATCTTTGTGATTGCAGTCTTTATTTTAAAAAACATTTTATACATATTTCCCAATTCCAATATTTTTAGTCCCTGTGGTCCAAAAATCTGTTGTTTATAGTTTCTGTTTACTCCCCTGAGACTGGTTTATCTTCTCACGTGCTTACTGGTTTTTGATCGTGAGCTCATTGTTCTTATTCTCTGGGAATCCAGCAGGTGTAAACTGAGCAATATTTCTTCAAGAAACAGTTTTGCTTCATGAAGAGAAAGATCAGAATGAGGAGGCTGAGGGGACTGAAAAGTGCTGACACTGTCATTTTCACCCAAAGCTTGTGGCACCAGCACCATCAGCAAAGCCTGGGTTCCTAGTGCTCAGGTTCAAGTCCTGCTTCTACCAGGCACCATGGTACCTAAAGAGTCTCAGCTCAGCACTGAAATTCAAGGTTCAGCTTTCCCACATAGCTTCAGGCCCAAAACTCAGAAATCTACACTCAGGGCAATCTACCATTACCATGTGCCTACTCTTCTGGTCCCAGCTCCTAGCATCCATAGCTTGAGCTAGGGGAGATAGGGCCTGGGAAGCCTCACTTACTTCTTGAGAGCAACAATGCTCAAAGGGTGTGTCTAATGCAGAATGCAGTTGCCCTGCAGTAGAAGGGCCTCAAAGGACTCCTAGTTAGCCACAGAATTATAAAAGGAAGGTATATAATAGGATCTTAAATGGGGAATGTGACAAAGTATGTGCCATACTCAAGGTCATGTAGCCAGTCGGCAGCAGAGCTGGGAATAGAACCTGAACTTTTAAAGTTCAGGCTTTACTGGCAGTGCTAGTGCCAGGGCCGACTTAGGACAAAATGATGATGGCAGCATTGTTGCCGCTCCCTCAGCCTTCCCATTCTGTGACTGTTCTCTTCATGGATCCACTCAGGCTATTCGGGTCCTTGGGACCTCTCTCTACTTCCCAACTCTCCATTTCCAAGTGTGGCAGGCCATCTGTGCTTCCAAAATGGCCTGTACATACATGGCAAAAACTATTGTCCCACAAAAAACCCTGAAACTTGAGTTCCTGTATTTGAAGAGTAACCAAAGACTTAGGCTAAAAAATGAAAGTAAATGGTAGAACATTGGCCCTTAGGAGGCTGATGGAGGCTACTTCTCTCTTATTTATTTTTTATTTTTTATTTTTTGAGACAGAGTTTCACTCTTGTTGCCCAGGCTGGAGTGAAATGGCACAATCTCAGCTCACCGCAACCTCCACCTCCCAGGTTCAAGCAATTCTCCTGCCTCAGCCTCCCGAGTAGCTGGGATTACAGGCATGCGCCACCACAACTGGCTAATTTTGTATTTTTAGTAGAGATGGGGTTTCTCCATATTGGTCAGGCTGGTCTCGAACTCCTGACCTCAGGTGATCTGCCTGCCTCGGCCTCCCAAAGTGCTGGGATTACAGGAGTGAGCCACCATGCCCGGCCTTCTTTACCTCATTGTTTTTCCCGGTCCCTAGAGTATAAATCTACATAGGAAGTACCTGCTTCACTTATGCATAACATCAAGGCAGGCCTTTGTCTATTAGACTTTAATCTTCTCAAAGCTAAGCCCCTTCTTTGAAGATTTCTACCACTACAATTGATAATGTAACTTCCTTTAGTAATAACTGATATCAATATATAATTTAAGAGTTTACAAAGCACTGTCACAAACCTGATCACATTTGATTCTTACAACAAGTCTATAAAGTTGCATTCTGAGCCCCATTTAACCAATGGAAAACTGAGACTTACCCCAAGTCATGGAGTACTCTTGAGAAGTATCAAAGCCAAGTATAGAAAGGATATTGATTAGGCTATGAGGAAAGTAACTTTTAAGGGAGAAGAGCCCCAAATTTTCATAGAGGATACTTGTTTCTTGAGGCAGGCAGAGAATGATTAGAGTAAGAAAACCCATAGTTGTAAAAGGGAGAATCTTAGAGATGGGACACCCTAGGGACTCAACATTAATGTTCCAAGGCAAATTTGTAGCCCTTATCATACGTGTAAGAAGAAAGAATGTATAGGAATAAGATCATATAGCTAAAGATTACAGAAATGAAAACAACCATCGTAATTACCCCTGTGGCTACATAGACCTTGTCTTAGGCTGTTTGGACTGCTGTAACAAAACACCACAACCTGGGTAGCTTGTAAACAACAGAAATGTATTTCTCAGAGTTTTGGAGGCTGGAAGTCCGAGATCAGGGTGTCAGCACCACTGGGTTCTGGCGGGGGTTGTCTCCTGGCTTGCAGACTGCCGGCTCCTAACTATGTTCTCGCATGGTGGAAGGGGCAATAGATCTTTCTGGGGTCTCTCTCTCTCTCTCTCTTTTTTTTTTTTTTTTTGAGACAGAGTCTTGCTCTGTCACCCAGGCTGGGGTGCAGTGGTGCAATCTTGGCTCACTGCAACCTCTGCTTCCTGGGTTCAAGCAATTCTGCCTCAGCCTCCTGAGTAGCAGGGATTACAGGTGCACGCCACTATACCCGGCTGATCTTTGTATTTTTAGTAGAGATAGGGTTTCACCATGTTGGTCAGGCTGATCTCAAACTCCTGACCTCAAGCAATCCACCCACCTTGGCCTCCCAAAGTGCTGGGATTACAGGAGCGAGCCACTGCGCCCAGCCCATGGGGTCTCTTTTATAAGGGCACTGGTCCCAATCATGAGGGCTCCATCCCCATGACTTAATCACCCCCAAAGGCCCCACCTCCTAATACCCGCTCCTTGAGGGAGTAGAATTTCAACATGTGCATTTTGGGGGGTAATATGGTCTGAATGTGCTCCCCAAAATTTGTATGTTGAAACTTAATGGCCAATGTGAGAGCATGAAGTGGGGCCTGTAGGGGGTAATGATGGGGTGAGGGCAAAGCCCTCATGGATAGGATTAGGATTAGAGCCCTTGTCAAAGGCCTTGAGTAAGTGGGTTTACTCTCTTTTGCTCTTCTGTCACAGGAGGACACAGAGTTTGTACCTATTTGTCCTTTTCATCCCTTTTGCTGTATGAAATTCTGTCCTCTTTGCCAATGATGGTTCAGGACCCACACACAAACCAATTCTGTCTCATAAGACATAAGAGGATCTGCTAGGAGGCTTCTGAGGAAATCACCCGTCTCCTCTAAGAAAACCGAGGACATGACACTGTGTTCCTTCCTATGCACATTGTGTTATCTGGATCCACTACTGGGAATAGCCACATCAGCAGCATGGGGATGAAGCCAAAAAACAGAAAGAACCTCATGCCTGTAATTCCAGCACTTTGGGAGGCTGAGGCAGGCAGATCACCTGAGGTCAGGAGTTCGAGACCAGCCTGACCAATATGGAGAAACCCCGTCCCTACTAAAAAATACAAAACTAGCCGGGTGTGGTGACACGTGCCTGTAATCCCACCTACTCGGGAGGCTGAGGCAGAAGAATCGCTTGAACCTGGGAGGTGGAGGTTGCGGTGAGCTGAGTGTGCCATTTCACTCCAGCCTGGGCAACAAGAACAAAACTCCGTCTCAAAAAAACAAAAAACAAAACAAAACAAAAAAACCCCTGAGTCCAGCCCTACCCAGCCTTCCTCTTTTGTAAGATAGTAAATTTTCTAACTGTTGAAGCCAGTTTAAGTCAGAGTTTGGTGAACCTCAGACAAAAGCACCCTTAAACAATAGGAAAGATTATCCAATCATAGATTGTTATTGCTGGAAAGGAACTTGAGATAATTCAGTTTAAAGCTCTTTCATTTTGCAATGAGGAAATTGGGGCCCAGAAAAGTTGAGTGACATCTATAGAGTGAAAAACAGAACCAGAACTGATGCCAGGCTCCAGGCTTCTGGTTATCACTCTTTCTCTGAAACGTGACCATCCATAAGTTCATGGTCAAGGGAAGGGGTAACCAGAGAATAGATGTGTTTTGAACACATTTATCTAAAACTGCATCACAGATGCATGGGACAGCTTTTGCTTTTGCTTTTGCTTTTCTAACAAGTGTTGCCCCATCTTTCTTCTTCTATCTTCCTCCCTCCTAGAAAGAAGACCTGATGCCTGGGAGTGCCGTAGCCACTTTGCATCTGTGGGCAAAAAGCCAGCTCACTAAAAATGGCACAGTGATAAGATAGGAGCCTGGGAGTCTCCTCCCCAGCTCCAGAATAGCTAGTGTGGGAAACACAGATTCCCATTTGCTCAAGCTGGGTTGTATAAAAGTTGAAGTCAAAAGCATTTTTATTTTTGAGATGGACTCTCACTCTGTCACCCACGCTGGAGTGCAGTGGCACGATCTCGTCTCACTGCAACCTCTGCCTCCCAGGTTCAAGCGATTCTCCTGCTTCAGCCTCCAGAGTAGCTGGGATTGCAGGTGCACGCCACCACACCCGGCTAATTTTTGTATTTTTAGTAGAGGCAAAGTTTTGCCATGTTGGCCAGGCTGGTCTCAAACTCCTGGCCTCAGGTGACCCACCCACCTCAGCCTCCCAAAGTGCTGGGATTACAGGCGTGAGCCACCATGCTCAGCCCAGAAGCATTCTTAATGGATACTTTTTGAACCATTTCTTTCATGCTATACACTTTCCCTGGTGAACTGTGTCTGACTGCAACAACCAGAACTCGGCTAGACATTCTGCTGTTTTAAGATTCTATGCATTTACTGCATTTTTGCTGTTTTAAGATTCTATGCATTTACAATGCATTTACTGTTCTTAAATATACCTGGCTCCATTTTTTTTGCTTTTTATTTTGAACACATTTCAAACCTACACAAAAGTTGCGAAAATAGTATGACAAACTCCTGGGTACCTTTCATCTAGATTCGCCAATTGTCAGTTAATGTTTTGCTGCATCTCCCTCTCATCTTCTCTACATATATGAAAACAATTTTCTGAAACTTTTGAAAGTCAGTCGCAGATACCATGAACTTTAACCCCAAAATATTTCCATGTGTATCCCTTAGAAACAAGGATAGTCTGTTACATAACCACTATACAATTATGAAACTCAGGAATTTAACATTGATACAGCACTATCATCTAAAGCATGGGTCATATGTACATTTCAGTAATTGTCTCAATGCTGCTTTACAGGAATACTTTTTTGGCTTGACAAGAATCCAACCCGGGTTGACACCTTGCATTTTAGTCATACTATCTCTTTAACCTGGGATGGTTCCTCAGACTTTCTTTGTCTTTTATGAAACTGGCATTTAAAAAAAGAGAACAGACCTGTTGTTTAGTAGAATTTACCTGAACCTGGTTTATCCGGTAGTTTCCCTGTGATGAGATTTAGGTTACACAGTTTTGGCAGGAACAGGACATTGGTGATGTGTCCCTCTCAGTGCACCCCACAGAGAGGCATGTCAGCCATTACTGGTGGAGTAAATTTGATCACTTGATTGCAGGGGAGACCATCTCTGGTTCATTCTTATGGCTATCAGGGAGACAGAGAATTATCTTTCTTATATAATCCATGGGCTGCATGGAGTCATTCCCATGGTTTCCTGGATAGACTTTGAATTGCAGGGGACTTTGGTAAGGGATGGGTTCAGGATGTATTTTGAAAGCTGCATTTCGAATAAGTGGAGATCACTCCCTCAGAGATTTAATTAGCCAGTTGCCAGATATTCTAGAAGCCCATGGGAAGGTATGAATAAGGACACAGGACATCTGCTTTTCCTTAAGGAGAGCGGAGCTTCCCCAAGTATCACCCCTCTACACCTGACGAAGTCAAACAGTCCTGTTCCCATGGAATCCTCAACCAATGTAGCCCTGATCTGTGATTTATATAAAAAGTAGCTGTTCCTTAATTTTCCCCACAATGGCTTCATTCTTACCTTATGAACCTGCTTTGTCAGTGTTCCCTTTGATTTATGGAAGATTTCAAACTCCCCAAATAACTATCCTTTTTCTTTTCATTAAAGTTAATCCCCACAAAGACACTTTCATCCACTGATTAGTCATGCCCCAGTGAGCCTTGCTAACCAGAGGCTAAGTTATTGATGTGTTAAAGATGTAATCTCTAAGTCTTGGGACCACTGAAGAAACCCCAACATGTTATTTGACAGTCAGAATCTCACAATGTATTGCCTCCTTTGAGCAGCCTTGGTCGCACGCGTTCCTTGGGGTCCATAAATCTCTCTGGCCCGACTGCCCATGGGGGCTGAGTTATTGTGGGGCTGAGTTTAGGCTGCCAACACACTGCCCTGCACCCCAGGACATTGTGGTGCCTTCTCCAGACTCCAGTTTCCATTCCCAGTAACGCATATTCAACAGCAAATCTATTATACCACAAGCAGCAGCTCATTATTTCACACCCTGCCCATGGCCTTCCTCATAAATTCACACCAACCCACAAGGAAACAGGACTGTAATTTGGGAGCGCTATCGGCTGCCAATGGCACTAACCCTTCCTCCTTCCCGTTGATTTCAAGCAATGTGTAAGCTTGGCTCTGCCACTAGTGAGTTTTATTAGATGATGATAAGGCCCCAAGTACGCAGAGGAGCAGCCTGTGGAAATGTTTCATAGGCCCTCTCCAACCAATTTTACATTTGTGGATTAAAAAAAGAAAAGAAAAGAAAATCCCAGACCTTTTTACATATGTGAGTTTCAGTTTGGTTCACCTAAAGCCAATGTTTTTCATAAATGGCAAGACCATTCATGGGGCAGCATAGTGCCTGCATTATAAGATGTTTAGGGTTTAGCATCTTCAATGCTCACAGTAAGCGGCAGGAACGACCTCCCTCAGTCATTGTGCCTACAATTTTTTTTTTTCCTAAAAGCATGTTTAACCATCCCCAGGAAGGAAGCACTCCCCACCTCTCCTCCATACCAGTTAAGAACCACAGGCTTAAACAAAAGAAATCAGAGCAGAAGGAGGGTACCAACTTCCTAATATTTGGGAAAGACCCATCCCAGGAAAACATATTCTTGATCACAGTGTTTTACTCTAGTTTTTTTTGCTTTGTTTTGTTTTTGTTTTTTGTTTTTTTGTTTTTTTCCAAATAACACCCATTTACTAGCACACTGTTCCACAGGTCAGAAGGCCAGTTGGGCTCCACTGGGTATCACAAGGCTGAAATTGAGAAGTCAGCTGGGCTTATCTCAAGGTTCAGGGAGAGAATTGCTTTCAGGCTCATTCAGGCTGTTGGCAGAGTTCAGCTCCTTGTGGTTGCAGGACTGGAGTTTCTGTTTTCTTGCTGGCCGTCAGCCAGGACCTTCTCTCAGCCGCTAAAGGCCATTCACATTCTTTCTCACATGCCCACTTCATCTTCACATGAACAATGCATTGAATCCTGCTCTCACTTGGCATCTCTTGACCTTTCTCTTGTGTCCCCAGCTGGGGAAAACTCTTACTGAGTTTAATGGCTGGTCTAAGCTCTCCAGATGAGCCACTGATCATGAGATTGAATGTTGAGGCAATGTGAAATCACAATACAATTTTCTAATGGGTTACTCTCAGTTAATGTACCCAGCTCAAGGAGGACTAGTTTATTTTCTTAAATACAAAGTATTTTTTACTAACCGTTTCAATTACACAAGAGATAGATGAATACATTCTTCTAAAAACTCAGAGCACTGCACATAGCAAATACCTCCTTCAAGCACCTTGCCACAATCTTACCACCCTCCTCCTCTCTCCAGGAGAAACCATGGTCATGACCTGGTGGGTATACAGCCAGACCACTTTTGCCACTTTGCATGCATTTATATGCACCCCAGAAAATGCATAGTATTGTTTCACGTGGGCATCTTTGTATAAATGATTACCACACTGTATACATAATTTGAAAGTTGTTTTTATCACCTACTAATATGTTTTGAGGGTTATCTGTGTTAATCCCTAAAGATCTGATTAATTTCTCTTAATGTACTGTGTATTGTCTTATTTAGACATTTGCCCTCATTATATACATTTATAATTTTCACAACAAGCAATGCTGCATTGACAGGCTTGAATGTGCCTCCTTGTGCTCAGGTCTCTTTAAAGAAAATGCCTAGAAGTATAATTGCTGGGCAGTGGAGTAGAAACTCTAGTTATAACAGATACAGTTGAATTGCTGCCCCCAAAGAGCAGAGTATGCTAACCTACAATTGAAACATTTCAATTGAAGATTTCTCTTTGCCCACATTTTCACCAGCACTAGATAATATCAGACTTAAATGTTGCCGGTCCCATAGGTGTGAACTAGCATCTCATTGTTTTATTTGCATTTCCCTGTTTGCTAAGGAGACTGAGTAACTTATATCTCTATTGGTCATTTCCATTTCCATTTTAAAACTGTGTATATTCTTTGACCATTTTTAAATTTGATGGTCTCTTTCGTATTAATTTACATTCCTATTTTTTCCTAGTCCTTTGTTACAGAAAATGTAAAAAAAAAAAAATTCTCACCAAGTTTCAAATCTTTTTTTTTTTTCTGAGACAGAGTCTTGCTCTGTCACCCAGGCTGAAGTGCAGTGGCGTGATCTTGGTTCACTGCAACCTCTGCCTTCCAGGCTCAATTGATCCTCCCAACTCAGCCAGCCAAGTAGCTGGGACTACAGGCACACGTCACCATGCCCAGCTAATTTTTGTATTTTTTGTAGAGATGGGGTTTCTCATGTGGCCCAAGATGATCTTGAACTGCTGGACTCAAGTGATTGCCCACCTCAGCCTCTTAAAGTGGTAGGATTACAGGTGTGAGTCACTGGGCCAGGTCATGTTGCTAAAATTTTAACATTTTTTATGATACCTTTTGTTGGAGAGAAGACTTAATTTTGATGTAGTCAAAAATCATTTTTTTCTCTATAGTTTGCATTTTGGGGGCCTTAGATTAGTAAGCCTTCCCCAATATTACTAATATTACTTCCAGAGTATTACTAAGATCGTAATGATAATTTCTATATTTTCTAATAATTTTTTCTCCTAATAATTTTAATGTTTTATTTTTTATACTTAGGTCTTAAGCCATCTGAAGTGTGTGTGTGTGTGTGTGTGTGAGACGCAAGATGATTTTTGTTTCTTTCACACAGCTAGTCAATTGTCCCAGCGCCATTTATTGAATAATCTGCTCTTTCCCCACTGATTTGAAACACCAGCTCTACCATGCACCAAAGTCCCATGTCTATACTCCTGATCTATGTTTTTTATTTGTTCCTGTGCCAATCCCATGCTGTTTTAATTACCTTAGCTTTGTAATGTGTCTCGATCTCTCATGCAGTAAATCTTTACTCCACATCCCTTTGGGACAATTATCTTGGTTATTCTTAAACATTTACTCTTCTTTGTGAATTTTACAATTGGTTTGTCAAGGGCTATGAAAAACTATGTTGAGATTTTGATTAAAAGTATTTTAAACTTACAGATAAATTTGGGAAACATCACACAGATATTTTCAAAGACTTGCAAAAATGAGACAAAATAAAATGTAAGGGCAAAGATGTGGAATTTCAGTCAAGAGTTTTTGAATGCCTACTATGTGCCCAACATTATTCTAGTCAAAACCTATCAAAAGAAAAACAAACACAGTTTCTAACTTTAGGGAATCTGCATTCTAGTGGGGCAGACAAAAGAGAGACAAACCAACACGTAAACAAGACATTGCTGATTGTCATAAATGCTACAAGGGAAGACAACCAAGGCTGCTGAGAGACTGAGCACTTCCGAACAGGCTCTCCAGGAGTCCATTTGGAGCCAAGACCCAGAGAATGAAGAGCAAGAGAGAGTGTTTCAGACAGAGGTCCGAGGGTCAGAGGTTTGAGGTGGAGAAAACGAGGCCTTGAGGAACCCACAGAAGCCAGTGTGGAGCCAAGGGCCAGATCGTTAGGGGATCATAGGCCACAGTATGGAATTCAAATTACATTTTGTTTGCAGGGAGAAGCCAGGAAGGGATGAGAAAAAGGAGGAGTCAGAGATTGGGGCAGGCTCTTAACAGTAACAAATTTGGAAGTGGATGTCTTCTAGAACTATCATTTACTGTGTTATTTAAACAAATATTATTTACTGTTTTTCCTGTTGCTACCTTCTCCTTTCTTTTCAATCTTGATCTTTTGTAGGAAAGTAATCCCAGGTTATCAAGGGATTTTTCTATGGCCTTTCTTGAAGTAACCTGGCAAATAAACCCAGTTCTCTTCATTATTTCACTGCTTGGCAGCAGCTTTGCAGTGCTGTTTAGCTAAGGTGGAAAAGAAATCGAGTATCTGAGTAATATTTCTTTTTTCTTCCTCTTGGCTGGGAAATAAACTCAGACTTTAATGTGATGAAAGTGGAGTTTGTGCTGAAACTCAGTGGGACCATCACCAGCTTGGGGGACATTTCATCTCCTTTCTAAAGTGCTTGCCCCCATGCTGCTGTGGTGGGCACCGAGGAGTAGACCTTGATGGCAGAACTTTCCCTTGCTCCGAGGCTCATCCCCTACTCCAGCTTTGAAGGTATCAATGATGGGTAATAAATCACCAATGGATGTAGTCTATTTTATTTAGCTTATCAGAAGCCTCAGCGAGGGTCCACAACAACTAGTAATAAAAATATTTGGTTACCGTAGATGCGATTAAGTGTAATCTTTTGTTATGGATGAGAAACTGACTTAGAAACAGGAAGCAAAGAGTACAGGCAAACTCTGGACAGAAACGCACCAACACCAGAATCCTCCGTTACCTGTACTCAGCAGTGGCCTTTTAAAAATTGCTTTTGTAAAGCATACAAAGCACGCGGATCTTCAAGTTTACAAAAGGCAGTGTTAAGAACTCTAGAGTCTGCCAGATCTGTCCTTGAGCAAGTAATTTAACCAATAAGCCTCATATTTCTGGTCTGTAAAATGGAAATGATTGTTCCTTTTCATTAGGGTGATGAGGATGAATGAGATAACACATTTTCTCTCAGTGCCTAGGGTTCCTTTGCTACAGCTATTAGTCTTATTTCTGAAAGTAAATACCAAGCTAATAGGGACAAAGTAGAGAAAACCTCAATGAAGCTATACGTTAAGCGTGGAGAATATGTGGAACATGTGTCTACGTTAAGCGTGAAGAATATATGGAACATGTGTCCCCAAACATACTTCCCATCCTCACTCAACTCTGGGCTTCTTCCTGCAAAACCGTGTATCTCATCTGCTGCTGTCACCTTCCCCCGCGGGCTGAGCTGGAAAGCCAAGGCCCATCCTCAGGAGCTCAGCTCCCTTCCCACCCCCACCGCATCCCGCCCACTCCTCTAATCTTGTCTCTAAATACTGGTCACTTTTTCTCCCTGCCTTCCAGTCCTTGCTTTAGACTGGAGGTCAGCAAACTCTTTCTGGAAAGTGTCAGGTAATTACTTCTTGCTTTGCCAACCTTACACTCTGGTGTAACTACAGTAGTTTCCCCTTCTCCATGGTTTTACTTTCTGCGATTAACTGGCCTCAATCCAAAAATAGGTGAGTATAGTACGATAAAATATTTTATCACAGTATATTGCTATAATTATTCTATTTTATTATTGTTGTTGTTCATCTCTTACTGTGCCTAATTTATAAGTTAAACTTTATCACAGGTATATACGTCTAGGAAAAAACATAGTATATATCTAGCCTCGATTTCAGGCATGCACTGGGGGTCTTGGAACATATCTCCCTTGGATGGGGGGGACTACTGGATGCAACCCTGTGATTCTAGTACAAAAGCAGTCATAGACAATTACAGTATATAAAAGAATGGATGTGGTTGTGTGTTCCGATAAAACTTTATTTACAAAAGCAGATAGCGGGCTGGGTTTCACCCTCCAGGGTGTAATTTTCTGGCACCTGATTTAGACTTCTAGGCTCTTTCTCTGGGATTAAGACCCTCAGGGCTCCCTGTAGGCCTGATCTAATTTTGTCACTCCCACTTTAAAAACCTTTCAACGGCTTCCCATTATTGTTGCAAAATGTGGACTTGGATCATATCATTAGTCATTAGAATCGCTTGAGCTGCTTTATATATGTATTTATTTTTTATTTTGAGACAGGGTCTCACTCTGTCTCTAAGGCTGGAGTGCAGAGGTGTGATCATGGCTCACTGCAGTCTTGAAATCCCGGCCTGAAATTGATCCTCCCGCCTCAGCCTCCCAAGTTGCGAGGACTATAGGCACACACTACCACGCCCACCTCATTTTTTGTAGAGACGGATCTCACCGTGTTGCCCGGGCTGGTCTTCAACTCCTGGCTTCAAGTGATCTTCCTGCCTCAGCCTCCCAAAGCGTCAGGATGACAAGTGGAACCACCGTGCCTGACCCTGAGCTGTTTGTTAAAATGCAGAGTTCCAGGCCCCTCTCCAGAGCCACTAAAACAGCATCTCTCAGGGGCAGGCAGTGGGGCTGGATTTAAACAAGCCTCCCAGAAAATTCTAATTCAGTGTTTTTCAAAGTGGGGTCTGTGGGCCCCTGAGGGGTCCCCCATATGCTTTTGAGGGGTTTGTGATGCAGGAAGGAACAATGGAGTATGTTGGGATGAGAGGAGAACCTCACAGGGAGGTGATGGCTGAGCAAAGGCCTGAAGGGGGTGAGGAAGCCATCCTGAGCTGTCCCCGGGAGAGTGTTCCAGCAGGAATAGCAAGTTTAAAGCCTCTGAGGCTGGTGTGTCTGGCAGAAGGCCACTGTGGCTGGCTTGCCGGGGGGAAGAGGGGGGGAAAACAGAGCAGTGAGAGAGGAGGAGATGAGGCCTGAGAGGAAAAGAGCCAGGCAGGTGGAGCAGGGCCTTGGAGGCCATCTGAGTAAAAGGCCATTGGCTTTTACTCAGAACAAGATGGGAGCCACTGGAAAGTTTGAGGAGATGGAACTATGCAAGCTATTCCAAGAATGTAATCACCTCTTCCTCCTTCCTCACACACTTCTTTCCTTCCTCATTGATATGATTCTTCCCCCTCCTATTGGCTGTAAGTTCCTTGAGGACACAGATTCTATCTTACCCATCTTTATCCCAGTATCTAGCAATGCCTAGGGCCACACAGCGAACGCTGACAAATGCAACAATGCTGCTGTGTTCCTCTGACATGATTCTCATTGGAGCTGGTAAGAACTGCTTGAGAAAAATGCAGTGCAGACTTCCTCAAATACATACTTTACACATTTCTTTTCCCTTTTTTTTAGACGGACTCTCACTGTCACCCAGGCTGGAGTGCAGTGGCACGAAATCCACTCACTGCAACCTCTGCCTCCCGGGTTCAAGCTATTCTCCTGCCTCAGCCTCCTGAGTAGGTGGGATTACAGGTGCGCACCACTGCACCCAGTTAATTTTTGTATTTTTAGTAGAGACGGGGTTTCGCTGTGTTAACCAGGCTGGTCTCGAACTCCTGAACTCAGGTGCCTACCTCAGCCTCCCAAAGTGCTGGGATTACAGGCGCGAGCCACTGTGCCTGGCCTACGAATTTATTTTTCTGTTAGTAATTTAATGTGTGATATACAGTTGACCCTTGAAAAATGCAGGAGTTAAGGGCACTAGACTCCACTTCCCGCACAGTCAAAAATATGTGTATAACTTTGTACTCCCCCAAAACTTAACTACTCAGGTCCTACTGTTGACCAGAAGCCCTTCCCATTTGTAAACAGCTGATTAACACAAATGTTATATGTTACATGTATTATATACTGTATTCTCACAATAAAATAAGCTGGAGAAAAATGTTACTAAGAAAGTCATGAGGAAGAAAAAAATATACATTCAGTATTCTTAAGTGGAAGTGGATCATCATAAAGGTCTTCATCCTCATCCTCTTTACACTGAGCGAGCTGAGGACGAGGAGGGGTTGACTCTGCTGTCTCGGGGTGGCAGAGGCGGCAGAAAACCTGAGTATTTAAATAGACTTATGCTGTTCAAACCCATGTTGTTCAAGGATCAATTGTATTGTCTTTAAAAAAAAAAATTCCATCAACAAAAGCACATCACAGAGAGCCAGAAATCAACATGCTTTTCCTTTGCAATCATAAATAAATCAGAGTAAAAAATTAGTATTTTCTGGATGCATTTCTGTGGCATTAGAGAAGCAAATCCTCTTCTCTGTACTGGGCCATCAGGGAGTTTCACAATCTCTTTTCCGCTCTTCTCAGAATGTAGCTGGCGTCCTGTGTTGCTTTGTCCCCTGCCCCTCCATGAGGATCTTTCTGGTCAGCGTTACCCTCAGGGCCATGCCCGCCCGACACCCTAAGGCCAGAGCTTGGGCACTACAGGATTCAGTTTCCTCTCTTCATTCTAGTTCAACTTTCTCTTTCCCTAGTTGACACCCATGGCCTCCCTGGCTACCCCCATTGCTGGAGGCCTTGGGAGCTGAAACACACCTGCCTGTGAGAGGACCCCGATCCTCCTTCCCTTTGTTTCCAAAAAGGGGATCAGGGAAGCAGCAGTGTCCACACACCTTTCCCCACCTCCAAGAGTCTTAATCCTAATGGAGGAGAGTTTAAGGAAGTGGAATGCCACTGCTCAGAGAGATGGGTATTTTATTCACCACTTATTTGTGTGTGTGCATTTTTTTAAGTGCACAAGTGTGGCCCATAGAATGCTTTAGTTCTTCTCAGGGGCTGTCTTTTCTTTTAATTCTTATTTATAATAAAAGTTGAATGGCAGGCTGGACATTGTGGCTCATGCCTGTAATCCCAGCACTTTGGGAGGCCGAGTCGGGTGGATCACTTGAGGTCAGGAGTTTGAGACCAGGCTGGCCAACATGGCAAAACCCCATCTCTACTAAAAAAAAAAAAAAAAAAAAAAAAAAAAAAAAAAAAAAATTAGCCAGTTATGGTGGCGCATGCCTGTAATTACAGCTACTCAGGAGGTTGAGGCCTAAGAATCCCTTGAACCAGGGAAGCAGAGGCTGCAGTGAGCCCAGAATGTACCGTGCTTCAGCCTGGGTGACAGAGCGAGACTCTGTCAAAAAAAAAAAAAAAAATTGAATGGATTCTCTTGCCCTGTGTCTAAGAAGTCATTTTTAAATCCTTTGAGATTGCAGTTTTCTGCTGAGTTTTCTAGGTGCAGGAGGGATCCATAGCTCTTTACCTCTAGACAGGAAGCTCTGCACTGTGCCTTCAGCTCCATAGGGCAGTGATGTCCCCATTTTTCTTTCTGTGGTGTGTCCAGCACTAGCACCATGCCCATCATGTGGAAGGCATGCTCAATTAATATTTGTTAGATGAATGAGTGTGACACATTTCATAATTTAAAAAATTAACATCTGCCCTCCCCAATAGTTCCTTCTACCCCAAAACCCTTGCTACACCCCACTTAGGCAGTCACAGAATGGAGCTGATTGTCTTGGGAAATGAGTGACTGGGAAGGAAGGACTTTTGAGGAAACTCATGGCAGAAACCATTGATTAGGACAAGTATTGTTCTAATCAGAAGTAGATGTCCTGCAGAGAAGTGAGGAGCCAGGAGAGCATGGATGAGTCCTCTGCCCTCTCTCCCACATCATTCCTACAAGCCACATCCCAGGTGAACAGATGACAAGAGAAACCCCAGGTGTGTCTCAGGAACGTGAGAGAGATGAGAGCTGAGCCCCAGCCTCTGATTAAGCCCAGGAGGAGGTGGAACCAAGACACCAGTGCAGACATGGCTGTGTAGGCCTCACCTGGGAGCCGTATGATGTTCCCCGTGAGCCTGAGGGTCGCATAAATGGTGGACAGCCTGCTCTATGGGCCCAGCTGCAGAACATCCCTCAGGCTGGATGTGGCACCCTAAGAGCACAAGGAACTGACAGTCACTTGGAGGCCTTGAGGTTGGGAAAGTGGGTGGATACAGCTGTGACCAGCCATAGAAGCCCAGAATGTTTCAGCGAGTCCTTCACAGAGGTTAGATCACATCTAGGACCAGGCCTCCATCTCCAGCTCCCCTTCCCAGCTGTAGTGCAATGGAAGCCTCTCCAGCTCTTAGACCCAAACTGGGGAGATGGAAGGAAAACTCTAGATTGACTGCAAGTAAGTTTCTCCTACACCGAGGGAGCCTTGCTAGAAACTCAGATCAGTTATAAGAAAATACATGTATTTTCTTTCATAACAGAGTATACGGGAAAAGAATCATGCTCACTACTAATGAATGAACAAATGAGTCGCGGGAAGACTGTGTATGACAGATGCTCACCTTTCCTTTCATCCCTTTTCACCTTATTCTCATAAGCCACAAATGCAGAACTGAATTCAGAAGATCTACTGGATGACACCTGTTTCGTTATTGGTAACAATGGACCCAGCACTGCCAAACTCTGTACAGAGATGCGTGGATTGGTCTCTGTCCTCAAAAACCTTCAGGCAGCCTGAGTGGACAGGACTAACATGCTGAAACAAGTAGAGGATGACAGAGGTGCTACAGACTTGACTACTGCACTGCATAGGTCAGAAGTTGTATTAGTTTGTTCTCACACTGCTAATAAAGACATACCCGAGACTGGGTAATTTATAAAGGAAAGAGGTTTATTGAACTCACATTTCCACGTGGCTGAGGAGGCCTCACAATCATGGTGGAAGGTGAATGAGGAACAAAGTCATGTCTTACATGGTGGTAGACAAGAGAGCGTGTGCAGGGGAACTCTCGTTTATAAAACCATCAGATCTCACGAGACTTATTCACTCTCAAGAGAACAGCAAGGGAAAGACCCGCCTCCGTGATTCAATTACCTCCCACTGGGTGTAATCCTACGACATGTGGGAATTATGGGAGCTACAATTCAAGATGAGATTTGGGTGGGGACACAGCCAAACCATATCAGAGGTGCAGAGAAAAGTGGGACCTACACGGACTGGAGGGGAAAAAAAAAAAAAGACAATTATCTTGTGATTGCAGGGTTTAGGCAGCAGCATGGCTCAGTTTGGGGATATAATACGTAGAATTAGATCAATTGGTCTTACCCTTGCACCTACTTATTTAAACAAACTTGGTATGTGCCAGGCATTCTTCTAAGCCCTTTACAAATAATATTTTGTTCAATCCTTAAAACAACCTGTGAGGTAGACTATTATTATCCATGCTTTTAAAATTGTGGTAAAATATACGTCACATACAATTTACCATTGTAACTATTTTTAGGTTTATTATTCAGTGGCATTGAACTCATTCAGTGTTGTGTGACTATCATCACTACCTATTTCCAGTCTTTTTTACCATCTCAAACAGAAACTTCACATTTATTAAACAATAACTGCCCATTTCTCCTCCCCCTAGACACTGGCAACCACCATTTTACTTTCTGTCTCTATGAATTTGCCTATTCTAGGTACCTCACATAAGTAGAATCATATTTGTCCTTTTGTGACTGGTTTATTTCATTTAGCATGAAGGTTCATCCATGTTGTAGCATGTATCAGAACTTCATACCTTTTTCTTCCTTCAGAGTAAAGGAGGGAAAAATAATTTGATTCCTTTTTTAGACTAATATACATATATATGTATGTGTGCATATATATTATATATGTATATATACACATTTTATTTATCCAATTCATCCATTGATGGGCATTTGGATTGCTTCCACATTTTGGCTATTGTGAATGAATGCTGCTACTAGCATCAGTGTTCAGATAGTTTGAGTGCTTGCTTTGGGTTCTTTTGGGTATATACCCAGAAGTGGGATTGCTGGATCATATGGTAATTCTATGTTTAAATTTTTAAGGACTTGCTATGCTGTTTTCTACAGTGGGAACAACATTTTACATTCCCATCAGCAAAGCACAAGGCTCTGCTTTCTCCGCATCCTCACCAATACCTGTTATTTTCCACCATTTTTTTTCAACTTTGATTTTAGTTTTGGGAGTACACATGCAGGTTTGTTACATGAGTATACTGCGTGACACCAAGGTTTGCGATACTAATGATCCTGTCACCCAGGTAGTGAACATAGTGTCCAAAAGATAGTTTTTCAATCTCACTTCTCTCCCTTCCTCCTCCCTCTACTAGTCCCCAGTGTCTATTGTTCCCATCTTTATATCCACGTGTACTCAGTGTTTACTTCCCACTTGTAAGTGAGGACATGGGATATTTGGTTTTCTGTTCCTGTGTCAATTTGCTTAGGATAATGGTCTCCAGCTGCATCCATGTTGCTGCAAAGGACATCATTTCTTTCTTTCTTGTGACTGTGTAGTATTTCATGGTGTTTATATACCTCAGTTTCTTTATCCAGTTCACCACTGATGGGCATCTAAGTTGAATCCATGTCTTTGCTATCGTTTTCCACCATTTTGATGATGGCCATCCTAATGGGTGAGATGTGTTATCTCATTGTGGTTTTGATTTTCATTTCCTTAATGACTAGTGATGTTGAGCATATTTTCCTGTGTTTATTCACCAGGCTAGAGTGCAGTGGCACAATCATAGCTCATTCAAGCCTCGAACTCCTAGATTCAAGAGATCCTTCCTGCTTCACACAGCCTCCCAAGTAGCTAGGACTATAAGTGCATGCCACCACACCTGGCTGTTTATTTTTATTTTTAGAAACAGCACCCTGCTATGTTGCCTAGCCTTGTCTTAAACTCCTGGTCTCAAGCAGTTCTCCTGCCTCTGCCTTCCAAAATGTTGGGATTATAGGCATGAGCCACTGTACCTGGCCTCTGTCCATTTAGAGTTGGGTTGTTTGTGGTTTTGTTGTTGAGTTAAAGGAGTTTGTTATATATTCTGAATATTAATCCCTTATCAGATACATGATTTGCAAATATTTTTTCCCATTTTGTGGGTTGTCCTTTCACTCAAGAGTGTCTTTTGATGTACAATTTTTAATATTGATGAAATCTGATTTATCAATTTTTTCTTTTCTTGCCTGTGCTTTTGGTATTATTATCCCCATTTTTCAGATGGAAAAATTTGGCCCACAGAAGTTAAGTCTCTTGTACAAGACCATACTGCCCTTGGGTGATGGGGCTGGAGTTGTGACCCCAGCACTTTGCTGCAGATCCAATGAGAGTGGCCACTCTGCAGCTGCCTTCCCGTCGCTGAGCGTGGGACAGCACCTGACACAAAGCAGGCATTCAATACATATTTATGGAAATAATGTAGAGAGCTGCTCCATGACTATTTCCAGTTTTCTATGCTTTGCCTGAGCAAATTTTAACCTGTGTTGCGCTTGTTACTCGTATGTAAAGTGGAAACTACCTAATACTCTCACTGCAGACAGAGGAGAAATAGCTCATCAATAGACTATCAACCATGCACACTGTAAGGCATTATTTGTCAGGGATTGCATTGAGAAATAAAATATGCTCTTTGAACCCAAATATTTACTGGTTGGGAGAATAAGATTCATGAAATAAAGGAAGAAAGTAATAGAAAAATTAGTATAAAAGCCAAATGAGGCTGACTATCATTGCAGGAGGAAAAGAGTGTAGGGAGAGATGATGGGAGAGGAGGATCTGCAAATATGAGTAGTGTGTTAGTATGCTCTCATGCTACTACTAAAGACATACCTGAGACTGGGTAATTTATAAAGGAAAGAAGTTTAATTGACTCACAGTTCAGCATGGCTAAGGAGGCCTCAGGAAACCTACAATCATGGCAGAAGGGAAAGCAAACATGTCCTTCTTCACATGGCGGCAGTGAGGAGAAATGCAGAGCAAAGTGGGGGAAAAGCCCTTTATAAAACCATCAGGTCTCATGAGAACTCACTCACTATCACAAGAACGGCAAGGAGTTAACTGCCTTCATGATTCAATTACCCCTCACTGGGTCCCTTCCGTGACACATGGGGATTTGGGGAACTACAATTCAAGATGAGATTTGGGTGAGGACACAGCCAAACCATATCATTCTTCCCCTGGCCACTCCGAAATCTCATGTCCTCACATCTTTAAACATAATCATACCCTTCCAACAGTCCTCCAAAGTCTTAACTCATTCCAGCATTAACCCAAAAGTCCAAGTCCACAGTCTCATCTGAGACAAGGGAAGTCCCTTCTGCCTATGAGCCTGTAAAATCAAAAGCAAGTTAGTTATTCCTCGATAGAATGGGAGTACAGGCAGGCATTGTATAAATACACATATTCCATATAGGAGTAATTGGCCAAAATAAAGGGGCTGCAGGCTCCATGCAAGTCCAAAATCCAAATGGCGCAGTCATTAAACCTTAAAGTTCCAAAGTGATCTCCTTTGACTCCATGTCTCATATCCAGATCATGCTGATGCAAGAGGTGGGCTCCTACAGCCTTGGGCAAGTAGGATAGAAATGAGAGAGGAAGAGAGATAAAGTAGGGATGGTATGGTGGGAGAAAGGAATTGGATGAATAAAGAGCTGGAAGCAGAAATAAGCATGATATGTCTCAGTTATAGTAAATTATCAATATGAATGGCTGGACTGGAAGACTGAGTCAAGATGTACTCATTAGACTACAGACCTGGGCCAGCCAAATTGCGACAGTTCTGAATGCCAAGCTAAGGGTTCTGGACTCAGCATGTAAGCAGGACCCATTACCTAATTCACAGGGTCCAGTGAAAAATGAAAACATAAGCCCCTTTGTTCAAAAATGATTAAGAATTTCAAGACAGTGCAGCAGAGATAGAACCAAACGCAGAGCCCTCCCGAGCACGGGACCCTGTGCAACTGCCCAGGTCCTACACCCATGAAGCCCACCTTGTGTGCAAGCCTTATGTTAAGAATGCATTGAAAGATTTTGAGCAGGAAAATGCTGGATTGGAGTGGTCTATGAGATGGATCAGCTGTCGGGGGCTGCATGGATGGATGGGGATAGAAAGTGGAAGAGGGACACCTGATAGGAAATCACTGGACTTGTCAAGGTTCGTGGTTGCTGTAGGAATGGAAAGAAAGGTCACATGTAATGTGATAGGATAGATCCCTGTGCATTTGGGCTGGGAGGGGAAGAGCGCAGGCCTCCGTGAGATCACCATAAGTTGAGCCTGGATCTTGGAGAAAGCTGTTATCATTGAGAGAAAGAGGAAGTGTGGAAAGGGGGAGCAAGCTTTGGGAGGCTGGTGCAGAGTAACCAGCCTTAGTCATGCTGAATGGGAGATAAGGGTAGGGCCTCCAAGAAGAAATGTCCAGCTGGCAGCTGAAGATGAGGAAGAAAATCCTGGCTTGGAAATGTAGCTTTGAAAGATAATGGGGTTGTGTAACTGTTGAAGTTGTGAGTCCATATGCCATTTCTTAGGAATTAGGTGGATAGATAAGCAGAGTGCTAAAAAACAGATGAGGACTTTAAAATAATATTTTCTACCACCACTTCAAGGAATTGGGCAATTTGCTGTGATGTTGGATCTAGCAGCCTGGAAGGTTTTTCCAGTTGTGATTTCCACAAGGTGGTTGTGCAGAATAACAAATCTGTTTTCATCTATCAGTGTTAAAACATGGTTTTTAAAATAAACGCCGGATTATTGCTAAAAACTTATCAGCATTGACTGTCAGAGGCTCTCCTGGAAGGTTCCCAACCCCCCTCTTTTCCCTTTTCTTCACTTTTTAAAGGGGGGGGGGGGGGGGGGGGGGGGGGGGGGGGGGGGGGGGGGGGGGGGGGGGGGGGGGGGGGGGGGGGGGGGGGGGGGGGGGGGGGGGGGGGGGGGGGGGGGGGGGGGGGGGGGGGGGGGGGGGGGGGGGGGGGGGGGGGGGGGGGGGGGGGGGGGGGGGGGGGGGGGGGGGGGGGGGGGGGGGGGGGGGGGGGGGGGGGGGGGGGGGGGGGGGGGGGGGGGGGGGGGGGGGGGGGGGGGGGGGGGGGGGGGGGGGGGGGGGGGGGGGGGGGGGGGGGGGGGGGGGGGGGGGGGGGGGGGGGGGGGGGGGGGGGGGGGGGGGGGGGGGGGGGGGGGGGGGGGGGGGGGGGGGGGGGGGGGGGGGGGGGGGGGGGGGGGGGGGGGGGGGGGGGGGGGGGGGGGGGGGGGGGGGGGGGGGGGGGGGGGGGGGGGGGGGGGGGGGGGGGGGGGGGGGGGGGGGGGGGGGGGGGGGGGGGGGGGGGGGGGGGGGGGGGGGGGGGGGGGGGGGGGGGGGGGGGGGGGGGGGGGGGGGGGGGGGGGGGGGGGGGGGGGGGGGGGGGGGGGGGGGGGGGGGGGGGGGGGGGGGGGGGGGGGGGGGGGGGGGGGGGGGGGGGGGGGGGGGGGGGGGGGGGGGGGGGGGGGGGGGGGGGGGGGGGGGGGGGGGGGGGGGGGGGGGGGGGGGGGGGGGGGGGGGGGGGGGGGGGGGGGGGGGGGGGGGGGGGGGGGGGGGGGGGGGGGGGGGGGGGGGGGGGGGGGGGGGGGGGGGGGGGGGGGGGGGGGGGGGGGGGGGGGGGGGGGGGGGGGGGGGGGGGGGGGGGGGGGGGGGGGGGGGGGGGGGGGGGGGGGGGGGGGGGGGGGGGGGGGGGGGGGGGGGGGGGGGGGGGGGGGGGGGGGGGGGGGGGGGGGGGGGGGGGGGGGGGGGGGGGGGGGGGGGGGGGGGGGGGGGGGGGGGGGGGGGGGGGGGGGGGGGGGGGGGGGGGGGGGGGGGGGGGGGGGGGGGGGGGGGGGGGGGGGGGGGGGGGGGGGGGGGGGGGGGGGGGGGGGGGGGGGGGGGGGGGGGGGGGGGGGGGGGGGGGGGGGGGGGGGGGGGGGGGGGGGGGGGGGGGGGGGGGGGGGGGGGGGGGGGGGGGGGGGGGGGGGGGGGGGGGGGGGGGGGGGGGGGGGGGGGGGGGGGGGGGGGGTCCTCCTGGCCAAGCCAGGGTGTTTGCGAGCTCTCTGTGGATCTGCTGTAATTATAAACCCCACGAAGGGCCAGGAATGGAGGCCAGAATGCTTACTGGTCACCGTGCCCCAGAATAAAGAATCAGAAAGTAACTTATAAAGAGTCCTGCAGTATTTAGCGCTAATAAAAGCAATTATATTGATTTTTAAAAATTAGATTTTCAGCCTCTGTGGTTTAAACTCTGGGTTAAACACTTCCCGACTGCTCGGGCTGGCTCAGCTCTAACCCCTGGTCTCTAATTGCTCACTAACTGTCCCGGAAATACCCTCTTCGTCGCTTGCTGTTGCTGCAGTGGGCTTTGGCAGGCTTCCGCTGGCCAGGTGTTGTCCCCAGCAGTCGCCATGGCAGCAATGTACAACAAAGACTCTGAGGGGCTTGGAATTGACAGGCCGGAGGTGGGGCCCGAGTTCCTGTCTCCAGCCCACGATTTGCTGATCCATCTGTCTTCCTCAGAGAGAGAGGGCGGATAGTGCAGGACTGCGCTTCCTTGGAAGACGGCAGGCTCCAGGCCAGACAAACGAACATAAACTTGAAATTGGGCCAAATATGGGACATTTAGTTGAATGGGAGGATACAGAGCAAAGGGATCCAAGAGCAGCCCCAAGGTTCAGAGCTTCTTGGCTGGTTTTGCACAGGAAAAGGAAAACTCTCCACCTACCTGCTGGACTTTCTTCTTCTTTAAAAAAAAAAAAAATATATATATATATATATATTTATTTATTTTTTATAGAGACAGGGTCTCCTTTGTTGCCCAGGCTGGTCTCAAACTCCTAGCTTCAAGCGAAGCTTGGCCTCCCAAAATGCTGGGATTACAGGTGTGAGGCACTGCGCCTGGCCCCTGCTGGACTTTGAAGGGCACAGGAAGGATTTCTCTTCAACCCTTACCTCTCTCTTCCACTCAAAGTTATTTAGCAGGTTTTTCTTTCCTGGGCCCTGCCTAAGATCCTGAAATCCCACATTAGTCTCTTCTTGGGGTTAAATCATTAAAGTTCCATTTATACAAATACTAAGCTGGTGCAGCCAGCCCATTGGCTAGCCTTGTCCACCATACTGGCTACTTGGTCATCAGAAATCTGTTCTCACAGTTCTGAAGGCCAGACATTCAAAATCAAGATGGCACTTGCTTGAAGGATCTAGGGGAGAATTCCTCCTTGCTTTTTCCAGCTTCTGGTGGCTCATGGCAATACCTTGACTTGTAGACATATCCCTCCAGTCTCTACTTATGCCTTCGTATCACCTTCTCCTCTCTTATGAGAACACTTGTCATTGGATTTAGGACCCACTCTAATCCAAGATGATCTCACATGTAGTTTAATTACATTTATAAAATATGCTTTTCAACAAGGTCACTTCTATGGTTTGAATGCCCCCTCCAAAACTTAATGTTGAAACTTAATCCCCAATGTGGCAGTATTGAGAGGTGGGGCCTTAAGAGGTGGTTGGAATGTGAAGGCTCCGTCCTCATGAATGGATTAGTTCCATTCATGGATTAATGAATTAATAGGCTCATGGATTGGTGGGTTACCATGGGAGGGGAACTGGTGGCTTTACAAGAGGAGGAAGAGAGACCTGGGCTAGTACATTAAGATTCTCAGCCCCCTTGCCATGTGATGACCTGTGCCATCTGGGGACACTGCAGAGTCCCCACCAGAAAGAAGGTTCTCACCAGACTTGGCCCCTCAACATTGAACTTAGCCTCCATAACTGTAAGAAATAAACTCCTTTTCTTCATAAATTACCCAGTTTCAGCTATTCTGTTATAAACAGCAGAAAACAGACTAGGACAGTCACATTCACAGGTTCTGGGCAGGATGTATCTTTTGGGGGCCATTCACCCCAGGCTTCATGGTGAATGACTGACTAGAAGCAGTGCCCTCCAAGTTGGTCCTTTTGAACCCATCAATGACAGTGGACAAAAACATTGGCCGCTGATTGAACTTCAGATCTGTCTTGAACAGGGAGCCACTGGTACCTGTGTGGGAATCAGCACCATCACCCGGCATCCCAGCCAGACCCACCACTGCAAATGTTCCTACATTTTGTTATTGCATAGAATTTCCCTTTGCGGGTTATAAATGTACCTGTAGCAGGACGAGCGCAGACAAAACTCCTCAGACACCAGATTAAAGAAGGAAGAGGTTTTTTATTCGGCCGGGAGCGTCGGCAGACTCGTGTCTTAAGAGCCAAGCTCCCCAAGAAAGAAATATTTGGCCTTTTTAAAGGCTTACAACTTTAAGGGGTCCACGGGAAAGGGTCGTGATAAATTGAGCAAGCGTGGGAAACGTGACTAGGGGCTACATGCATCAGCTAACAGAACAGAAAGTTTTACAATGCTTTTTTTCATAGAGTGTCTGAAATTTACAGATAACACAAGTAGTTTAGGCCAGGGGTTGATGTTATTATTATTACTTTGTTTCTCTCTCTCTTTTCTCCTGTCTTTGAACTAGGCAAGGTGGGGGGAGGAGGGCAGCAGGAGTAGTAGTGGTCTCCTCCCTTTTATACCTTCTTGCTTAGGTTTTTACTAGAAAAAAAAAGAGAAAAGCAAAACAGCAAAGCAAAGCTCAAACCCCACCAAGCTGCATCACAAGTCTGTATATAATGTTCTCCTGTTGCTCAAGGAAACACCCCCACAAAGGAGTTTTATTGAATGTTTTGAATTGTGCCTCAGTGTAGAGGACATATAATGGGTTGGAACATCTGACAATTTCTTTTTAGAAAAGAAACTGGGTCCTGGTCTGGAACATACCCTTTGATTTTGTGCCACATGGACATAGTGATGTAAAGCCTGAAGTCCCCAGCTTCCCAGGAAGATGTTGCATTGATAGATTCTGGTTCCACTCTGGCCAAGAGACCTTGCCCACTAACTCTTTGCCATATGAATTGCTTTCTAAGCTACAATTCTCCTTTTCTCTCGCCTTTCTAGCCCATTTCATACCGAATTTAAAGAAGCTTACAGTGGACCTTTTTTTGGTACCAAAGATCTTTCCCTAGCAGGCTGCCTCATTTCTCATCATTCTGTCTGACTCAGGGTCCACGCTCTCCTCGAATCTTTCCCTCCTCACTTCTGGCCTCACAACTCAGGCCCTGCTCTAAAGTCCCAAAGGATACATTGCTGCCCGCTCCCCCAGCATGCGGCATCCCCCTCACCAGTGAGGTCAATTTCTTGCCTCCCTGTATTCGCCTTCTATGTCCAGGACCAACATAATTGTATGTGGCATAGTCAGAGCTGTTTGAGTGACACTGGAAGCCCCTAGTATTCCTGGGTTACCCCCTGACCCCCACCAGATAGGCAGCAGACAGTTTCTCAATTCAATAGCTTCATAAATTTAATTCATTTAAAAATAGTTTTATTTTTACTGATTTTTATTTATCCTGAAAAATGGTTGTGAAAGTTCCTAGCTTTGCTTCTTTTAAATGGCCTGTTGCTCATTTTATTATTCAGACATCATCCTTGCTTTAAAAAAGAAAGGGAAGCATCGAATCCTGAGATCTGACCATTTTTGTTTGTGACTAATTCATTTTAACAGAGAATCAGTGTGATAGGAAACACTAGTCATGCATTGCTTCTGCATGGCTCGCTCCTGCTAGGAAATGAAGCAGGATTCTCTGACACCAGGGTGCTGGGGGCAGCCCCCCACAGCTTCGTCATCGTTGAGTGCATGGCTGTACAGTCAGGGGTAGAGAATGGCTTCTTCACCCTCTTCAGAGGTCCCTGCCAGGAGCCCACACAGAGCCAACCGAGTCAAGCACTGCTCACTTGCTTTTACAAGTGTTTAATCCTCCCAGCAGGCCTGTGTATACAGTTCTATTATTATCTCCAGTTTAAAATGAGAAAGCCGGGGTCCCAAGAGGTTAAAGTCTCAGAGGTGGACCCCAGCTACCTGGCCTCAGAGTCTGTGCATTTGACCACTGTGCCCCCTGCTGTGTCACAGGCCCCCTAAGGCAGGAGGGACACCAGCCACCAGGCCACACTGCAGCCTCAGGGAAGAGAGAGTAGACATTTGAATCATATTCATTAGGTACAATGCAATGTGGAAAGTAAATCCAGCATATCGCAGTTAGTATGACAAGAATCCCATAGGTTAGGATGAAGGGACTATTTAGTTAGTGAGTGATGTTATTTATGTTATGTTATTTATTTAGTTAGTTAGTTAGTTATGTTTTGAGAAAGAGTCTCTCTCTGTCGCCCAGGCTGGAGTGCAGTGGTGCGATCTTGGCTCACTGCAACCTCTGCCTCCCAGGTTGAAGCAATTCACCTACTTCAGCCTCCCAAGTAGCTGGGATTACAGGTGCCTGGCACCACACCCAGCTAATTTTTGTATTTTTAGTAGAGACGGTGTTTCACCCTGTTGACCAGGCTGGTCTCAAACTCCTGATCTCAGGTGATCCACCCACCTTGGCCTCCCAAAGTGCTGGGATTATAGACGTGAGCCACCATGCCCAGCACTATTTTTTTTTAACTTTTAGTTTTTTCTTTCTTTCCATTTTCAGGTTAAGGTCACACGAAGGCACTGTTTTTATCACTATTTTACTCATGAGGAATTGACATTTCCTTGACTGGATTCGCCTAGGGTCATTTGTGGGTAAAGGGAGGAGACAAGATTGGAACCCAGCGTAGTTCTTCCATCCCTAAGTCCAGGCTTTCTGGTTCCCAGGAGCACGCCTTCCCACAAGTGCCGAGGCAGTGCCTGCTGGGTCTGCTTTGACCACGTGGAGGAAACTCGCTTCCCCCAAGACCTCTTTTGCACCTGCCTTCCCTTTAGTCTGAAGTCTCCCAAAGCCCCACCTCTGTTGGCCTCCGCCACCGCAGGTGCCCCTGCTGGGTGGGCTCACTGTTTATTCCCACACCTGACCTGGATGGAGTGGGTGCTCCTTACCTTGTTCCTGGTAAGGAGGTTTCTCCCAGAAAATCCCAGTTAAAATGCAAATGTGTTGCCTGGCAGAGACTCCTGGAGTTCGTGCATTGGTTCCTTCTCAGAGAGCAGAATTCTGAGGGTTGAGACTTGATAGGACTGAAGGACACAGTCGGGGGAGCTGCAGGGAGGACAACGGGCCTTAGGGAGTTCAAGTGCGGGATGGAGGACCCCAACCACCGTGGAAGAGGGAAGAGGAAGCGGTGCCGCTGTCAGGGAGAGACAGAGATAGAATGGGCACTATCCTCTCCAGCAGCACCCTGGGGTGTCTGGCCCTCAGGACACAGCGAGCCTGGCCGCCTCATAGACGATGAGCGAGGCCCACTGGCAGAGTCCAAGGCTGGATTCTCCCCAGTCCTGGAAAAAGGCAAAAGGAGCAGGTTTCCCCGAGAGGGCCCTGGGAGCAAGCTTAGCTACCCACTCCTCCTCCCCTACTCAGGCAAGCGTCCCCCTGCCCCTTATAGGACAGAAAGTCGGGAAAGGATCCATCTCTCACCCCACCCACCCCAAGTTCATCGAGCAGCTCTGCGCCCCCTCCGGAGGCAAGGTGTCTCTCAGACCCTTCCCTAGGCCATGCATACAGATGCGCTGTACGTGGTGATGGAATCACACTGTACAGATCATTCCCTGCCTCACCTTTCCCATTGAAATCTATCAGACCTGGCACTGTCAACGACAGCAGTGTGCTGTCATCTTTTGAAAATAGCTGCGTTATATTTCATCACATCACATTGCGTCACATAAGCCAGTTGCCCACTCATGAATTACAGACTCATTTCCAACCTTTTGCTGCTGCAAATACTGCCACAACCGGCATTTGGGTACCAGTTTCTTGTGTACATGGAGCAATTTGTTTTCTAAAGACATTCCATGAACCACTGAACTTGCTGATCATGGCCTGTCCTTAGGAAAGGAGAGAACAGGAATGAGTTTTCCTGAGCAAAGGGGCTCAGCTTTGGAAACTCAGCTTCAAGCTGCCCTTCAAGCCATGCCAAGGCAGCGGGTGAATCATTTCACCCAGATTTCTGAGCCAACCTCAGTGAGAATGACCACGAGTGAGAATCTCACGCCAGCCAGGCCAGCCTCTCACCTCTTGTTCTGGGGAACAGAGGCAAACCTGCATCATTTTCTGTAATGCCAGAGGAAATCCCCAGATAAGGCAGACACCCTGATGCCTCACAGAAGGCACTCCCACGGAGATATAAACGGATGAATGCTTTCTTCATCACAGTTCACAGTTCTCAATGGCCCTCCAGGGCTGCCAAAAAACCTCTCTTAGCTCACTGCCACTTCTGTCGCAGCCAGACACAGCACTTCCTAGAAAATCGTCATTCCATTTACTGTTTATTCTTGGGGCGGATTACTGTTTCCCATAAACTCTCGCAGCGTTAAAGGTAGAGTTTCAGTAAATCTCATCAGATGTCCACATGAAGGGGAAAAGATGTCCGTTAGTTTTAATGTGCCAGAGAAAAGGAAACCATGACACTATTTTTAAGTTAGTGACAAAAGCCAGCAATGGACAATACTAGCTAGGGGACCCAGTGCTGCTTTACAATTGCTATCCCTACCTCTCTAAAAGGCCAGGGCGCTACCTGGCATGTAAAGATATCGGGGGGACTGTTCCTTCATTACACTTTGGAGTACCTGAATTCTCATATTTGTCATTGACAGATTGCATTTTAGTCAAATCTGTAAATCACTCACAAGAAGCTCATTATTTTTAATGACTTTTTTGTTAACATATTTTTATCCTAATCAATATTTGAAATTATGAGCTTTGTGTGATAGTTGTATTTTTTTTTCTAATGCCCATATCAAAATGTCAAATGTCACATAGCACCTAGAATGCTCTGGAGCCTGGAGCAGCGGCACACTCTGCTAAATGCTGGACCATATTGGAGCCCAGATTCCAGCCTTCTAGCAGGGTGCCTCCAGAGGCTAACAAACGTAGACTACCTTTCAGACGTGGAGATACTGTCATCTGTATTTGCATTTATATGCATTTAATGTGCCACAGATTCAGAACATGGGGGTTAGGAGAGGTGGAGAAATTACCTACTTTTCAAAAGGCAAAGGTACTTAATGGAAACCCCATAGGCTTTGGAATCAAGTCCAGGTACACATCTTAGTGACATTAGACAAGGTGCCTCACTTGTAGAGGGGGCATATTAAGAGCCACTTTATAAAGTGGAACAAAGATTAAATGAGATAATAGACACAAAGTGCCTGATTGAGGAAAGGTATTCACAGCCCATGGCAGCCAGCATGACCTTCAGTGCAAGTCTGGATGTGATAATCACCCACGTGCAGACAGATCCAAGTCTTCGAGACATTCATACCTGACCCAAGGCCGGGTCTTGCCTCTGTCACCTGCCATCCACGTGATCTGGGGGAATGACTTAACCACTAGGGATTCTCAACTTCAACTGTACCATGGGGCTAACAATGTCTATCCACAGGACTTCTGAAAGGACCACACAAAACATACAGGGAAGCTTCCCAAGCATGCAGTAGGTCCACCATTAATGTAACTGAGCTTTGAGCTGTGTGCATCTTAGTAGGATTAGTAGGCATCTGGGTTCCTTCTATACGAGTCCTTACACACTAGGAAACTGGGTTCCTTCTTTCCTTGCCTTCTGGGAATAGGGGGCAAAGTGAGGAGTTGTGATAACATTTCTGGCTGATGGTCCCAGGGGACTGTGGCATTGATATGAAATGTCCATTCTAGATTCGTGATCACAGCAGTGGAGGATGATGGGCATTTGTGGGGTTTCTTATGATGATCTAAGTTTAAGTGTAGTCAGATTTATTGTGAGTAGGAGTAGGGGAGACAAAGAACACTCAGGAAAACCAGGAAGAGTATCAGGCATCCGCCCCACCTGGCTCTATTTTCCTTAACAGTCACCACGTGGTGTGGGGTCCTGCCCTCCCTGTCAGATCCAGGCGTGGTGGTGGTGGACAGGGTGGGGAATGGGAGGGCTGCACCCCGGCTGAGCTCATACAGCTCCCACACAGTCGGCCACCCTTAGAAGATGCGCTCAGATGTGGTGCTGAGAAAACAACTCTGCTTCCTGCAGAGACTTCAAAAACCCACACCCTGTCTACCGCTGCACACTTTTTTTGAAGGAGAAACTGCTGGAAATAGGAGTTTCCCTGATGTTATCACGATGATGTCGACTGTGTTCTTCTGGAGACATCGGGGAGTTGGCTCAGGAAGGGCTGGGTGGGAAGTGATGCAGCTTTGGACAAAGGCTCTGGGCTCTTCACAAAGGGAGGTAAGGCGAGGCCTCAGGGTTCCAAGTTGGCTGAACTTTCACCTCCCCTCAGTGGCAATAGTTCTAGTCCTAAGAGTAAAGGGAGAGGAGAGCAGAGATTTAGAGAAAGAGATGAGCAGAGCAGGTAGGGCCATGCAAGACCCTCTTCAACCTTGCTGTCTTCCTTCACCCTACCCATCTTCCAAAATGGTGACATCTTTGCCCTATTGATCATCTTGGTGTTTCTAATTCCCTTTCTTTAGATCTTTTTGTATGATTCAGAGATGCCCGGAGCAGTAAAATGGGCAATGACTCCTTTGGAGAAATAGCTGATTCCTGCTGAGATAGGAAATGTCCAAGATGAGCTTTATACACGTGATTTTGCCAGAAAGCAGGAAAGCTCTTAAAAACTGGTACAGGAGTCAGCTGGAGAGTCCTACTGGCCAAAGATGGGTTCATTTTTAACATCTCAAAAGAATAATGACTGCAGTATATGGAAAGGTAGTAAATATAGAAATCCATGAGCTCATGATGATAAAAAGAGACCCCTCATTGATCACCACTAGAGGTTGTTTGGGTATCAACTCATTTCTCTAAAAATTGACAGAGAACAAGTATTGATCCCACCTTTCCTCTGTGAACTATATTTCAGAGTAACCAAGAGTCAGCAAGGTAAAGGTCATTTTTATGTAAGAATTTCCCCTAATAAATGCAGAAGGAATAACAAAATTAGAAAATCATGAGTTTGCAGTCTCTAATGAAATAATGAATTTAGAAATGATCATCAGTTGATACTGATGGCGTGGTAGCGGGTACCTGTAATCCCAGCTACTCAGGAGGCTGAGACAGGAGAATCGCCTGAACCCAGGATGCAGAAGCTGCAGTGAGCTGAGATCATGCCACTGCACTCCAGCCTGGGCAACAGAGTGAGACTGTCTCAAAAAAAAAAAAAAAAAAAAAGCACTATTATATATTATTTAACATACTTGGCCAAGGTTCAAATCCTGCTTTTGGTGCTTACCTATCTGTGCATTTATATTATTTATTATTTATTTATTTAGAGACAGAGTCTCGCTCTGTTGCCCAGGCTGGAGTGCAGTGGCAGTGTGATCTCGGCTCACTGCCACCTCCACCTCCCAGGTTCAAGTGATTCTCCTGCCTCAGCCTTCCAAATAGTTGGAACTACAGGCGCCCACTATCATGCTCAGCTAATTTTTGTATTTTCAGTAAACACCGTGTTTCGGCATGTTGGCCAGGCTGGTCTCAAACTCCTGATCTCAGGTGATTTGCCCGCCTCAGCCTCCCAAAGTGCTGGGATTACAGGTGTGAGCCACCATGCCTGTCTAACAGAGAACCTTAAAGCAGCAACTACACAGCAACACCCATGAAGTATTCATTGCACATAAAAACTTTAAAATAGAATCTATTGAAGCCCCTAGATCTGCCCTATCCAATTCGGTAGCCACAGGTGGCCTTTGAACACTTGAGATGTGGCTATTCTGAACTGAGATGTGCTTTAAGTGCACAATACATACCTGATTTTGAAGAATATAAAAGAAAAAGAATATAAAATATCTCATCTATAATTTTTTATATTAATCACACTTTGAAATGATAATATTTTGGCTATTTTACATTAAATGAGTTATTAAAATAATTTCATCTTTTTTAACTTTTAAAACATAATGTTTAAAATTAAATATGTGGTTCAAATTATATTTCCATTGGACAGCACTGCTCTAAATATAACTTCACAGTTTACAGGAAATACTGGTGGTAATGGAACTAGTTAACACCAAAAGGAAATAAATGTAGAATGTGGGGCAATTCCACCAGATAAATGATTTACTTCCTACAACAAATAAATGGTATTAGAACAAATCGGGAAGAGGGGTGGCCTTAGATTAAAATAGATATAACAACCAAATGCAATATTTGAATCTTGTTTGCTTCCTGAACAACTAGTTATAAAAAGACGCTTTTGAAACAACCCAGGAAATTTGAACATTGAGACTGGGTATTAGATCATCTTAAAGGCTTATTGTTTATTTTGCTAGAGGTAATAACAGTATTACGGCTATGTTTTTAAAGATGTGCTTATCTGTTAGGAGTACATAACCAAGTATTTGTGGGTGAAATCATGTGTCCTCTGGGATTTGCTTTAAACTGTTCAGGGTAAGAAGGTGTGGTGGTTGGGTAAAACCAGGCTGACAAGATGTTGATTAATACTGAAACAAGGTGATGAGGCTATGGGAGTTCATTATATTTTTCTTTCTACTTTTTACACGTTGAAAATTTCTAAAATTTAATTCTAAATATATAATGCATATCTATATTTATGCTATATAATGCTATATTTATTAATAAAAGTATGTATTTTATATAATAAGTTAGAATGAATTTTGATGCCGCCAAAGCTATTTTTATTTTTAACACCTGGCAAAGGTAAAAGCACGATTGGTTTGTCCGGCAAAGAGTCATGAGCGCTTAGAAGGCAGAGTCCAAAGAGACTGGGAAAGAAGGCTGAAAAGACCAGTGCTCCACTCTGGCCCTGCAGCAGCAGGTCATACCTGTTTCCCATGAGGCACACAGGCTGACCAAGGCCAGTTCAAACACACAGGATTCCCGAGGACGGAGAGGGTTGGCAGGGCCCCGACCATCTAAAGGCCTGAGACGCACTTACAGGTCTGCCTAGACAGGCCAGCTCGATGCCTGGATGGGCCTCACGGGTGGGCACTGGGTTCCAGGGCCTGGTCTCTTCATGGTGTAACCTGGAGGTGACTAGGCCTGACATTCATGAGAGAGGATGAATAATCCCAATTTCTGTTTGCTAATTTACTGTGAACTGTAACCACCAAGGATCAGATATCCATGGACAGCATGTTGTGGAGAACATGCTGTGGGTGGGGGAAGAACCTAGAAAGTGGAGGCGGCTGGGATCATCGGGCTGTGATAATTCCCAGTACATCTCTCCCCACCAGAGAGAAAACTGCCCTAGTGATGGCACAAGACTTTCTTTTTGGTAGTAAGAGGGTGTGGCTAAAAATGAAGTCCTGATTTTGAAGACTATAAAATATCTCATTTAAATTTTGTACATTAGTCACATTTTGAAATGATAGTAGTGTGTCTCTAATTTTATCTGTTGTGGGAGACTGTGACTGACCACTGAACGCTCCTCCTCCCTCCAGACCTTTAATCAAGTTACCCTGGAGGCAGTCCCTTTCTTTAGAGTAATTCTTCATTTTTATTCTGTGTTAAGAATCAACTTTCAGAGGGCAAAACTATTCTTCTAGTCCCAAGTTCTGATGGTGTCTTAGTCCCATTATGCTGTTTTTAAAAAATACCATAGATTGGGTAATTTCTAAATGGTAAACATTGATTTCTCATGGTTCTGGAGGCTGGAAAGTGCAAGGCCAAGGTGGCAGAAGGTTTGGTGTCTGGTGAAGGCTGCTCTTTGTTTCCAAGATGGCACCTTGTTCACTGTGTCCTTACATGGAAGAAGATTAAAGGCCAAAAAGCAGCAGATGCAGTGTGAAGCCTCTTTATAAGGCATTAATGCCATTCATGAGGGCAGAGCCCTCAACCCCGTCACCGGAAGGCCCTACCTTCTGATACTGTTGTGCTGGGGATTAAGTTTCAACATGAATTTTGGAGTGGGCACAAATGTTCAAACCATAGCAGATGGGATCCCTCATGTTACACCCTCAGGGTGTAGAGAAGGGACTAAAGGTGAACTGTATCTGGTTCATGATTTCTGTAGCATAATCGTCACGAATATGGGTCCTGGAGTTGCACAAGTGGGGACTGTGTTTACTTCTACCTCATCTGTTGACTAATTGTGTGATCTTGAGCAAATATCCCCTCGAAGCCTTGGGTTCTTAAAAGTATATGCCCTTGACATGATTGCAAAACACCAATCACACAGAGCATCCACTACTGCACCTGGCACCTAGTGGGTACTTAATAAATGAGAGTACTAGCTGTTGTGTTATTATTATGGGTGCAACTTAGAGTTGGTCCTGCCTAAATAGGTTTTGCTCATAGAGGCTAAACTATATGCCAAACCCAGGAAGCATAGAACTGCACACCCCACACGCAGATCTAAAGCATTTCTTAAGAGAATTAAAAATGGGACCAGGGCCAGGCATGGTAGCTCATGCCTGTAATCCCAGCACTTTGGGAGGCCAAGGCAGGCAGATCACTTGAGGTCAGGAGTTCAAGACCAGCCTGGCCAATATGGTGAAACCCCATCTGTACTAAAAATACAAAAATTAGCTGGGCATGGTGGTGCACGCCTGTAGTCCCGGCTACTCAGGAGGCTGAGGTAGGAGAATCGCTTCAACTGAGGAGGCAGAGGTTGCAGCGAGTTGGGATTACGTCACTGCACTCTAGTCTGGGCGATAGAGCAGGACTCCATCTGAAAAAAAAAAAAAAAAAAAGAGAAAGAGAAAGAAAAGAAAAGAAAAAGGGACCAGACCGTGGAATATAGGCAAATCTGATAAACAAGGTGTATTTGACATACCCACTCCGCTTGTTTCTCTGCAATTTCATGGGGCTGCAGGGGTGTGGAAATGGAAGTTGCCTTTGACCTGACCCATGGCAGTCACTCATGACACAGGGAGTTAGCCTGTATTCCACAGGATTCACTCCTCTTCTCTTTCCCCAGCAACTTGTATCTGTATGAGTCCTAAGACCCTCCCCATACAGCTGCCACCTTCTTAGTGGTCTCCGGGGAAGGATGGTATTGGATGACTGATAATGCTCAGTGAGTTACCATCCAAGAGATGTTTGTTTTCAAGCTTAGCATAAGGCCTCAGTTAGCTCGAAATAACAAACCTATAAGGATTCCTGTCAGTATCCCCAAGTGCCTAGCACCTAGTAGGTGCTCAAGAAATACTTATTAAGTGATAAATGGAGGGGATTTCAAGCACTGTTGTGAATTCCTGAGGGGCATCCTTAGGCCTGGGGACTTTCCTGGGACCATTCCAATCACCCCACAGAGGGTGCTTTCCTGTTGCAGTTATTCGGAAGGCCCGCCCTGAGCAAGGGCTCCAAACCAGGATTTCCTTCAGGGTTGAGGCCGACTCTAGTGGCAGCTTTAGGAGCTTCCTCGCCTCACGGTGCTTTAACGCTATTAAAGCTCTGCTTTGGAGGACTGGGGTCCCAGGGGGAGTGAGAGAAAGCTCACCACTTAAGTCATTTATGCTTTGGCTGCCCAGGCTTGAAAAAATGCCCTTGGGACTGATCCTGAAGTGCGGGAGAATAAGTTAAATGGCTTAATAGATCCTGGCAGCTTCGGAAAGAACTAATGGCTCAGCATTAATTGGGTACATAGAGTGCAGATGAATCTCTGAAAAGGTATTTTAGATTTGCCTGTTCAGCTCTCACTGGCTTCAAAACATCACATCAGTCGACTCCCAAATGATGCTGATTATTAAAAGAAATATGAATACTGGATATTTGCATCGACCTTCATATTCCTGGTGCCCTTGTTTGTCCCCTGAGCAACAAACTGAATACTATTATGTGGTGGGGATTGTGCAGGGGGCTAGAGATAGATGAAGTTCCTGTCCCTGTCCCACATGCCTTTATTCTGGAAGGCAGAGGTTGGGAATTTGAAAACAATGAGACGGCTGCTGGGTTGGAGGTTGGTCCCAGGAAGACACAGAGGAAGGAGGAGGCCGGGACTCCACCTGGGTGGTAGGTGGCAGTGGACGCTTCCTGGATGGGTGGGGACTGGAGCATATGCCAGGCCTCCAAGGCAGGCAAACAAAGGCTCTGGCCGAGGGAGCAGCATGTGACTTATGCAGGAGGTTGGATGGGGAGCACATGTGAGCTGGAGGGAGGAGGAGGGGGCTGGGCGAGGTGGGCAGGAGTCAGATAACGAAGAGCCAATGGGTTCTCAGGGGAGCACCTGCCTGCACTGTGATGTGACAGTGAGTCACCGCAGGACTAGAACACAGACATGACATGTGCGGCTTTGGGCTGTGAAAAAGACACCACTGAGAGGGCAGAAAACACCTGTGAGAGAGGCTGGCATCCAGGGCGGGAAACCTCTTTGAGGGTGTGAACCAGGGCGTGAAGCAACATTTGAATTCTTGCTGTTCTCTCCTGGAGCAGTGGGATATTGGCCAGCTCACTTAACCTCCCTGAGCTCCTTCCTCAAGGTGAGGAGAAAATGAGAAGATGTCTAAAAAAGAGTATCTCAGGCACTTTGATTGTAAGTGACACAAAGAAAACCATCATTTTTATTTTTTATTTTTTGAGACGGAGTCTTGCTCTGTCCCCCAGGTTGGATTGCAGGGGTACCATCTTGGTTCACTGCAACCTCCACCTCCTGGGTTCAAGTGATTCTCCTGCCTCAGCCTCCTGAGTAGCTGGGACCACAGGTGTACCACCACCACCCCCAGCTAATTTTTGTATTTTTAGTAGAGATGGGGTTTCTCCATGCTAGCCAGGCTGGTCTCAAACTCCTGAACTCAAGTGATCTGCCTGCCTCGGCCTCTCAAAGTGTTGGGATTACAGGTGTGAGCCACTGTGCCTGGCCCGGAAAATCATCTTGAACCAGCTCAGTCAAAAGGAAGAATTCCGGGGTAATCTCCTGTTGCCCTGGAAGAGGCAGGAGTATGGCGGCCCTCAGGGTGGCAGGAATAGCTGCTGCGGGAGGCTCTCTCTCCATCCTTCCCACTCCTGCTGCCCTCTGAGCACTGGTGCCATATTCCTCTGTGGAAACATGACCAGCTACTGTTCACACGCCTCAGATCACAGAGTTTCAGCACTTTCTGTAGTCTCTTTCTGTAGTTTCCACTGGCCAAATCCCGGAAAGAACTTTGATTGGCCATATTGGGGCTGTGTACTCTTCCATTGACTAGTCAGTTTGGACAGTGGGCAAAATATCATGACTGACTCAACTCAAGCCTGTGGCCTCACTTCGGTCAATTAAATACGACCGGGGAGCAACAGCATAGAAACTGTGATGGCTCCCTTTGAGAACGTAGGATTGTAGTGTGGGAAAGAGTGTTTCCTAAACGCATGGGTGCTAGGGGGTTGCTACGGACTGAATGTTTGTAGACCACTAAGTCTGATACATTGTAGACCACTAAGTTTGATACCCTAAATCCCAAAGTGCGGTGTTAGGAGTTGGTGCCTTTGGGTGGTAATTAGGGTTCGATGGGATCTTGGCTGGTATCCTCAAAATGGGATTTGTGCCTTTTTAAGAAGAGGAAGACATTTCCTCACAGGCACCAATGAAAGGTCATAAAAGAACACAGTGAAAATTCGTCCATAAGCCAGACAGAGGATCTTCCAAGAACCAAATCTGCCAGTACCTTGATCTTGGACCTCCCAGCTCCAGAATTGGGAAATGGACATCTGTTGTTTAAGCGACCCAGTCTATGGTATTTTTATAGTAGCTCAAAGTAAGACGGGGTGCAATCCCAGAAAATGAGAGATGCTGGGCAGATAAAACTGGATTAGCATTACAAAACACTTTGTAGATGTAAAACATTATACAAATATTAGATATTGAAGATACTGTTCTCTCTTTGACAATGGTACTTCTTTGGATTCATCTCTCTAGTTTCAGGGAGTGGAATAGTTACCTGCACATAGTAGGGACTTTTGTAACTGAGTTAGTGAACGCCACAGATTCAATTAGTGAATAGTCAGTGGACAGCAAAACAGGCAGAGGAATCCAACTTTATTAGAGATTAGGTTCTAAAGTCCACACAGGCTGGGTGCAGTGGCTCACGTCTGTAATCCCAACACTTTGGGAGGCTAAGGCAGGAGGACTGCTTGAGCCAAGGAGTTCAAGATCAGCCTGAGGAACATGGCAAGACCCTGTATCTATTAAAAATCATTTGAAAATTATTTAAAAATTAGCCGAGTATGGTGGTGTACACCTGGAAAGTTCCAGCTGCTCGAGAGGCTGAGACAGGAAGATTGCTTGAGCCGAGGAGGTCAAGGCTGCAGTGAGCCATTATAGTGACACTGCCCTCCAGCCTAGGCAACAGAGCAAGACCCTGTCTCAAGAGAATAAATAAATAAGATGTGGAAATCACATGTAATCAACATAACCCTTGAAAACTCCGTAGGGAGGTGCCATATTGAAAAACACATACCATCACTCAGTAAGTTTGATAGAATCATTTTTTCCTCCAAGTTGGAACACATTGCTGTTTCCTGTGGTCAAACACCAGAGGAAGCAGTTGGCTTTTATTTAAGCGTGATGTTTTATAAGAAAATACATTAACAGCTGAATCTCATTTAGCATGGGGAGCTGCTCAGGAGGAAACAGCAGATTCACTTCTCCCATCTCAGGCTTTCTCTGGACTGGGCTCATTGAGTCAAATGGCAGGTGGACTTGCTTGCGTTCAGTTTCATATTCTCTTGTTTACTTATTTGTACAGTGTGTGGTGTTCATCCTCTAGAATGTGCATACAGTGAGTTAGGAGGCCCATCTGTCCTGGTCACTACAGACTCTCCAATGCCTATCATGGTGCCTGGCATGTAGTAGGCCCTCAATAACTACATATCAAAGGAATGATCTCACTGCACAAGGCACCATAGTTGGTACTAAAGAGGTGGGATGAGATCTGTGAAACTAGCCTTTCCTCAGGCCAGCCTAATAATAAGGGAGGTAAAATATGAAATGCCTGAAGAGACGTGCAATGATGATAGCACCCAGCTGAAAGTATCAGTAAATAACAGAAGAAAAAGTTCTGGTGGACTCTCAGATAAAGTAGGACCTACCTCTAGGGACCGTCCTGACTTTTGCTCGAACTCCCTCCTGTTTGCTTCTCCATTCATCCAGAGAGGTTTTTGCTTTTCTGTTGCCTGGGCCACACTCAAGTCCAAGTGTTTACTTCAAATATGTGCTGGTGCCTGGAGCTAGCTGCTTTGCAACCCATTTGCTCAGGGATGCGCCTGAGTGAGGAGGCATGACAATTAGGTCTGGATTTGGTGACCCCTTGGGGAAAGGGTCTTACATTCCTCCTCCCCACTGCCCATCTACCACTGCTTTGTGGAGTAGGACTTCATTCAGGCTGTCTCAGCTCTCACCTGAGTGCCCTAATTCCAGAGCAGAGCTACTGGGGACAGTCACCACCTTTGTCCTCACGAACCTGCCCATCTGAGGAGTAGTTTCTTCCTCTTCCACTCTTGCAGACAAGATAGAAAAAAAGGCCACCTGCCCTGTGTGACCTGCTCTGGTCTGGGAAGAGTTTCTCTGCTAATGGCTTTAGACTCATGTCCTGATGGGGACCACATACCTGGAATCTCAGGCCATGGCCAAAGTGGACAGATATTCAGTGCATGAAGAGAGGCGGCTAACTTATTCATCTGACTGCCAGGTCATGGATAGTTCACATAGAATATAAAATTTATTTTGTTTTACTGAGGAAAAGTGAAACATGCATGCATAACCACCATATGTAGCAGACATTCCTCCAGACTTTTGAAAATTCTCTATGTATTTATCAATATACATGCGTCTTAGTCCATTTTGGTTGCTATAACAAAACTACTATGGCCTATAAACAACTGAAATTTATTTCTCACAGTTCTGGAAGCTGGAAAGCCCAAGATCAAGGTGTTGATAAATTCACTGTCTGGTGAGGGCCTTGCTTCCACACAGACTGTTGTAACCTCACATGGCAGAAAAGGCAAAAAATCTCTCTGGCGTCACTTTTATAAGGGCACTAATCCCATTCATGAGGGTTCCGCCCATATGACCTAATCACCTTCCAAGGCCCCACATCCTCATATCATCACATTGGGAGTTAGGATTTCAACATATGAATTTTGAGAGTATGCAAACATTCAGCCTATAACAACATACAAATACAAGAATGGGATTATATAATTTTGTAACCTGATTTTTTTCACTTTTTCTATATGATAAACATCTTTCAACGTCAAAAATACAGAATTGCCACATTATTTTTTATGTCTACATAATATTCTATTGGATGGGTATATCATAATTTATTTAATAACACCCTATCATTAACCATTTAGTTGTTTACCATTTTTTGTTATTATTATTTTTATTATAGGCAATACTGTAATAAAATCTTGTACATACTAGCATACATTTCTTTGACAATTTTCTTTTCTTTTCTTTTTAAGATAGGGTCTCACTCTGTTGCCTAGTCTGGAGTGCAGTGGCATAATCATAGCTCACTGCAGCCTTGAACTTTTGGGCTCAAGTGATTCTTCTGCCTCAACTTCCAGAGTAGCTGTAAGTACAGGTGCATGCCACTATATATGGCTAATTATTTTTATTTTTTGTAGAGACAGGGGTCATCCTATGTTGCCCAAGCTCGTCTTAAAGTCCTGGCTTCACGTGATCCTCCCAAAGTGTTAGGATTACAGTGCCAGGACTTGATAACTTCCTTAAGAGAATTTCCTGGAAGATTATCGGATTGAAGGGTACGTACATTTTAATATTGGATCAATTTACATTTTTTTAAATTCACTTTTTTAAAAAAGAGATGGGGGTCTCTCTATTTTGCCCAGGCTGGTCTCGAACTCTATTTTGCCCAGGCTGGTCTCGAACTCCTGGGCTCAAACAATTTTCCCATCTCAGCCTCCCAAGTAGCTGGAACTACAGGTGCATGCCACTGGGCCCAGCTATAATCTACATCTTGCTAGCGATAGACAGGAGAACCACCAATGGGGTACACACATTCTTTTTTGTCTTTTTTTTTTTTTTTTTGAGACGGAGTCTCGCTCTGTCGCCCAGGCTGGAGTGCAGTGGCCGGATCTCGGCTCACTGCAAGCTCCGCCTCCCGGGTTTACGCCATTCTCCTGCCTCAGCCTCCCGAGTAGCTGGGACTACAGGCGCCCACCACCTCGCCTGGCTAATTTTTTTTTTTTTGTATTTTTAGTAGAGACGGGGTTTCACCATGTTAGCCCGGATGGTCTTGATCTCCTGACCTCGTGATCCACCCGTCTCAGCCTCCCAAAGTGCTGGGATTACAGGCTTGAGCCACCGCCCCCGGCCCCCTTTTTTGTCTTTAGTACTCTGAGCTCTTGTATCTTTTTCTAAGTGTCATTTTTTACTTCTGTTAAGTTTTTTCATATGTTTAATGTCCCTAAATTTCTTTTTTGGGTATTGCCTATTTGTGGATATCTTTTAATGTAAAACAAAATGACTCGAATTTATGAGGTCAGACTGTTTGAGGCATGTTGGTTTTATTCATTTCCACTTTCTCTTTTCTGTTTTTTTCTCACTTTCACTTTCTGAACATGACCTGTGTCATTTTCCCTCTGTTGCACCTATTCAGCCTGGTCTTGGGCCCCTGGCTTATCCCTGTCGTAGCCCAAGGCCAGGATGATCCTCCCCTCCATACCCACAATTGCCTCAGACACTCCTCAGGATAGGATTTGATTCATATTTCAACCTTATAAACACTGGCCGAGAACCTCAATGAGCCATTGAGACTGAATACTGAAGTGGTTAAAAATGAATAAAACAGCTGGGTGTGGTGGCTCATGCCTATAATCCCAGCACTTTGGGAAGCTGAGGCAGGCAGACAATTTGAGCCTAGGAGTTCAAGACAAGCTTAGGTGACATGGCAAAACCTCGTCTCTCCAAATAAACAAAAAAAATTAGCTGTGCGTGGTGGCGGCGCGTGCTGTAGTCCTAGTTACTCAGGAGGCTGAGGTGGGAGAATCACTTAAACCCAGGAGGCAGAGGTTAGAGTGAGCCGAGATTGTGCCACTGCACTCCAGCCTGGATGACAGAGTGAGACCTCATCTAAAAAAATAAAATAAAATAAAACACAGTTGTTCTCAGGAGCTGAGCATCTGGTAGGAGATTCAGACATGCCCCTCATCACCAATGCTCTCAGATGCCCTCTAATAGAAGTGAGATGGGAATGGAGGAGGAGATAGGAATTTCAACTCTTGGATCTCAGATGATTTCTTTTTTAAAAAAATATGGATGACTGAGTACGGTGGCTCATGCCTGTAATCCCAATACTTTTGGGAGGTTGGGGTGGGCAGATCACAAGGTCAGGAGATCGAGACCATCCTGACCAACATGGTGAAACCCCGTTTCTACTAAAATACAAAAAATTAGCCGGGTGTGCTGACATGTGCCTGTAGTCCCAGCTACTTGGGAGGCTGAGGCGGGGAATCGCTTGAACCTGGGAGACGGAGGTTGCAGTGAGCCGAGTTTGTGCCACTGCACTCTAGCCTGGGAGACGGAGCAAGACTCTGTCTCAAACAAACAAACAAACAAAATTTAGAGATTTCAGGGGAAAAGGTATTTCAGGCAACACAAACAGTGTAACATTAAGAGCAACTGCTGATTAAATAACTGTCATGTGCCAGGTTAATCGGTGGTGTTGCTAATTCTGCCAACAGAGCTACACATGGTAGTTTCTAGTCTCATTCTTCGACAGTTGAGGAAAGGAAGGCTTAGAGAGGCTGAACAACTAGCCCAAGACTGCTAACTAGTGCCACAATGGAGGTTCAAACCCAGGTCTGGCAAAATAAAAGCATTTGTTTCGTGCTTATCCAATTACAGCTTGAATGAAAGTTGAAGGGCAGAGAGTATGCATGGTACAGGATTATTTGGAGATCAAGACTGCAGAGGGATGTGAATGAGGTGGAAGCACCTATTGTCTCTGACTAGTGTCTATTGTCCCTTCTGTTCTGCAGGTCTCAGTTCAGGTATCACCTCCTCCAGGAAGCCTTCCCCGACTTACTCAGGTTTTCTAGATGACTATCCTCTGCCACCACCACTTTCAGGTGTAACCCTGTGCTTTCCTTTCCCGTGAAGTTATTCACTGCCTATTAATTGTCTACTCATCTTTCTGCCCACTGGACAGTAAACTCTTTGAGGGTGGAGCCACATCTGATCATCTTTGCGTTTGTTTGTGAGTGAAAGAATGAAGGAGTGAGTGGGGCACTGGGTGTGAAGAGGGAATGGACAGGTTCCAGGCAGCCTGGCAGGATTGGGCAACAGGCAATGGCAGGGGGAGGGTGGAAAGAAAGCTCTGAGGGTTCAGCCTGCCCTGAGAAGAGGGATGCAGGGAGAGAAGCAGGGTGGTGGGAGGATCAGGGATCCATAATAAAGGTCATGGGGTTCTGGGGATAAACACCTTGGGTCTTGTTGCAGGCTGTCTGGGTTCAATTCCAGTTCTGCCACCTGCTCCCTTAGGACTTCTGGGAACTTTAAGACTGCGTCTGGGTTTTCCTCATTGGTAAAACGGGTCTATTAATCATACCAGCTCACAGGTTGTCATGAGGATTAAGCTGAGCTCATGTGTACCCAGAGCCAGCATCACTATCCTGCTTTTCCTCTGGGCATCTCCCGGTTTCCCAAGGCTCTGCTTCCCATGCAGGGTGTAGGCAGCATGGGGGTACTACTGCGGGGAGCTTGAACTGGTGCAGCCCGAGGCTGAGATGGCTTTGGTAAGGGATCTGAGCAGTTGTGTTGTTTAAGGCTGTCAGCTCTGAGTTCGCAGGACCAGGGACAAGTCCCAGCTCCAGACTTACTAGCTGTGGAATCATGAATTTGTTACCTAACCACTCTGAGCTTCAGATTCAGAGGATAACAAAACAGAGATAATAATAGTACATGCCTCATCAGGTTGTTGGTGAGTGTTAATTAAGATAGTAGATGGCTTCTTCTTAGAATAACTTCAAATTTCTCATGGTAGCCTGGTGAGTCTCCATATACTCTGACCTTAGATGGCTGCCCGCCTGCCCCCGGCTACCCCCATCCTCCTCTCAGCCCCCCAGGACTCTGCTGTTCCTGCAAGCTTATTGTCATCTCAGAGCTTGCGCCTTGGAACTGTTCTTGCCCAGGTCTTTGCAAATCTTTCTCCCTCGCATCATTCAGGTCTCTGTTCAATGTTACCTCCTCAGAGTGGCCTCCGGGATCTCCCTTCTAAACTAGCTTCCTCCTGCCCTCCTAGCCCCTCCCTACCCACTTACCTTTCGTTCTGGATGAGCCCTTCCACGCACATGACGTGGTATTCACAACTATTCGTGTATCGTGTCTCCCTTCTGGAATGTAAGCTTCCTGAGCACAGGCACCTGGTCTGTCTCCTTCACTGGTGTGACCCAGTGTCTGAAAAAGCAACTGGCACATGTGAGGTCTCAATAATATTTATGAAATGAGTGTGTGAATAAACAAACTACTTAGCACACACCTGACGCACAGTCAGTACTCACTAAACGGTGGCGGTTGAGACTCTTAACATTATCATATCACCATGGCAAAGCAGAGTCATTTGGGTTGGAGCATGAGCTCCAGAGCACAGTGCCTAGGTTCGAGTCCCAGTTCTGCCCTTTTCTACCTGCACAGCCTCTAGGCCTGGCCTTTGTGGTGTAGCAAGAGTCAGTGGTGAATCCTTGTGAAGTCCATGCATCAGGGCCCAGGCAGAGGAAACCCTGCACGTGTCAGAGTCGGCTGATGGCACTTGTGGACTATACCAAGGCACACTCAGTAAAAGTGCTCAAGTTTTCAAAAGAGCAGATAACAAAATATCACTTCTACTCTTTTCTGCCACTTTTTTTTTTTTTTTTTTAAGAGGCCAGGTGCAGTGGCTTATGCCTGTAATCCTACTACTTTGGGAGGCCGAAGTGGGAGACTATTTGAGGCCAAGAGTTCAAGACCAACCTGGTCAACATAGTGAGACCCTGTCTCTATTTTTTAAATTTTATCACAAAAAATTTTTTTAATAAAAATTAAAAACCAGGCTGGGCATGGTGGCTCACAGCTATTATCTCAGCACTTTGGGAGGCCGAGGCAGGAGGACTGCTTGAGCCAGAAGTTTGAGACGAGCCTAAGCAACATAGTGAGACCCGTCTCTACAAAAAAATTTTTTTTAATTAGCCAAGTGTGGTGGTACGTGCCTGAGGTTCTATTATAGCTACTTGGGGGCTGCAGCAGGAGAATCACTTGAGCCAGGGAGGTCAAGCTTGCCATGATCTGTGATTGTGCCACTGCACCCCCAGCTTGAGTCACAAAGCAAGACTCTGACTCAAATAAACAAACAAATAAGTAAGTTTTAAAAATCAGAGCAAAATTTACATAACACAAAATGAACCTTTTTCAAGTGTACAGTTCAGTGGCATTGAGTACATTCACAATATGGTGCAACCCCACTTCTATCTAGTTCCAAAACCTTTCCTCGCTCCAAAAGGAATCCCTACACCTAGTAACTACCTCTTAGGTACCCATTCCCCAGTCTCCCTTCCCCCAGCCCCTGGAAATCCACTTATCTATTTTCTGTCCCTATAGAGTTACCTATTCTGGCTATTTCATATAAATGGGATTGTACAAATATGTGACCATTTGTGTCTGGCATTTTTCACTTAGCATCACGTTTTCAAGGTTCGTCTGCATTGTAGCATGCGTCAGTACTTTCTCTTTTTAGGGCTAAGTCATTTTCCATGGTAGGTAGACACCATATCTTTTTTATTCATTTATCCTTTGATGGAATATGTGGGTTGTTTCCGCTTTGGGACTGTCACAGAAATGCTGCTGTGAACATTTGCATACAAAGTTTTGCTGGAATACCTGTTTTCAGTTCTTTTGGGTATATCTCTCTGAGTGGAATTGCTGAGTCATATGGTAACTCTATATTTAACTTTTTGAGGCACTGGCAGACTGTTTTTCAGTGTGGCTGCACCATTTTACATTCCCATCAGCAACATATGAGTGTTCCAATTTCTCCACATCCTGACCAACACTTGTTATTTTCTGGTTTTTTGATTCTAACCATCCATGTGGGTGTGAAAACATAGCTCATTGTGGTTTTGATTTTTATTTCTCTCATGACTAATGATGTTAAGCATCTTTTCATACACTGTGTGTTGTTGAACCAGGGGCAGGAAATGCATTTGGAGAATTCCATGTTTCCCCCTTGGTTTTCCCTTCATACCAGGGCGTGGGATTGGCTTCCTGGGCCCTATTTTACCTCCATGTGGGCCCAGGAATTGGAGACCGCCCCCGTCTGTTACACAGGGACAGTGGTACCTGGCTCAGAGGGATAGCACATGAGATATGGGAGTAACTAAGGGTACAGACTGAAACCAGACGCCTGGCATCCCAGTCCTGGCTCTACCTTGTCTAACTATGACCTTGGGCTACATGAGTCAATGTCTCTGCCTCAGTTTCATGTCTGTAACTGAGTTTAATAATAGTAACTGCCTCGCAGGGTTGTCGTGAAGATTAGATGAGTTAATATCTAAAAGCCAACACTCAGTCAGGGTCGGTTATCATTATCCCCAGCATTTCGTATTTCAGCTTCGGGTGGACACGGGCTATCAAGTTCATGTTTGTTCTGCCCAAAAGCCTCCTCAGTGTTCTTTATGGACCGTCTTCCATTTGAACTACATAAGAACTCTCTTATCTGCTATTTGTCTGTACCAGTCTTCAAAGCAAAAAGAGCATGGTCTCATTTAATAGCTCATCTTGTGTCCAAGCAAGACTTTGATAAAACCCTTTAAAAACTGTGCACCTCTGATCATCAGACATAGGCCTGGAACACAGAATGGGAGAAGTCAAATTGAAAGGCCAGTGTAAACCCCCAGACCACAGCTGCCCGGGCACTGCAGGACAGAGGGGAAAATCTGCTTCTTCCTCCAGCACAGGCCTCCCTGCTTTATCTCTGAATCCTGCCCCAGTCCCTTCAGCATGCAGCTTAGCCAACCTAATCCAAACATCCCAGGAAATGCTTCTAGAGAAATCCGCCGTGAGCCTCCCCTAAGGATGGCTTCCTCTGCCGCATCTGTGATTCCTTCAGCTCTCTTGATTACTCACACCCTCATTTTGGGCCTCAAAATTCTTAGGCATGTGTTAGGGGTGGGAGGAGGGAGAGGATCAGGAAGAATAGTGGACACTGGGCTTAATACCTGGGTGGTGGGATGATCTGTGCAGCTAATCGCCAAGGCGCACATTTACCTGTGTAACAAACCTGCACATCCTGCACATGTACTCCCGAACTTAAAATCTGGGAAAAAAAGAAAAGAAATCTTAGGCAGGAAAACTCTTACTTTGTAGGAAGAGAAGGAAATCACTTTGAACTTCTACTTTATCCCTTTTGCAGCCTTTTTTTCCTGACTACAATGAGCAACAGCTGTTTGAGATGGTGGAGCACATTCTTGCTGGGGAGAGGAAGCAAGGTACTGAATGGAGTGGGAGACGGAGGGCAGGGGGAGTTGCCCATGGCTGTGTCACCAGGTCTGGTCTAAAAAAGTGTCTGGGTGCCCTTCATGCTCACAGCAGAGTAGGTTCACCACCTAGGGATCCCTTTCAGCTAGCTTCTGGAGCTAGGCAGGCCGTGAAAGCAAGGGTTCTGGTCCAAATCCCAGCTACCTACTTGTAACTTTGTCCTTGTTTGTAATAGTGGGGTCTAATGAATGCATTGGCCTTTAATCTGACTCTTCAATGACTGACCCAAGACAGTCTAGTCCACGCTCTCAGTTCCACAGATATGTGTAGAAATCCATCCTGAAAACCCAGACCCAACACAAGAAGATTCCTGGGCACTTCCAGGGCAGGCTCAAGACACACATAGGCTCCCTAGTCTCCTCTGAGGAGTTCCAGAGCTGCCTCCCAGCCTGTGCCACGGAATCTACCAGGCTCCAGTGTGGCACGTTAGGGGTGCAGGTCTGCAGTGACTGGAAGCTCAAGTTTCCCACAGCTTCAAGTCCAAGTTCCTCTATGAGCATTCGCCTCTACCTACTTATTGATTTAAACTAGTGGATCATTCAGCCTGCTGGTCACTGCACTCCTCATGTTATCTTTCAAGAATTACGGTGGCTCACGCCTGTAATCCCAACATTTTGGGAGGCCAAGATGGGTGGATCACTTGAGGCCAGGAGTTCGAGACCAGCCTGACCATCATGGTGAAACCCCATCTCTACTAAAAATACAAAAATTAGCCAGTGTGGTGGCGGGCACCTGTAACCTCAGCTATTCAGGAGGCTGAGGCATGAGAATCACTTGAACCCAGGAGGTGGAGGCTGTGGTGAGCTGAGATCATGCCACTGCACTTCAGCCTGGGTGACAGAATAAGACTCCAACTCAAAAAAAAAAAAAAAAAAAAAGAAAAGAATTACCAATAAGAGGTCACAGACTGAGTTGGAGCAAATTGATGCCATCACCTGGGGTGGGGGCTTCAGGGAAGCCTGAAGACCTCAGAGAAGGGAAGGGAAGAGGTGGTGCTCCAGCTCCATACATGGCATTGGCCTTAAACTCTGACACAAATGCTTGCAGCCTCCAAATCTGTGCACTGCTCTTCCCTCATCTTCTCTTTGTAGAGGTACAAAGAATCCCACACCATGTGATTGGGCCTTGGGAGGATCCTTGGGACAGGTTGACGAGAGGGAGACACAAATGCGCCTGTGCGTATGTGAGTGGGGACCCATCCATGGAGTCTAAAGAAGCGAAGGAATATGTCCCTCTGTCTCCATATCTGTGATCAGCTGTGAGATGACCCTTCTGTTGGATAAGCTCAGGGCTGGGGGCTGGAGGGTCTACTCCTCGAAGTTCTTCAAATATGGCTGCTATGCTCCTGCCTCGGGGCCTTTGCACTGGCAGTTTCCTTTGCTTAGAACACTCTCCCCCAGACTTCTCCATGGCTCACACTCTCACCTCCTGCAAGCCTTTGCTTTGAAGTTACCTTTTCAGTGACACCCATTCTATCCCCTGACCCTACTCTATTTCCCTCCAAGTCATGTAACATCTTCTATAATTGTCTTATTTCTTGTGTTTTCTGCCCTTCTCTCTCTAGTACAGCATAGTTCCCTGGGGACTTGGTTTGTCACCACTGTACCCCCGGTGCCTGAGATGGTCCCTAACCATCTGTCTCATAGTGGGCTTTCATTAAATATTTGCTAGATGAACTAATAAGGGAATGAATGACTTGTAAGGTATCCATTAGCTTTAAGAAGCTGGAATTTTGGATCTTGAATCAGAGGGCCTGGGTTTGAGTTCCAGCTTTGTCACTTGAAAACCAGGTTGCCTGAAGAAAGTTAGCTGAAAGTGTGGGAGTCTCAGTTTTCTCATCTGTGGAGTGAGGTTAATAATAGATCATATTTATTTTGTGTTTTCTGTGTTCCGGGCACTTACCAAGTGCATCGCCAGCTTAACTGAGTTGTAGTGAGGGAGCCTGTTATTAGGCATCTCCTAATGTGATTCAATATTCAGTACACACGGTCACTTAGGAAGTATTCTTGCCAAAAATATTTAACCTGAACCTAAACAAACCTTTTGTTAGTTTACAAGAAAATCAGAAACAGAGAAACATGTTAAAACAATGCTATGAAGGAAAAGCTGACAAATTCAGAATTTAGGACATTTTTCATGACAACTGGCCCAGCCACTGCACACACATTAGTTTCAGAAAAATAATTATAAAGGTGAAGGGTTGTTTTAGATTAAAATGATACAAAGATACATGTGATGCATAATGATTTGCTTGGAATGTTGTTAGAAAAAATCATTTGAGTAGGCAAAAACTAGAAACAGCAATAATATAGATAATCAGTTGAATGGATCTATAAACATGTATATTATATAATGAAATATTAGACAGCTATGAAACAGGATGTACTATATAACATAAATGTATCTCAAAAACATAACATGAATTAAATAAACCAGACTCAAAAGAAGAAGAAACCCGTCATTTGGACACATCTGAATGGGAACTGGGATTTAGATGACATTAGGAAATTGTTACCATTGTCAGGTGTGATGTAACATTATGATTACAAAATAAAACAGGCCGGGCGCGGTGGCTCAAGCCTGTAATCCCAGCACTTTGGGAGGCCGAGACGGGTGGATCATGAGGTCAGGAGATCGAGACCATCCTGGCTAACCCGGTGAAACCCAGTCTCTACTAAAAAATACAAAAAACTAGCCGGGCGAGGTGGCAGGCGCCTGTAGTCCCAGCTACTCGGGAGGCTGAGGCAGGAGAATGGCGTAAACCCAGGAGGCGGAGCTTGCAGTGAGCCGAGATCCGGCCACTGCACTCCAGCCTGGGCGACAGAGCGAGACTCCATCTCAAAAAAATAAAAAAATAAAAAAATAAAACATCCAGGAGATTTATACTGAAGCACTTTGAGATAAAACGTCATGAGACAACCTGAGGTAAGGAGTTCGAGACCAGCCTGGTCAACATGGTGAAACCCCGTCTCTACTAAAAACACAAAAATTATCTGGGCATAGTGGTGTATGCCTGCAGTCCCAGGTACTTGGGAGGCTGAGGCAGGAGAATCGCTTGAACCTAAGAGGTGGAGGTTGCAGTGAGCCGTGATCACACCACTGCACTCCAGCCTGGATGACAGAGTGAGATTCCATCTAAAAAAAAAGTCATGATATCTGCCAGTGATTGAAATAGTTCTATATGTAGTTAGATAGATAGATAGATAGATAGATAGATAGATAGACTGATAGAGCTAGTTACAAGTAAATAAAGCCACTGTGACAAAAAGTTCACCACTGTTGAATCTAGGTGGTGGATAAATGCATGTTCATTGTACTATGTTTTCAAGATTTTGCATATTTGGAAATATTCATAAAAGGTGGGAAAAAAAATCCAGGGAGTTTCTGTGCCTGTGCACAGCAGGGATTAAGGACAGGAACACCTGGCCTTGATGTCAGCTTGTCTCCAGGTGTCCCTCTTTCTCATGCGCATGCCCCCTTGGCAGCCCCTGTGCTACTTCTGTAAGGTGCTGTGGGCACCGTGAGTTGATTGTTTAAATCTCCTTGAGGGGAGCTTTGTGTGTGAAAGGAGAGATTCTATTTGTAGCTATTTTTTCAAAAATTATATTCAATTTATTTAATACATTGAAAAGAACCCTCATTTTCTGTAAGCTTTTAGTGTCAACTGACAACTCTCATTATTTTATTCATAAATCTAATAAATTTTAACAATCACTTTTAAGGGGTCTTTTTACCTCTTAGTTAATGAAATCCCCTTATATATTTTAAACTGAACTTATAAATTTAGTATATTTGAATTCATTTATAAACACTTGAAATCCTTAACAATCAGAACATTCCCAAACACTTAAACAATTCTAATAAGTATAATAAATTAAACTTTAAAATACAGTGCGTCTCAAGTTCTCATGAACATTCCAATATTGTTTACAAACCTAGTAAAATCACAAATCTAAACAATTACTCAATAACACTTTTGAAATTGGAATCATGAGGCTAATATACTAGAGTATTTAATGCTGACTCCTTTTAAACATCACAAACCCTCAAAATGCCCAATATAAACAGATCTTTGCTAAACCTTATAGAAAAGCATTGATACTTAATCTGAACCCTTCCCAAGGTCAACAGACACTCATGGAGGAAACATTCAACAACTTGAACAGTAAGCAAGTTGCAGTTTCCATCTCACTGGACTGAGGTGATACAGCAGATTTTGCTGTGGATCAAGATCCAGTTTTCCTCACGACACTGACAGGGAAGTTGAACGATCGTAACAGGAACTCCTTGCCTGCAGAGGGGGGCTGGAATCTCTAGTGTTTACATGATGCTATTTCCTAAGTCTCCCATCAGGTTTGAGTTTCTAACTCCTTATACCTAGGTTGCTTCGCTTTATTTATTGCCTGATTCTGTTCAGAATTCCCTGCAAGTGTATCCCATCCCCGCATATCCGTCCTGTCTAGTGGGACGACAACTCTCAGCTATTTAATGACACCCAGTTGGATTCTGCACTTCTCTAATGACTTTGTTCAGCTCCACACTCAGAACACAAATCTTGCTGGAGAACTGACTGGGGGCCCAGGAGTTGTTTACCGCCTCTGTGCCCTCTAAGGCAGCAGGTAGCCCAAACAATGTCCCTGGGAGAGGGGTACGGGTCTCTTCTATGCTCAAATTTCAAAAAATCGCCTTGGCTGTTGCCACTTCCCCAGGGCTCTGCACGGGGCGAGGGCAGGGACAGGGGCTCTTTATTTGGAAACCACAAAAATCCATATTTTTTTTTTTGACGACTCCTCTCTGACTTTCTTCTCTTCATCTGCTAGCCCTGTATGTATTTGCATATTTTCATAGTGTCAGGGATGAGTGGGATCACTTTATCTTCCTTAAACCCCCTGAACCCAAGAATTTTGTCTGTGTCCCCTTTCTCTAAGGAGTCAATTACTCAAGGTTTAGAAAGCAAACACTAGGAAGAGATTCATTTCTCTCTTTCCTTCCTTTCTTCATTTCTTTCCTTATTTTCCTTCTCTCTCTTTCTTCCTCTTCTTCCTTCCTTCCTTCCTCTCTCCTTCCTTCCTTCCTTTCTTTTTTCTTTCTTTCTTTCTTTCTTTTTTCTTTTCTTTCTTTTCTTTCTTTCTTTCCTCTCTCTTTCCTTCCTTCCTTTTCTTTCTTTCTTTCTTTTCTTTCTCTTTCTTTCTTTTTCTTTCTTTCCTCTCTCCTTCCTTCCTTTTCTTTCTTTCTTTCCTTCTTTCTTTCTTTCTCTTTCTTTCTTTCTTTCTTTTCTTTCTTTCTTTCTTTCTTTCTTTCTTTTTCTTTCTTTCTTTCTTTCTTTCTTTCTTTCTTTCCTTCTTTCCTTCTTTCTTCCTTCCTTCCTTCCTTTCTTTCTTTCTTTCTTTCTTTCTTTCTTTCTTTCTTTCTTTCTTTCCTTCCTTCTTTCTTTCCTTCCTTCCTTCCTTCCTTCCTTCCTTCCTTCCTTCCTTCCTTCCTTCCTCTCTTTCTTGCTTTCCTTCATTCTTTCTTTCTTTCTCTTTTTCTTTCCTTTCTTCTTTCTTTCTCCCTTTCTTCCTTCCTTCTTTCCTTCCTATTCTCTTTCTTCCTCTCTCTCTTCCTCCTCTCTCTCTCTTCTTCCTCTCCCTTTCTTTTCCCTTCTTTTTACCTTTTCACTTTTAGAAAACTATGAAGTATTTCAAGCATGCAAGAGCGAATAAAAGATAATATAAAGAAAACCCAGCTATTCATCACCCAGTCTGTTCAAGCTTAGCATTTTGCCATACTTGCTTCAGCTACACATACTTTAAAAAGGAAACACAAAGCATTATACAGTGGAAGCCCCTGTATACTCGTCTCTCATCTGATCTTATTCTTTTTCCTCTAAGGAGATAAGCACTACCTGACATTTGGTGCTTAGAATTTTGAGTATGCTTTTCTACTCTTATTTAATATGTGCATCCATAAATCAATATAAAATAGTTTTGCATCTTTTTTTTTTTTTTTTTTGAGACAGTCTTGCTCTGTCGCCCAGGCTGGAGTGCAGTGGTGCAATCTTGGCTCACTGCAACCTCTGCTTCCTGGGTTCAAGCAATTCTCGTGACTCAGCCTCCCAAGTAGCTGGAATTACAGGCACATGCCACCATGCCCTACTAATTTTTATTTATTTATTTTTATTTTATTTTTTTGAGATGGAGTTTCACTCTTGTTGCCCAGGCTGGAGTGCAATGATGTGATCTCGGCTCATCGCAACCTCTGCCTCCCGGGTTCAAGTGATTCTCCTGCCTCAGCCTCCTGAGTAGCTGGGATTACAAGCATGCGCCACCATACCCAGCTAATTTTGTATTTTTAGTAGAGACAGGGTTTCTCCATGTTGGTAAGGCTGGTCTCGAATTCCCAACCTCAGGTGATCTGCCTCCCAAAGTGCTGGGATTACAGGCGTGAGCCACTGTACCTGGCCAGTTTTGCATCTTTTAAACTGTAAATACATGACATTGTATAATGTGTCCTTCTGCAGTTTACTTTTTTATCCAATAATAGGTTTTGTAAAACAACAACAGTACCTTTTGAGGTGTATCCATGTTGGTGCGTATACCAATAGTTCAATCTTTTTTTCATTGTTTTGTAACAATTAATTGAATGAACATATCACAATGTATTCATTCTCCTGTTAATAGACATTTAGGTTGTTTCCAGTTTATTTATGTAAACATGCTACAATGGCATTCTTGTTGACATCCCCTGCGCCCACATGTGAGGATTTCTCTAGGCTTTCTGTATAGGGGTGGGCTGTTGGATAATTCAGCATGTGCTGTCTTCAGTTTTGTTGGGTGTCAGAGGTTATATGCTCTCTCCAGCAATTATGAGAGTCTTGTTGCTCTCTAGCCCAGACGACGATTTGTACTGCTGGGGTTCACTTTTGCAATCTGATAGCCATGAAATGGTATCTCTTTGTGTTTGTTTTTAATTTTTTAAATTTATTTTTTCTTAAAGCAATGTTTTTTTCTTTGTAGAGACAAAGTCTCACTATATTGCCTAGGCTGGTCTTGAACTCCAGCCTCAAGTGATCCTCTTGCCTCGGCCTCCCAAACTTTTGGGATTACAGGCATGAGCCCCTGCACCCAGCCTCTTTTGTGGTTTTAAATTGCATCCCCCTGATTACTTCAGTTTCTAATGAGGGTGAACATTTGTTTATTGATCTTTTACTGCAGTTTTCTAGTCTGTGGCCTCTCGCCCAGCTGTTTTAAAGAGGTGGGGGATGTGAAACAGGTTTGGGAAAGAACTAATAGTTTCAGCAACCATACCAAGAAAGAATAATTCGTTTTGTTATTCTGTAAACGTGCAGTGGTTGGCTATAAGTGCAAGAGAATCCAAGTGCCATTGCTGTCATATTTCCTTGCTACCAATCTTGCTTTATCAATTCTGCACTGCCTTCACCAGCAAAGTCTCATTCCCCTATTTCTCCCAAAGCAAATCCAGTGCCAAAGGTGAGGTTCAGTTGCCTAGGATTGGCTATCCTTGGCCCCAAAGGCTTGCTACCTACCTGGAAAAGTCTTTATCTTCAGCCAGTGTGCTTTGTTGGTGTTCTAATACTAACTTGGAGTTACTCTCCTGGAATGAGCACTGCAAATCTTGACATTCTGCCTCTAGATTCATGATGTCTTCCTCCCTTCTCTAAAAGCCAGGGTTCTAAATATTAGAATCTCAATATTTCACATGAAAACTCAAAGACTTTCATGAAACTCTAAAATAGTGAACAGCATCATCCATTTATACTTACTGACTTTATGGCTGTCTTCCTCTCACCCCAATCAGGGCCATGTTTTCCCCGAAAAGAAAGTGGTATTAGAGGTCGGGCCCGGTGGCTCATGCCTGTAATCCCAGCACTTTGGGAGGCCGAGACAGGTGGATCACCTGAGGTCAGGAGTTTTGGACCATCCTGGCCAACATGGTGAAACCCCATCTCTACTAAAAATACAAAAATCAGCCAGGCATGGTGGTGCATTCTTGTAATCCTAGCTACTTGGAAGGCTGAGGCAGGAGGATCACTTAAACCTGGGAGGCAGAGGTTGCAGTGAGCCAAGATGGTACCACTGCACTCCAGCTTGGGCGACATAGTGAGACTCCATCTCAAAAAAACAAAACAAAACAAAAATCGGAAAAAAAAGTAGTATTAGAGTTTGTATCTCTGCTCTTTCATCTTAATTTATAAAGCACACTGATGTTGCACGGGTGAAGGAATGTAGCTGGCATCCAGTCTCCCCACTTGGCCCAGGGACTCCCTAGAGTGTGGCAGCCTCTTGGCTTATGGAATTCAAATTGGACCTCAGCAATTTTAAATGATGGCATATCATATAACTCTGGGGTATTACATGCGTATTCTTAGACATGAATGCTAAAACTTGAATGTTTATTAAACATGTTCATTCATTCTGTCTTTAAGAAAATACTCTATCAGAATATAATTTACATACCATACAATTTACCCATTTAAGGAGTGTGAGTCAATTATTTTTAGTATAGTCACAGATATGTGCAACCATCACCACAGTCAATTTCACAACAATTTTATCGCCCCAAAGAGGAACCCCATACCCTTCAGCTATCACACTCCCATCTTCCCACGTCCGGTCCTGCATAACCACTGATCTTCTTTCTGTCTCTATAGGTTTTGCCTATTCTGAACATTTCATATAAATGGAATTGTATATAATATAAGGTCTTTTGTGTCTGACTTCTTTCATTAAGCATAATGTTTTCAAGGCTCATTCATGCTGTAGCAGGTATAGTACTTCATTCCTTTTTATGGCTAAATAATATCCCATTGTATGGATGTACCACATTTTCTTTATCTATTCATCCACTGACAGACATTTGGATTGTTTCTACCTTTTAACTATTGTGAATAGTGCTGCTACAAACATTTGTGTACAGGCTTTTGTTCGAATATGTATTTTTAATTCTTTTGGGTATATAGCTAGGAGTGGAATTGCTGGATCATTTGATAATTCTGTGTTTAACTTTTTGAGGCACTACCAAACAGATTTCCATAGCAGATGCACCATTTTACATTCCCATCACCAATGAACTAGTGTTCCAATTTCTCCACATCCTTGCCAACACTTATTTTCTGTTTTTCAAAAAATATTATTATAACCACCTTAGTGGGTGTGAAGTGGTATCTCATTGTGGTTTTGATTTGTATTTTTCTAATGACTAATGATGTTGAGCATCTTTTCACATGCTTTTTAGCCATTTATATATCTCCTTTGGAGAAATATATATTCGAGTCTTCTGCCAACCTTCTAATCGGGCCATTTGAATTTTTGTTGTTGGGTGGCATGCATCCTTCAGTTAACATTTTCTGAGCACAAATTGTGTGCCGGACATGGGGCTGTAGCACTTGGGAGGAGGAATGCAAAGATAAGTAAGGTACAGCCCGTGTCTCGCAGCTGCCTTCAGCTGTCATGTGCACAGTGAGTGACTCTAGTAAGGGACCCTACATGCTGAGAGGTCAGTGGAGGGAAAGAGATGGCACTTCCACCTGGCCAATTCTGGGGCTCTGTGGAAGGAGTAAGGCCTGAGCTGGGCCCAGGGAAATGGGAGCTGAGTGAACTTGGGAGCCCATGTTGGAGGTGGGAAAGCAGTAGGAATGCCTGGTCAGAGCCCAGGGATCCCCAGGGGGACAGTGAATCCAAGAGGATGTCAAGTGTGGAGGTGGAGGAAGGCACATGGATAGAGGAAAATGCATAAATGAGATGATACACAGTTAAAAATTGACAGGGAGGCCGGACGCCATGGCTCACACCTGTAATCCCAGCACTTTGGGAGGGCGAGGTGGGTGGATCACCTGAGGTCAGGAGTTCGAGACCAGCCTGGCCAACATGGTAAAACCCTGTCTCTACTAAAAAAAAAAAAAAAAAAATACAAAAATTAGCTGGCTGTGGTGATGCACTCCTGTAATCCCAGTTACTCCGGAGGCTGAGGCAGAATGATCGCTTGAATCTTGGAGGTGGAGGCTGCAGTGAGCTGAGGTCATGTCACTGCACTCCATCCTGGGTGACAGAGCAAGACTCTGTCTAAAAAATAAATAAATAAATAAATTGACAGGGAGACGGGTGAGGCTATACCCTGTAGCTCCAGCTACTCAGGAGGCTGAGGTGAGCGGATTGCTTGAGAACAGGAGTTTGAGGCTGCAGTGTGCACTGTGGTGGTGCCTATGAATGACCACTGCCCTCCAGCCTGGGCAACAAAGCAAGACCCTGTTTGTAAAAAAAAAAAGTAAATAAAAGACAAGGTAAAACTACCAAAAAGAAAAAAAATGAATGGGAAGTTTTGCCTGATGACCATAAGTGCCTGGATCGTGAGTAGCAAGGTGCCAAGAATTGCCTGTAAATGTAGCAACAAGTGGGTTGTGCTGAACTGTGATTGGGCTGTTATACTCAAGTATATGAGTATGCCCAAGAAAAGGTGGCCCAGCAACCTTGGAGCCCAGAGGTGTCCTGTTTCTTACTAGGTAGTGTCTGCATTAATAGCCGGGCTGGTTTGCAAGGCCTAGAATGGTTGGTGTGGCATCACTCCCTGTCCCCGGGATCTCTGCTCAGCTTCTCTGGAGCCACAGCTGGCTCTGCTAGCTGCCTTTGCACTGTCGGTTCCCCAGCAGTGCTTCAGCCTCACGGCTCTTTGTCAAACCTCAGGTCATCTACACATCTTCACCCACAGAAGTGAAGGACCAGAAAACTTGTGGAAAAAGCCAGCCCGGCTTCATTACTTTCCACCCCAGGCCAGTCAGAGAGCTAATTTCCAGCTGGGTAAACTCCTTCCTTATCTTGGCAGGAAGACAGGTGTGGAGGACAATAGCTCATGTGCCCTGGATACCTACTGGGTACCAAGCACTCCAAGGGGAGGAAGGAAAGCAAGATTTCACCCTGACTCCAAAAGGCTACCCAATCCAGCCAGGATCAAACACACCAGGAAGTATAAAAGCTGCATTCCCAGGAAGTATAAAAGCTGCATTCCCAGGGTTGCTCAGCGCGGAGTTGTTCCAGTGCGCAGGTCTAAGCAAACCTACCTCAAAGTCTGAGGAAACTGAGAGGCCCAAGTATGAGGCTGACATATCCATTTCTCAGAAGGAAACATTTAATAAAGACTTAGAAACAGAAACCATGTCTGTGACAAGATGGTGGATCTGCTTGGCATTACCTCTCAAACTCAAAACCTATATATACCATAGAAAAAGAAGCTGAAGCTGACACCTCAGGGAAAAGCAAGAATGCCATGTGAATCTGCCCAAGGGCAGGATTTATGGTTAAGGTTGTTTTGACCTAAGGGCAGGATTTACAGTAAGTACATGCTCTTACACAAGGAACTCTAGACACAATAGAAACCTTAGAGGTATTCCTGGAACAGGGGTTAATTAGAAGTCAACATGGCGGATCAGCATCCAAGATGCAGTTACTTTAGCCTCTGCACGAGTGCCCCTCAGCACTGAGGGTTGTTCACGGTGCGACTGGGAACAGTCTTTGGCCATGGAGTGCTTGTCTTCTCTTTTTTTGATACAGAGTCTCGCTCTGTCGTCCAGGCTGGAATGCAATGGTGTGATCTCGGCTCTTTGCGACCTCCGCCTCCCGGGTTCAAGTGATTCTCCTACCTCAGCCTCCTGAGTAGCTGGGATTACAGGTGTGCACCAACACGCCTGGCTAATTTTTGTATTTTTAGTAGAGACCGGGTTTCACCATGTTGACCAGGTTGGTCTCGAACTCCTGACCTCAGGTGATCCACCCACCTGAGCCTCCCAAAGTGCTGGGATTACAGGCGTGAGCCATGGTGCCTGGCCCATGGAGTGCTTTTCTAGTAGTATCTCATGAGACCAATGCTCCAAGTGACACACTTGGGAAATTGTGCCTTATAGCCCCTTGTACATGCTTTACCTTATGTCTGGGTGTGTAACCAGTGGAAGGTATCTGAGTTACCAGCAGTGAATCCACACAGGTCTGCAGTAACCTCAACTCTTACCTCCTCAGAAAAAATAATTTGACTGAGGGGATAAGGCAGAAAAGGAGACTGAGGCAAGTTTCAGAGCAGGAGTGGAAGTTTATTTAAAATGGCTTTAGAACAAGAAAGAAAGGAAAATAGACTTGGAAGAGACCCAAGCGGGACACAGAGGTCAAGTGCAATATTTAACTTTGATCCTAGGACTTGATAGGCTGGCCCCTTTCCCATACTTCTTCCCTTAGAGTGGGCTGCCCACATGCGCAGTGCCCTCCTTACCCTTGGAAAGTGAGCATGCGCAGTGTGTTTAGGAAGTTGTACGCATGCCCATCTGAGGCGTTCTTTCCTTTTCCAGTGGAATGCCCTAGAAGGTCATACGCTGCCATTTTGTCCCTTAATGCACATGCCCAGGAAGTTGCTTCTCCCTGGCAGCTGCATTCAGTTAACACTTTAGTGCAGTAAGTGTGGACCATCAGGAAATGGCCTCTCCCTAGCCCCAGTGCCAGTTTATCACTTTTACAGAGGCAAAGCAATAATTCTGAAACCGTCACTTGGCATTCCTAGGGGCAGGGGAGGGCCCTCTCCTGGTCTGCTCAGGCCTGTCTAACTGCCTGTAACAGGTGCAGCCTAGGAGTGGTCAGGGGAGCTGGAGAAACCATGGAAGCCAGGGAAGACATTGCTAGATGACTTAGAATGTACAAATAGCAAAAGTCTTTGTACTGTTCATAGAGAAATTATTTCATCTAAATATTTTGGCCTTTGGTGCCCTGAGAACAGGGGACTTCTGTGTCCTGGCCCCCTTTGGGTTTTCAGTCCCCAGCAAGTGGCATCAGCTAATAGTGTTTGTTCTGTAATCTATCCATCTGCTGCAGCTACTTATAGATGGAAAGCTGTCTTCTCAATAGTGGCTCCAAAGGCCAGGTCATTCTAGTCTTTTCTTAAAAAAAGAAAAACTGCGGTAAAATACACATAACATAAAATATACCATCTGGATCATTTTAAAGTGTATAGTTCTGCAGAGTTAAGTATATTTACACTGTTGTGCAACCAATCTCCAGAATTTTTTCATCTTGCAAAGCTGAAACTTTGTACCTGTTAAACAATAGCTCCCCATTCCCCCTTTCCCACCCGTTCTTGGCAACAACCATTCTACTTTCTGTGTCTGTGATTTTGACTACTCTAAGTACTTCATATAAGTGGAATCTCACGATACCCTTTTATGACTGGTTTATTTCACTTAGTATAATCTCCTCAAGGTTCATCCTTGTTGTGGTATGTGTAAGAATGTCCTTCTTTTTTAAGGATGAATAATATTTCACAGTAAGTGTATGACATATCTTGTTTAAGCCGTTCATGCACCAGTGGATCTATGTGGTGGTTCCACCTTTTAGTTACTGTGAATAGTGTTGCTATAAAGATGGGTGTATGAATGATCTCTTCAAGACTCTGCTTGCAATCCCTTGGATATATACACAGAAGTAGAATTGCTAAATCATATGGCACTTCCAAGGTTTAATTTTTTGAGGAACTGCCATACTATTTTTTATAGCGGCGGCACCATCTTATATTCCCTCCAAAAGTACCCAGGGGTTCTAGTCTTTTAAATAGCTCTTGTAAGAGTGGAGTGTGTTCTCTAAATAGGTTTCACTTAAAGTTGGAAATATAGACCGTTTTCTTCTCTGCGTCTCTTACAACTTTCTGCTTCCCAAAATTTCCAGTATGTCAATAATTTTGATTGCAAATGGATCTAATTTTAGGGGCCTGATACAATGAAAAAACACTAGAAACCCCAAGGCTGATAAAGAAATCAACTGCAGCCTGCAAGCCTTCACTGCCAGGGAAAGCAAAGCAAACTGGCCTGGTGAACCCTGCAATTTTGTGCATTTTTCTCTCTAGTCCACCAGAACTTCTCCTTTTCCTTTTAAGCTGACATTTAACTGATCTCTGAAGTTACTTAAATTCTTTTTCTCATACATAAAATACTTCTTCCCTTCTAAGATAAATCATTTCAAACTGACATTTCCTCATGAAGAATCAGCCAGAAGCACCCACATTGCACACATTTCTTATGCGTGGCTCACTGAGCTAAAACCTTGAGGTACAAGTGAACTCATTCCCAAAAGCCCAGTCCCAGAGAGGGAAATCTGGCGGATCCCTCTTCTCCAGAATGTGCTCAGTTCCCTATGGCCTCTGTAGCAGGTAAGGAGAAATGGTTCCTGGGCTTTCAGCTGGCTGTGGGAAGGTCTTCAGGGACAGACTCCAGGCGGCGGTGAAGCAGGAAGTTGGAGCAGCTGGAGGAACTGTGGTTAGGGAATCTCCCCCGGGGCTGCAGCTTTTGCTCCATCTACTTCCTTCCCTGACAGCCTATTCATTTCTTCACTCCCTGGCCAGATTCTGCATTTCCCGGCTCTCAGTCCTCAAGGGCCTCCGCTTCAGGAGAGTGCAGGGCAGTGGATTGGGCTCCCAGAGTGGTGGTGAGAAAAGCATCTCAGGTCCACTTCTGGGGGTGATTCAAAGACCCCCTCAGCGTACTGCAGTGAGTCTGAGGAAATCTGACAATGCCAAGCCATCGCCAAAGTCAGAGAAAAGGGCAGAAAATAAAGGTGGCTTCTGGAGAATACAGACCACTATTTATTCTTTTTTTTTCTTCCCCCCGAAAGGATAAGCTTTCCATTGTCACTGCAAGCCAGAAGAAAATGGTGTTTATAGGGGTCAGATGGAAGTTCTCTCTGTTTGCATCTGCCTCAATGTTTGTCCTATTCACAACCGGCTAACTTGTTTTACTTTCTGAACTTTCCAAGACTGGCCAGATATTCTGAGGGCTTGTGTAATTTTGGTAGAAGCAGCATCTGTGCGGTTGCCTTACAGACTTCTCTGGCTTTCGGTAACCTCTGGCATACAGGTGAGGTTGCTCAAAGCAAAGCCTCAAAGAGCATGTAAGTAGTGAATTCCTATGTCCTCATAGCTCGTTTAGAAGTAACAGGGCAGGAAAAAAAAAATTCTTTAGTGCACAGACTTGGGAAAGCCACTTTCTTGGGTATTCCTATTTCACAGACCACCAAGTATTTGAAGAGCACAAAGAGCCATGAAGATCAACATTTATTGAGCATCTACTGTGTGCTTGGGTCTATGTGAGGTGTTGGAACTAAGACTACTGAGATCGATAGAACAGGACATTGTCTTCAGATGTACCAATAACTAATTGCAACACGCTAGGTACTTGCGGTAGAGTAAAGACTATGGTCTTTGTCCCTAGTTTCTGGCACAGAGTTCTTAAAACCCTTGGAATTTCCAGAGTGACACGAGTGTCTTTTGTTATTCATAACCAGCCTCTTTCCATCCTACCTGAGTCTATGCTAATGAGGTGGGCAGGGTGGGCCCTTAAGAGTTTCAAGGGAAGAGTTGAAGTTTCAAACCCCGTCACTTCTGGGGAGAGAAAAAGGGGTAGAGACTGAATTGATTCACCAGTGGCCAATGGTTTGATCAATCACCTCTACATAATAAAACTTCAGTAAAAACTCTTTACCAAGGAGGTTTGGAGAACTTCGGGGTTGGTGAACACATGGAGGTGCTGGGAGGGTGGCTCCTGGGGAAGGCATGGGAAGCCTGCGCCCTTCCCACATGGCTTGCTCTGTGCATCACTTCCGTCTGGCTGTGCCTGTGCCACCCTTTCTCATAAACTGTAATTAAGGACTGCATAGTGTTTTCCTGAGTTCTGGATCATTCTAGTGAATTATCAAACCTGAGCAGAGGTCTTGGGAACCCCTGAATTTGTAGTCAGCTGGGCAGAAGCATGGGTAGCCTGGGGACCCCATTTGCGATTCTCTGGCTGGTGTCTGAAGTGGAGGCAGTCTTGTGGGATCAAGACCTTAACCTGTGGGACCTGCACTAACTCTGGGGAGTGTCAGAATTGGACTGAACTGTAGGACATCCAGTGGGTGTCAGGAAGTGAGAATTGTTGGAAACACAAAACAGTACTATAAATAGAGACTCTGATCTAAGTACTGTCACTATCTATCCCCCATCATCACTGTTAGGTGAACGAGATAAAAGTGCCTTTTCTGTAGGTCAAAAGAGTTCAGTCACAGCAATTTCATATGATTCAACCTAATGCAATCTATTGCACACCTCCAAGGTGTAGTAGGCACAGTCCTAAGTGCTTTACCTGTGTCCTCCCACATTCCTCACGATGCTCTTGTTATAGGTACTGCTGTTATTCCCAGTATACCCATGAGGAGACTGAGACTTATGAGGGTTAAGACAAAGACCTGGGATCCATGGCTAGGGAGATGCAGAGCTAGACTTGCACTCAGTCTGTTTGACAACAGACCTTGAGTGTATTCGTTTGCTAGGGCTGCTGTACCAAAGCATCACAAACTGGGTGATACTTAAAATAACAGAAATCTATGCTCTCACACTTCTAGAGGCTATTCTGAAATCAAGGTATCAGCAGGGTTGGTTCCTTTTTGGAGGCACTGAGGAAGGGTCTGCTGCATGCCTCTTTTCTAGCTGCTGGTCCTTGATACAATTCCTTGGCATTCCATGGCTTGCAGCTGCATCAGTCCGATCTCTGCCTATTGTTACATGGCATGTTCTCTGTGTGTGTGTCTGTGTCTCTTTGTATAAGAACACACCAGTGATGGGATTTATGGCTTATTCTAATCCAAAATGACCTCATCTTTTTTCATTGTTGAGACAGGGCCTCCCTCTGTCGCCCATGCTGGAGTGCAGTGGCATGATCACGGCTCACTGCAACCTCAGACTCCTGAGCTTAAGCAATTCTTCGGACGACAGGTGTGCACCATCACACCCAGCTGATTTTCTCATTTGTTGTAGACATGGGGTCTCACTATGTCATCCAGGCTGGTCTCGAACTCCTGGACTCAAGTGATCCTCCCACATTAGCCTCCCAAAGTGCTGAGATTACAGGCATGAGCCACTGAGCCTAGCCAAAATGATCTCATCTTGATTATATCTGCAAATACCCTATTTCCAAATAAGGACACATTTGCAGGGACTAGGGGTTAGGATTTCAACATATCTTTTGAGGGGACATGATCCAATCCACAACACTGAGCTCTTAAGAAGGAACTCTGTGGTTGCCGGATAGTGTGCTGTCAACATACGTAAGTATGCCTGTGTCCAGGCAGGACTCCCATCTGCTCATTAGCCTCCTGGACCACTCAGGCCCTCGATGAGCTGGGCTGGCCAGGAGATGGCCACCTGCTAGCAGAGGGCTAGGGTGGAGGAGCCAGGCTCGGGTTCCTCCCTAGGGGGAGGGGATGCCTGCTGAGTGGCATTCAGGTGGACCACCCATGAGGTATGGACAAGGAGAGGGGCATTCTTCATAGCTGCTATGCACACACATTTCTCCCTGCAGCATGGTTTCAATCACCTTGACAGGAAAACCTCAAACTTAGAATCTGGGCTGAAGATGCTTTGTTTTTCTTGCTAATCTATTCTCTTGCATTTTGCTAGTGGTAAGAAAGGTTTCAAGAGTCACAGCTCAAAAGCCTGTGAGCAGCTCCTGGAAGACATTGTATAAGTTCTCTACAGCAATGGAGCAAGTTAAATGAGAAATAATTACTCAGTGAGCAGGATTCTCTGGCCTGTGTGGCTATGTGTTGTCAATGTGTTCCCCCGAATAATAGATGAGTTGTGAAATGTGTAAATTCTTTGGTATAGCTATTGTAATGTAGGAACTACAATCCCCAGAAAACGTCATAATAAACAGTAGCAAGACTGTGGTTCCACACTGCTCTGCCGTGACGTTTCCTGGGAAAGCTGGGAGTCACTGCATGTTCACCTTGATCCAGGACCTGCCTGAAAGGTTCTTGGCCCGCCGTGAGTTTAGTGCTTCAAGGACCAGATAGGAACCCGTCTTTTTCAGCACCCTGATAGAAGCTGGTCCTGTCTCATCTTTTTGGCACATAAAAATAGTTCATTTGCACTAACATGTATCCATCTGGTGATACTGGAAATGCATTTTGTTTTTCCCCAGGGTTCTGATGAAACATTGCCTGCGCATTTAAGCGAGTCATGCTTCTGAGGCCAAGCAAAGAAAATCGCCAAAGAACAACAGTTTCCAGGGTTCACTTAGGAAGAAATTTTCCTTTGGTTCTTTTAACAATGGATTCAGTTACTAGAAACCTGAGTGCACGGTCGAAGCCTCCATGTGCTATCTGTTAACACTGCCCTTCACCTTTTGGACCTCTGCCCCAGGGCTGGCCACACAGACTCTTTTTCTTGGGCCAGACTGAGGTTTCTCAAGTGTGACTCAGCCTGGGGATTAGGTCCAAGCAGAGAAGATAATTGTTTCTAGTCTGGTTTCTCCTTGGGAGGAGGAAGTTCCCTTCTTAACTTTACTCCGTCACCTTTTACACCTTCTGCTGCTGCTCCCCCACACTCCCCAAGCTGGGTCCTTGGATCTCCACTCATTCTGTGCTTTCCCCTCCCAGATTTGTTCACTTCACAGCCTCTATGTAGATGACTTCTGGATCCCAGTACCAACCTGTTTCCTGAGGACCAGAGTTAATATCCGCCTGTCCGCCAGCTATTGTCACCCAGCATCTCAAATGCAACATTTCTAAATCAGATTCACTGTTGGTGAATTCTGTTCTTCCCACTTAAAACCACTTGGCTCATCTCGAGTGATAAGCTATCTTCAGTCACCTGGCCTTGCAAGTTCAACCTCCTGTGGGAAGAGTTGCTCAGCCTGGGTTTCTCCCTCCATTCCCTGTCCCCCTCTCTTGTGGGCCCATTCCTACCACCTCCCCGTGGACTACTGCAATAGCTGCCCTCCTCACTGCTCCCTGCTTCTTGTGCCTTGAAATTCTTCACAGCGGCTTCATTGATCCTATTAATTCACAGCTCTGCTCCGGTTACTTTCCTGCTAAAAAACACTTTCTAGGGCTTCTCTCTTCCCTATCAAATGAAGGGTCCATTCCTCAGCCTGGAATGAAGGCCATTCTCAAGATGGGATCTCCTTAGGGAATGCACGTCATTCTCTTCCCATGTTCTATGCTTCAGTCATAATGAGTATAATCTAATTTTTTTTATCTTTGGGCCTTTCCGGAGACTCTGTTCCCTGGAATCCCCAAACTCCCATTTCCAAATTCATCCACTGCATCACCAACCTTCCAGGCCACCTTTCTCTCTGTACTGAGATGAGATGTCATCATACTCTGAGGCTTCATTTGTGGCATGTGCACACAGATACATATGTGTATACTTTTGAGTTACCTGCAGGCTCCTTGAGTCCCTGGGATGGGCGCTTCGGCCTAGCAGATGCCTGGTGTGCAAATGCTGACTACGCACGCCCAGGGCCCACATCTCACCACTTCTGAACCATTACATCCTTGCTTTCCCTACTCTTCTGATTCAGGCACAGGCAATACATTTGGCATAGAAAGAATGACCCTGTTCCCCCAACCCCTACTGATTTTATACTTTGTTGGAGGCAAAAGCAAATTTCCAAGATTCAGGTCAACGTCAATTTAGAATTGTTTCTGCCAGTTGGAAAACATTTTGGGAAAATTTGAAAGCTATAGCCTTCTAAGGAAACAGGATACCAAACACATACATGCACCACACCCACACCCACACCCACACACACACACACAAACCCAGCCTGGCTTTACGTAGCTCAATCCTGTCAGGCTAATCTTTCGTGACAGAGCAGCAGACCTGGTAGATCAAGGGGGAAACAATAGTTGGAATTTATCTTTGCTGGCTTCAAAACTTTGGAGTCCTGGGTCCCACTCAATGTAATTATCATTAAATTGGTTGAAAGGTTAGAGAAAGGGAGAGTGCCAGTATGAGGTGGGGGTGGTGCTCCTTAGGGGATCAGCCTTGAGTCCAGTGGCCCTGAATGCCCATATGAATGGGCCAGATGACAAAAAAGAGAATATATTCAGAGTCAGCATTCATGTTAAGGGGTGGGAGTAGGTGTAGATAAATAACCAGCCAGAAAAGCAACCTTGGCAATTACATAAGTGATCAACACAAACAGGCAGACTTGTCTAGAAGAGGTTTCATGTTTAGAAACAATCACACACACAATCAGCAATGTAGCATTAGTAAGACCATGATATTGGGATGAAGAAATGCAACTTGTAGGAATTCCATACTTCTAAACCTGCATTAACTGTATCCCTTTTCAAACTCCACAGCTAAAGATGGGAGGGAGAATTTGGACAACATTCAAGGAAGAGCCACAGAAGTGATTGAACTGGGCTGGGACATGAGAATGAAAGACTTCTACAAAAAAGTTAAATGAATTAGGTTTATTGAACTTGGAGATAGACACCCTTGTAAGGGCAATAATAAACAAAAATAGAAAAAGGTTTAAGTTACAACACACAAGAATAAAATTAGATGTAAAGAAGACTTTCCTCAGTTTTAAGGTGGATAAGTGGGTTGTTAAATTACAACAGATTTCTCTAGGAGGGTCTGTTGTACTCCAGGCTCGCTGGGAGGCAGACCTGGATAACCTCTGAGTATATCTGTCCCCACCTGGCACTGCTGAGACTACTTCAGAGTACTTATTTAGGTCCATGATTGAAAATTAAGAGGCAGCCAGTGCCTCCATTGTTATAAAGGCCACAAGATTTGGTTATCTTTTATAAAGAGAAATGGAAACATACAACAGAGCTCTTCCTCAAGTCCTGCACTGGGAACATTAGCACACAGCAGGACCTTTCCTATGTAGACACAGTACAGATTTGATCTGTGGTGCAGCCAAACTAAAACACAGGTCATGGATTGTTTCCCCACTTTTGGTACGAACAAGCCCTTAATCAATATCTAATCTAGGGACGGTAACATTGGCTATTTGAGTGCAGGCACCCTAGGTTGTTAATGTCTGTTTCCCAACACTATACCATTCCAACATTTTTCTTTACCTAAAGTGGGATAATGATCATTAAAAAAGAACACAATAATTTTCCTTACAACACTGCTGATAACTAATAATCACACAGTTGCATGTAAGTTAATTCTTTAAATTTAATCAGTCATTTATAAAACTCCCCAATTAGTAAAAGTTGGCTTATTTTAATAGCCTTAAACATTGGCTGCTATTTAAACAAGACATTCTAAAAAAAAAAAAAAAAAAAGGCAATCACATAATAGTTTATAGTAATTTACAAGTGGATGGTATACATTTAGATACAGAGGTAGAAGTTCACTTTTACAATGTTTCACTAATACACATATACCAAATTCAAGGCACAAAATAGTTTGCTTTACAAAAAAATACTGTAAAAATGTCATTTGCTGTTCTACAACGTGAATAAAACTTTCAAAAGAATCTTTACACCTTTCCATACATATGCCATAGAATAAGATTTCTCCCTCTCACTCATTATAGTTGGCACAAAAATGGGGACTTTTCAATGTAGAAGTTCCCATTTTTAAAAACTGTTTCTTTGCAGAGCTGCTATGTATTCTAGGTAAGAGTCCATCCAAAGAAACGAAACACAGCAACTTCCTGAGGGAAGGGCACTTTCTGTATGCAGCAAAATTCATAGGTAGAAAATGGATGATCTTTTAGGATAATTAGGTCTCCAGACACTTAATGAAGTATTTCAGAGATAAAATTAAAAATTCAAGGCTGGGCGCTGTGGCTCATGCCTGTAATCCCAGCACTTTGGGGGGCTGAGGCGGGCGGATCACGATGTCAAGAGATGGAGACAATCGTGACCAACATGGTGAAACCCCATCTCTACTAAAAATATAAAAATTAGCTGGGCATGGTGGCGCGTGCTTGTAGCCCCAGCTACTCAGGAGGCTGAGGCAGGAGAATCACTTGAACCTGTGAGGCAGAGACTGCAGTGAGCCGAGTTTGTGCTACTGGACTCCAGCCTGGTACAGAGCGAGACTCTGTCTCAAAAAAAAAAAAAAAAAAAAATTCAGCTAATACTTTAGTCATTGTGACTTTAAGAAAGAGACTTGGTCACCTTTACTGTAATACTCAGATATCATTTACTTCAGTTGATGCAGATTTCAAAATTCCTTTTCAAAAGAGCTAAACATACAAACACCATGAAAAAGCCACCTAGGCCTTGCAAAACGGAAACTTAGAAAACATGAGAAAATATAGCACTATCAGTCCTTGAAATTGCGAAGATGTCAACTGGCTGGAGTTTAATAACAAGAATGAGTAAACTCTATGGGAATTCTGAAAAATCACACACATGAAATATACAGTCTAGTTATCATTTCTAGACTTCCTGCTCATTAAAAAAATAATGGTAACCTGAAGATGTCACACAGTGCTTCTCTAAAGATTTGACTGGTTTTTGGGTTCTGCCTAAAAGGACCCTGTTGGCAACAACCTAAGTTCACTTTTACTGATCACATTTTCCAAGTACTCTAGTCGGTTAATTTACACTTTATTTTTTTAAAAAGTTGATTAAAAAAAGAAACAACACAAGTTTAGAATCCATAAAATGTCAGCAATGCTGATGTGCATTGGACTGAAACATCTGGATCATCTTCTGATAGAAGTAATATTCCATACAAAAAGATTCTTAGATTCCATTTTTTGCTTCATTATTGTTTGTGGCTTGCTTTCTTTGAGCAATAAAGGGGTACATACACTTGTCCGCTCCTAGGAACCGATACATGCACACAACTGCTTCAAATGGGAGGATGCTGAAAAAGGAAAGTCACAGCTGTTAGCAAACTTGAAGTTTCAACTAAGACATCGGGCAGGCATGGAGAGACCTGGTCAGTGAGGGAACCCTCCCAGTTACCTCTTCATGAAGGTCACGATGTACATGAGGCGAGGGGTGCAGATCATGGGCTGGTCAGTGAGGATGGCCTTCATGGCCTGCTTCACACAGTAATCAGGCTTCAGAGGTGGCAGAAAAGGCTCAATTTCTTTCCTGAAAGTTATTTATTCAAAAACAAAATGAAGAATTAACACAATAGAAAAGACTGGAAATACATATCAAAACATTAACAGTGACGTTATCTGAGTGATGGGATTTTGGGTACATTTTGTTTTCTTCATAGTGCTTTTCTGTATTTTCCAAATTTTCCTACTATGAACACATTTTACTGGCACAGTCTAGAAAACAAGTTGGGGGAAAAAAAGTAAAATTGGTCTGCTTTTCCATAAGATGAAAAAGTCATGTTTTTAAGATGCCTTAAAATGTATTTCAAATTATTTTCCTATGTTTTGCTTTCAATAGAAAGAGGAGAGGGTGTTTGGCATAGCAAACACTAATCCCAAGCAAGATGCCAAGCTTTTAGTATTAGGTGTAGTCAAAATGAGGGGGTAAGCTTTCAAAGTGAAAGGAGGGCCAGGTATCTACTTTCCAGGATGCTGGAAGAGGGAAAGCTAAGGTATATTCTCTAGGGGCCCCTGAAATGAAGGGCATATAGACATCCTACCTTCAGTTTAATTCACTAGGTTACATGTTGAAATGATGGTGTGCAATTTATTCCTTTCATTCTTCATTTTGCCACCATAGCTTTGGACCCCTGCACCTGCTGCTATGCTACACTGGAGGAAACAGAGCTCTGCAAGACCCTCAGCAACTGCCTCCCAAGTACATAAGAGGAAAACAAAACAAAACAAAACAAAAACCACCAACACACACACACATGTTCACACAAACACACACGTGTGTGGGATAAGAGGCAGAGCTGGAGTCCATTTTCCAGTTCAGACTTGGAGTCACCCTGACTTTGGAGTGATTCAGATCACCTTTCACCTATTTTGCTGCTTGTTCAGTTCAGTACACGTTAAGAATGGCCCCCAACCAACAGGGAACTGGTTTGGTTATCTTCCTTTGCCTTTCAAATTCACCCAAGCAAAGATTTCAAAGTAAGCATGTCTTCACAAGCATCCTCTTAATGATTCACGGTTTTGTTTATTCTGCTGAGCTCAAGTCAGATGTAACTTGACATTTATATTCCCACATGCCTCCTTTCTGTGTGTGTGGGTATTTTATTTCATTTTTCAGTACATCTAAATGGTTCTTCTCATTCTGCCAGAGTGAATCTAGTTACATACGCTTGCTGCAAAAAGGACGTTTCCAAATCTGGAGTGTAATATTCAATGGTCTTTTCAGAAGAAAGGCACGTTAATCTCTGTGACAGTGACATTGTTTCACATCCAGACCCAAGTCACATGAAGGAATTTTCTTCTGGAATCCCTATTTACCAATACCAATATTAAAGAAACAAGTAACTCCAAAAGGTGAGCTTCTAAGGAAAAGACTGGATATCTATGTTTTCTCTTTACAGAGAAGCCATTTCCTATCTGATGATTCTGGATTAATTTCTGCAAATTAGTATCAGTGTGGCACCAGTCTCGCCCTTGCCATCTTATACACCAATTTTACAAACTTAATCTTGACCAATGAAAGCCACAGATTGTCAAATGATAGTTAAAATACAAGGCTATGTTTGAAAGTCCAATTCCACATATTCTCCCAATATTATTCTTTTTATCAGTAATAATATAGGTTCTCACTGACCTGATTCGGCAGCCTCTGAACATGCCAGTGTCTACAAGATAAGGGCAAACCAAAGTTGTTTTAATTCCATCCTTTTCAGCAGCCTTTAGTTCATGGCTCAGGGATTCATGAAAACCCACAACTCCAAATTTACTGGCACAGTAATCCTGAGTTAAAGAGGGGAGAAAGCAGAAATACTAAGCATATGCCCCTATCCCCAACCAAACTGAAGCCTCCCTGGTCCTATTACTATGGTTGGATGTCTAATACATAGGGTTACAGGTGACTACATGAAGAAAAGGAAATCATTTTAAAAAAGAGATACCTGGCTGGGCGCGGTGGCTCACGTCTGTAATCCCAGCACTTTGGGAGGCCAAGGTGGCTGGATCACTTGAGGTCAGGAGTTCGAGACCAGCCTGGCCAAAATGGTGAAACCCCGCCTCTACTAAAAATACAAAAATTAGCTGGGCATGGTGGGCATGTGCCTGTAGTCCCAGCTACTCAGGAGGCTGAGGCAGGAGAATTGCTTGAACCTGGGAAGTGGAGGTTGCAATTAGCCGAGATCATGCCACTGCACTCCAGCCTGTGTGATAAGAGTGAGACTCCATCTCAAAAAAACAAAACAAAACAAAACAAAAACAAAGACAGATACCTGATGTGGTTCAGTGCAGAAATAATATTTTCAAAGCAACAGCAGAAACAGATGAATGCTTTTTGTCACATCAACTAAGTATCATATTACTTTGGGGAAGCACCATAAAGGATTCTATGAAAGCTAACAAGCTGAAGTTAAAATGGAGAGAGGTTCACTTTGAAGTGTCTGGAAAATTTACAAATGGTCTCTTGTTCAGTAAAGGAGAAAGAAAAACCAGTTTGTTTAATGCAAGAAGAATAAAGGCAAATCTAGCTTAGGCTATAAATTGTTATGATTTGACTTTCTTTGTATGGTGAAGTTAAAATGAAAATGATAACCATGCCTTGTAATCTTAAACTAGAACTTAACCTAAGGGCACACAATATAGGAAAAAAGTTATTATCCATGGCCCAACTTTAGAAATGGAATCCCTTGATATGGGTGCTATTTAAATAATGTGTCCTTTTGCATATTTGCATGGAGTGATGTTTTCAGTTTTACAGGCATGCAGAGGACAAACAGGACAGAACAATATATGTACTCATGCTTTATCATCTGAATGTTGTGAAGAACAGGGTTTGATGAAATCCAGTTCTACAATTCTACAAACTTACAATGCAGGATACCTGACCACCTCATCTGATGGGCTAATTAATACAAGATAGCTCAGTTTTGGCAAGGTGACCACAACCGAATGTGAACCTCTGGCCTCATTCTTCTGTTTCCCGCAGCCTTCCATGGTTCTATTCTTGGCCCTGTGCCTCCTGCCATCGTCAAGCGAAGCTGCTAATAAAAATGGACACACTGAGGGCTGGCCCATATACTTTTCTTGTTGCTGCTGCTTTGTCAAACTAGTGTAAGAGATTTTATGGCAGAAGACCATTCCCTTTTTTCATTTTGTTTTAGAGACAGGGTCTTGCTCTGTCTCCCAGGCTGAAGTGCAGTGGTGCCATCATAGCTCACTGCAGTCTTGAACACCTGGGCTCAAGCGATTCTCCCACCTCAGCCTCCCAAGTAGCTAGGACTACAGGTGCACGCCACCACACCTGACTTAGAATTCCCTTCCGGTGGCTGGCCCTGGGTTCCTGTGGAACATCCTATACGCAGCACACATGCAGAGTGCCTTTGTGCAGCTTTCATGAATGGAGGCGCAGCAGGTGCCCTCCTGGAGGTTCTGATGTACTTATCACAGGATAAACAGATGGAATGAAAGAAATGCTATATATCTGACAAACCTCAACTCCGGCAGTACTGAACAATCCCAAGGAACTTGCAACTGTCACAATATGACCATGATTAATCTCCAGCATCGTAGGAAGAAAAGCCTTAGTGGTCTGAAACAAAGTTAGATTCAAGTTTTAGAACTGACGTCATGAATTTCATCTAAAACCCAATCCAAGATCACAAAACAAATTTTTATTCACATGATGTTACATTTCCCAATTCCTTTAAAAATATTTTATGTTTATCAAGAAGATCTTTTAATTGTCTGGTTAGCTTAGCACTGTATCATCAGCATGGCAGGCCTATTGTAAGTCATGACCGACAAGACTGTAATGTAAGAGCTTTTGTGGACAGTGTCTAGAGATGAAAAGAGAGCCATTGGCAGAAGGTTCTTAATCACCTTTCAAGTGGCAGTTATCTGCTAATTTAAAGTACTCCCAAGCCAGAGATTTGTTTCTGCTCATGACACTTCAATGCAGCTATCTCATGGTTTGGGAGGGACCACAGCCTACTACAAACATTGCCTTGTATTAATGTGTGCCTTATGGCGATGTCTACATAGTAACAGACCCATCAATGAAGAGATACTCCAGCAGTGTGCTCTGGAATCCCAAGGCTTACCACCAAAGTGAACTAGCAGGAGACAAAGTATTTTAGGATGTAAAAACCAGGGTAAATTATAGAACTATTTTTGTGAAAAACATATTATAATGCCAACTGTACACTGACAAGAACGTGTATCATTCTGAACAGTCACATTCCAACGTGGGTTTCACTGCAAGGACTCTGCCACAGATGCAGGTGACTGGCCACACAGTGAGGCAGAGTGTGGCACACGTTCCAGGGTGGGGGACCCAGAGGCCCTGGAACTTGTGCTAGAGGTGGCACAAAATCAGAGGCGGCGCTGATTTCTTACTCACTAAACTCTTTTCTCTCTAGCTCGCTTGTCTTCAAAATGCAAGGCTGTATCAGACCAAAAAAAAAAAAAATTACTTCAAATTGCTTACAATGATCTATTAACTACTCTACCAGGCTCCCAACAGTTTTATAACCTGCTTCTTAAAAGAAAGCAGTGAAGAGCAATCTGTCTACTGCTGAGTTATCTCCTACTGCCAGCACAGCTTCCCATGATTTATGAAGTTAAAAAAACCCACACAACCAAACACTACAGAGCAGACTTAAGGAAGAGCTGCATTCCTTCTCAGAGGATTTACTGGCTAAGGTATCACTGAGTTTTTGCATGAAACCTAATTTGGGTTTGTGGGTTTTTTCTGGGGGGGTGGGGGACAGGGTTTTGCAGTGTTGCCCAGGTTGGAGTGCAATGGCATAATCATAGCCTCGAACTCCTGGGCTCAAGTGATCCTTCTGCCTCAGCCTCCCGAGTAGCTGGGACTACAGATGCACGTCACCATGCCCAGCTAATTTTTAATTTTTTGTAGAGAAGGGGTCTCACTATGTTGCCCAGGCCAGTCTTGAACTCCTGGGCTCAAGTGATCCTCCCATCTCGGCCTCCTAAAGTGCTGGGATTACAGGCATGAGCCAATGCCCTTGACCCTATCTAATTTGTTATAATTTTTATGTGTAAAGATTGAAAACAGCAATTCCATTAATTCTGATGTTTTTCTATGCTCCCATCAATTATTCATACAGATGCCACATGAATTTTTGTGAAGTATCCCAAGGTCTTCCCCAGTCATCATGCATCACCCCAGTCCCAACTCACACCGTTTGAGTTTCCTCATCAGTACCCATGAAATGCTTATTCTCACCTGTGTCATTTGACCCAGGAACTCTTCTGATAATCTATTCCTGACCCTTCCTATGTAAATCAAAGTGTAATATTCATCACATATTTATATAGTCTCTCATACTTTTCAAAGTGCTTTATGTCACTGGAGTCTCCTAATAATTCTTTATTGAAGGTAGTTAGGGTGTTAAACTTTTATCTAATATTATTCTAGGTCAGCCTGACTTTGTCTATATTTCTGTAAGACGTATAGTCAGTACCATTCACCTTAACATGATTATATGTTTAATAGTGTTTTGATTTTGATTGTCTTATACTTATTTGTCTGACTGTTCCAGACTAAGCTGGAAGACCCAGATCAATCTTCCAAATATTAAGGGAAAATTACTTTGCTACACAGAGACAGGCACTGTGGAGGAGAACTAGTGATACGGTTTGGATCTGTGCCCCTACCCAAATCTCATGTCAACTATAATCCCCAATGTCAGAGGTATGGCCTGGTGGGAGGTAACTGGACCATGGGAGTGATCTTTCATGTATGGTTCAGGACCATTTCCTGGTGCTGCTCTAGTGATAATGAGTGAGTTCTTGCAAGATCGGGTTGTTAAAATGTGTGCAGCCCCCACCCCCACCCACCCCCTCACTTCCTCCTGCTTCCACAGTGTTTACTGCTGTACCCCCTTTGCCTTCTACTATGATTGAAAGCTCCCTGAGGCTTCCCCAGAAATGGAGCAGAAGCCTCTATGCTTGCTGTACAGCCTGCAGAACCATGAGCCAATTAGACTTCTTGTTTTTGTAAATTACCCAGTCTCACGAATTTCTGTATGGCAGTATGAGAACAGACTAATACAGCAAGTGAACCCACTCCTTATTACTGCATTGCCCAAGTACAATGCTGAGGAAGAAAGACACATGTTTCAGCTTGATTGTATTTCTTTGTAGTAAAAACAGAAAGAGTAATTATGACAGTAATTATTATTTTGATCTGTTACTAAAAAAAGTCAAAAACTGGTACTTCAGGTTATTATGGGTTCAACTTTAGGCTCTATAATTTATACATGGTTATTATATCACAGAATTGAAAAAAAGTAACATCGCAATGGAGTTTATGTATTCCAATCTAAACTAGAAAACAGCTGGGCACAGTGGCTCACACTTGTAATCCCCAAGCTTTGGGGGAGGCTAAGGCAGGAGGATCACTTGAGCCCAGGAGTTCAAGACCACCCTAGGAAACACTGTGAAACCCGGACTCTACAAAAAAATACAAAAAGTTAGCCAGGCGTGTACTTGGTTACCTGACAAATCTGAATCACTCACTCACATGTCCACTCTAACTCAAGCCAGCAGCTGGCTCTGACTAGAAACTCGGATATCATAGCAGGTTGGCTCTAATGACTTCCCTGTATTCACGTGCTCTGGTCTTGCCTGCAGGTGTTAAATGACTAATCCAGATCCCCAGCACCACATCAAGGTAGGTGACAGAAGATTAACAAGTTCCTAACTGTTCTTTAAGTGTAATTTGTTGCAAGGTTCTGAAACTGATTAATGTCCCCTCCCCTTCTTGCCCTGAAATGAATCTGGTGGTATTAAGTTATATAAAATAGTTCCAGTTTCTCCATAAGGAGGGTACTATGGCTGCATATTCTAAAAAATGTGATTTGGGGACACATTTCCCACTGTGGGACCCTCCCCCCACCCCCAAATTGTTTGAAGAAGAGTTAAGCTACTGGTTTAAAGGAAAAGGAAACAAAAAAGGGCGAGGGGGACAGAGAGAGAGAGAGAGAGAGAGAGAGAGAGAGAGAGAGAGAGGAGGCGGGAAGAGAGAAGAAGGGAGAGAGAAAGAGAAACCAAACAATCCAGATATGGCTATGTGAAAAAAATCTTTTCCAATTGTGGGCTATAAACATTTGGGGAAATACATTCCAATTTTAAAGAGTAAAGTATGACACAGATTGGCTTGTTGTAATATGAAGGTTTCTTCTGAGAGGGAGATTGTTTTGTTTTGTAAAGCACAGGTGGGTCAATGTTCAGTTTAAAACTTGATTTCTTTGCCTAATCAAGGACAAATTTGGCCTTCTGTATAAATTAAATCCAACGTATCTTTGCATTTTCTACATTTTAAGACAAAGATCCATATTCTTTATTTGAAAGGCTCATTAATTACAGGCAACACTGCAATTACTATAACAACCACTCACAGCGTCAACAACCACCAAAGAGCTGCGCGGTGGGAACTGAGAGGTGAAGAAAGCTATCTAGGGCCGCTAATCAGCCTGAGATCCCAGACAGCTTTCTAAAGCTGGTGTCAAACATTTACTCAGCTCTGCTCTGTGTCGGGCAAAGGCAGGCTTGGGGTAGGAGCACCCACATGAGGACCACTCGGGTTTCTTTTAAGCCTGTGCTCAGGTTCCCGCTGGAGCCCAGTACACGTGACTGAGCACGAAGGCTGTTAATCATTTCCTTTGCTGCCTGAATAGAGGCGAGCAATTACTCCAAACTCCTGCCTTATGTCTGGGGCGCATTATTAAACAAACTTTGATCAACATGAATTCTATTCCATATTTTGCAAGAAAAATGCTATAGTTGGGTGACTAGAAAGCATCACATTTTCAGGAATTTTCCCAAGTAACCTGACTAGTTTTCTTTTCTAATTACTCTTGCCCTCAACAGTCTGGTAGATGACATTTGAGATAGCACAGCATATTCTGTCCTTGACACTGCTTGACAGCACAAAGAAATCTGGCACTTTGCAATGAATTATTAATGTGCACAAATATTGTAGCATGTATGAGGTAGAGACCAGCAAAAGGTGAAGTGCTAGTTGCCATGACACCAGTCAGTTCAAGCTAAGGTTCATAATCTTTAACTTTGTCTCAAAGAGTCGTCAGAAGAACATAAAGGGCAAATCTGAAACACACAGCCAAACGGCTTCAGTATAAATTAATGCCTGTGAGGCATGGGCGGATCTGAGAGGGCAGCACAGATAATTTGCTGACCAATAGGACTGCTGAGTTATACCAACTATAAGGATGGATAGATCAGGAGTTATCATCCAGTAAAGGGGTCTCCAAATGCAGTACATGTGATCAGTCTCCAGAGTGAGCTGGTGCCCATGCTGGTTGGCAAGGTTTGCTAGATGCTAACTGTAAGTCAGAGAATTGCACTCTATTGCAGTGTCCTCTTGCCTGTCTAAAAAACAGAAGAAGACATCAAGTTCTTCCGCAGGAAAATATGGTTGACTCTTGATCTAGGGGGGGGTCTCGAAGTCAGTAACCAATATGTGAACCAAGAAGTTTACAGAATTTGGAGTTGGAAGGGGCCTAGGGATTTTCTTATCTGCAAAAGAGAAAACTTTTAATAACTGACTTTGTCTATTAAGTGTGGAGCTAGAACTTTGATTACCATGATTAATTTGATCACAAGATTCCAATATCATAATCTGCTACCAGCTGACGGGGTTGCTGTGTGATTTAAAATAAAAAAAAAAAAAAAAAGGAAGGACATTCAAATGGACACTGACATTCCTACGAAACATGCTTAACAAGTCTAATATCTCCTTAGCTCCTCAGGGCTCCTCTTCAAAGCACTGGGCACGTTGAAAGATAACTGTAAAGGTCACATTTGTGATATAAGCAAGAACTTCTTAAACAGACGTGTAAGTAACTGCACATAGACATGACATGTCATAGCTCGAGAAATCTTTTAAAGTAAAGTTTACGCCAAATTAACTTCCAACAGCTCCGACTCTCCAGACCATTACTGGTACTCTTAATGACAGACTGCAGCCCAGAGCCTGCAGCTGCAGTGTCAGGACAAATTAGCCTAAAGTGGAACAAAAGTCAATGTGAAGAAATGTGGTATCCGGCAAAGTCTGACTTTTGAAATTCTGAGATTGATGACATTTTAAAGGTGTAGGTACAACAGAATGTGTTTTCCATATTTGTAAGCAATTCTAGGTTCCTGAGCACTAAGAGAAAAGCAAAGTTAATTTCTCACCATAGGAGAAGGCCTCATTATTTTTGTGCACATACACGACTGTCCTGTGATCAATTCAAGAGAAGGTATCTTTTAAAAGAATGGTTTTGAAATGTTTATCTCTTATTTGAAATCTAAGAAAGAGAGTAGACATTCATTTCCAGAGAGGACCATAAATCATATAACGCTGGGAGAAAGGTCACCACCACCAGCACAGTATAGTTTTCTCACGTATGCTTAAGGTTTTTCAGAATTTCCAAATGTTAGCATGATATAAACTTTGAATAAAAAAGAACACCATCAAGACTCCACTGAACAAAGAACGTCTGACTGGAAATGCTTACGGCACCCATCACATGGCTGGGCAACTTTCCTCTACTGTTCCACCCCTTCTGCCTGTGCAGCTGCCAGAGTTAACTTATCTTTATCAGAATCACAAAGGAACACTCTCCCGCTTATTTACAAGGCTAAAATGACATCTGGTGGCACTCTTCTCTGAGAACTCAGTCACTGTGCCTGGAAAATGATTCAAAAACACAAACTTTTGCGGGGCAAGTGTAGGAGTATTCTTGTGCATGTGGTAAGTACTAACTGCTGATGTTGCTGAAATGTTCCACTAGTCCCTGTAGCCTCACAATGTTTTATTCATTGTCCTGTGATCAATTCAAAAAAGCCATCTTTTAAAAGAATCGTTTTGAAGTGTTTATCTTTTATTTGAACATCCAAGAAAGAATAGGCATTCACTTCCAAAGGGGACCATACATCCTATCATGCCTGAAGGTGCTTAAAATACAGTGAACTGTGTTAAAGTTAACAGGATACATCATTAGTGTGTTCAAAAATGTAAAATGGTGACATACTACCAGCTCACCTGGGTAGGGAAAATATGTCTAAAGTACCTCTAAAGGTATCTATTTATTAAATATACTGACCAAACTTTAGACATTTTACTTTGACCGTAGAAAGTATTATTTGAAAAAAACAATCTTCATTCCAAAATTATATCTTTAATTAGGAAGTAAAACCTACATCTGTATTTGCTAGCAGTACCAACTTTAAATATTCTAGCTGCAGCTGACAACAGAAATTCTAACATGCATATGTTGTTGCGTAACAGCCTCTTTTTCCTACTTGGGTATGTTTGTAGAGACAGAAAGGTCTCCTGACCAATTGTGCAACAGAGCCCCAAGATATTAAGCTTGGAACTACTGTCTCAGACTTAACAAAATGTTCATCTTAATTTCTATCACATTGAGACAAAACATTCACTCTTTAGATAATACAGGAGAGACTAAAGAACATGTCATAATAGTCAAATTTGCGCCAATGTTAAATCTATCCTTTTAAAAACATGTATTATTGTGAGGCCACAGGGATTAGCGTAACATTTGAACAGAATCAGCAGTTAGTACTCAACGCACATGCACAAGAATACTCCTACAGTTGCCCTGCAACCAAGAAGCTAATAAAAGAGCCAGGCTTTTCAAATGAACACCTCGATGATGACACCATTAATTATTCAGCAAAAATAAATGCTTCATTAACTTGTCTTCACACTGTTAAAGGATAGGATGAATTTACCTCAAGGCAGCAACTCAGATATCAACATTCCCTTACATTTTAGAGCTCACTATGCAGAAATACCAGAAATAAGGTGACTTGAAACTCAATTTGTCTGTAAAATACACTGGCCTTTGGAATCCAGAAACCCACTTGGTCCTGACTGCCCATTACTTAACCTTCCTTTTGTTACTTGACCTCTCTGGATCTTGACTGAACTCATTTGTGAGACAAAAGAGGAGATCTCCAAAGTTTTTTCATCTCAAATATGTTATGATTTATATTCAACAATTATTTTTCCAGCTCCTACCACACACCCAAAATACTGAGGTCACGCTGAGGTATTATTTGCCTAAGACTCTCATAAATGACTCAATAAGGGATCAACTCTATTAGTGCAGTGGCCAGCATTGAGTGATCAGCAAAAATCTCATTGAGTATTTCTATGATGTCACGGCTGTGCCTTTTAACATAACTTGAATGTATGCCTCTTATCTATTAAAAAAATTACAAATTATTTGTTTGAAACAATCATCCTTTTTCTGTGTTTTATTTGAGTCCATGGAGGCTCAATGTGTTAAACAATGAATGCTCAGCACTGTTTCTGAAATGCTGTTTTCCCTGATCTTTTCCCTGCCGGGCCCTAGATGATCAAATGAGTGTTCAATGATCTCCTTAAGCCTCAGGCCCCTCCCCCTATTTAATAACTCTTTATGGAATAATGAAAATAACCCACAAAATTGCAGCCAAATAGCTTGCCAAACAACAGGCTGTCATTAATCTCTTTGCTTTGCCCCAAACTCAAATTGCATCTTAGAAATTGTAATAAAGACAGATCTTCCAAAGGGCAGAGGCTTCGGTTCTGCTCTAGTGACCAGTTAACTACTTCCATGACGCATAAACACATGCATGTGAGCTTAGCCACTGCTCAGGCCATCTGCAATGGCAGACTTCCTAGCCCCTGTTCCAGCAGCATGGCTCTCAATGTGCCCATGATCATCAACCCCTGTAATTCTAATTGTAAATAGTTTAAATTCTTCCCTGCTTTCTAGTTTGCTTACTGTGAAATCTTTAAAAAAATTAAAATCTTTACCTAAATGAAGGGTAAATATATTCAAGAGATTACAGCTGAAAACTTATTCTGTTTTTAAACATGCACTGCTAGAACTTAGAATTCACTCAACATATATTAGGGTCTATGAGGTACCTACATTGGGATAGGCATTGTTAAAAAACAAAAATAAATATTTGTGAACCTCTTCAAGGATTTTAAAGATTGCAGATGGCAACTTTCCTATAAATTAGTGGTTTGCTACATTAGAATCACCTAGGCAGCTTTTCCTCCTGGTGTTCAGGACACATCTCAGACCAATTATACCAGAATCTCCAATGGGAGAATCAGGCATCAGAAGGCAACGTCCCTCAGGTGGTTCCCATTTGTAGCTGAGTTCGGGAACCAGTGCTCTAGAACAGCGTTTCTTAATCTCAGCACCATTACATTTGGGCCTGGGTAATTTTAAGCCATAGGATTGCCCTATGCATGGAAGGATGTTTAAGCAGCATCCCTGACTTCTCTCCACTAGATGCCAGTAGCAGCTCCACCAGTCTGACAAGAAAAATGTCTCCAGATGTTACCAATGTCCCCTGCGGGCAAAATCACCCACATGAGAACTGCTCACTAGAAAGAACATGTACATTAGGAAAGGAAGTCCCATATACTCCAGTGATGATTTTCCCTTAAGTTTTCATTCTCATATTGTAATGACATTTTCCTAGGTTGGGAATATATTTGGGGCTGGAAATTGAAAAAAAAAAAAAAAAGCCAACAACTTAAATATGGACTCAAAACTTAATCACTTGCAGTTTCTGTACTTCAAACCACCACTCCACCATGAAATTAAGGACAATAATACTGATCCAACAAGTCTGATATATTCTAGCTACCTCACAGAGGAACAATATTGAAATGTAATAGAAGATCACACCAATCACTTACCAATCACAACTCTGGTTAAACCACCTAAAATATTATTACTAAATTATGAGAACTGAAAAAAGAAAACTTCCTTTTAAGGACAACAAATATACACGAGACACCATTCCTTCCATTATCCAGCAACACCATACAGTTCTTCACTGGCTGGCCCTGACTTTCTGCTGTGGTGCTTAGGGCAGCTGTGAAAACTTCACCCTGGGCAGAGCAACCAAGAGGAAGCATGAGCTAAAGGGCACCTGGACTCTTCCTTTCAGACACTGGACCTGAATCAAAATTTTAAAAATAAACCTAGATCAGAGTGGGCCCCAGAGTACGCAGTCTGACATCTTGCTAATTACAAGATTCCTAAAGGGCTGGTTAGCTCAGGAAAAAAAAAAATAGTGTGTGTGTGTGGGTATGGGGGAGATGAAATATTGAAAAGGTGGGAAGAGCAGTTCCTCTTCAAACTTTGACACATATGCGCGTAGGAATCACCTGGGCTCTGAAGCAAATGCAGACTCGGACTCAGTAGTTAGGTTGTGCTGCTGCGGCTGCTTGGGACCACAAGCCAAGCACAAGATTCTAGAGTGAGCCTGAGCATTTATCAGGTAAAGGCTGGTTCATATCAACTCCAAGAGCCCCTGGTATGAATGACCATGGGACTTTGTGGACTGACTCTATGTCTGTTTGCCTTGGATCCATTTTTAGCATGAGCAAGCCACCCAATCCCATCAGAACAAAGTTCATAAAGAAGAAACCTAAAAGACTTCAAGTCTTCCCCACCACATCCACAGAGGCTTTGAAGTCTTATCATTCAAGACAGGGACTGTAGACTCCATCATCCTCAGCACTTCCCTCACTGGCTTTCCAACTTTACCTTGGACAAGTGAACCATAGAGGCTTTTATACTCTGGTAAGCCTCATTTAGGGAAAAATTACCCCTTTATAGATCACATGCTTGGACCATAAGTTTGGACACTACCAGTGGCCCAAAGTGCACAATTTTGAAAATTCATGATTAACATTTCAAAGGCAAAGCTTATGAAGCTATCTGGAATTCTGATCCCATAAGAATATTATATAACAGAATAAAGGTTTTACATTTTGTTAGGAGATAAGCTAACAAAATGAACTAAACTAAAACCACGCTTAACTGATATTTTGGTACCAATTATTAATAGAACTTTGTTCAGCCAGTCCTTGTAGAAGAGCCCTTTCCATTCATGACTTTTTTGTGTCCAGTTTGTCAATACTGATATGCAAACTAGGAAGAGAAAGAAGGAAGCTGGGTGACCAAGGATGTACTACACTATTCTCAAGGAAATAACTCTCTCCAATACAAGCTATGGAAAAGTACAGAAAAGGCCCAAAAACATGCAAGTTGGGCTTTGGTAATAAAATTCTAGTACAGTATTGGTTCTTCAGGCTTGAATTTTACATGCTTGTCTAATCTACAGAGCAAGCTTTCTGGGGATATTAAGCTAGGGTTAATCAGTTATTGCTAAACTAACCATGCTAATAAAAAATCAACATTTGAAGACTAATTCTTATACCACAGGGCAAAACCCATAAGTGACTCATAGGAAAATCTACCTACTGTACCAGGAGCTTTGAACTTGTAGCCCACAGCTAAGTATTTGTACAGGCTTTAACCTGGAAGCCTAGGCTGAGGGTTTGGGTCCTAGCTTCTTCCTTCCCTGGCAGTGACCTTAGGGAAGTCCCTTCACCTCTCTGGGTTTGTTTCCTCATCCATAAACATGAGGATAGTGGCTCTACTTAATTCAGAGTTGCTGTGAGGCTCAGATGAGAGAAGTGTTTATGAAAAGGCTTTGTAAATTTAAGTGCTATAAAAAAAGTTCAGTAAATGTACACAAGGCTCATTAAGCATATATTTACAGATTATTTTTGTTATAAGTGCTATCTATTTTTGGTTAGGCTGTTTCCTCAAGTTCCTGCAAGTCCTGGTTCTTACTATGTATGGCTCCCAGTCCTCCCTGCCCTCCACGCAGTGCCAGACCATACTTTCGGTTAAAACACAGTATCTGACCTAAGAAAAGAAGTCTCAAAAACATTGCTAAGCAGTTGCTTCAGCTGCCTAGTCCCTTTCATCCTGAGTCCTAGATGACGCTGGAAAACAACAAAACTTTCCAACACCACCTCCTTTCTAATTCTTCTTATTCAGTCCCATTTTACTATAGGCAAAAAATGACTGTTATAAATAAAAATTGCAACACTTTAACAGTCCAGCAAACATAATAAAGATACAATACGAAATCATTTAAAAATAATTCATTACACCTTATGCTTCTCTTTCCCAAGAGACTGTAGGACTAGCCCATGTAAAAAAGCCTTAAGAAATCAGTAGGGGGCAGTATGTTAATTACAACTTACAGGTGGGAAAACTCAGGCTTTGAATTTTAAGTTTCATTTGTCCTCAAAATACCCCTGTGTTTACGTAAGTAACACTTATGTTATTTTGAGCCCTATTGTTTAGGATAACACTAAGAAGCTGCAGCATGTTAATATTCAAAAATTCCAGTACTAACCTATTTGAAGGAAAGGCAAGAAATTCACATTTTATGCAAGCAGCATATAAGAAACACTTGTGGTTTTTTCCAAACCAAAAAATACAATGTTAACACCACTGCCACTTTCACACATTTTTGTGTGATCTTTGAAAGTTTCACAGACCAAGTAATGTTTTGTTTCCAAATGTGAATTCATTGTAAATGGCTTGTCATTGTAAGGGGCTAATTTGACAGCACTCAAGGTTGTGGCAGTAATTGCCCTTACTTGTTAAATATTCTAGCAGCATTTGCTGCAGTGTTGAAAGTTTTACGATGATTATAAGAGGATATTCATTTTTTTCCCCCTGTGGCTCACTTCATTTTAGTTTCAGAGCATTTAGGAAAATGGTCCCTGACAGGTGTGAACTTCAGTTTTAAGAAAATTGACAAATAAAGTAAAAAAGACAAAAAAAAAAAAAATTCAAGAATGAAATACACTGGGGAAGCTCTTCAAGTGAAAAATGTTAGCATTCCTTCAGACCACATGAAAAGGCGTGCCTCCCCTCATATCCCCTCCGGTGTGGGGATGGCATAGACCTGTATAAACCCAGGGATGCAGGTGACTGAAACTAGCCAGCCAGGTATGTCGAGGCAAATGTGACTGAATCCCAAGGCCATGCTCTGCCAGCCTAGGCTCTGAACAGTGGTATCTTAACAGAACGATAATCCACAATACAGGGAAGCTTCCGAAGGCTACCTATTATGGGGACCAGCTGTATGCTTCAGAAAGAATCAGAAACCCCCATCTTCTGAGTTATTTTCCAATTATGTCTATATGGGGTCTCAGCCTAAAGGAGCTTCTAGGTCAGTTGATAGAATCTAGAAGTGTTAGTTCTTTGAATACCTAACTACTATACTGACTTCTGATAAGAAAGATTAACACATTTTAATCTGATCTCTGGAGTTACAGGCTCAAAACATTGAACTTAACCCATTCAGCTGAGGCAGGAAATAGTTCTCTATTTCTTAAGGACTATTAGATTTTGTCATACTCCAAAGATTAGTTACAAAAGACCCTTTCTCTCAGGAAAATACTGGTTCCATGTGCAGGAAATAAGATACAAATCCACCCTGCCAGTACACCCCCTAGTGGAACTTCAGCATAGTACATTTTGGGGGTCCAAAAACATCCCAGGTATTTAGGACTTTCCCAGGTCCAGTGGCTGTAACTCCGCCATAATAATGTCTTCTACTTATTACTGAGCATACGAAAACAAGCCAGCAAGCAAACATAGCATGTCATCTGCACATTCATCCAAATAGGCAGATATCTGAATTAGACACATGCAAATAGACTACTTATTATAATTGAAACAGGCTTAATTTTAGTTTCTGAAAGAACTAAAGCAGAAAGTTTAGATGAATTTGCTATTAATATTTCTCAACTCAAGACAAAACTTAAATGTAAAGGGGTTTCCTACTTAAAATTCTTCTAACTCTCAAGTGAGGCTATTAAATTTTCTCAGATTGTCATGGCTTAGATATATTCAAGTTACTAAAATCGATTCACTAGAATTTGCCAAAGATCTCGAAAATCTGAAGCATGATCAGAGTAAAAACAAATGTAAGAGAAGAGAATAAGCAGAGTAAGAGCAGTTAAGTATTAAACTATAGGGTTTGTAGTGACCCAATCCTGCAACGAATGGCTAAGGACTCTGCCGGGGCATTCTGAATTCAGTCTTTTTGAGAAAGCTATTCAGTCAGTGTTAGTGTTAGCATTAGCACAGGCTACACAATGCTTCCACTTTGACATATCCTATAGATTAACTTTTATTTGGGCAGATAATAGATAAAGCCTGGGATGTAGAAATAATGAAGCAGAAAACAACAAATACCAACTTTGCTTCCTTCCAGGAATTGAGATAAATAGCACAACTCACTCCATGATCAAACAAGAAAGGGCCATTCCCTGAGCCGAGAATTCCATGACTATTTTACAGGGACTGCCACCTTAATATATAAAAATATTAAGTGAACATGAAAATATTTTGAATTTGTTTTTCTCAGGAATAGTGACAGGTTTTTTTTTTCTGAACTATTTAACTTCTGTCGTTTTCAAGTAAAACAGGACTCAAACGGCAGAAGTGTGTGCAAGGCTCTCTCCAGGCACAGTGAGGAGTCCAGCCCATCTGAAGTTTACAGTAGATGAGGGGATAAAATAGGTGCTGACCTGGAAAAGCAGGTGGAAATCAGCTTTGGAAGGCCCAGGATGCCATGCTAATGAGCCTGGACTTCACACTGTGAGCAATATGGTCATACAAGGGTTTTAAGCAGGCAGATAACAAACTCAAGGCTGCTTAGATGACCCTAGGTTGGAAACCCAAAAGCGAACACAGGAAAAGAAGATCAGAGGCACTTTCAAGAGTCCACGCAAGAGGTGATGGAGGCACACAGGAGGAAGTAGGAAAGGAAAGGGGGGATCAATCAAAGCACAAGGGCCCAAGAGAATGGTCAGGATTTAGGGACCCATGAATGTGTGCAGGCTGGAGAGGTGAAGATAATGCTGATGTTTCTAAGTCTGGTGACCAGAGAATGCAAGAAAGAGCAAAGAGGAGTTTGTTCAGTTTTGGACATGCTGCTTTAAGAGAATCTGTGGTGCAGTCAAGGTAGTTGTGTGAACTTGGGAACTATCCTAGAGATCACAGTTGAAGCCACTGAAATAGATTACCCAGCTAGATGGAGGTTCTGAGAAGAGGCCTGAGCATACAATACTAAACAGTCATTACAAGTTGGAGGTGGGGAGGCTAAAAGGATTCAGAAGGCACACAGAGAAGCATGACAAAGTGGGCTTATCATGGAAGCTAAAGCACTTGAGTTTCAAGGAGACGGTCAAGAGGGTCACATTCTGTAGAAAGACGAAGCTCCACACTGGATTTGGCAATGAGGGGAGCACTGCTGTTTTTTTTCATTTAGGTTAGAAATGATGACATTGGTTATTTAGGAGTATTTTTTAAACAACAGAAAAACAGACACAGATTAGAACACATTGAAGATGTTGGAGAACTTTTTATCTGATGTAACGTCTGGTTCCCTATTCACACCAGCTACATAAAGTGATATTTTATCATGTCATAGATTCTGATTTCTAGTAGCAACAGATTTGGGCCCAGCATGTAATGTATCAAATACAGAAAAACTCAAAGTTCAATGAGCATGTGATCCTATTTTGTGTATACACGTATACAGTCCCAGGTACCAAGCAGTTCCTATCAAAAGAGATGTTTTATTCGGTTTTCAACTGTGACTACAAGAATAAGATAAAATTGACCCCAGGTCAATGAGCATGTGATCCTATTTTGTGTATACACGTATACAGTCCCAGGTACCAAGCAGTTCCTATCAAAAGAGATGTTTTATTCGGTTTTCAACTGTGACTACAAGAATAAGATAAAATTGACCCCAGGTCAATTTACAACTCTGTTTAAGACATTGAAAGTACTTCTAAAGTTCAAACATTTTTATACATGACATATATTTAATAACAGAAACCAGTTCTAGTGGAGACTTTTAAAAATAGGCCATGAATTCCAAGTGTTTAGTAGCTATCTTAAGTTAGGAAATCAATACTCTCTATAAACTATTTAGTCTTACACCTATTATGGTAAGGAAGAAGAAATACTGGCCAAATATTTTTATGAATACTTTAGAAATGAATGTAGGAAGCCTTAAACAAAACTAGGTTTCTGTAACTAGAGAACAGAGGAATGCACTATGTGAGATTAAAAACCAGTAAATCACATAAGAACCTAAACATTAATGATTAGGGACCATTCATGAGATATTAGGTACAACCGCAGCACTAATGTCTTTAAGTGCTACATTACTCAGATCTAGCTGGTGGGCTTTTACTTTTCCTGGATAGATTTTAACTAAATAGACTTTAGACATTTGGATATAGATAAATGCTTAATTCAGTAATTAGTATTTTAAAACTGTGAAACCTTTTAAGTTAAGTGGTCTATTAATTAACTACCAATTATCTTGTCTGACTACCATATCAATAGAAGTAAATTACCTACTAGCTATTTGACAGATTTAGTCCTTTACCATGCAAAAATTCTTCAGAATATAAAAGGCCTGGAGTTAAATGCTTTTGCTTCCCCCTTTTGGTTAATCAGGGATCAATTTGCTGCTCACGTATAAAGGCCAAATGCAGCTCTTTGGTCAAAAAGGATCTACAGATAAACTTTGGCTTTTAGAAATAGCAAGGTAAGATTCTGTTCCTCTTAAAAAATAACAAGTAAAGCAATGTTAGTATTTTGAGGGAAACACGGGTTTGCATGGAGACCAACTTTCCATATTTCAAAGTAGAGTACAGAGAGGTATTTTTCTTTTCCTTTTCTTGAGACAGAGTCTGGTTCTCGTCACCCAAGATGGAGTGCAGTGTTGCGATCTCAGCTCACTGCAGTCTACGACCCCTGGGCTCAAGCCATCCTCCTACCTCAGCCTCCTGAGGAGCTGGGACTACAGGTACGTGCCACCACGCCCAGCTAATTTTTGTATTTTGGTAGAGACAGGGTTTCACCATGTTGCCAACCCTGGTCTTGAACTCCTGGGTTCAAGCAATCCACCCTCCTTGGCCTTTCAAAGTGTTGGGATTACAGGCTTGAGTCACTGCACCCTGACCAAGAGAGGTATCTTTCAAGTTTTTGCATCTCACCCAGATACAGACAGCCCACATGAATAATTTCTTTGCTAGTGTTAAAGTGCATGATAGTGCATTCATTTTCCATGGTCTTGTACCGGGTGTTTCACAGTAGATTATACTGACTTGAACCTACCCCAAATCTATCACTAAGTCTTGACTGGTGACCAGGAGAAGGTTCCTAGGAGAGCTACTGGTAATGGAACAACATTGGAAGATGAAGTGTCACAGCAGACTGGATGGCTGTACAGAATTATGCCAGGCTGAGGAAAGGCTTCCAAAGGGTATAGAAATGGTACATGGTTAAGAGGGAAGGAAAGAATTGCTATGGGGGTCTTCTTTTTGAGGACTGATCATTGGCTGTTACACATTCAATGTGAGCTTGATTCAAATAGGCATACCAACACCAGCCTTCTCAAGTCACTATCCTCACACCAATGAGCAGAGTTCTAACACAAAATAGTAAAAATCAGAACACATGTGGGACAGGAAGAATGGAAAGTTATGTAGGAAAGCAAAAGAAAATGTAAGTGATAACAAGGGTGAGACAGCCCTGTTTTGCAATAATGGTCTCACACAGCTTTAGTCCAACACAGTGCTCACCTTTTCCTTTCTTTTTTTGAGATGGAGTATTGTTCGGTCACCCAGGCTGGAGTGCAGTGGCGCCATGTCTGCTCACTGCAACCTTGGCCTCCCAGGTTCAAACAATTCTCCTGCCTCAGCCTCCTGAGTAGCCGGGATTACAGGCTAACACCACCACGCCCAGCTAATTTTTTTGTATTTTTAGTAGAGACAGGGTTTCTCCATGTTGACCAGGCTGGTCTCGAACTCCTGACATCAAGTGATCCGCCTGTCTTGGCCTCCTAAAGTGCTGGGATTACAGGTGTGAGCCACTGTGCCCGTCCCATAATGCTTACCTTTTAAAACTTCAGAACATAGATCCATGTGAGTATTCTCTGAATAGGTTATCTTCTAAATATTTAAGCCTATTATTATCAAATATTTATTGAGTGACTTAAGAATAGAGTTTTGTTCCAGGCAGAGGAAGATGAAAGATGTATATAACAAACTGCCTTCAGACAGCTTGCCATCTACTTTGAGAGAATGATAACAAATGCTGTGAGAGATTAATGGAAAGGAAAGAAAAACCTTAGATGAGTCATTTAACCCCTGCTTCACTGGAAAACAAAGGGTTGAACAAGAAGGTCTCTGGATTCTTGCAACTCTAATATCTGAAAAGGCCAGAAGTGCTGCAGTGGGGAGGAAAGGTTATATTGAGACTTGAGCTACACCTTAAGACACGTGGAATGGAGGAAGAGGGTGTTTCAGGTAGGGGGAATAGTATGTGGACTGGTTTGGGAGTGCCCACAGCTTTTCAGTGAAAGTCCACATGGTTTTCTATTTCACTCACTTTTGCTCTGAGTCAGGATCAAAATACTATTTGTTATTTATGAAAACAGATATTAACTGTTACTTAAACGTCTGGCTCAGGATGGTCTGTTCAAATGACTGAACAGTTCTTTTCTAAGCTGATGGACTTTTAAAAATGTATGGGGTAACTTCCGCACCCAGATACAGTAAAAAGACACACTCATTATTTTTTCTGGAAAGAAGACAGCACATGCCAATGTCAACATGTTTGAAAAGTTGCCACCAATGCTTCGCCTAAGGGGACTACTGGAAGGGAAGCTGAATTCAGGTGGCTCTTGCGACGTTCTTTAACCCCTGTTAAAAAATTCACTGTAAAAATTATACTGAGTTTTCCTTTAAATTTTAGTTGCTGAATCAGAACTTCTCAAAAGATTTGTAAATTTCAGCAAGAAGTCAGAAATTCCAACTCTAAAATGAATTTTCTGACTCAATATTGAAAATAAATTCTTAAGTTTAGATGCTTAGGGGAAAAACAGCTGGAGAATTCAGGAGCCTCCCATACTTTAATACAAAATGATGTCATTACCATCAAGGCTTCCAAGAACTCCCTAAATTGTGTGGTTAAGCAACATCTCAAAGCACAGTGATGACTCTAGGAAGGTGCTATGCTCCTCCTTGGTATACAGATTCAGGTCCAGAATAATTTTCCTATTTAGAGATTTGATTTGACTTCCTCCTTATGTTAAAAAGTAGCCTAATATTAGAAAGACGGTATATCAATTTGTGTGCATTTTCAAAGCTAAGGCTATGAAATTTTCCGTGCTTTACACACATTAAATTAGCACTCACTTTATTGGATGTATTCCTGGAGCTGGTTTCTTGTTTTAAATATTTAACTGCAGATTGCATGGGGTTTCTTAAAAACCTGATTACATTTGATATTTTACAATTAAGCAAAATAATCATGCAGAGAAAGTAGGCAAGATGACTAAACTTTAGAATACCTTGTGTAGGTAAAAGTTTACAGTTATGTAATCTTGTATCATCTTAGTCAAAGATGATTGGAGAAAACAATCCCAGTCAGTGTCTGTGGTTCATAATGAACCTACTGATAGTGCTATAACTTGTTTAGGGCTGACTTAAATCAACTGCAGTTTTTATGGCAGCTTCATCTTTATCATTCTTCAAATAGGAAAATGACACTCCGCCTCCCACTTAGGTATGTCTTTTATTTCAAATGGTAGTTGTTTTACTCAGGAGTAGTCATAAACACACAAGATTCTTGATAAATTCTATGTCAAGTTTATTTGGTTGGACTGTCTTTTATTCATCTAACCCATCCCTTTGACACCTGTTGCCTGTTCCTGGGGACCCAGCCACAGCCAGGACTTTAATTCAGTTCCCCACCCCCACTGAACACAACACACACCTACAGGCAAGCTGAAGTTCCCCCAACTGTATTTGGTGATCTCCTTACTTGTTCAAAACATATATAAGCTCAGGTCATTTATATATTCATTTCTAGAGGTTTGTAAATGAATTAAATCAAGTTCATGTTGGCCGGGTGCAGTGGCTTACACCTGTAATCCCAGCACTTTGGAAGGCTGAGGTGGATCACCTGAGTTCAGGAGTTCACGACCAGCCTGATCAATGTGGTGAAACCCCATCTCTACTAAAAATACAAAATTAGCCAGGCGTGGTGGCGCATGCCTGCAATCCCAGCTCCTCGGGAGACTGAGACAGGAGAACTGCTTGAACCCGGGAGGTGGAGGTTGCAGTGAGTTGAGATCACGCCATTGGACTCCAGCCTGGGCAACAAGAGCAAAATTCCATCTCAAAATAAATAAATAGGCCGGGTGCAGTGGCTCACGCCTGTAATCCCAGCACTTTGGGAGGCTGAGGTGGGTGGATTGCCTGAGCTCAGGAGTTCGCGACCAGCCTGGGCAACACTATGAAACCCCATCTCTACTAAAATACAAAAAATTAGCCAGGTGTGGCGGCATGTGCCTGTAGTCCCAGCTACTTGAGAGGCTGAGGCAGGAGAATTGCTTGAACTTGGGAGGCAGAGGTTGCAGTGAGCCAAGATCGCGCCACTGCACTCTAACCTGGGCAACAGAGAGAGACTCCATCTCAATAAATAAATAAATAAATAAATAAAGTTCATGTTTAAAAATAAAACATCAAAATAAGCTTCTCCAAGAGCAGAGAAAAGGTTTGATGTTTGAGGTGCAACATTTGAATAAGTACCTCTAAAGCCAGATTAAGTTTTTAAGCAGTTGCTAAAAAATTAATGAGGTTTAACGTGACCTATTTAGGAGAAACAGTTCTTTGTTGTGTTCTATTAGAAGGCTAATCCGCCTATGGAAAAAAAAAATTGAATCCTATTTCTTTACTCCTTCTTTATTGAATCTTATTTGTCTACAAAAGTAAAGGGAAAATACTGTGAGGAAAAAGAGCACAAAGTGGATCAGCAGTGTGCAGTTATAGGGGAGAGAGTCACACCTACTTTTACTGAAGACAAGTTGAACTGAAAAACTGGGATTACCTTTGCCCCTAGAGCAGCAGAAGGCCCTGCCCCGCTCCGTAGATCCTGACATTGTTTAATGGTGAGAAGTGGACATCGTTTAAATCCCCAGCTTACCAGGTTTCACCACCTCACTTCCCTCTCTAGGGTCCTATCAGGGTGATATTTGCGAGGCACTGTCTAACCCAAGAGAGTCCTGAGGTGTCCTCCAACAGGAAGATGCCCTGGACCCTGTGGATGGTCAGGGGATGCGAAGTGACTGCCAGGGTGGCCTGGCCACTCCCAACAGAGCACAAATGTTGATTTCAGAATCTTTGGCACTTTCCAAAATGTGGCTGAGCAGTAATTTGGAAGCCTAAATCCTGACTTTAGGAATTCATAAGAACAACCAATGTTTTATAAACTCAACAGAAAGTAAAATAAACAAACCCAGGGTTTTACGCTCCCTCTTGTTATTTTTATGGCAATCTTTCAAACTAGTTCAAAATGTTCAATCCTCTGCCCTCTCAAAAATACTGAGTTGGGGGGTGAGGCTGGTGGGGGGAGGGGGGACAAAACGACTAATAGTAACCAGCATACACTGCAGTTTACCATAGGTAAGAGCTAAGGAGATCTCGCGGTGAAAGAGTACAGGTTCCTTTCAGGCTGGCACTGAAGTCTCTCTCCTTCCCAACCTTCTCATTGAGGAGGGCCCAGCAAAGAAAACAAGGATGTTTATATTTACCCAGAAATGTGCATGGCAATTGACCATCATGGTTCTCTCAATGAGCTCATCAGGACATTCCAGAAGGTGATGCCCAGAGACCACACCAGCATTATTGACCAGGACTGAGACTTCGCCAACCTCCTTGCGGACTCTTTCAGCCGTCAGGTAGACATTCTCCCTCTTCCCCACATCACAGGTGTACGTAAAAACCTGCAAGTTACAGTGGGGCAGAATTTCTTCCTCACCATTCCCAGCTGTCCTCAGAAGTCCAGATGAGGAGAAAACATGCAAAAGAGAAGGGAGTGCAGAAAGTGAGTCACATGGCGATCAGTAGGACAAAGATCACACAAAACAAAAATACTACAGTGAGCTTCAAATTTCTAACGCTGCAAGGCTTGCCAACGACTGAGCTTTACAGCTGCCTTCCTCCCATGAAGTCTTTGGGAATTACAGCAATTTACTGGATAACTTTGCTTAGGGGAAAGCCATGTAATTGTGACAAGCCCAATACAAGTAGACCACATGGGATCAGCTTGCTGGAGCTAAAGACACCTGCAAAGAACTGATCTCAGCCCAGAGCTCAGAGAACAACACACACACACTACACACTCCTCTTTTTTGGGGAAACAGTGGCCCAAGAAAAACAGCTCTTAGTCTTTAGTATGAGAACCCTCAGGCTGGGCGCGGTGGCTCAAGCCTGTAATCCCAGCACTTTGGGAGGGCCGAGACGGGCGGATCATGAGGTCAGGAGATCGAGACCATCCTGGCTAATACGGTGAAACCCCGTCTCTACTAAAAAATACAAAAAACTAGCCGGGTGAAGTGGCGGGTGCCTGTAGTCCCAGCTACTCGGGAGGCTGAGGCAGGAGAATGGCGTGAACCCGAGAGGAGGAGCTTGCAGTGAGCTGAGATCCGGCCACTGCACTCCAGCCTGGGTGACAGAGCAAGACTCCGTCAAAAAAAAAAAAAAAAAAAAAGAGAACCCTCAAAATAGAAACTCACTTCAAGACTCACAAATCAAAACTGCAATTAATAATCTAAATTCATCCAAAGCCAAGAAATGAATCCACAATTTTTAATGAAGAAGTAGGGGTCACTGACTTGTTCTAACTGGGCTAGCTGACTCCTCTAAGAAGTACTCTCACAAATCAAGTTACAGGTAAATATGCAATTTTACCACATAAGAACTTGACAATTTAAAAACCAAAATCGGTATCCTGGAAAATGAATACCCTTATCTTTTAGGTTTTGGCAGGGAGCACAAAAATCTGTATTTGCTACCCCTCCATACCACCAATGAAAATGGTACCTTTTCACCCTTAAATTAAAAACGCAGGTATCAATAAGTTTGGTGATAAATTATCAATACAGGGGAGAAGTGCCCAAGTCAATTTTCTCCGTACAGGTAAATGTTTTCCCTAAAAATGAAAAATTTTGTTAAAAAGCAAGAGCCATTATCAAATTTCCTGGACCAATATTTATGGTTGGTTATGGACTTTGCTTTGGCTAAAAAAAAAAAAAAAAAAAAAAACTCAGATTCAGGTTAGTTAATAAGTATCCAGAAATGCAGATTTCCTGGGGTGACCAAAAACATGCAAGAAATTTACAACGAAGCCTAAATTCTCCAAGAGCTTTCTCTTAGGAAGCAACGCGTCTTTCAATCACGCTCAGGGAATGTAACTAAAGCACTTATCGCTGGCGAAACAATGTAATTATGTTCCTCAGGCTAAACTTATAGTAAATCGTCAATACTGCTCTCGTTTAAGGGGTTCAGACCACAGTAACACAGACACTTCTTCAGTCGAGTCAGAACTTCCCAAAGACACTTCAGTTTCCCATCGCGCCGGTTCTAAGTCGGAGCGAGACATTTCTTTGGGATCCAAACCTGTGGTAACAAGTTCCCTCCGCCTTCCCTACCCCAAAGGGCTTAGGAACCCGCCCCTGCCTCCGTGGTCCCCAAAGAGACCGAACCTCCGCGAGGACTGGGCACCTTCTCCCTGGTAATACAGAGGTGATCGCGTTCCTTTATCAGGGAGCAAATTCCACTCGTCTCCCGAAAGACCGGTGGGGTGCTGCTTTCCTCCGCAGCCGGGCTGACCCCACAGCGGGGTTTGGGGCCTGCCGTGGTAGGGCGCGGGGTGGAAAGAGGCTTGACCCAACAATGCTCCCGCGCGGGTCCGGGTTACCTTGCAGCGCGGCGGCGTCGGCCGCCTCCAGGTCGCGGTAGATGTGGCGCACCATGCCAGCCGTCTCCTCGTTGCTCTGCGTATTGATGTCCCACAGCACCAGCAGCGCCCGGCGCCGGGCGAACTCCAGCGCGAAGAGGCGGCCCAGGCCGCTGCCGGCGCCGGTGATGAGGCACACCTGGCCCGCCACGCTCTTCTCCTTGGGCCGCACCAGCCAGCGCGCCGCGGCCAGCACGAACGCCCAGAGCACTTTGAAAGTGACCACGAAGAACTCCACCACGATGTTCATCGCGACGCCCGGGGCCCCGCACGAGCCCAGTGCCTGCGTCCGCGCCCACCCTGAGCCCGGCAGTCGGGCTCCCGGCCCCGGCGCACTTGTCACAGAGGCCGGGACGAGAAGGCTGCGCCCCGCGCCCGCCCCCGATGTGCCCGCAGGGTTGGAGTGCGCGGCGCGGCTCCCCGCCTGCGCGGGGCCACTCCCGCCCGGGCTCGGCGCTGTGGCCCCGGACTGTGCCCGCCGCGGCAGTCACCCGGCTCGGCGCCTCCTGCCGGCAGCCGCCCGCCCGTCCCGCAGCGCCCAGCCGGCCGGCTCCGCTGCAGTGGCGGTGACAGCCGCGAGTTAGACGACTCGCGCTGCCCTCATGGCCAAGCAGCTGCCGCCCGAGCGTCCTCGGAGCTGGCGAGCCTGCTCTCTCTCACCCCCGGGGAGGGGTGCGCAGCGGAGGCGGCACGGGCCAGCGGGTCGCCGCGGGAGTTGTCAACTCGACCCAAGTTGCGAGAGGGTGGGAGAGTGGGGTGCGGGGCGGCGGAGCGCCAGGAAGAGGAGACTCGCTCGGCGCAGGCGAGCGCTGCCCAACGCCTTGCAGCTGCCCCTGAGGGCTCGCGTCCTCCGGCCCTGAACTCCCCGCGGCTGTCACTCGGGCACCGGGCTCCGCAGCACAGCCCGCTTGCAAGTCGGAGCGCTCCGGGCCGGCTCTGAGCGGGCTCCACGCTCCGCGCTATATAACCCCGCGACCGGGAAGAGCCCGCGCCAGCCTCGGCATCGGCCCTCCCTCCGCCCGGCCTCCCCGCCCCCGGGCGCACCCCGCCCCCGGCCCAGCCCCCCGCCCGCTAGCGTCCGCAGAGCCGAGCGGGGTAGCCCCTCTCACACGGCGGTGGCCGCAACCTCAGCCCTCCTCGCACCTCCCTTCGCAGCTCACGCCCCCTCCCGTGGGGTGTCCCGGCCTCCGCCTGCCGATCTCGGCAGTCAGCAGAGCCCGGGCCATCTTCCTCCGGCCGTCCAGTCCCCGCTGCTCCCTGGCTCGCCACTTTTCGTTAACCAGGGCACTCCGGACCGCCCCGCCTGCGATCAGGCGCTGCGGAAGACAGCCCTGTGGGCTGGCGAGACGACAAGGACCTCGCGGCGCGGCGAAAGGGGTGTAGTCTGCTACTACCGCGGCAGGGAGCTGGGAGGGCGGCCAAAAGTGACTTCGAATTGCAGCTAGCCGTTTGGAACGTGGCCCAAAAGGCTCGCATTTTCCTGGCTGGAACCGCCGCCGCGGTGCTTGCCTGCGGTCCGGGTCAGGCGTTGCCCTCCCGCCGGGCGGGCGAGGAGTGGTGCATGCTGGGATTTGTAGTTCATCCCCATGAGGCTCGTCCTGGGAACATTGTGGGGAGGAACCCGAGCCTAATTTTGTCAGCGCAGCCTGGAGATTAGGACCCGGAGTTGCCGAGGTGTCAGCATCCTTTGCTCTTGAATTGATTAAAAAGTGTAATCAAATGCATATATTTTCTTCAAACAAGTTTTACCCGAAAGTTGGCTGAAAGAGGCTAAATCAGGGAGTTGTTAATTTTGCGTCTGCAAGGAGGCTTTTTAGTTCTGGACTCTTTTCCGGCTTATTCTAAGACACCTATGAGTCGTGGGGCTTCTCTTTTGAAGTCTTTAAGTGGACAGTGCGCATGCGCCAACTTCCTCTTTTTCCGGCTGGAACCATGGAGGGTGCGGAGTAAGTTTGACGTCCTCTCGAGAATCCTTCTCCATCTCCAGAGCCAGATACTTTTTGAGTCACTTTTTCTCTCTCTGGCTGTAGCTTGCACCTTTGCCCACCTTCCTGCTTGTTTGTGACGCTTTGTGACACCAGTGGGGACCCGAGGCTAGGATGGGGATGCAGGCGGCTATAGGACAGAGGTTTTGGAGATCTCGGGAACGAGATGTCGAGTTGGAATGTGTGTGGAACCCGTTGGTTGGCTAACGGCCCAGTCCTCGGTAGAGGGTTTTTGGGGGTAGGCGCAGAACCTCAGAATTGGGTTCGTCCTTGGCTGGTGCTTGGCTCAGGCCTCCCTGCCGCTAGGCCTTTGCTTTCAACATGTGGATCCTGATTGAACCAGGGTGGTGGTGGCTTGCCTTTTATTTTTATTTTTAGTTTTGCGCTTAAAGTCCGGGGATCAGTGCCTTGCAGCAGTCTTTAAGCTGGGATTTGTAGTTCGTCCCCGTGAGGCGCGTCCTGGGAACATTATGGGGAGGAACATTTTGTTATACGGCTGTTGGTGTGTTTTTTGTTTTTTTTAATTTAGTCGTCGGAGGCCGGGCCTCTTGGTTGAAATAGGTAAAAGCGTATTGCTATTGTGTCATATTTGTGATTGGGTTTTAGGTAACGTGGTTGGTGTTAAAAGTTATTGACATGGAGCTAAAATGTGCATCCTACACTGTAGCATGCCAGAGCAAGTAAAGTTATACGAGTGACTAAAGTCAGTGACAGCATTTCTGTTAAACAACACTGCTCAGTACGGGAGTAATACAGGACTGTGAGCTTTTTGAGCTATTGATAAGGTTTTTGCTTGTTAACGTTAGAGAGAAGAAGAAGAAGGTTCCTGCTGTGCCAGAAACCCTTAAGAAAAAGCGAAGGAATTTCGCAGAGCTGAAGATAAAGCGCCTGAGAAAGAAGTTTGCCCAAAAGATGGTAAGTAAACTTTTTGAGGCACTAGCACATAAGGAGACGCCTTGTTGGGATTGAGAATGAGGTGAATGTTCTTGGCAAGATTTACTTCGTAACTGTACCGAGTAATTGCTTAGCTTCCTAATGTTACAATCTGAAGGTGGTGGGGGATGTGATTGCATACTGTGGCAAGAAAATATTTAAAGGAAACGCGTTTTCGTATTCTTTTTAATAACTAGCATTGCTAATTGTGATTGAGAGCTAAAAATCATGAATAACTGATGATTGGTTTTCAGCTTCGAAAGGCAAGGAGGAAGCTTATCTATGAAAAAGCGAAGCACTATCACAAGGAATATAGGCAGATGTACAGAACTGAAATTCGAATGGCGAGGATGGCAAGAAAAGCTGGCAACTTCTATGTACCTGCTGAACCCAAATTGGCGTTTGTCATCAGGATCAGAGGGTAAATTCAGTTTTGCTGTATTCAGGTTTGAAAGGGAGAGTTAGCACCGGTAAAAAACAAACAAACAAACAAAAAAACTTCACATTACTTCTGGGAGCCCTGATTCTGAAACACTGGAGTAACAATATTTTAGGGGAAGCTAGAACAAGGAGGGTGGTGATCACTAATGGTTTAGTTGCAAGCCATGTTCCTCACGCTCCTATCCCTTCTCTTAATCGAATACAGAAGTTCAGTGTGTAACGTGAGAGGATTCCTGTCTGTTTAGGTGTAGGACTCGATATTCCAAACTATAATGGTTAGTATTAATAAAAATTTCGATGAAAGGCAAATGCATTTCTGGTCCCTTTTCACCATAGTATCAATGGCGTGAGCCCAAAGGTCCGAAAGGTATTGCAGCTTTTGCGCCTTCGTCAAATCTTCAATGGAACCTTTGTGAAGCTCAACAAGGCTTCGATTAACATGCTGAGGATTGTAGAGCCATATATTGCATGGGGGTAAGTCTCTTTTCTCCTTTGATTTCTGTTTGGTAAATTGGCTGTGTGTCAACATGAATTTTAGATGTTTTAACAGTGGTCACCTTATTTATGTTTGCTTTTTCACTTCAGGTACCCCAATCTGAAGTCAGTAAATGAGCTAATCTACAAGCGTGGTTATGGCAAAATCAATAAGAAGCGAATTGCTTTGACAGATAACGCTTTGATTGCTCGATCTCTTGGTAGGTTCTGTTTGGGGGAAAATTTGACCATGCGATAACTTCCTATCCTCTTGTGGCTGTACATTTCTCACTATTGTGAATCTTCATATATTCCCTGTGATTCTTGGTTAAGCTTAAAGAAAACGTAAGGCATGGTTTCATTAGCTTGAACCTTATCTTCATAAAGCCATGTATTTACCTTGTTTATTCCTGGTGTGTTTTTATGTCACAGCCTACAGTTGCTCTTGTTGGGTGTCCTAAAGTCTATCAATTAATTCAAAACTTTTTGCAACTTTAATAATCTTAACCTTAAAATATTTAGGTAAATATGGCATCATCTGCATGGAGGATCTGATTCATGAGATCTATACTGTTGGAAAACGCTTCAAAGAGGCAAATAACTTCCTGTGGCCTTTCAAGTTATCTTCTCCACGAGGTGGAATGAAGAAAAAGACCACCCATTTTGTAGAAGGTGGAGATGCTGGCAACAGGGAGGACCAGATCAACAGGCTTATTAGAAGAATGAACTAAGGTGAGAGACCTCATCCTGAGAAAGGTTGAGTTAACGCTAGAGTGCAAGTGCTGGTAATCTTGAATACTTTTCCCATTAAATATTGAGGGGGTTCTGAATTTTAATCAGTGCTTTTGTGGGGAGCGGGATCAACTGTCTTAATGATTACAGTTGGTTTGTTTACTTAATGATTACAGTTGGTTAGCTTTTGAGGACCTTTCTGGAGGAAAGGAAAAGCCTGTTTGGAGGAGTCTTTAAAGATGGAAATTGGGAGATCTTAAAAATGTAAACTCAATCGTTACTTTTTAACTGTCTAGGTTATGTTAATTGTTAGCTGGCTAAAGTGTTTTCTAATGGTTTTATTTTTTCCTTTCAGGTGTCTACCATGATTATTTTTCGAGTCTCGTCAGTTTAATAAACAGTGCCTGCTCTCAAAATGAAATACATTGTTGTATTTGTGATTTTTTTGGTGGTTAGCCTGCCTCTGTGTTCCCTTAACTATTGTGGTAAGTCTGGTGTGTGATAAAATTAAGCCAAATCATCTGCCCGTTTTGTGCAAAATCAGCGTCGAGTCTGTGAAAAACATCTCTTAGGTTTTTAAAAGACTTTTCTCTACAAAAGATTTTGTTTTTAACTGTGCTGAGTGATTCAAAATGGGTTTATTCTAAGCCTGTTTCACAAGCATTTGTACATAATTTGTAGGTACAGTAATCCAACCTTGGTTTATGGAAAAAATTGAATTCAGTTTCTAAAATTTATTTCTTGGGCCTTCGCTTGTTTATAAACTACCATATAAATGTGTTGTTTTTCTTTTGCCTTCCATTTTTGTGTTCTTGTTTTGCATCTTTTGCTATACTTATGTGAGTTACTAATAATTGTTACATACTGTGGGTATTATGAAGGAAAAAATGAAATTTGTGCCCAGGGATGCAAATTATTTCAGAGCATCTGGTGAAATTAATGGGCAAAAACTTCAGGGTTTTGGTATTTTATAAATAACTCCTTTATATTTCATGTATTGTCTCACCTAGATTAGTGAACAATGTAGAGTGTAATATGAAGTATATAGAATGAAAGTAAAAATTTTTGTGGTCCTCATTTAGTTGTGTCAAAGGTCTGATGCACTGTGAAACAGCTCCCTTAGTAAATATTTTGGTACTACTGCACCATAGTCATTTATTGCTTTTTAATATTCGAAAGTTGCTAGACAAATAGAATTTCTTTGAGTTCTTCATCAGTGGCCTCTGCAGGGTCAGAATTAAGACTAATGATGGGATGAAGTTGTACAGATGGCATATTGCTTAATCTAGGTGCAGATGGGTGGGTGCATGAAATGTGGCAAGTCTTGGGATAGGAATAAGCACTTCATATACAGAGTGATACTTAGCAAAGCTTTTTTTTTTCTTTTAAATTCATGGTCTTTATTTTTTAAAGCAGTTTTCATTTCACAGTAAAACTGGAAAGTAGAGAAGGTTCCCATATGCCCAGTGTCGCCCAACCTGCATGTCCAGTTGTCATGTGCCCAACCTCCTGTTGACTCCTCACCACCATAGTGGTACATTTGTTACAGTCAATTAACCTACGTTGATACATTATCACCCAAAGTATTTAAAACTGTTTCAGCTGGTCAGGGAGGGCTAAGATTGTGTAAGAATACCTAAAATGAAGTGGGCAAAGTATTGACTGTATAGCCTGTGTGGCCTGGGGCCAGAGAGGATGGGGAAATGTGGGAGGGGTTGCAGAGAACCGGGATTCCCATAGAGAACTCTTGAGAGTAAAGTGGGATAACCAATCTGCTTTTATAAGAGGATTGTTAGGAACAGTAATAGGTATGAAAATGTTCATGAGCTGGTGGAACCTATTCAAAAGCAGATTCACCTGATTGGGAAACTCACCTCTTATAAATGTCATTACTTTCAAGGGATCCTCTGGAAGGCCTAACCAACCTCAGGGGTTTTGGCACCCAGTAGGTTCTACAAGATTTCACCTCATATATGTTTGTTTCCTGTTTATCCTTCTAAGGTCTGGCTTTCTCTAGTGGATCGTCCCCTAGCTATCTCATTTTTTATAAAGTTGTCTTGGACTCAGTGTCCTTTAACCAGTGTTACCCTAGTAACTTCTTTGAAGGTTCATTTGTGGTTGGCTGGATTAGGAGTGTTGTCTTTGGAGCCAGACTGCTTGGGTTCATATTCAGTCTCCACTTGTTTATTAGCTTGGGCCAATAAATAATCTCTGTCTCGGTTTCCATATCAGCAAAATGGAGATAATTGTGCCTAATTTCATAGGATTTTAATGAAGATTAAATGTTACAGGTCATGTAAAATGCTTAGAGCAGTGCCTAGCTCGAAAGTGCTCAATGCTGCTGTGCAGTATAGCTTCAGCACTTAATGTGGGCATACAACAGTGAATTACGGAAAATAGCCTCTGCTTTCAGTTGTGGGTCTAGTGGGAAGACAGGCAACAGATACAGTGAAATGAGTGCCTTGGGGATGTATAGGATGTGATAGAGCCTCCTGCGGGTGTCTGGTATCTTTGGGCCCACCTCCATGTGAAATGACAGCTTTCTGCTCCCACTGTTTTTCCTTACAGATCTGGTGTCAACGAGCTAACACATTCCTTCCATAGGTGTACGTCCTTTCTGTTAGGTAGTATACTTTAAGGCCAGGCCTTTTAATTTCTGCCCATTTGCTGACATGTAGTAGGTACTCACTGTTAAATGAATGTATTAGTTTTCTTTTGCTGCTGTAACAAATCACCATAAACTTAATTGACTTAATTTGTTTTAACTTTTCTGGAGGTCAGAAATCTAAAACAGGTTTCACAGCCCAATCAAGGGGTCAGCAGGCCTGTGTTCCTTCTGAAGACTAGAGAAACTTGTTTGCCTTTTCCAGTTCTAGGAGCCCCTTGCATTTCTTGGCTGGTGGCATCTCTGCTTACATCGTCTTTGATCTTCCTCCTGCCTCCCTCTTAATATAAAAACTTTTGTGATTACATTGGGCTACTTGAATAATTTAGGATAATCTCTCCTTTTCAAAATCCTTAACTTAAGCACATCTACAAAGTCCCTTTTGTTGCTACATAAGGTAACATATTTACAGGTCCCTGTAATTAGGGCATGGAAACTGGGAGGCCCATTTGATATTTTATTTCTGGCTCCCCAGTTATATTGTTTGTTCAAAAGTGACTTCAGCCTCCAGGTCTGGGTACTTGGCTTTCTCATTCTGGAAAAAGGTCTTTTCTGACACACGTCTTCCTATATCACTGTTTTTCATAGCATTAATTGCTATCTGAAACTGTTGACTTGCTTTTGCCAGCCGTTCTCCAATGTAAGGTTTGAGTCTTAGCTTTCTCTTTTCTGGCACTTAGAACAATACCTGGTGCATTGTAGGCACTTCACTTTTTTAAGGGAATCTAACCTCATCAGCAAAATAGCCATTTAAAATCTTGAGACTTCAATTACTGGCATATTGTAGTCCTTGAGTATTTGGTGATGGGGGATGGCAAAAGGAGGAATGGGGTAGAGTGTGGATTTATGGATATATATCTGTATATATAATTTACTTTGGAGGACTCAAATTACATTTTGTATGAATAACAATTTGTAATACTAGAAAAGCATGTTAGGAGAGTACAGTAGATATTTCATGCTGTGAAGATTGGAAAGTTTCACAGAAGAGGTAGAATTTGGTCACCTGAAGTGTCAGGTAGAGATGTGATAGCAAAACTAAAGAGGAGACTGTTTAATAAACATTTGATCACTTGCTGAGTGCCAGTGTATCACTTGATCCACATAATCCTAGGTTAGTGTTTCTCCACTTTGATTGCAACCCCAGAACTGAATTCGTAATTGGTTTTGGGATGAGCCCTAGACTTTTTTCTAATTAAGTACTCCATGTGATTTTTAATATGCATACTCCATGTGATTTTAATAACCCACCTTGTTAGGTGGGTTAACTTTCCCTCACCCAGGATCACATAACTAAGTAGTGGGGCCAGTGTTAACAATTCCAGGCCTAATTTGAGTGTTAAAAAAGTAACCAAGTGACCTACGAAAGGTTAGTGTAGAGCTTAATAAGAATGGAGAAAAGTGTGTTGAGAGCAGTTGCAGGAGTTTTTGTGGGATCTGAAACCATATTAACCAGGGATAAGCTTGCAGCTCTAGTGGGGAGTCAAGTCATGAAGGTAGAGGCTTTATATGATAACTTTATCTGGCAAGAGTAGAGATGCTAAGACCCACTGTGCAAAAGGTGCTAGATGTCCAAGCCAGAGGGCACACACACCTAGCCTTTTACAAAGGAACCAAAACAAAGGAGTCAGAACATGGAATTTGGGCGGACTGGTGAGGGAACTCGTCATTGTCATTTACCTAATTTGGGCTAGTCAGGTATTATTAACTGGCTAACATTTGAAAGGTACAGCTCATCAGTACTCTGGAAAGCGTGGTTATTTTGAACCTGAAAAATAAGTCTTTGACACAAGCTGATGTGCAAACAACCCAGAAAATTGAATTACACCAAACTGGCCCAACTGCCCCCTCCGCGCCCTATACATGCTGCCTGGTGCTGTTTGCCATTGGGCGCCTCACCTTGTGTCACCACTGACCAGTGTTCACCCAGTCTTGATTCAGCTCGCTCCCCCACCTCACCCCCATCTCCGGCAGCAGTGACCTGAAGGCAGAGGCACTAGTGCTGGTCGAGGGGTCCCAGTGGCTTCCGCTGCCCAAGTTGTCCAAGCACCCATCATGGCCCTGAACCCTAACAGGCCCCTTGCCCTATGGAACTGAGGCCTGAGTCCCCGGGCGCCTAGCAACTGGTGCGCGTCGGGCAGGCAGGGCTGCAGCCTCGGGAGACGCTGGCCGGGCCGGGCCCAGCGTCGCCGGGCTGCTGGCCGCGGGGCATGCTCACCCCAGGAGCGGTGAACGTGGGAGCTCGCGGCCACCTGCACCGCCTGTCCAGCCCCGCCTCCGTGGCCAGCCCCGCGACAAGGCTGGACTGGGCCGGGGGCTTGGGTGGGCTCCAGCCTGCCGCTGGCTCCCACACTGCCCGCTGTGCCCGCTTCCCCAGCCACCCCTGCTGCCGGAGCCTCCGACCTGGGCCCCAAGGGCCAGGATCGCAAAGAAGTCCCTCCCCTCGGTGCAGCTGCGGGCACAGTGAGTGCGGACGGCTGGCCCGTCTCAGGACGAGCCCTGGCCAAGGAGCGGGAGGGCCAGGGGACTTGCCAGGTCAGGGCTGAATGGGAGGTCGGGTCCGCAGGTCATCTAGTCCCACTCCCTCCCACAAAGGGGACACTGAGGCTCAGAGAGGCACGTGTGTCACTCTGAGGATGCTCTAGATGCACTTTATGATGGGAGCTGGCAGAAAGGCCTGGGCATGAGGACCTGAGGAAGGCTACCAGGCTGGGGTCGGGGGATGAGATTGAGGGAAGCGGGTCTGCCTGCCGGATCTGTGTATTCTTTCTGCACCCCTTACTCTGGTAAGTAAGTACCTATATCTATCCCTTAAGTGGACACACCCTTACAGATTGACCCTCCCAGGCTTAAACTGGAGTGCGGGGGGAATGTGTTTACTTTTCTTCCCTTGCCTACCCCTGTGTCTCCCTTCTCCCACACTTGCACCCAGCCATGCAGTGGGACATGGGAAACCAACCCAGTTAGATTGTTACAACCCTGTTTCTGTTGCCAGCTTCACTTTGAACCATTTCTGATTTACGTATAGTTTGTGTGTGCGTTACTTTTCTCACCAGGAGTTAAAAATACTAGAAATTATTTGTGTAACATAGATAGTCTTTTCTGTTGTACTGGTCATTTTCCCTCCCATACAACCTTTCTGGGGTCATAGACATCATAAAAACTGGAACTTCTCTCCAGACAAATGCAAACAATTTTGTGAGCACTTTTAGGGTATTATAATCCCTGAAGCAGAAGAATTCTTGCTCCTGTTTATTAACTTGTTATGTACATTGTTAATGAGTTAATCTCTTGTTACAATGGTGTTTCTTCAGCAATACTCTGACATTTCCTTTTTTAAGTTCTTCCGTAGATTTTTCAAATTACATTATAATGTATTAGTACTTATTGAAACAGTACAGAAGTATATGGAGTTGGAAAGGAGAGGTCTATGCCTTTCTTTACTTTTTAAGCCTTGTTAGAATTAATTTGGTGTTCATTCTTCCACTTTTTTCCTTTTTTTTTTTTGGTCATAATGGAATCATATATGAATTATTTCGAGAAATGTCTTTTTTCACTTATGGAGAGGGCCAGGCGTGGTGGCACACGCCTGTAATCCCAGCACTTTGAGAGGCCAAGGCGGGCGGATCACGAGGTCAGAGTTTTGAGACCAGCCTGACAAACATGGCGAAACCCCGTCTCCACTAAAAATACAAAAATTAGCTGGGCGTGGTGGTGTGCACCTGTAATCCAAGCTACTCAGGAAGCTGAGGCAGAAGAATCGCTTGAAACCAGGAGGCGGAGATTGCAGTGAGCCAAGACCGTGCCACTGCACTCCAGCCTGAGTGACAGTGAGACACTGTCTCAAAAAAAAAAAAAAAAAAAAAGATGGAGAATACCATTCATATCAATTTACTTAGGTCCACACTGAGTATTTCATAGTACAGATGTATCAGTTTATGTGACCATTCCTCATTGAGATTGGTTTCAGTTTTTCCCTGTTACAAACAATGAAACAATAGACAATCTTTTTTTTTTTCTTTTATTTTTTTAAGACAGAGTTTCATTCTTGTTGCCCAGGCTGGAGTGCAATGGTGCAGTCCCGGCTCACTGCAACCTCCGCCTCCTGGGTTCAAGCAGTTCTCCTGCCTCAGCCTCCTGAGTAGCTGGGATTATAGGCGTATGCCACCACGCCCGGGTAATTAATTTTTTTTTGTATTTTTAATAGAGATGGGGTTTCACCCTGTTGGACAGGGTAGTCTCACTCCTGACGTCAGGTGATCCGCCTGCCTCAGGCTCCCAAAGTGCTGGGATTACAGGTATGAGCCATCACGCCCAGCCACAGTAGACATTCTTACACATGGGAACAGTTCTACAGGATAAATTCCTTGAAGCAGAAGTGCTAAGTCAGATGTACGCACATTTAAAAATGTTGATAGAATCTTGCCTTTAAGAATCTTGAATGATTTATCTTTTTTTCAACAGACTGTATTGAGAAAAATCTGTATTTATTCTTCAAAAGAGGAGAATAGCTTCCACTTAGTGTTTATAATGTCAGGTACTGTGCTGAACACTTCACATGCATTTTAAAATTTAATCCTCACCTTATGAGAGGCAGAGGCAGGATTATTTTTTTCTTGACCCTGTGGTTCTGCAGCTTTTGAGGGGCACATTTAAGATTAGAATCCAAGTTCATTTTACTTGAGTGCCTGGGTTCTTTGCAGGGTCTGAATCCCTGCTTGGTCATTGACTGGAATCTGTGTTTCATTGGGTGACCTGAGGATTAAATTGGATTGTGCATTTGCTGTTACAGTAATGTTATTAATAATTCCCTTCTCCAATAACTTGTAGAATTGGACATGATCCAATGCTTCCTATGATGCTAGTTCCCCTGAACTTCCTGCCTCTCCATTCCTTCTCTGCCTTTTGTTCTACCTGCCTTGCATATATTTTAAAGAAATCTCTGGCTTTTCTTCTTTCTCTCAAATCTCCTTTGCCAACTTTATTACAGTCTCTGGCCTTATTTCTCACGTGTAAATAGATAACTCTTAACATTTTCATCTTCAGACCTGTGCACCTCAATTCCTACTGCATAGATCCAGATTATATATCTCCATTGGATGTCCTGTACTCACTTTTTTCTAAGACAGAACTCCTTGTTGCCCTCCACCTCCAGACTAGCATGTCCTCTTTGAATTTAATTCATGGTTCCATAATCCTCTCAGTTACCTCAATTCCCAGCCTCAGTCAGCTTTGACTCCTTTTTTGCTGCCGAATCTCCCAAATTCAATAATCAATCTTGCATTCTCACTATGACCACTCTTAAGTACTCTGGACTATTATGATTGCCTTGTAATTTCTCTTTTGGGTTCCAGTCTCTGCCATATTAATTTTTCTAAAGCATAACTGTGAATAGAAATCATACCTCTGTTCAGAATATATACCATACGTCTGTTCTGTGGTACCACATTACTCAAGGAAATACAGACCACTTTGTCCAGCATTCAGATTTGTCTGTAATCTCATCCAATTTATCATTTAATTATTTCTCACACTGCCTTTATCTGAACCCCTCCCTCCAGGCAATCCAGAGTACTTACATTACATTCTCTGTGACATCTTTCCCATCTATATCTTTTTCTGGAATGCCTCTACCTACATTTCTGCCATCTAAATCCTGTTTAAATGCCATTTTCTAATTTCTTCAAAGTCTTTTTTGAACCTCCCCCTGAAAGTAATATCTCCCTCCTTTTAAATCCTCTACTACTATATATATCTCCTAAGGATTTAATTTATACACACTGCTTTGTATTAGAGTTGTAGAAGTGGCTACTGTTTTTTCTTCTGGACTGGAAATTCTGTGCAGGCAGAATCTCTTTAGTATTTTTGTGTTTTTTTGTGCACTTGACACATTGATGTGTATATCGTACATGCTTAGTGAATATATTTAAGTGAGTTACTACATTATTTGAGAATAAAAAGTCACATGTATTAGCCTATTGCTAGCTGTAGTGACAAACAGATCCCAACATTTTCTTGATTTAACGTAGAAAAGTTATTTCTTGCTCACGTAACAATTTCAAGGTAGGCGTCCCTGGTCAGCAAGTGGCTTGCTTTCACTTGGTAGAAGGACCCAGACTCTGCCATTCGTCAGCATTTCACTCTTGTCTAAATCCAGTCAGCAGAAAGGCAAGGAGAAAGTATGGAGAAAGCATACTTGCTTAGCTTCCTAGAAGCTTCTTGCAGTGTTACACATTATATTCACTCACATTCCAATCACAGGGAGGCAGCCACTTCCTAGAACAAACACTGTTCTCTGGAGGAGGAGCCAGGATTTTAGTGGACATCCAAGCTTCTCTCCCATAGTTAATTTCTACTTGTGAAAACCTCTGGTACTTAGCTTGAACATCACTTGTCAAAAAGCAAGCAAACAAACAAACAAATAAAAACCCTCCTACTTCTCCAGTCTGGTTAAGGTCAGCAAAAGTTCTGTCGTGCCATAGAATTTGACCGTAGCTTTACCATAATGAACTTATCACTCCTCCCCACCCCCTCCCATAGACAGTATGCTTTATCTTTAATCCTCGTTGTATTACGACTCCTAGCACAATGCATGACATTATTAATAAATAAATATTTTTCTCAATGAATCTATAACTCATCTTTCTTTATGTTCACTTGGTAATTATTTTGGTACAAACAACCATAAAATTAAAGATGATTTTGCCACCTGCTGTTGGACATTTGAGTTATTTTCATTCTCTTTTCTATTATAAGAAATACAGGAATTGATATTCATGTATCAATGATTATTTCTTTTTTTTTTTTTCTTTTTGTGGAGACAGGGTCTCACTATGTTGCCCAGGCTGGTCTCAAACTCCTGGGCTCACGAGATCCTTCTGCCTCTGCCTTCTAAACTGCTAGGATGACAGGCGTGAGCCACCATACCTGGCCAGTGATTATTTCTTAGGATAAATTCCCAGAAGTAGAATTGCTGGGTCAAAAATATATATAATTATAAGGACATATATATTACTAGATTATTCGCTGGAAATATTACACCAATATATACTCCCACTGAAACCTTATGAGAGTGCCTATTTCCTTGCACTTCATCTTACTCTATTAATAGTAAAGAAAAAACTCCCTGCCATTTTGATTGGTGAAAGTAGTAGTTCATTATATTATCTGCCTTTTATTTGAGTACTAGAGAGAATGAATTTTTTATTGAGTGTATTTTCTCTGCAACAAGTTACCTGATCTTTAATAAATGCACTCTCGATAGGATTATTTTTCTTTTCTTTTTTAAGGTGTATATATATAAAATAAATTACTGGCCAGGTGTGTGGCTCACGCCTGTAACCCCAGCACTTTGGGAGGCCGAGGTGGGTGGATTACCTGAGGTCAGGCGTTCGAGACCAGCCTGGCCAACATGGTGAAACCCCATCTCTACTAAACATGCAAAACAAATTTAGCTGGGCCTGGGGCCATGTGCCTGTAATCCCAGCTACTCAGGAGGCTGAGGCAGGAGTACTGCTTGAACCTGGGAGGCGGAGGTTGCAGTGAGCCGAGATCGTGCCACTGCACTCTAGCCTGGGCAACAGAGTGAGACTCTGTTTCAAAAAAAAAAAAAAAAAAACCAAAAAATAAATTATTCAGTTCTTTATGTCATTATTTTAAAAACTATTCTGGGAAATTCTGGGCAATGTGGCAGACTGAGCCGGCATGGAAGGGTCCCCATTCTGCTTCAGTATATTTCAAATGCTGAGTAACGTATAATTTATAGAAATGTGGCTAAGCTAGGAACAAAGAAAAGGAAATCCCCAGGTGCCTGAAATGAAGGAATGTTCACAGAGAAAGCCACCGTTGAGCCATCTGCTGAAAGCTGGGAGTCACAAAGAAGTACTGTTCCAGTTACTATGACTTCATAACAAATTTCTCTCAAAACTTAGTGGTATAAAACAACCATTTATTGTGCTCATGGATTCTGTGGGTCAGGAATTCGGACAGTGCACAGCAGGGACAGCTTGGCTCTGCTTCAGGATGTCTGGAGCCTCAGCTGGAAGATTTGAAGGCTCAGGACTGGAATCTCCTGAAGGTTTATTCACTCACATGTCTGGGGGTTGATACTGGCTCTTGACTGAGACCTTAGCTGTAGATGTCAGTTGTAATCTTTATATGTGGCCTCTCCGTGTCACCTGGCTTCCTCACAAAATGGTGGCTGGATTTCAAAGGTGAGTGTCCTGAGAGCCAAGTGGAAGTCATATCACTTTTATGACCTAGCTTTGGAAATCACATAGTGTGGTTTCTACTGTTTTTTTTTTTTTTTTTTTTTTTTTTCTGTTTGTTTTTTTGGCTGAGGAAGTTGGTTTCAGGAAAAGAAACACAGATCTCACCTCTTGATGGAGGAAAGGAGGAACATCACAGTGAAGGAAGAGCATGTGGGACTGGATATTCATTAGTACACCTACCTTTGAAAAATAAAATCTACCACAAGAACCCTTTGACCTTAAGATGATAACTAGAAAAACATCCCCTCATTGACCTGAGGAGGCTAGAAGGAAGCTTGCCATCCACTTGGACTATGGTAAGAAAAGGGTCAGCTGCTAGAGATTAGAGATTAATGGTCCATACTAGCTCAAGTCTGGGGTCTGAATTCATATTACTACATGGTCAGGACCGCAGTCCAAGAAATGATGTTTTCGCTGGTCTGGTACCTCCAAAACCCAGGGCCAGGCAAAGATCAATGGAAAACCTCTCTGTATAGCAAAGTTTCCATAATTCAAGGAATCCTTGACTTCTGTAGATATTGATTTCTCTATAGATGAGTTTGCAAAGATTACAGAATATGTAAGGAAATTAACTGCAAGGAAGCAGACTTGGCAGATGCTGCAAACAGGAGATTTGTACCCTAAAACTAAATAGAATGGCATAGAAAAATTAAATTTTTCATATTCAAGAAGGTGGAGGAATGGAAACCATAAGACAAGAATAGGACCAGATGAAGAAGAGCAGAAGGACTGGGAAAATGTCCTATAATACTTAGGACAGTTTGGGACAACAAAGAATTGTCCTTTTAGTTAACAGGGTAGCTAAAATGAGAATAAAAAAGGAGGAAAAAAAGAATGAATAAAAGAATTGTCCTACCTAAGATACTTGGGTTGAGACTCTCAGTATAGAAAGTAGTGGGAGTTATGTATCACTAAAATGACTATAGTTAAAGATAGTCACTGAACATACTCATTAACTCACTTCCTTTTAAAATTCTATTGAAATGATAGGAAATGGTTTAAAAAAATTTTTTAATAGCATGGATTTATAAGGTCTTAGAGAATAATAGAGATAGTATCAACAAAATTTGGAAGTTGGAATCAGAACAGTATTGGGCTTCTCAACGATAAGAATCAAAACATGTAGACTATGGAATAGTCCCTTCAACATTTTTGGAAAAATAATTTATAATCAGATTCTGTTCTCATCCCAAGTTATCAATAAGTATGGGAATGAAATGTAGAAAAATTTCAGGCACACAGTTTCTTAAAAAATTTTACTTCGGGGGGCCTGCCCCTGGGACCCTTGGGGCCAGGTGGTTTGGCCCCTCGGTGCCCGGGTGTCAGGGTAGGAGAAGGCCAGCAGAAAGGAGGCACTTGTGGTGGTTTTTAAAAATAAAATAATGAGGATTTATTTTGAAAAGCATTGTGAAGGAGTCAGCTTGAATAGTCTTGAATGCTCCTGCTTGGGCCCAGCCTTGGAGAATAAGAATGGGGATTCTGACTACAAACCCTGACTCCTTACCATACTCATTCATCAGAAAACTCTCCGTTTTGTGTACAAATAACGTTTTGAGGGTAATCATTGTTCTAGAAATGAGAAAGAATTATACATCATATTTATGGCACTTTTTGTAAGCGTGTATTCAGAGGTTTCTGAATCTGGCATTTGAGAGTAGGGCTGGGCCAGAACCAGGCAGACACACACCACAAGGAGCAGAGCTGAGAGTTGGAGACTGAGGCAGAAATGTCTTTCCTCCAGGACCCAAGTTTCTTCACCGTGGGCATGTGGTCCATTGGTGCAGGAGCCCCGGGGGCCACTGCCTTGGCATTGCTGCTGGCCAACACAGACCTGTTTCTGTCTAAGTCCCAGAAAGTGACACTGGAGTACCTGGAGGATATAGACCTGAAAACTCTGGAGAAGGAACCAAGGACTTTGAAAGCAAAGGAGCTATGCGGGGTGGGGGGGTGGGGGTGGGGAATAGAGCTATGATTATGGCTGGGCGGAGGCCGGGCTGTTTCCTCTGTTGAGAGGAAGCTGCGGATCTGTCCTCCCTGAAACCCATGTTGGACGAGCTGGGAGTCCCCCTCTTTGCAGGGGTAAAGGAGCACATCAGGACTGAAGTGAAGGATTTCCAGCCTTATTTCAAAGGAGAAATCTTCCTGGATGAAAAGAAAAAGTTCTATGGTCCACAAAGGCGGAAGATGATGTTTTTGGGATTTCTCCATCTGGGAGTGTGGTACTTCTTCTGAGCCTGGAATGGAGGCTTCTCTGGAAACCTGGAAGGAGAAGGCTTCATCCTCAGGGACGTTTTCATGGTAGGATCAGGAAACGAGGGGATTCTTCTCGAGCACTGAGAAAAATAATTTGGAGACAAAGTAAATCTGCTTTGTCTGGTTCGGGAAGCTGCTGAGATGATCAAACCACAGACTTTGGCCTCAGAGAAAAAATGATCGTGTGAAACTGCCCAGCTCAGGGATAACCAGGGGCATTCATCTGTGTTCATGGGATGTGTTGCTTCCACTATGTCCCTAAGGAGTGAGAAACCCATTTATACTCTATTCTCAGTATGGATTATTAATGTATTTTAATATTCTGTTTAGGCCTAGTAAGGCAAAATAGCCCCAAAACAAGGCTAACAAAAATCTAAAAAACTAATGAGGATTATTAAGCTAAAATTTGGAAGATTTGAGGCTTAAAATTGACTGCCGGGCTGGGCGTGGTGGCTCATGCCTGTAATCCCAGCACTTTGGGAGTCTGAGATGGGCAGGTCACTCGAGGTCAGGAGTTTCGAGACCAGCCTGGGCATCATGGCAAAACCCTGTCTCTACTAAAAATACAAAAATCAGCCGAGCATGGTGGCATGCACCTGTAGTCCCAGCTATTCAGGAGGCTGAGGCAGGAGAATCACTTGAACCTGGGAGGTGGAGGTTGCAGTGAGACAAGATCATGCCACTGCACTCCAGCCTGGATGACTGAGACTCCATCTCAAAAAAAAAAAAAAAATTGACTGCTGTGCCTCATTACAAATGTATATGGTGTTTGAGTGCTGTTGTTTGAAATTATTTTTCTTTTCAGGTCTTCAGAAATCTAAGAAAATTGATGATTGACTTGAAGATTACAGAATTTAAAGTTTTTTGGCTTGCGTGTTTTCTACTAATAATTTGTTATATAATGTCAAAGTAATAATTTCATAGTAGAATTGACATGCTCTGGGATAGTTTGACAAAGGTAAATTATAAAGTGAAATATCTTGTTTCACTGTCTTCCATTCTAACCTCAGAGATTTGTTTCTCTAGAATAAATAACCATCTCTGGCTTTAATAAAAGTATGCATCAGAAGGCCGGGTGTGGTGGCTCATTCCTGTAATCTCAGCACTTTGGGAGGCCAAGGTGGGTGGATCACCTGAGGTCAGGAGTTCAAGAATAGGCTGGCCATCATGGTGAAACCCCGTCTCCACTAAAAATACAAAAAATTAGCAGGGTGTGGTGGCATGCACCTGTGATCCCAGCTACTCGGGAGGCTGAGGCAGGAGAATCGCTTGAACCTGGGAGGCAGAGGTTGCAGTAAGCCGAGATTGCACCACTGCACTCCAGCCTGGGTGACAGAGCAAGACTCCATCTCAAAAAAAAAAAAAAAAAAAAAAAGCATCAGAGGTCACCTGTATATACAAGCTTTTCTGATAAAACTAATAATAAAAATATATTTACCATAAAAAATTTTACTTCCTATGAACCCTTTCTCAGGAAGCTTCATAAAACAAGGGAGCAAACAAAAACCAAACAAAAATAAGCTTATATGCACACATAAATGCATACATAATTTTTAGAAATTAAGGGAATGTGATATTGGCTCAGAGGTAATTAATAAGATCAGAGAAACAGTATCAAAATCAGACTCAAGTATTAGGGGATCTTGGCTTTATCTCTGTGTCTTAGAGTAGGAAAGAGGATTTCTTCAATATGATATTATAGAAAAAGAAATAGACAAATTTGACTATATCAAAATTTAAAGTTTCTGATAAACTCAAAGACATAAACAGGTTAAAAATAAACTAATAGTGGGAGAGATATTTGCAACATACATAACATATAAAGCATTTGTACTCACAAAATATAAAGCACTACAAGTAAGAATAAAACAAAACCCTGTACAAAAACGGGCAAAGCATAGAAATAGGCATTTCACAGAAGAGGAAACGTAAGTGGCAAACACTTTTGGGGAAGTAAAAATTAACAAGGTACCATTTAACATCCAAAGATTAGCAAAAATTAAAATAGCTTAATTGGCAAGGTACAGTGGCTCATGCCTATAATTCCAGCACTTAGGGAAGCTGAGGTGGGTTGATCACTTGAGGTCAGGAGTTTGAGACCAGCCTGGGCAATATGGTGAAAACCCGTCTGTACTAAAAATACAAAAAATTAGCCAGGTGTGATGAGGCATGCCTGTAATTCCAGCTACTCAGGAGGCTGAGGCAGGAGAATTGCTTGAACCTGGGAGCCAGAGGTTGCAGTGAGCTGAGATCAAGCCACTGCATTCCAGCCTGGATGAGAGCAAAACTCTGTTTCAAAAACAAACAAACAATTACAAGTGTACATAAGAATGTGGGTAAACAAAAATTACAGGAATACAGGTAGATATAACCACTTATTCAGTATAAATTAAGATTAGTACATGGAGAATAATCTATTAATAGTAAGTAAAGTTAAATATCTGTGCATCTTAGAAACCAGTGAATCCAATTTTAGGTATATTTCCCTGCAGAAACACACACGTGTATTAGGAGTCATATACAAATATATCAACTGTCATATTGTTTGTAATATTAGAAAATTCTAAACAATTCACCTGACCACTTGTAAGAAGATAATTACATATTCATATAATCGATATGATATAGACAGCAGCTAAAATGAATAAACTAAATCTATATGTACACTCAATCTCAGTCTCATGTGACTCAATCTCAATGACTCAATCTCAAGTGAAAAAAAGTGCAGAAGATATGTGTAACTTACTTCCATAAAACTAATAAAATATCAGACAACTCAGTATCCTTTCTTCTATACCTACATGCAGTTAAAGTATAAAGAGCAGACTTCAAGGATTCACACCAAATTTATGAGAGTGGTTGTCCCTGGAAAAGGAGTATGATAGGGGGATGGAAAAATATTTGCTGTCTTTCCATTAAAAATATAGGAAGCAAACGTGCAAATTCTTAAATTTTGCTAATATTTAAGCAAATATTAGCATATATTTAGCATAATATTAGGGTGGCAGGGAAACAAATGTTACATTTCTAGAGAGAACTACATTTCTACAGAGTACTAATGCATTTTTTAAAACATAGCAAAAGATAACCTAAAAAAGATGAAATGGCCAGGTGCAGTGGCTCACGCCTGTAATCCTAACACTTGGGGAGGCCGAGGTGGGCAGATCAAAGGTCAGGAGATTGAGACCAGCCTGGCTAACACGGTGAAACCCCAACTCTACTAAAAATATAAAAAAATTAGCCAAGCGTGGTAGTGGGTGCCTGTAGTCCCAGCTACTAGGGAGGCTGAGTCAGGAGAAAGGCGTGAACTCAGGAGGCAGAGCTTACAGTGAGCCGAGATGGCGCCATTTCACTCCAGCCTGGGCGACAGAGCAAGATTCCATCTCAAAAAAAAAAAAAAAAAAAAAAAAAAAAAAGATGAAATATGGTCTGCTGTATAGTAAATAAGATTATGGTGTCAGGCAAGCACCTCTCTCTCCCCCCACCGAAAAAAAGTCCTCTTGACACGCAATATAATATAAAAGAGAAAATAGTTAACAGTTATCTCAAGGTGGTAAAAAAAATTAGATGAACGTTTCAGAAAAGCATAATTTGGATGACATGTCATTACAAAATATAACATTTTAACCTTTTAATGGTATTTCTTAGTTCTATTCAGTAGTTTTAAGAGTCATAAAATAAACTTAACTAAGAAAATAATTAGAATATATTCCACATAGTTACCAAGGTTAAGCAAGATAAATAGTTGGATATTAAGAAGACCATCTTATGTATCAATCTCCCATTTAAATTTTGAAGTTTGAAGTATCTTTCAGAAAAAAAAAAAACTAACATCACCAAGAAAACTGCCAATTTCCTCCTAGCTCCTGAAATTTCATACTTTCTGCTTATCAAGATTTAGAAATACAACATGTTAAAATAAAGTCTACATACAGAATAAATCCCCACTCCTCGTGTGGAACTATTTGACATTTTAAACATATAATCATTCATTGATTTTACTAAAGTTTTAGACCATCTAACATCAACTAGAATCTCAGTGCACTCAAACAGTCCTTTTAGCTCCCATGTTACTCACTTCTTTACCCATGGTCCTTTCCCTGCAGCAAGAAATTTTCAGTAGTGAAAATGTCATGGAATCCTTAGGATTTCACTTTGTCAGCCAGAAACCTCTTTGGCTGGCAGTACCTTCTGCCTGAGTATTGCTGGTGCCTGCTGGGCTCATTCCGCCTACTCGGCCCAGCATGAGCCAAGTAGCCAACTAGGCTCATGCTACCAGCCCAGATCCCACACCTGTCAAGTGCGAGCCAGATGTGGAGTGGCCAGGGGTGTGTGAGTGATTGAGCATGGGGTCCAGCCACTGCATCTAGCTGCCATGTTGGCTGCTGCAGTGTGGCCAGCACTGGCTCTGTGCAAGGCTGTGGCTGAACCAGATGTACTGCATGCAGCTTCTGCTGCAGGCACCTGTGTCTGGACAAGGGGAATGTGGTGGCACCTGGAAGGTTGGAAATGCCAGGAACTGCAGACACCCAAATAGGGTGTCACAGCCCTGGCTCGGGGAGCTCCTAGCTCTGGGCTCCCCAAAGGGTCACAACTCTTCTCTCCTTCTCATCACCTGCAACATTGCCTGCAATGTGGCAAGTGGGGGTGAGGGGGTGAGGGGTGTTTCAGCCCTGTTTATTACAGCTCTTCTAGTCCAGCCATTCCGCGGATTCCAAGTTCTTGTCCTGTATCCAGGAAGAATGAGGTACGCAAACAACTGGAGGGTGAGCAAGGTGGAGAGGAGCTTCACTGAGGGGCAGCATAGTTCTCAGGAGACCCAAGTGGGTCACTCCTTTCTGCAGGCAGGTCATCCCAAGGCGTGTCCAGCTCTCAGCAGAAAGGAGACCCAACCAAAGTGGATAGCTTTCTCCCACAGGTGGGTCATCCCAATATCTGTGCAGACCTCAATGGAGGGGAGACCCAGAGTGGGTAGCTCCTATCTGCAGGCAGGTCGTCCCAATGTCCATGCAGCCCTCAGTGGAGAGGAGACCTGGAGTGGGTGACCCCTATTCTCAGGCAGCTTGTCCCGATATCTGTGCAGCCCTCAGTGGGAAGGAGACCTGGAGTCAGTAACTTCTATTGGCAGGCAGATCGTCCTGATGAGTGTACCGTACTCAGCAGACAGGAGACCCACCATGGATAGCTCCACTCTGCAAGCAGGTTGTCCTATTGTCTGCCCAAATCTGGCTGAGTCAGGGGTTTTTTATGGGCTTCAGAGGGGTGGAAATGCATGCTGATTGGTCCATGGGCGGCCATGGGTGGGCCTAGAAAAAGCACCGCAAGTTCTCACGCTGGGTGCGAACTTAACATGGAACTGACAGTCCGGGCCCCAGGCTTCAGGCTTCACTGGGAACCACCCCTTTCCACCCAGGAGCCTATCTGGCTCCTGCCGCCATCAGCCTGCCGTCCATGGTGCCTATGGTGCCCAGGCTATTCATGCAGAGGGGTTCCTGCAGTGCCAAACTGAGCTGCCCTCAGCCCCACCTAGGCCTCCCTCCTGTGCTCATCAGTGACCATAGTCTGGAGAGGGCCAAGGTGGCAGGCAGCTGGCATGTTAGTGCTGCCCTGAGCGAGCACACGCCCAGCCAGGTTATGACAGTGCCCCGCCTCGGCCATAACTTTGCTCTAAAATCAGAGTGGGCACTGGGAGCTGGGAGAGGCCAGGCAGGGGAAGCAAGCACTTTCAAGCCTAAAGGGGCAAGTGGTTTCCAGGGCCCTGAGAGTGCAGGGATGCCCAGGTCTGTAGCCATGGCTGGGCGAATGCAGCTGTGCCCAGGAGCACAGGGCTTCTGCCCCGCCAACTCAAAAAGGGGCATGGCTTCTGCCTGTTCCTGGCTCCCACTGGCTCTGTGGAGCATGCAGCCCTGGCTGCACCTCCCCCACTGCAGCTGGCATCATGGCAGTGACCACTCCAGACCGGTTGCCACTGCCATCAGAAGTTTTGAACAAAATTCTGAAAACTTTTGAGGCTCCTAATTTCTCTGATTTTACTTGCCCTTTTCCTTGGCATTGTATAGGAGAGAGATTAAGAGCCTCATCTTTGCAGTTGGGAAGATGGCCTGAGTTACAGATTTCCATCTCAAACAATTAGTGGCTATGGGATTTTGTTATCTAAACCCCAGGTTTCTCAATGTAAAATAGAGATGATAATAATAATAGTGCCAGCCTCCAAGGTAGGCTCAATATTAATACTTCACAAGAATTAAGTGGGCTGTACATGTCATAGTGCTTGGTATGGTGAGTATTCAAGGAATGTTAGATGTTTTAATTCTATTATGATTACAATAATAAGTACATTAAGCCCTATTAGGTCCTTTCACAAATGGGCATAGAAATGGACAATTTTCCTGAGTTAACTGGTCAAAGGAGGGAGAGAGGAGAAATGAAAAAGGAACTTAGAAAATGTTTCTGAATCTGCAAGAAAGATATACTTCTCTCATTAGGAATTATTTGAATTGCCAGTGGCAAAGGGGGAAAAGGTAGAGATCTAAGTTTGTAGTTTCACCCTGAAAGGAAAGAAGAAGAGGCATTGAGTCAAGCTATACCTCCCCTACCCCAGCCACTAGTTGATTCTTGCCCTTTAATAATAGTCATGATGATTATGATAATTGCAGCTATCATTTGTTTCTGTGCATAAGAAGGATCCCTTACTGTGGTCTGAAATGAAGATTCTTGCTTGAGAATTAAAGCAGTGTACTAGGTTATATGGTTTGGCTCTGTGTCCCCATCCACATCTGATCTTGAATTATTCTCCCATAATTCCCACATGTTGTGGGAGGCACCTGGTGGGAGATAATTGAATCATGGAGGTGATTTCCCCCATACTGTTCTCATGGTTGTGAGTAAGTCTCACAAGGTCTCATGGTTTGATAAGGGGAAAGCTGTTTCACTTGGTTCTCATTCTCTCTCTTGCTGCCACCATATGAGATGTGCCTTTCACCTTCCACCACGATTGTGAGGCCTGTCCAGCCACGTGGAATTGTAAGCCCAATAATTCTCTTTCTTTTGTAAATTGCACAGTTTCGGGTATATCTTTATCAGCAGCATGAAAATGGACTAATACGCTAGGCATTTAGTTAGGTGCTGTCTTAGTTTGTTTAGTGTTGCTATTAAAGAATACCTGAGGTTGGGTAATTTATAAAGGAAAGTGGTTTATTTCATTCATGTTTATGCAAGCTGTACAAGAAGTGTGGCTCTGGCATCTGGTTGGCTTCTGGCAAGGGCTTTTGTGTTGCATCAAAAAATGGCAGAGAAAGTCTAAGGGGAAGTGGGCACGTGCAAAGAGGGACCTAACGCAAGGGGCATCCTGGTTTTATCACAACTCCCTCTCCTGAGACGTAATCCATTTCCCCAGAATCAATCCAGTCTCATGAGAGTGAGAACTCACTCACTGCCAGGAGAAGAAGAGGCACCCAGCCATTCGTGAGAGATCCACTCCCATGACCCAAACACCTCCCGCTAGGCCTCACCTCCCGCCACCACCACACTGGGGGTAAAAGTCAACATGAGATTTGGGAAGGGAACAAACCATATTCAAGCCACAGCAGGTGTTTTCCTTAAGTTACCTTTAAACTAAGTTTAAGTTACCTTTAAACTAAGGCAGAGTGTGCTAGTTACCAAGACTGGGAGACTGAGCCATAGACAGGTTGACATGAAAATAAGTGGCTTCCTTATCCAGGAATGGGTGGCAGGAACGGGGGATTGGCAAAGGGCTTTGAGGTGGCATGGATGGGGATGTAGATATCACTCACCATTGCATCTATATTCATTCATTTCTTCACTTCTTAATTCACAGGCTGTGAAGTTTTATTTCATAGAACTTTATTTGGGGAAAGCTTAAATGTAACTTTTCCTGTAAGTTGAATATTTAGACACAAATAAGCAAATTAATTGCTTTCAGATTTTGGAAGTGGGAAATACTTTTGTTCAGGTAAGCACTTTGCAAGTGTTTTTCCTAATTTTTCTGAATGCTGCTTATTTTGTTAATTTTTATTTATTTATTTATAAGATTAGAGACCAGGTCTCCTTATGTTTCTCAGGCTGGGCTCGAACTCCTGGGCTCAAGTGATCCACTTGCCGTGGCCTCCCAAAGTGCTGGGATTACAGGTGTAAGCCACCACATCTGGACTATTTTTAAAATTTTGTTAGAGCTTCATTTTAACATTTCTTCTTTAGTTGTGTTGCTTCGGCCATCTCCCCTCCTTCCTGAAGGGTAATTTGATAAAAGTAATAGTTTTTGTTTTGTTTTGTTTTCCGTTGTATAACATTTGATGCAAACCATTTAACCTCCTCAAATCTCAGTTTGTTTAACTCAAAAATTAGGGGATTAGATATCTTACAGGTCTCTTAATCAGTGATTTCTGTTGAACCATTCTGTTAATTTTCAAGTAAGGATCTCAATTCAGACAGGAGTTAGATATTCTTTTTATACAGATATGTAGACCTGACTTTGAAAAACTGGTTATTACTCTATTAAATTTTCAATGACTTTCACTTATCTCCTTGCTTATTTTTAGATGTTTGGTATTGGGATGGGGTGCATGGGCAATTCTAATTCTAGAAATCTTGCACAGAATAAATTTTTATTATAATGACTGAGGTTTTAAAAATGAAGATTTGAAAAAAAAAAACCTGCTGTTTTTCATTTCACTCAATGATTCTATTCTCTTTCACTAAGTAATTAAAGATTTTTCTTGCTACTATAAGTTTTTAATGAAGGTTCTTTTATTCACAGGAACAACTTTCCATTAACATACTAGTGTTGCTTCAGTGAGTTTTATCTCTGTAAACAGGAACCCCTTAACCTTCTTAATATCTTCAAAAATACAGATAAATATAACCAGATCTCTACGTTGAGGTCACCTTTTAATACATTTTAAAATTTTTGTTTAAGAATTCTGCTTTTGAAACAATATGTGGCAAGTGCTGAGTAGTGCTGATTTTTACAATAACAGTGAAAGCTACAGCTTTTCGAAGCTTACTCTGTTTCACATACTATATTGAGTTATTATGTCGTGGGAGCCCCTAAGGAGCTGGGGTTTGTGTTGTATTATTGGAGGAGGCAGACAGTAGTATCTTAGTGCACAGCCTGCAGGAATGCTGAATAGATGATTGCTTAAATCTACCTGCATATATTAAGTGCTTTGAAGGTTTGCTGGGTGGGTGAATTTATCCTGAGGCAGCCCAGAGTCCCTGTAGGGGTTGGTGGTTCTGCTAATGGAAAAGAACACTGTGCATCTGCCTTTGCTTCTCACCCAGTGCAGATCAGACTGTAATGAATGTTCAAAGTTTTCTGTTGTATTAGGTTTGGAAAAATTCTGTATTAGAGCAGAGACTATTGTTTCAATGTGATTTATGACAGTGGTGGTTAACCGAGAGGTTTTCATCTTTTCATTTTAAGAGAGCAAAAACGTATTGTCAGTTTTTTAGGGAGATTGTGGCGTAACAACAAAATATCTTTTATACTCGAAATCACTTTTCCTCAAATTCTACAGGACCATTATTAAATATTCCCTGTATTATATTACGAGACATAAAGGGAGAGGATGACATGTTTAGACTAATTTTTAAATAGAGATTTTGCCCTAGCCAGTGTAGTAGGGATTGCTAAAGTTTTCTCACAGTACCTGTTCCTTCTTTTTATTTTTAGTAAAAAGATTCCTGACATTTTTGCTGGATACTTGATCCCCGTATTAAAGTTTGCATTTTCCACCTTCTTTTGCAGCTTGGTGTGACCACATGGCTAAGTTCTAATCAATAGGATATAATCAAAACTCTGTATGACTTCTGGAAAGTGACCTTAAAGGGAAGGAGAATGTCTCTCCCTTACTTCTTCCTGTAGGCAGGAGCTCAAACTGTTTTGTTTCGATTTTCAATTGTGGAATATGCTCAGAACATCCCAAAGTAGAAAGAATTATATAATAAGGCCCAATGTACCAGTCACTCAGTTGCAACAATTAGCAGCTCATGGCTGATCTGGTTTAACTCATACTCTCACCACTACCCTCTCCCTCCCATGCCCATTATGTGGAAGCAAATCACAAACATTGTATCATTTTATCCATAAATATTTCCATATGTACCTGGAAAGATGAGAGTTCTTTTGAAAACACAAACCATTATGACATCTTAAAAAAAAATCATAATTCTTTAATGTTATCAAATATCCTATCAATGCTCAGATTACCCTGATGGTCCCATAGAGTATCTTTTAAAAAGCAATTCATGCAAAGTTCATACACTGCAATTGTTTGCTATGTTTCTGTTTTTTTGTTTTTTTTTGAGACAGAGTCTCGCCTTGTCACCCAGGCTGGAGTGCAAAGGCGCGATCTCAGCTCACTGCAACTTCTGCCTCCCAGGTTCAAGCAGTTCTGCCCCAGCCTTCTGAGTAGCTGGGATTACAGGTACATGTCACCACACCTGGCTAGTTTTTTTTATCTTTAGTAGAGACGGGGTTTTACCATTTTGGCTAGGCTGGTCTCAAACTCCTGACCTCGTGATCTGCCTACCTTGGCCTCCCAAAGTGCTGGGATTACAGGCATGAGGCACCGCGCCCAGCCTGCTATGTTCCTTAAATCTCTTTTAATCTATAGATTATCCCTTCCCCCTCTACTGATTGATTGACTGATTAATTGTAATTTATTTGTGGAAAGAAACAGTTTATTTGTCTCAGGTCAAAACTGCAGTCTGATTTTGCTGATTGTATCCCTGCGATGCCGTTTAATATGTTGTTTTGTCTCTCTATTCCTCTAAATCAGGAGTTAGATCTAAAGGCTTCATCAGAGTTGGGTTTGATTTTTTTCCGGCAAGAATACTATATAGATGGTGGTGTTCTGCCGGGAGACACATCTCCAGCAGGAGTTAGTACTGCAGTGTTGAGGTAGAATTTCCTTCCTCAAGGAAACATCAGTTTTTCTCCATGGACTTTCAACTAATTAGATAAAGCCTACTCAGATTGTTGAGGAAAATCTCCTGTACTTTAAGTCAACTGACTGTAGATGGTAACTACATCTACAAAATACTGTCCCAGCAACACCTAGCGTACTGTTTAATTAGATAACTAGGTACTATATAGCCTAACCAAGCTGAAACAAAACATTAATCCTCATAATTGCCAAGCTCCATTTATTAATTAAGGTTTGCAAAATGGTAATATTTTATAATAATATTCTAATTCCTTCATTTATTAGTTGAGATACTGTGAGAAACTTTCCTATCATCATTTATTTCTATAAATGCTTGGTTATTTCCTGATATGTGTTGGGTTTCAAATTAAGTTGATTCTTTAGTATCCTCCAAAGATGAGTAAGGTTTTCGTTTGTTTTTGTTGTTGTTTTGTTTTTCAGTGCTGTACAGCAGTTCCCCCTCATCCTCAGTTTCACTTTTTGTGATTTCAGTTATCCAGCATCAACTGAGGTCAGAAAATATTATGTACAATAAAATATTTTGAGAGAAAGAGAAAGGGCACATTCACGTAACTTTTATTATAGTACATTGTTATTGTTCTATTTTATTATTAGCTATTGGGGTTAATCTCTTACTGTGCCTAATTTATAAATTATCATAGGTATGTATATATAGGAAAAAACATAGTATATATAGGGTTCAGTACTATCCACAGTTTCAGGCACACTCTGGAAGTCTTGAGCTGTATTCCCCGGGGATAAGCGGGGATTACTGTATATTTACACATTTATGTATTCTACATGCTTAACATATTTTAATCCATTAAAGTTAATATTCTTATTAAGGTTTATAGTCCTATCTTTGGTCAGTTGGCACCGCTTTAAATTGGTGACTGCCATGATTGCAGTTGTCTTTGGTAGATTCCTAGACTTCTGGAATGACAAGTTATTACAGGTTCGTTTTGTATATTTCCTACCACAGACCTGGAATCAGGTACTTCTTCCAGGGGCCCTAGTTCTTTTTGTTGTTGTTGTTTTTGTTTGTTTGTTTGTTTTTGTTTTCAGGAATGAGATCACAGCCTGGTTATTAGGGGTTTTTAATGCTTCTGGTTTGGTGATTGTTTCTGGGCCCCTGCTGTTCAGTGGACAGTGCTAGGAAACATTTTTTCATGGTTATTTTAAATAAAAGCCAGTATAATGATACTTCCAATTCATGTTTAGGACTTTGGGAGTTTTCACTTAATCTTATTGATCTTAAATCTTTATCTTTTCTGCAACACTGGAAACCTTGGTTGCCATCAGCACCATATAAACATTCACTTACTGAAAAGCCACCTCAAACCGTAAGGTAGATCCTGTATGTTCAGGGAGGTAGAGCAGTAAGATAGAAGTAGTCTGGCTCCCTGACACCCTGGCACCAGCCCTGAGGGATCTGGCCAGGCTTTTATATGGGAGAAATATTCTTGTGTAAGCCGTTCATATTCCAGCCATCATTTCCTATGTCATGATGACACCTCAAATGAGTGGATAGAAGCTTTGAGCAATCTACCCCAAGATAGAAGGGCTTCATGGATTGCTTCATCTCAGAGTTCTGTGAGGGACCATGAGCAGGTCCATTCACTCACTGTAAAAGCCCAGAAGGCTGCCTACCAGCTCCACAGTCATCCTAAATCAGCCAACGGTGGCCGGAGGTTTTTCACTCTTCTGTCTCCCTCCTATCAGTTTCTTTTCTGTTCTCCAGATAAATGGAGATACAAGAAAAGGTAAGAATCATTTTTTAAAAGTTAAGATACCTTCATTAGTGTTTTGAAATTCAAATTTTAGACTGTGGGAATGTGATTGGATATGAGGAGATCAGTTAAATCCTAATGTAACAACAAAGGCATGAAATGACGGTAGCTTGGAGTAGGGTGGAGATGGAGAGAAGTAGACAGATTAAGAAATATGTAAGAGATAAAACCAACAGCTTTTACTGAATGACTAGATTTAGGAGGAAAAAGAGGTGTCCGTGTTGGCATCCAGGTTTCTAGCTTGTGTTACTGGAGCATGATGATTTCAGGTACTGTTAGGGAATATGGAAGGAAACATACTTCAGTTGGAAAACGTGGCTAGTTTGGGGGCATTTTGAATTTGAGATGCACTTGAGATATCCAGGTAAAGCTCTCTAATAAGCAGTTCTTTTTATATGCTGATTGCCCAGAAGAGACACCTGAAGATACAGATTTAGGATTCTTTGAAGAATGGCATGGGAGAGATCACCACACTAGCCATATTTAACTGCTTGCATTCCTTGAACAGAGCAGTTCTTTTGATATCTCTGTGTTATTGCCCAGCGACGACTCTATAAAGAGGTCTGACCACTCCTCCAACCTGGACTTAGCTTAGCGGGTCAACTCCTTAAAGCCTTTCCTGAGAATTAACAACTCCCTTCTTTGTGTTCCACAGCGTCCTTTATGTGCCTTTAAACCAGAGATTTGCTTTTAACCCAACTCTAAGATGTTTCTTCCTATTCAAAGCCTTCTGATGGATTTTTGATGCACTTAGAATAAAATCCAAACTCTGTTATGACTTATAAAGCCCTAAAATACCTGATATCTGCTATCTTTCCAACCTTGTTTTATTCTCCTCTCCCCTTTGCTAGCTTCATATATAATTTTAAAATTTTTGAAAGCCACATTAAAAACATAAAAGGAGATAGGTGAAATTAATGTAAATAAACTTATTTAATCCAACGTATCCAAACTAGTATCATTTCAATATAAAATCAATACAGCATATAAATTATTAATGAGATATTTTAGATTCCCTTTTTTTTTCCCACAAGAAGTGTTTGCAATCAGATGTGTATTTTACACATATAGCACATCACAGTTCTGACTAGCACACTTTAAGTGCTCAGTAGCCACCTATGACTAGGGTCTACCATATTGGATACCATAGCTGTGATACACAGAGCTTGTCTGCTTATAGAACATGCCAACCTCATTCTGGTTTTATAGCCTTTGCACTCACTGTTCTCTTTGTGAAGAGTGCTCTTCAGTTTTAGACACTCCCCCAGATATCTGTGGCTACTCTGATCCATTGAGATCTCAGCTCAAGATCACCTCATTGCCAGGTGCGTTGGCTCATGCCTGTGTCCCAGCACTTTGGGAGGCTGAGGCAGGTGGATCACTTGAGGTCAGGAGTTTGAGACCAGCCTGGCCAACATAGTGAAACACTGTCTCTACTAAAAATACAAAAATTAGCCGGGTGTGGTGGTGGGTACCTGTAATCCCAGCTCTTTGGGAGGCTGAGGTAAGTGGATCACTTGAGGTCAGGAGTTTGAGACAAGCCTGGTCAACATGGCGAAACACTGTCTTTACTAAAAATACAAAAATTAGCCAGGTGTGGTAGTGGGCACCTGTAATCCCAGCTCCTCAAGAGGCAGAGGCAGGAGAATCACATGAACCCGGGAGGCGGAGGTTGCAGTGAGCTGAGATCGCGCCACTGCACTCCAGCTTGGGCGACAAGAGTGAAACTTCTTCTCAAAAAAAAAAAAAAAAAAAGAAAAGATCACTTGGTCAATGAGACCTTCCTTAGCCACCCAGTCTGAAGTCCTTCCTGCCCCTCAGCACATTGCCAAGTCAACCCTTATTATTCACAGATTCTGCCTTTACAGATTCATCTGCTCACTAAAATGTGTTTGTAACCCCGAAGTCAATACTTATGATGCTTTCCTGGTCTCCTGTGGACATGTGCAGAGCAGTAAAAAATTCACCAGACGTGTATTTTCCCAGCTGAAGTCGAACAAGGCAATGCTCTGCCTTCTTGTTTTAGCTCCCATACTGTAAACAAGTGTCTTTTTCACTATTTAGTACCATGTTCTTTGCATTTCTGTCCTTTTTGTTGGTGATTTTTCTATTTACAAAAACCCCCAAGTGTAGTTACACTGAAGTGCTGTTCAGTATTCCTCAGCACAAGAAGACTGTGATGTATCTTGTGGAGAAAATACGTGTGTGAGATTAACTTCTTTGACCATGAGTTTCATATTAATGAATAAAAAATGTATACATTAAATAAGGTGTCTTTAAACAGAAACACAAATATAACAAAGTGATGTATGGATTGGTTGATAAAAATGTTGGGACCAGAGGCTCATAGGAACCTAGCCTTATAATTCCCTCTAGGAACAATGGTTTAGTATTTGCTAATTCAGTGTTCACAGTGATTTTATAGAAATTAATCATCACCAATATAGAACCCTACTTTTATTGTACTTTATCTGAAATAAACTTGGTTCATTCATTTACTTACCTATTGTCTGAGTCCCCCAACTAAGCTTCAGGAGAGCAGGGACCTTATGTCCTTGGGTTCACTATTACATCTTCCATGCCTGACATGACAGATGTTTAATACATTTTGCTAAGTGAGTGAAAAAATGGGTGGATGAATAATAAAAATGTGAGCCAATATTTACCATTTCCTTTGAGTTCTAAGCTAGGTGATAAAAGGAAATCTTAATTTAAAAATATCTGACATATTTTATTTATTATTTTTATTTTTTGAGATGAAGCCTCTCTCTGTCACCCAGGCTGGAGTGCAGCTGTATGATCTCGGCTTACTGCAAGCTCTACCTCTTAGGTTCAAGCAATTCTCATGCCTCAGCCTCTGAGTAGCTGGGATTACAAGGTGTGCACCACCACACATGGCTAATGTTTTTGTATTTTTAATACAGATGAGGTTTTGCCATATTGACCAGACTGGTCTTGAACTCCTGGCCTCAACTGATCCACCTACCTCAGCCTCCCAAATTGTTGGGATTACAGGTGTTAGCCACCATCCCCAGCCGAAATTTTTAAAAAATGTTTAAATACACTCATATTTGGGGGTGCCTTAAAATACAGTAATTTTTTCACAGCTGTTAGTTTTAAACAATTAGTTTATCTCGACACTAATTCTCTTTACTGGTAATTTGAGAAAGCATTTTTTCAGTGAGTTTTTAATTGCTTGCCCTAGAACATAAGTACTTTGTTCTTTTTATTATCTCTTCCTATGTGTGTGTGTGCGTGTTTTAAATAGCCTTTTTATTAGTTCTGTAAAGTATCCTTAATTTTTCTCTTTCCACTAGAATTAGGTAGAGACCGTGTTTACATGAAACATCACATCAAAAACATTTGGTTTTTCATGATTTCAGCATATTCCTTAAGTTATATATTCTTGCAGATGTGGCTCTTTTATTTTGATTTTTTCAATTTTTTTTTTTTTTTTTTTGCCAGGATCTTACTCTGTTGCCCAAGCTAGAATGCAGTGGCATGACCATGGCTCACTGCAGCTTAGAACTCCTGGGCTCAAGCAGTCCTACTGCCTCATCCTTCTCAGTAGCTAGGACTACAGACGTATGCCACTATGCTTGGCTGTTTTAAAAGTTTTTGTATATTAGGGGGTCTCACTATGTCACCTGGATTGGTCTTAAATTTCTGGCCTCAAGTGATCCTCCTGCCTCAGCCTCTCAAAGTGCTGGGATTACATTTGTGAGCCATTATGCCCAGCCGGCTGTGACTTAAAATAATTTTTTTATTTTGGAAAGTTTCAAATACACACAAAAGTGTAAAGATAACAATAGTATAATGAATGTGTGTTTATCATGTGAACTTTTACTAAAAAGCCAGTTTTAAGAAAGCTTTATCTTGGTCTGATAGAATAAAATGCCCCTAAGAGGGTTGTTCTTTGGTGTAACCTTGGTCTGGAAGGTTCAGAAATGCAGAAGTCCACTGGAGGGTGTGAGGCATTTATTGTTAGTTCCTGATGGCCTCTTCCGTCCTAGAAGAGGGGCTTCGAAGAGGGAGAGGAGGCTGACTTAAAGCTGAAAGAAAGTTGTCTGGTCATCTTCACCTTTTGTTTTTTTTTTTTTTTTTTTTTTTTTTTTTGTTTTTTTTTTTTTTGAGACGGAGTCTCGCTCTGTTGCCCAGGCTGGAGTGCAGTGGCCGGATCTCAGCTCACTGCAAGCTCCGCCTCCTGGGTTTACGCCATTCTCCTGCCTCAGCCTCCCGAGTAGCTGGGACTATAGGCGCCCGCCACCTCGCCCGGCTAGTTTTTTGTATTTTTAGTAGAGACAGGGTTTCACCATGTTAGCCAGGATGGTCTCAATCTCCTGACCTTGTGATCCGCCCGTCTCGGCCTCCCAAAGTGCTGGGATTACAGGCTTGAGCCACCGTGCCCGGCCGATCTTCACCTTTACAAATAAAATGAGAAAGAAGCTCTTAGAATAGAGTCTGGATTGTGATTCTGAGTTCTTTAAGACTGGAAATTATAATTTACTCCATATTTTTGTTTAGTTTTGTTGTCATTTTCATTATTATTGTTGCCCTTATAATTGTCTTGTTTTCTCAAGTCTTTAGCAACAAATCCTGTGAAATCAAAAGAACTTGTCTGTAAGAACATCAAAGAAAGAAGGAGCCACTCTTCTTTCTTTGTTGCTTGGAAAGAGGATCAACCCCAAGAATAGAGAGGGTGGTGGCAGCATTAGAGAACAAGCCTGGAGTCTTGCTGCAGGGAAGGAGCGTGGGCTGGGCCCGGAGGACCTGGCCGGTCAGGTCGCAGCTGCCAAAACGGGCCTTTGGAACCAGTGCTGAGCTGGATTCTCCCCTTCCCTTTGCTGTCCCTGACTATATTTCCTAATGCTCTTCACCTGTGCTCTGTAGCGCCTTACTGTCTGGTCTCCATCCTCACTTTTAACTCCCAACACTGCCATTTCAAGCAGTGTAAAAAGCATGTCCAAGATCTCATCACAAAATCTAAAGACTTTCCCTCATTTATTTTTAGCTAATTTCTCACTTTGTAATAAATAACTTTCCAGGATCCGAGTCAGTGGGCCCTTAGGAGCAGCTTCTTGGAGAGGGCTCGCCCCTCCCTACTCCTCCATTGCTGAGGCTACCTTTGTGTCTCCCCCTCCTCTCTTTCCTCCCCTTCTCCCTCTTTCTCCTTTTCCCTCTTTCTCTTCTCCTCTTTGCCCTCACCATTTGCCCTCTCTCCCCACGTTCTGGGCCACATTCTTGTTTTTTGCCTTCCCTGCCTGCTGGTGTGCAGCACACACACTGTGGCTGTGTTAAACTACATTCTGGAGCCCTGTTGTCTCTCACCTGAGAGAGGCATGCTTTTTATATGCTTGTATTAGTCAGGGTTCTCTAGAGGGACAGAAATAATCGGATAGATGTGTCACACACATCTGTGTGAAGAGACCACCAAACAGGCTTTGTGTGAGCAGCAAGGCTGTTTATTTCACCTGGGTGCAGGCAGGCTGAGTTTGAAGAGGCAGCAAAGGGTAGTGGGATTAACATTAGTTCTTATAGGTTTTGGGATAGGCGGTGGAGTTAGGAGTAATGTTTTGCAGGCAGTGGGTGGATCTCACAAAGTACATTCTCAAGGGTGGGGAGAATTACAAAGAACTTTCTTAAGGGTGGGGGAGATTACCAAGAACCTTCTTAAGGGTTGGGGAGATTACAAAGTACATTGATCAGTTAGGGTGGGGCAGAAACAAATCACGATGGTGGACTGTCATCAGCTAATGCTGCTTTCACTTCTTTTGTGGATCTTCAGTTGCTTCAGGCCATCTGGATGTATAAGTGCAGGTCACAGGGGATATGATGGCTTAGCTTGGGCTCAGAAGCCTGACATTCTTGTCTTCTTATATTAATAAGAAAAACAAAACAAAATAGTGGTAAAGTGTTAGAACGGGGAAGATTTTGGGGGTGGTATGAAGAGATAATGGGTGATGTTTCTCAGGGCTGCTTTGAGCGGGATTAGGGGTGGTATGGGAACCTACAGTGGGAGAGATTCAACTGAAGAAAGATTTTGGGGTAAGGGGTGATATTGTGGGGTTGTTAGAAGGAGCATTTGTCATATAGCATTATTGGTGATGGCCTGGATGCAGTTTTGTATGAATTGAGAAACTAAACAAAAGACATAAGGTCCGAATAAAAGAAGGAGAAAAATAGGTATTAAAGGACTAAGAATTGGGAGTACCCAGGACATCCAATTAGAGAGTGTCCAAGGGGGTTCAACGTTATTGTTTGCTTGGTTGGCAAGTTTTTGGGCTCTATTCTTGAGTTTTTTCATGTTGTCATATACCAGGCCAGATTGATATACGTAAAAACAACACCCTTCATTTAAAAATATACAGTCTTCCTTTTTCAGCAGTGAGTAAATCGAGGCCTCGGCGATTCTGGAGGACACCTGCAGCTAAAGAGTCAACCTGGACTTGGAGAACAGATAAAGTTTGTGATGTGTCTGTAATGCTAGCAGAGAAGTCATTAGAGAGGCTGTGGAATGTTGTGACAGAGGTTGAGATGCCTGCTATTCCAGTTCCAAGTGCAATAGTGGAGGCAGAAAGCCCTAGACTCACAAGTAAAGGGATTAGTGGGATGACTCTTTTGTCGTGTTGGTGTCATGAGGGGGACAGGCAGTTGTTCATTCCCATCTGTGAATTGGATTTTGGGGTTAAGGAAGACTAGAGTACATGTGCCCGTCCAGTTGGCAGGAAGGTACATGTAGGTGGAAGAGCGATATAAAAAGAAGAAACTTTGTGTCAGGCAGAACTGGAAATGTAAAGTGAAAAGGTGAGAGGGCGTACTGAGAGGAGTCCTGCACCCAAAATCCTAGAGATCCAGCAAGGGCAGCAGCCGTTAGAGGTTGTAATGGGGATTGATGGTGCAACTGTGTAGAGGGAGGGGTTTGGTTTTCATGGTGTATGAGAAAGCGCATAGTGTCTACAAGTAATCTTTCACTGCTATTCATGGGTCTGGGTATAAATAAGCAAGAGGAGGGGCTAGGAGGAGATTCAGACGAGCAGGGGGAGGGTAGCCAAGGATGGAGTGAGATGCAGGGTAGGTGTCTTCCTAAACAATAGTGACTGCCAATGTTTTTTAGTTTGTCAGTAATGATAGAGGTCTTATCAGTAATGCAAAGTTGGAATGCTCCCATCTGTTTGGTAATGTGTATGGCTGGGTTCTGGAGATAAAGAGTAAAGGAACATTTGGACAGTGGAAGGTTGCCTAAAGGGATTCCAGTAGGCTGCTGTTGGGAGATGCATAAAGGAACGGCAACAGGAATAGTTGTTTGTGTGGTTAGGGGTCCAAATATGGCGGGGGGTGGAACTGACATAAGGAGAAAGGTGCTGTAAGTAGATGCAGAGAAGTGTGGCAGCTTGTTGGTGTGAAATGTCTGGGGAGTTCTCATCAAATCTGTCTGGAATGTAAAGAAGTTCCTTAGGCAGGTAAAGATGAGGGCTATTAAAGGTGGTTCTGAGGTTCAGGGAGACGGGAGAGGTAGCCCAGTCGGCCAATAGAGTGGGGATGGCTGTGTAAGAGCAGGAAGAAAGGGAAATGCATAGCCAACAATTCTTTGCTAGAGAAGGATTGGAGGCAGTGAGGAGAGAGTGGGTGAGATTGATAGTATGCTGGAGATAACTAGGGAGAGGTAGGAGAGTGGCATAAGAATGGGAATGAGAATAAGAGTGAGTATAAAAGTAAAGAATAGAACTTCATCAGGGTGGAAGTATTGGAGGGTGCCTTGTCAGCAAAGATCATCTATCCACTCCAAGAGGGAGTCAAGAGTGGTGGTTTGGGGATAGCCCCAGGAGATATCAGCGGTGATGTCTTGGAGAAACAATGTAAACTGGCAGTGTAAACGAGCAGGTCATTTATGAGTTGTTGAGAATGGTGAATAGGAGTATGACTAGACAGAAGATAGTAGGGATGACAAATTTTTGGGGCACAGTCCAAGTAGTGGGGGTGACTGTGTAAAGCCCTGTTGCAAAGAGTAGGCTAAGGATGGATAGACCTAATAGAATGAAGGATGTATTAGGCTCATAAGGGTTATTATTGTTCTTCAGAAATGCCAGTGAGTTTAAGGGAAGTAGGGGAGAGTACTTGCAACTTCCAGGAGGAAGAGGAGATATCAGGCTGACTGGCTGACGGACACAACTTTATTCTGGAATGGTTAACCCAATGGGGAGGGTCCTGCAGGCAGACGGTGGTTGAGGTACTGTAGATGACTAAGTAGGGTCTGGTCCATTGAGGTTGTAGTTTGAGGGGTCAGATTCTTAACAAGAACTGATCGTCCAGCTAGGGTGTCTTCATATGGCTAGGAGTCTGTAGTAGGCAGGAGAAGATTACCAGCCCAGTGAATTTCCTGTCTAGGCTGCTGGAGGACTGGAAGATAGTCACCTAGAGGGCTGGTGTCTGGGATGAGGTTGGGGCTGAGTAAGAAAGTGCATCCATATAAAAGTTCAAATGGACTGTACCATGTAGCATCTCAAGGACAGGCTCTAATTCTGAGAAGGGAAAGAGGTAAAAGTACTGTCCAGTCCTTTTTAAGTTGAAGGCTGAGCTTGGTGAGGTGTGTCTTTAAAAGACCATTAGTCTGCCCTACCTTTCCTGAAGATTGAGGGTGGTAAGGGGTATGAAGGTTCCACTGAATACCAAGAAGCCTGAGAAACCACTTGGGTGATTTGACTAATAAAGGCCAGTCTGTTAATCGGACTGTATAGAGGTGGGAAGGCTATACTGAGGAATTATGTCTGACAGAAGGGAATAAATGACTGCAGTGGCCTTCTCAGACCCTGTGTAAAAGTCCTCTATCCATCCAGTGAACGTGTCTACCCAGACCAAGAGGTATTTTAGTTTCCTGACTTGAGGCATGTGAGTCAAGTCAATTTGACAGTCCTGGGCGGGGACAAATCCCTGAGCTTGATGTGTAGGGAAGGGAGGGGGCCTGAACAATCCCTGAGGAGTAGTAGAATAGCACATGGAACACTGAGAAGTGATTTCCTTGAGGATAGATTTCCACGATGTAAAGGAAATGAGAGGTTCTAAGAGGCGGGCTAGTGGCTTGTAACCTACATGGAAGAGGTTATGAAATGACGATAGAATAGAATGGGCCTGTGAGGCTGGAAGGAGATATTTTCCTTGGTCCAAGAACCATTTGCCTTGTGTGGGAAGAGATTGATAGGTGGAAGTTTCAGTGGGAGAGTAGGTGGGAGTGACCAATGAGAAGGAGAAAAACTGGCCGTAAGGGACGGAAGTTGGAATGGTAGCTGCTTCTTTAGCTGCCTTATCAGCATAAGCATTGCCCTGAGCGATGGGATCTGATGCCTTTTGGTGGCCCTTGCAATATATGACTCCAGCTTCCCTTGGAAATAAAGCAGCCTTGAGAAGAATTTTTATTAAAGAGGCATTAATGATGGAGGACCCTTGCCTAGTAAGGAAACCTCTTTTAGCCCATATAACAGCATGGTGGTGTAGGATATGGAAGGCATATTTAGAGTCAGTGTAAATATTGATGTGTAATTCCTTTGCAAGAGTGAGGGCTCAAGTTAAGGCAATGAGTTCAGCTTGCTGAGAGGTAGTGGAAGGGGGCACAGTGGTAGCCTCAATGATAGATGTGGAAGATACTATAGCATAGCCTGCCTTTGCTGGTGAGTGGCGATTAGGTCTGGTGGAACTGCCATCAATAAACTAGGTGTGGTCAGGGAGAGGAACAGGAAAGAAGGAAATACAGGGAAATGGAGTGAATGCCAGGTGTATCAGAGAGATACAGTCATGGGGGTCAGGTGTGGTATAAGGGATAATGTGGGAGGCTGGATTGAAGTCCAGGCTAGGAACAATGGTAACTGTGGGAGACTCAACAAAGAGTGAGCATAGCTGAAGGAGCTGGGGGGCAGAAAGTGTATGTGTCAGGTGTGAGGAAGAAAATAGATTTTGGAAGTTATGAGAACTGTAGAGAGTGAGTTGAGCATAGTTTGTGATTTTGAGGGCCTCTAAAAGTATTAGGGTGGGGGCGGCCACTGCACAGAGACATGATGGCCAGCCTAAAACAGTAAGGTCAAGTTGTTTGGACAAAAAGGCTACAGAGCACGGTCCCAGTCCTTGTGTAAGAATTCCAACTGCACAGCCCTGCACTTCAGCTGTGTGTAATGAAAATGGTTGGGATGAGTCAGGGAGAGCTAGTGTGGGAGCAGTCTCTAAAGCTATCTTCAAGGAATGGAAAGAGGAGTGGGGAAAGGATTTAGGATCTTTGGGGTCAGCTAGGTTTCCTTTTGTGAGTTTATATAACGGTTTTGTTGGGATGACAAAACCAGGTATCCAAAGGCAAAAGTATCCAACCATGCCCAGGAAGGAAAGGAGTTGTTGTTTTGTAGAAGGGATTGGGGTTTGAGAGATCATTCGGACATGATTGGCAGGGAGAGCATGTGTGTTTTTATGAAGAATTATGCCAAGGAGGTAACAGATGGAGAAGAAATTTGAACTTTGGAGGGGCATACCCGATATCGCTTGGAGAATAAACGTTGAAGGAGCAGGAGAGTGTCTTGTTGAGAAGATTCAAAGGAGGGGCTACAAAGTAGAAAGTCATCAATATATTGAATAAGGTGAGAAGTGGAGGGGTAGAAAGAAAGTAAATCATGAGAAAGAGCTTGGCTGAAGTAATGAGGGCTGTCCCTGAAGCCTTGAGGCAGCATAGCCCAGGTCAGCTGCTGGGACTGATGGGTATCAGGGTCAGTCCAGGTAAAAGCAAAGAGAGGCTGGGATGAGGGTTGTAGGGGAATAGTGAAAAAAAGCATCTTTAAGATCAAGAACGGAATAGTGAGTTGTAGAGGAAGGTATTGAGGACAAAAGAGTTTATGGGTTGGGCACCACAGGGTGGATAGACAAAACAATTTGGTTGATAAGGTGCAGATCCTGAACTAACCTGTAAGACTTGTCCGGTTTTTGAACAGGTAAAATGGGAGAATTGTAAGGAGAGTTTATAGGTTTTAGAAGCCCATGCTGTAGCAGGTGAGTGATAACAGGCTTTAATCCCCTTAAAGTCTGTTGTGGGATGGAATACTGGCATTGAGCGGGGTAAGGGTGATTAGGTTTTAATGGGATAGTAATGAGCGTGTGATCCATTGCCAGGGAGGCAGTGGAGGTGTCCCATACTTGTGGGTTAAGGTGGGGGGATACGAGAGGAAGACGTGAAGGAGGCTTGGGGTTGGGAAGAAGGGTGGTAATGAGATGTGGCTGTCATCCAGGAATAATCAGGGAAGCAGATAATTTGGTTAAAATGTCTCAGCCTAATAAGGGAACTGGGCAGGTGGGGATAACTAAAAAGGAGTGCATAAAATAATGTCCAAGTTGGCACCAGAGTGGTGGAGTTTTAAGGGGTTTTGAAGCTTGGCCATCCATACCCACAATAGTTATGGGGGCAAGGGAAACTGGCCCTTGAAAAGAAGGTAATGTGGAGTGGGTACCCCCATGTCGATTAAATAGGGATGGACTTACCCTCCACTGTAAGAGTTATCTGAAGCTTGGCATCAGTGATGGTCCGGGGGCTTCCGAGACGAGCAGGCAGCATCAGTCTTCAGCTGCTAAGCTGAGGAGATCTGGAAAGCAGTCTGCCAAGGAATGTTGGGTTTGAGCTCCAGGGGCTTTAGGAGCAGCGGCGATGTGGATCGGACAGTCCGACCTCCAGTGGAGGCCCACACAGACAGGGCATGGCTTAGGAGGAATCCTGGGCTGTGGGCATCCTGAGACCCAGTGGCCAGGCTTTTGGCATTTGAAGAAAGGTCCATGAGGATGTTTTGAAGGAGCCCCTGGGAGCTGTGGCTTGGATGTTCTGAAGTTTTTGTATGCTGGAGACATGGTTGTGGGTTGTCTTACAGCAGAAGCAAGTAGCTGTAATTCAGAAATATGTTGCTGTCTGGCAACCTCCTCTCTATTATTGTGCACCTTGAAGGCGAGGTTGATTAATTCCTGTTGTGGGGTGTGAGGGCCGGATTCCAATTTTTGAAGCTTTTTTCTAATGTCAGGAGCTGACTGGGTGATAAAATGCATATTAAGAATAAGGCAGCCTTCTGGCACCTCTGGGTCTAGGGCAGTAAAGCGTCTAAGGGTTGCTGCTAAGCGGGCCATGAACTGGGCTGGGTTTTCGTCTTTACCTTGGGTAGTTTCTTTAAGTTTGTCATAATTAACAACTTTGTAAGCTGCCTTTTTAAGCCCTTCAACTAGGCAGGAAGCCATGTAATCTTGCCTAACTATACCTGGGGAGTCTGCCTGATAGTTCCATTGGGGATCTTCTCAGGAGCTGCTCTAATGTCTTCCTGGAGGTCTGGCTCATGAAGCCGGCGGTTATCAGTGTGAGATTGGGCTAGAGAAAAAACTCTTTCCTGTTCATCTGGGGAGAGGGTAGCAGTTAGGATGACATTTAAATCACTCCAGGTTAAATTGTAGGACAGAATTAGATATCGGAATTCCTGTATATATTTAGTGGGGTCTGATGAGAAAGAGCCTAAATGCTGGCTGATTTGGGAAAGGTCTGATAGAGAAAAAGACACATGAACCCTGACTATACCTTCAGCTCCAGCCACCTCTCTAAGAGGAAATTGTTGGGCAGGTTGGGGAGAGCTAGACGCAGGACAAAACTGTAAACTGGACGGGGTGTGGGGAGGGGAGGTAATAGAAGGGTTATAGGGTGGGGGAGCAGAGGCTAAAGATGAGTTGGAGCCTGATTCAGCCTAGCGGGGAGTGACCTGAGGAGGAGCAGTCTGGGGAGGAGGTGAGAGGTCAGATGGTTCAGTAGAAAAGGAAGATTCACAAGACTCAGCAACACTTGGGGTTGGGACTGATGGGACAGGCGGGAGGGAAAGAAGGAGGATTTGGGACGAGTTGCATTGGAAACAGAGACTAGGGAGGGAACGAAGTGTGAAAAATGTCTGGACGTAAGGCACCTCAGACCATCTGCCCACTTTTCGACAAAAATTGTCTAGGTCTTGTAGGATGGAGAAATCAAAAGTGTTGTTTTCTGGCCATTTAGAACCATTGTCATGTTTGTATTGTTGCCAAGCGGTGTTGCAGAAGAAAATAAGATGCTTAGATTTTAGGTCAGGCGAGAGTTGAAGAGGTTTTAAGTTCTTGAGAACACAGGCTAAGGTAGAAGGAGGAGAATGAAGGGTGGAAGGTTGCCCATAGTGAAGGAGGCAAGTTTAAAGAGAAGGGTAGAGACACGAAGAAGGTGGGTGGGGAGCAGCCCTGAGCTGCAATGTGGGTGAGGAACCAAAGCAGGAGTCCCCACAATTGACTTGCTACCAAGGGAATGTGGGTGAATGACCAAGGCAGGCGTCCCCCCGGAGATCAGACACCAATGAAGTGTGGGTGAATAATCAGGCAGGCATCCCCGCATCCCCTCAATGATTAAACACCAAGGGAAGGCTGTCTTCCCGAGTCCGTGACCGGCACCGGAGTTTTGGGTCCACGGATAAAATGTGTCTTCTTTGTCTCTACTAGAGAGGAAAAAGAATGGGAATTGGAAGGACAGGGAGAAGAAGGGTAGCGAGAGAGGCTGGAGAAGAGAGTGAAAAGACCGCTTACTCGATTTGAAATTGGTGAGATGTTCCTTGGGCTGGTTGGTCTAAGGACCCGAGGTCATAGGTGGATCTCTTCACAGAGTGAGGGTGAGGACAGGGGGCTGGTCTCCCGAAGGAGTCCCTCTGACCCGAGTCTTCGGCACCAAATGTCACACGCGTCCATGTGAAGAGACCACCAAACAGGCTTTGTGTGAGTAACAAGGCTGTTTATTTCACCTGGGTGTAAGTAGGCTTAGTCCGAAAAGAGAGTCAGCAAAGGGTGGTGGGATTATCATTAGTTCTTATAGGTTTTGGGATAGGCAGTGGAGTTAGGAGCAATGTTTTGCAGGTAGCGGGTGGACCTCACAAAGTATATTTTCAAGGGTGGGGAGAATTACAAAGAACCTTCTTAAGGGTGGGGGAGATTATAAAGTACATCGATCAGTTAGGGTGGGGAAGAAACGAATCACAATGGTGGAATATCATCAGCTAAGGCTATTTTCACTTCTTTTATGGATCTTCAGTTGGCCATCTGGATGTATAAGTGTAGGTCACAGGGGATATGATGGCTTAGCTTGGGCTCAGAGGCCTGACAAAAAGTAGGGAAACTGACAGTACCGAGAACCCCTGACAAATCACTGGGTGTAAGTCAAAGAGTCCAAAATCTGAAGAACTTGGAGTCTAATGTTCAAGGGCAGGAAGCATCCAACATGGGAGAAAGATGAAGGCCGGAAGACTCAACAGGTCAAGTCCTTCCAAGTTCTGCCTGCTTTATTCTAACTATGCTGGCAACTGATTAGATGGTGCCTACCCAGATTAAGGGAGGATCTGCATCTCCCAGTCCACTGTCTTAAATGTTTATCTCCTTTGACAACACCCTCACAGACACACCCAAGAAAAATACTTTGCATCCTTCAATCCAATCAAGTTGACACTCAATATTAACCATCACAATGCTCTTCCTCTGCTGGAAGCCATCTCTTCCTCCTGCTCTCCCACATCCTTGCTTTGTTGGCTTCCTCCAGAAAGGCTTCCCTAATGCCCAAGACTGGGGTGGGAATCCCTCCTGTGTGCTCCCATGGCACCCTTATTTTTTGCCCCCCATCATAGCACTTACTAAAACCGTATTATCCATTTTCTTATCTGTGCTTCTTTTACTAGATTCCAAGCTCCTCAAGGGCAGGGACTGTTTTGATTAGCATATTTCTCTAAGGTTTCGTGTAATTCTTGGCATAAAATCAGCACTCAGTAAATAATTTATTTTGCATGAATGAATAAGCATAGCTGACTCTGGCTATCTCTAATTCTTTGTTGTGATCACTGGAAAAAATGGATGCAAAATGCCCAGCAAGGATCCTGGAAAAATAGGCATTTCATAAATGGTAGCTGTCCTGGTGGTGTCACTCCTCATCATTCCCATGGGACTCCTCAGAGTTGCTCATGGTTGTACTCTTTGGATGTAGTCATGCCTTGCTTGTGATAGGTAATGTATACGACTGAATTGAATGTGTGTTTAATATATTAAGTAAGCAGGGTACATGATTTTCCTTCTGTGTCCATGTTTAGAATAAAGGTGATGATTATCTAGAGAACATGTTTATTTTCCATGGAGCATTAAATTTGTCTTTTTTTTTTCTTTTTTTCCGGGCACAAATGCATTTTATAATGATAATGTTTTTGAGAGAATCCAAGTATTCTGTTTTCTTGTAGGTGATAACTTGCTATTGGACTTTACTTTTTAAAATATTACCCAATATCTGTAACCTGGAATTTGAAAGAATTCATTAAAATGTTCACAGTTTGAAAGAGAAACTTTCTGACACATTTGTTTGCCTTGCCTCGGACGTGCCTTGTTTTCTTTGTATTTTGTGTCCTGTCTCTGCAGCAGCATCTCCCTCTCGTCAGCACTGTTGAAAGAAGACAGCATGTCAGTGCCATCTCCTGAAATCAAATGTGAGACTTCTAAAGTCACCAGAAGTTCCTTTGGCAGTTGTTTCATTTTTGAGAGTAGTTGGAAGAAAGCAGTTTTAGAAACACAAAAGATTGAGAAAGGTAACTTTATTGTTACTATTTTCTTTAAGAAAATAGAAATAGTGCCTTGAATTTACATGTATTTTTTTCATCAGGCAAGAGACATTTTCTGTCACATTTATATAAGAATTATATCTTAAGTTGATGAAAAAAAAAATGGAAGCAAACTAAAATTGATTTAATTAATGTAATTCTGTGATTCATGATGGAAACAAATTGTAAAGAGCTGCATTTCTTCTTTTTAAACTCAAATTTGTCTGAAAGAACTGCATTTCTTAATATCCATTGCAGTACTGTCTCTGTTGAATCGCACTCCATTTTATAAATGGCATTTTCCTTAAAATAACTCAAGGTGATTTTTATATTTTAAGACATCCAAATCTTTAACAATGCTTTTATATATTAGTAATTCTAACCAAAGCCAGGCGCAGTGGCTTAGCCTGTAATCTGAGCACTCTGGGAGGCCAAGGCAGGTGGATCGCTTGAGCCCAGGAGTTAGAGGACAGCCTGGGCAACATGGTGATACCCCATCTCTTCAAAAAACCCAAAAATTAGCTGAGCATGTTGGTGTGCGCCTGTGGTCCCAGCTACTCAGAGGACTGAGGGTAGGAGGATCACCTGAGCCTGCGGAGGGTGAGGCTGCAGTGAGCCATGATCATGCCACTATACTTCAGTCTGGGCAACAAAGTGATACCCTGTCTCAAAAAAAAAAAAAAAAAATTCTAACCAAAACTGTATTTTTGAGTGAGTTATGTGGAGAGTATCTTAAATCTTATAGTTGCTCAATGAAGACTAGTTTGAGAACTTTTGACATGTAGATGAATATATTAATAGTTATTCCTCCTTACTTTCAAGTTAATCATATTTTCTTGTTTATTCTGAATTTGCTTCCACCTTTATTAATGGAGAAATAATTTTTTTTTTTTTTTTTTCTTGAGATGGAGTCTAGCGTTGTCACCAGGCTAGAGTGCAGTGGTGCAATCTTGGCTCACTGCAGCCTCTGCCTCCCCGGTTCAGGTGATTCTCCTGCCTCAGCCTCCTGAGCAGCAGGGATTACAGGCACGTGCTGCCATGCCCAGCACATTTTTGTATTTTTAGTAGAGAAGGGTTTTCACCATGTTGGCCAGGGTGGTCTTGATCTCCTGACCTTGTGCTCCACCCACCTTGGCCTCCCAAAGTGCTGGGATTATAGGTGTATAGGGATTATAGGCCACCACGCCCGGCCAGTAATTCTTGAAAATAGTAAAATGCAAACTACTCAATGATTTGTCCCTTTTTGGCTTTGAATGTGTTGCTATATATTTTCTTCAACTTTCTTACCAGGTTCCCATTAAAGGTACTCAGACAACAGTTTATCCACCCTTCTACTCCCCAAATCTAATAGACGAAAAGAGAGTCTGTATGCTTTTTGACCAAGAGAAACTATTTTTTCCAAAAGAGGAAAAAATCAAAAGTTACAAAATAACATTTTGAACATTCAATATAATAATTTTAGTCCCATTGAATACCATTTTTGTTGCTGTACTACATTTGCTTTGTAGAGAATACTTTAAAAAAAAATTCACTATGTTTACTTCAAAGAACACCCAAACCTTTAACCTCTTAATCTCCTTTTTCTTTTCATTTGATGCCTTGAAAATTTAAAAAAATAATTTGACCATCTCTCTATGCAATGGATATGTGAGGCTAGTAGAAGAAACAATCTTGGTGCTTCAATGTTATGGTTTACAGATTGGTCTGGAATTTTGTGGACATAAAATTAAAATCAGTGCCTCAAGTAGAATTCTTTGACTCTCATTGCTAGCTCAGATGATCATGTGTTTACACCTCTTATTTACATAAAAGCAGGAAAATGGAAAGACTCTAAGTGCTAGATAATATCAGACTCTTGATAGTGCCTTTTATTTCAGTGTGAAGGTATCTAATATTCTGGGCATTCTAACTAAATAAAATAATGAAGGCAGAGGATAATGACCACTGTGGAAGATCTGTGAAGCTGTTCTTTTTCCTTATTCCACTCTTAGCCTCTTAATCGACTCCTTCCTGTAGTCCCTATAGTCAGGATGTAGAATGAAAGCCATTCTCCTGGGAAAGAAGCTAGATAAATTACAGTTACTTAATTTTCTTTACTTAATAACTGATTTTATGTATTTTATTATGTATTTTAGTATGTAGTAAAACAAGTAGTATCCATTTAATCAAGATGATTCTTATATATTTTTAACCAGAATATACCACAGCATTTGGTCTAGGAGAGCTCAAAGAATATATCAAAATGCCATATTTACCAGGACTACAAAGTAACCAAAGAAGTATAAGTTCAACTCTGCTAGAGGTTCCAAAAAGACTGCCACGTGCTGATGCCGAGGTGTCTGCAATCAGGTAGATCATTGCTATTTAATTATCATTTGTTGAATGTGTATTTGTAGTAATACTGCTGAATGTAGAGGTTTTTCTGGCCAGTGAATTGAATTCATTTTTGCCGGGTTTTTTTTTTTTTTTTTTACATAAAGGATTTAATTTTTAAAATCGAAGCCATTTTATTCAGTTTGACAACTCGGCGCTTTTCTGTTTTCGGGTGTTGTTACCAGAAAAGATTTAAGACTTCTTTTTTCTTTTCTTTTTCTTTTTGGACAGAGTCTGGCTCTCTAGCCAGGCTGGAGTGCAGTGGTGTGATCTTGGCTCACTGCAACCTCCGCCTCCCAGATTTCAGTGTTCTCCTGCCTCAGCCTGCTGAGTAGCTGGGATTACAGGCGCCCGCCGCCAAGCCCGGCTAAGTTTTGTATTTTTAGTAGAGATGGGGTATCACCAAGTTGGCCAGGATGGTATCTATCTCTTGACCTCGTGATCCACCCGCCTTGGCTTCCCAAAGTGCTGGGATTACAGGCGTGAGCCACGGCACCCAGCCCCGATTTAAGGGCATTTTAAAAAACCTTGATTGCCCTAGCCTAAATCATCCCCATGAGAACACTGGAATTTTTAGTATTAGGGAAAAAAAAAAAAAAATTAGCTCTCTGCAATATTAAAAAGTTTCTGTACCCTGTATATAGAACCTTGTACTTCATTTCTGGTCTGACTGAAGTAATGTGAAGGAAGATTCTGAATGAGATATTGGCCTAATTAACATCCTGCATTGACTATCAGAAAGGAATTTTTCAGCCAGAAAAGTCTCCCTGACTTTGAACACTGACATTTGAAAACATTATTACAAATACTTTTCCTGCTAGAAATCAGACTGACTGACATACCATTAAAACTCTCCAAAGGGATCTCTAAGTTAGTAAGATAGTCTCACATTCCACTCAGCTTCTGCTTTGGTTCATTTATTTGTTCTTCAGATATTTGTTGAATGTCTAGTTATGTTTTTTTTTTCTTCGAGACGGAGTCTCGCTCTGTCGCCCAGGCTGGAGTGCAGTGGTGCGATCTTGGCTCACTGCAAGCTCCGCCTCCCGGGTTCAAGCAATTCTCCCGCCTCAGCCTCCCAAGTAGCTGGGACTACAGGCACCCGCCACCACGCCCAGCTAATTTTTTGTATTTTTTTTAGTAGAGACGGGGTTTCACCATGTTAGCCAAGGTGGTCTCGATCTCCTGACCTCGTGATCCTCCCGCCTCAGCCTCCCAAAATGCTGGGATTACAGGCGTGAGCCACCGCGCCCGGACGAATGTCTAGTTCTTATTCACTCTGGTAGTATTTAAGAAGGTGAAGCACTTATAGCATTCTAAGTTGCAACTGTCTTTAGGGAAGGATTTACATTTTTATATTATCTGCCTATTATAATGAACTTTAAAGTCATCCAGTCATGCCTAGCACACAAGATTGAAGTTTCAAAATATGTTTATTGAGTTTTCCAGCTAATACTATTGTTCTTTTTAAGTACTCTTGAAATAAATTCTGGTAATATAGATAGACAGCTGGAACAGGTTAAAATGAAAAGTTGATACTTTTTATTTAAACTATGAAAATAAGAATAAGAACTTTGCAGAAAAAAAGGAAAATAATTATTTGATAATCTATCCATCATAACATCCATTTTTATTGTTGGATATTCCCTTCTTTCAAAAGAAAGAAAAAATTCTTTTTCATGGATTTCATTTTCGTGGTGATTTTAGTGTACTTAAAATTTTTATCCTGCCTTTTTAAAAATGTTATGTATATGCATTTCATCATGCCACTATATGTTCTTTAAACAGTCTTACCAACCACATTATATTTCACTGACGGATCCACAGTTTACTTAATCACTTCCTATTGTTGGATTTTTTAAATGCTCTGATTTTTTGGTTTTGTAAGTAACACCACAATAAACAATATCATACATATAGCTTTTCTCATCATTTTTAATATTATCTGAAGAAAGATTTCAAGCTATAAAAATATAAAACGCAGAATTGTTCTTTCTGAAGTAAGGTTAGAATAAAATAAGGTAGGATTAGAAATGAAGAGAGAGAGAGTCGCTACTAGATGGTAACTTAAGTCAAAGTGGAAAATGGAGGGGATGCAGAAAGAGGAGGGACTATTTGAAACATGACTATAAAGCTACTACGGGCAGTCAGTTACATTGTAACCAAGACACTTGTGTCCCTGACTCTCAACTTATGTCATTTTTATCAAGGGTCACAGCGCCCTTTGGGGAGGGGACAGGAGTGTGTAGGGCTGCCTGTGCCAATGGTCTTTGTATCAGTATGAACCCGTCTTGTTACCCTTCCTTCGATACACATGATCATCTTAAAGATACTGGAAGCCTGGAAAACACCCATGAATTAGCCCTTTCTGACTCTTAATTTGGAGTCTTTATTTTGCTTCTTATTGTTTCCACCCTATTTCAGGTTTTTGTTTGTTTGTTTCTGTTTTTCATTTGTGATTTGACTGTGAAATTATTTCTAAACGTTTTACATTGATTTGAGTGTGAATTTACTTAAGTCAATGAAAGATAATTGAATATATTTTATTCATGTAATGACAAGTGTTCTTCATATGTAAAGTGGAATAGTAATGGCTAAGTGACATAATGTATATGAAGTGCTTGGCAAACATAAACGTTAGTTCTTTTCCCTGCCTTTAACTCAAGTGTCTTCATTTTAGCTGTTGTAGTGAGAACATGTCAAATTGCCTGCAAGTGTTTTATTCTCCTGTGCACATTGCACAGCGCCCTGTGAAGGAGCAGTTTTGGCAAAGCAGAGAAATACTCATTTTTGTTCATTTTATGTACAACCCCTTACTCTCTTTTTTCCCCTCCTTGTGTGAATATTTGATTGAAAGTGTAATAGTTTTTCAAATTTCCTTATTGGTAAGCAAAATTTTTTAGTGATTCTCAAAGCACGCTCTAGTAATACAAATAACAATAGTAATCCTAGAGATGGAGTACTTAAAAGTGGCTGCTGACTTTTAGAGTGTAAAATAGTTTCAAGAGGCTGGGCGCGGTGGCTCACGCTTGGAAACCCAGCACTTTGGGAGGCTGAGGCTGGAGGATTGCTTGAGGCCGGCAGTTTGAGACCAGCTTTGGCAACATAGTGAGACCCCGTCCTTACAAACTTTTTTTTTTTTTTTAAATTAGCTTGTGTGGTGACATGCACCTACCATCCCAGCTACTCAAGAAGCTGAGGCAGGAAAATTGCTTGAGCCTAAGAGTTCAGAGTTACAGTAAATTATATGATTGTGCCACTCCAGCCTGGGAGACAGTGAGACCTCATCTCAAAAAGAATATTGTTACAAGAAATTTGAGATTTTTATAATGAATTATTTCACCCACAGCAGATTCAATCATGATGTATTTTCCCTAATAATCTTATTATCTAGATGTATTTCAGTGGGAACAGAATTACGACAAAATTCAGATAGAGGTGATTGATAGGTAAAAAGTACAAAAAAGTGATAGTTGGTATTCAACATATCCAGCTGGCCTGTTTATCTTGATTCCCTCCCACTTAGCATTGCTTGAGTCATGACTGTCAGAGGTATGATAAAGGTCTCTGGGAGAAGTTAGACCTAGCACTCAGCCACTGGTAAAATTTGCTAGCAAGATGTTGGGTTGGCTCATATCTGCTTCTGATGGAATTAGTTATAATGGAAAAACTTTCCTTTCCTTAACATTTATTTAATGTCCATGTGATGTTATTCAACAAGTGCATTTTACTGTACCCTGAATTTATATGTAAGTAATTTTATGATAATGTATAATATTCAGGCTAAAGAAGACTAAGGAGACATGCAGTGTGGCACCACTTCGGGAGAAATCAAAAGGTAAGCTGACTCATCCTTTTTTCTACCACCTGTCTTGGGTGTCATATACCTTATCTTTTAAAAAAAAAAATTCCTTTCTTTTCATTGATTTAATTTTCTTTGTTTTGTTACTACTTCTTTTAAGCTTTGTTTATTTTATAAACTAAGTGGATGTTGGGTTCATTATAAACATACTTTTATAATTTCAGGACCCTAGGGTAGGCCCTCATCATATCTCACTTGGGCCATTTAGTGCCTGCAAACTGGTCTTCTTGTTTTGAATGTCTGATCTTTGAAATCCTTCAATGCCACAAAAAAGTCTAAAACTTTGACTTCTAATCACATTACTCTCTTCTTCAAAAACAGTGACTCCCTCATTACCCACAGACTGAGTATGAACTCTTTAGTTTGACATTGAACCCTTTGCCATCTTCCCTCAGCTTTCCTTTCTAGCTTTATCTTCTAATTGCTATTTTTGTGAATCCTGTGTACTTACGACTTCTCATACAGAAACTTATCTATTTACCAACAGTTTTGGTCCCAAAAAACTACTCTTAAGTCAACTTACTCCTAAGTTCATGGTGACTGAAAGAGTTTATGGTACTAAGGTATATTTTATTTGCCATTTGTCCTTCAGTCTATCAAATGATTCATCCTTTCCCTATGTGCAACGAATGTTTTCTTAAAAGCTTAAGCTTTTTATTGAATCAGTACAAATAGCCTAACATCAGAGAAAAGGCCAGGACCAGACAGATTCACAGCTGAATTCTACCAGATGTACAAAGAAGAGTGGGTACCATTCACACTGAAACTATCTAAAAATTTGAGGAGGAGGGATTCCTCTGTAACTCATTCTAGGAGACCAGTATCATCCTGATACCAAAACATGCAGAGATACAACAAAAAAAGAAAACTTCTGATCAATATCCCTCATGAACATTAATGTAAAAATCCTCAACAAAATACTGGCAAGCTGAATCCAGCAGCACACCAAAAAGCTTATGCACCACAATTAAGTAGGCTTGACCCCTGCAATGCAAGGTTGGTTCAACATATCCAAATCAATAAGGGGATTCATCACATAAACAGAACTAAAGACAAAACCACATGATTATCTCAACAGATGCAGAAAGGCTTTTGATAAAATTCAATACCCTTTCATGTTAAAAATTCTCAATAAACTAGGTATTGAAGGACATACCATAAAATAATAAGAGCCATCTATGACAAACCCACAGCCAACATCATACTGAATGGGCAAAAGCTAGACGCATTCCCCCTGAAAACCAGCACAAGACACTCACCACTCTTATTCAACATATTATTGGAAGTTCTGACCATAGCAATCAGTCAAGAGAGAGAAATAAAGTGCATTCCAATAAGAACAGAGAAAGTCAAATGTTGCGGGAAGTCAAGGACCCCAAATGGAGGGACTGGCTGGAGCTGCAGCAGAGGAACATAAATTGTGATTTCATGGACATTTATCAGTTCCCAAATAATACTTTTATTATTTCTTATGCCTATCTTTTCTTTAATCTCTTAATCCTGTTATCTTCGTAAGCTGAGGATGTACTTCACCTCAGGACCACTGTGATAATTGTGTCAACTGTACAAATTGATTACAAAACAATCAAACTGGTTCTCTCAAACCCTGTTTCCTGTTGTTTAAGATGTTTATCAAGACAATATGTGCACCGCTGAACATAAACCCTTATCAGTAGTTCTGCTTTTGCAATTTGTCCTGTTCCCTCAGAAGCATGTGATCTTTGTTAGACCCTTATTAGTAGTTCTGCTTTTTGCCCTTTGAAGCATGTGATCTTTGTACCTACTCCCTGTTCTTATGCCCCCTCCCCTTTTTAAAACCCTTAATAAAAACTTGCTGGTTTGAGGCTCAGGTGGGCATCATGGTTCTACTGATATGAGATGGCCCAGCTGTAAAATTCCTCTCTCTTTGTACTGTCTCTCCTTATTTCTCAGTTGGCTGACACTTATGGAAAATAGAAAGAACCTACGTTGAAATATTGGGGGCAGGTTCCCTCAATAGTCAAACTATCCCTGTTTGTAGATGACATGATCCTATATCCAGAAAACCCCATAGTCTTGGCCCAAAAGCTCCTTAAGCTGATAACTTCAGCAAAATTTCAGGATACGAAATCAATGTGCAAAAATTGATAGCATTCCTATACACCAACAACAGTCAAGCCAAGAGTCAAATCATGAACACAATCCCATTCACAATTGGCACAAAAAGAATAGTGTACCTAGGAATACAGCTAACCAGGGAGGTGAAAGATCCCTACAAGAAAACTACAAAACACTGCTCAAAGAAATCAGAGATGACACAAACAAGTGGAAAAACATTCCATGTTCATGGATAGGAAGACTTAATATAGTTAAAATAACTATGCTACCCAAAGCAGTTTGTAGATTCAATGTGATTCCTATTAAACTACCAATGACATTCTTCATAGAACTAGAAAAAACTATTTTAAAATTCATATGGAACCAGAAAAGAGCCCAAATAGCCAAGGCAAACCTGAAAAAAAAAAGAACAAAGCTGGAGGTATCACACAACCCGACCTCAAACCATGGTACAGGGCTGTGGTAACCAAAAACAGCATGGTACTGGTACAAAAACAGACACATAGATCAATGGAACACAATAGAGAGATCAGAAATAAGACCACATACCTACAAGTATCTGATTTTCAACAAAGCTGGCAAAAACAAGCAATGGGGAAATTTCTCCCTATTCAATAAATGATGCTGGGCTAACTGGCTAGCCATATGCAGAAGATTAAAACTGGACCCCTTTCTTACACCATATACAAAAATCAACTTAAGGTAGATTAAAGACTTAAATGTAAAACCCAAAACTATAAAACCCTTGGAAGACAACCTAGGGAATACCAATCTAGACATAGGAACAGGCAACGATTTCATGATGAAGATGCCGAAACAATTGCAACAAAAGCAAAAATTGACAAATAGGATCTAATTAAACTAAAGTGCTTCTGCATAGCAAAATAAACTATCAACAGAGTAAACAGATAACCTACAGAATGGAAGAAAAATTTTGCAAACTATGCATCTGACAAAGGTCTAATATCCAGTATCTATGAGGAATTTCAAACAATTTACAAGAAAAAAAAAAAAACCTCATTAAAAAGCGGACAAAGTACATGAACAGACACTTTTCAAAAGAAGGCATACATGCAGCCAAACAAGCATATGAAAAAACTCAACATCACTGATCATTAGAGAAATGCAAATCGAAACTTCAATGAGATACCATCTTGCATGAGTCAGAATGGCTACTATCAAAAAGTCAAAAAATAACAGATGCTGGAGAGGTTATAAAGAAAAAGGAACACTTATACACTATTGGTGGAAATGTAAATTAGTTTAACCATTGTAGGAAACAGTGTGGTGATTCCTCAAAGACCTAAAAACAGAAATGCCATTCGACCCAGAATTCCCATTATTGGGTACGTACCCAAAGGACTATAAATCCTTCTGTCATAAAGACACATGCATGCGTATGTTCATTGCAACACTATTCACAATAGCAAAGACATGGAATCAACCTAAATGCCTATAAATGGTAGACTGGATAAGGAAAATGTGGTACACATACACCATGGAATATTATGCAGCCATACAAAAGAACAAGATCATGTCCTTTGCAGGAACATGGATGGAGCTGGAGGCCATTATCCTTAGCAAACTAATGCAGGAACAGAAAACCAAATACCACAGGTTCTCACTTACAAGTGGTAGCTAAGTGATGAGAACACATGGACACACAGAGAGGAACAACAGACACTGGGGCCTACCTGAATGTGGAGGGTGGGAGGTGGGAGAGGATCAGGAAAAATAACTAATGGGTACTTGGCTCAGTACTTCGGTAAAGAAATAATCTGTACAACAAATCCCTGCAACACAAGTTTACCTATATAACAAACGTACACATGTACCTCTGAACTTAAAATAAAAGTTAAAAAGAAAGTTAAATATTTTTAAAACCTTATTTTAGATTTTTATCATAATCATACTATCTTCCTCTAATACACTCATACTTCCATGACTTTGGCTTATGGAATAATGGAGTTAACTGAACACCTCCAAATGAACAACCAAAACTAAAATTACTAAGTAATTGACATTATTGGTAGCTATCAGAATTGACTTATTGGTAGCTCTGCAAGCTCAGTCTATGGAAGTTTATAAGGGTAAATGTTCATGAACTTTTCCTTGGATGTTTTCTTTCTCTTAATTTCCATATACTAAAACAACTTCTGTAATCAACAGACAGTGTAAAGTAAATAAATAAATGTTAATTAGAACAAAAGACATTGCTGGCTGGGCGTGGTGGCTCATGCTTGTAATCCTAGCACTTTGGGAGGCCGAGGCAGGAAGATCATGAGGTCAGGAGTTTGAGACCAGCCTGGCCAACATGGTGAAACCCCGTCTCTCCTAAAAATACAAAAATTAGCCGGGCATGGTGGCACGCAGCTGTAATCTCAGCTACTCAGGGAGCTGAGGCAGGAGAATCGCTTGAACCTGGGAGGCGGAGGTTGCCGTGAGCTGAGATTGTGCCACTGCACTCTAGCCTGGGCGACAGAGCAAGACTTTGTCTCAAAAAAACAAACAAACAACAAAAAACTCAAAAGACATTGCTTTGAATCTCGGCCCAAATGAACATTTGCCAGCCTTTTTTCCAACATTATGGCTTCGGTGTCTTATTTACTCACCTTCGTATCCCTGCAGTGTCTACACTAGTTTCTGCAACAAAGTGAGTCTTCAGTAAATACTTATTAAAAGTTATTTTCCTTCAGAGTTGTACAAGAAGGGAGGTCATAGGCCAGGCATGGTGGCTTATGCCTGTAATCCCAGCACTTTGGGAGGCTGAGGCAGGTGGATTTCTTGAGCCCAGGAGTTCAAGACCAGCCTGGGCAACATGGCAAACCCCATCTCTACAAAAGTACAAAAATAATCCAAGTGTGGTGGCTCACACTTGTAGTCCTGACTACTTGGGAGGCTGAGGTGAGAGGATTGCTTAAGCCTGGGAGGCAGAGGTTGCAATGAGCTGAGATGGCACCACTGCACTCCAGCCTGGATGACAGAGGGAGACACTGTCTCAAAAAAAAAAAAAAAAAAAAAAAAAAAAAAAAAAAAAAAGAAGGCAGTTCACGTATTCATTTTCATTCAACAAGTATAACAAGTATGAATTGATTATCTATTATGTGCCAGGCATTGCTCTGGGCTCAGGATACATCTCTGAATGAAACAAAGTTCCCTGCCCTGGTGGAGCTTACATTCTAATGGAAGAATATAACCAACAAACACTAAATATAACAAAGGAGTCTATTGTGTAGTATACCAGAAGGTAAGTGCAGTGGAGACAACAACAAAATAGAGCAGGGTAAAGGAAACCAGGAGATCTGGGCAGAGAAGGGTGATTTACAATTTTAAATAGGGAGGTCAGGGAAGGTTTAACAGAGAGTAATCTTTGAACAAAGACTTGAAAGAAGTGAAGGAGTTAAGTTATTCTTTTGGTACCAGCAAAGGCTCCCAAGGCAGGATGGTGCCTGATCTGTTGCAAGAACATCAAGACTGCAGCATGGCTAAGTAGTGGAAGATGAGGTAAGAAAAATAATGGTGTATCTGATCGTACAGGGTCATAGAGAGGACTTTTAATTTACCTCTGATTGTAATGAAGAGTCATTGACTGATTTTAAAAAAGGAAGATTTTTAATGTGATTGAAGTTTTCAAAGGATTACTATGGCAACTGTCATCTCTTTCAACAGTTGTCATTAAAAAAAAAAAAAAATTACCTGAGAATTTCCTCTGGCTATGAAGAAATAGCTTTTATAAGACTGTCTTTACCAGTAGATAGAACTTGAGAGGCCAACATGTGGAGGAATAACCAAAGAGAAGTGAGTCCCAAATTCTGTGAGCAATTTCCCCTCCAAGTGTTTGTCTATTCCCAAGTAGTTGTGTACTGGGTCAATATTTCAGGAAATCAAACAGAAAACAGCTTCTAGGAGGCTTAAGAACTGAGTACAGAGATATCAGTAACTTAACATTTGCTGTGAGGACAGAGGTGAGAGTTTAAGGCCTGCCAAGATGGAGGGTCCTTAGTACACACCCCAGGCTCTCAGTTAAAACTCCTATAGGGCTATATACCATAAATAAAAGTATACCATCAAGAATATACTAGCTTGTTTTTTTCTTTTTCCTTTTTCTTTCTTTCTTTTTTTTTTTTTTTTTTTTGCAGAGTCCCACTCTGTTGCCCAGGTTGGAGTGCAGGCTAATTTTTATATTTTTAGTAGAGATGGGGTTTTACCATGTCGGCTAGGCTGGTCTCAAACTCCTGACCTCAAGTGATCTGCCCACCTTGACCTCCCATAGTGCTGGGGTTACAGGCATGAGCCACCATGCCTGACTTAATAGACTAGCTTTAAAAAAACCTAAAACCCAGTCTTGACTGGATTAAATTGATCTTCCTGACAGAAAAAAATGAAATTCTCTCTTGGAGAACTATAAGACGAACCAGAGCCTTATAAGTTTTCATACACAGTGTCTAGCATCCAGTCAAAACTTAACAGGCATAGAAGAATAACAAAAAATAAGAGGAGAAACAGACAACAGAAGCAGACCCATAAATAATACAAGTGTCTTAGTCTGTGCTGCTATAACAAAATACTGTAAACTGGGTAGCTTATAAACAATGCAAATTTAGTATCTTTAGTAACAAGGCTATAATTAGCTCTAAAGCAAGCTGAGAAATGTAATCTATACCTGGATGACCATGTGCCCAGTTAACATTCTGTTATGGAAGAAGAGGTAAAAAGTTTTAAGAGATTGATTAATAGTTTGCCACAATTCTTTTTAAATTAAAATGACTAACTTTCTATTATGTGTGTTTTGATATGCAGTTTTGCCATTTGGTCTTACAGTCATCTACCTTGCCAAAGACACATTATTTCTTATAATTATTAAATAGATTATTTTGAATTGTCTATGTAGATTATCATAATCATCTATAAATAATGTCAATTTTGTTTCCTCCTTTCCAAATTCTATGCCTTTCTTTCTTTTACTAAGCTGGCTAGAACCACAAATACAACGCTGAGTAGAAGTGAATAGTAGCCATCTTTGGCTTGTTTCTAATTTTAAAGAAAATCCCTTTAATGTTTGTTCATCAAGAATGATGCTTGCCGCCAGGCGCAGTGGCTCACGCCTGTAATCCCAGCACTTTGGGAGGCTGAGGCGAGTGGATCACGAGGTCAGGAGAAGGAGACCATCCTGGCTAACACAGTGAAACCCCGTCTCTACTAAAAAATACAAAAAATTAGCCGGATGTGGTGGCAGGCACCTGCAGTTCCAGCTACTCGGGAGGCTGAAGCAGGAGAATGGCGTGAACCCGGGAGGCGGAGCTTGCCGTGAGCTGAGATTGAGCCACTGCACTCCAGCCTGGGTGACAGAGCGAGACTCCATCTCAAAAAAAAAAAAAAAAAAAAAAAAAGAATGATGCTTGCTTTGGGTTTTGAACAGATATGCTTAATGAAGTTAAAGAAGCTCCCTTTAATTTGCTAAGAGTTTTTTTTCTTTTAAATGGAAGTTGAATTTTACTAAATAATTTCCCTGAACTGATTGAGGTGATCATATTTTTTGTTTAATATTTTAATGTGAAGAATAACATTTACAGATTTTGTAATGTTAAGTCTCTCTTGAATTCCTGAAATACACCAAACTTAGAAGTGATTTATTATTTGTTTATGTTCTGCCATATTTAATTTGCTAATATCGCACTTGGGATTTTTTACCTATACTGGTAAGTAGAGTGAGATTGCCATGAATTTTCTTTTTTGTTCTGTCCTTGTCTGGATTCAGTGTCCACATTATAATGGCCTTGTGGAATGAATTCGGGACTATTCCTTCTCTTTCTACTCTCTGAAGGATGCGACCTAAAATTGGAATGATTTTTCTCTCAAAAGTTAGAGGAAATTCATTTGTAAAATTCATTTGGGTTACTTGTTTTCTTTGGGAGAATCTTTTAATATTGGCTCAATCATTTTAAATTTAGGGCTCTTAAGGTATTCTAATTTTTCAATCAGTTTTGGTAAGTTATATTTTCTAGAAACTTTTGTATTTTGTCTAAGTTTTAAAAATTTATTAGCATTAAGTTTAGTCTTTGCTTTATCTGTAATTCTGTTCCTCTTTTCCCAATATTATATATTTGTGCCTTCTTTTATTGTCTTGAGTTATGTCACCAGAGGCTTTCCTTTTTTATTAGTTTTTTTCAATGAAGAGCTTTTGTCTTTTTAAAAAATCTCTTTTATTGTAACTTGGTTTTCTACTTCATTGATTTCTCCCCTTTCCTATATTATCTTTTTCCTTCATGTTCTTTGGGTTTACTCTTTTCCTAATGTGTATCTAATACCTATGTTTTAAATTTTCAACCTTCTTTTCTAACATAGACATTTTAGGATATAAGCCTCTCTCTTTTGCTCCATTACACAACTTTTGTGATATTTATCATTTAGCAACAAATATTTTATATTTATTATGATTTTTTATTACTGATACTTTAGAAAGTGTGTTGATATGGTTTGACTGTGTCCCCACTGAAATCTCATCTTGAATTGTAGTTCCCATAGTTCCCATGTGTTGTGGGATGGACTCAAAGGGAAATAATTGAATCATGGGGGTGGTTCCCCTATACCGTTCTCGTGGTAGTGAATAATTCTCAGGAGATCCGATTTTTTTTTTTTTTTTTTTTTTGAGACAGAGTCTTGCTCTGTCACCCAGGCTGGAGTGCAGTGGCGCGATCTCTGCTCACGGTAAGCTCCACCTCCCGGGTTCACGCCATTCTCCTGCCTCAGCCTCCCAAGTAGCTGGGACTACAGGCACCCACCACCACGCCCGGCTGTTTTTTTGTATTTTTAGTAGAGACGCGGTTTCACTGTGTTAGCCAGGATGGTCTCAATCTCCTGACCTCATGATCTGCCTGCCTGGGCCTCCCAAAGTGCTGGGATTACAGGCGTGAGCCACCACGCCCGTTGGTTTTATGAGAGGAAACCCCTTTTGCTTGGTTCTCATTCTCTCTTATCTAACGCCATGTAAGACATGTCTTTTGCCTTCTGGCGATTGTGAGGCTTCCCCAGCCAGGTGGAACTGTGAGTTCATTAAACCTCTTTTTCTTTACAAATTACCCAGTCTCAGTTATGTCCTTATCAGCAGTGTAAAAATGGACTAATACATATGTATACATTTCTAAATATTTCAGAATTTTAAATTTATCTTATTATTAACAACTTCCAACTTAATTGCATTTGTGTGTATGATACTGATTCTTTGAAGTTTTTTCAGGTTTGCCTAATGCCTGCAATCTAGTTATTTTGCTGCCAGAGGGCCTTTTAAAGGGTCAAGTCCATTGTACTGCTAAGAACAGAAGTCCTGATCATATTCTTAACTCTCAGCTATTTCTCTCTGAACTCCTCACTCATATTACCCCTGCAAACAAAACAAACAGAAAAATAACAACTACATTGGAGAATTGACGATAGTGCTTTTTTTGACACTTGAAACTGAAGTTAAATAATAATATTTTAAAGTAATATAGGTCAGTATATTATTTTCAAAGCTCCATATATGTTTTTAAATAGAAGTATTTCTACATATTTATGTATTTAGGGGTAATATGTAGTGATTTGAACTTTGATGAATCTGGGTTCAAATCCTGACTTTGACAGTTACTAAGTATGTGCTTGGGCAAGTTATTTAGCATCCCTAAATTGTCTTTTTAAAATCTGTAACTTGAGATAGTACAGATGACTCCTTCATAGTAGTGTTGTATGGATAAAATAGATGTAAAATACTTGACAAAGATCATTCAACAAATGCTATCTGTTGTTATTACTGCCACCCTATGATAGAAGCTTAATGCTATTTCAGTTAAGTGAACAAGTTTATTTTACTTTACAATTTTACTTCACTTAGCATTTATGATAAATGTTTTTATTGGAAGAAAATAACTTGATAGGCATGTAAAATATGAAATGAGTTAATTATTTGTGGAGATGATGCATTTTGCTTTGAAATAAATCTCACAGTTGTCCTATGTTTTAAAAAGTATTGTACAGGCCGAGCGCAATGGCTCACGCCTGTAATCCCAGCACTTTGGGAGGCCGAGGCGGGCAGATCAGGAGGTCAGGAGATTGAGACCATGCTGGCTAACACTGTGAAACCCCATCTCTACTAAAAATACAAAAAATTAGCCGGCGTGGTGGCAGGCGCCTGTAGTCCCAGCTACTTGGGGGGCTGAGCCAGGAGAATGGTGTGAACCCGGGAGATGGAGCTTGCAGTGAGCCGAGATTGGGCCACTGCACTCCAGCCTGGGCGACAGAGCGAGACTCCATCCTCCATTTCAAAAAAAAGAAAAAAAAGGAAAGTAAACATGGCATTTCTAATTCAAAATATGTGTTATATTAAAAACTAGTAGTTTTTTTTTATTTTCTGGGTACATAGTGGGTGTATATATTTATGGGGTATTTGAGATATTTTGATACAGGCATACAATGTGTAATAATCACATATAGGTGAATGGAGTATCTATCTCCTCAGGCATTTCTCCTTTGTGTTACAAACAATCCAATTATACTCTTTTAGTTATTTTTAAATGTACAAGTAGATTATTATTGACTATAATTGCCCTATTGTGCTATCAAATACATGTTCTTATTCATTCTTTGTATTTTTTGTACCTATTAACCATCCCCACTCCCCCCGCCCCCCATCTCTCCTCCACTATCCTTCCCAGCCTCTGGTAACCATGCTTCTATTCTCTATCTCTATAAGTTCAATCATTCTAGTTTTTAGCACCCACAAATAAGTGAGAATATGTGAAATTTGTCTTTCTGTGCCTGGCTTATTTAACCTAACATAATGATCTCTGGTTCCATCCATAATGTTGCAAATGACAGGATCTCATTCTTTTTTATGGCTGAATAGTACTCCATTGTGTATATGTACCACATTTTCTTCATCCATTCATCTGTTGATGGACATTTCAGTTGCTTCCAAATCTTGGTTATTGTGAAGAGTGCTGCAGTAAACATAGGAATGCAGATACCTCTTTGATACACCAATTTCCTTTCTTTTGGGTATATGCCTAGCAATAGGATTGCTGGACCATATGGTAGCTCCATTTTTGGTTTTCTGAGAAACCTCCAAACTGTTCTTCACAGTGGTTGTAGTAATGTACATTCCCACTAACAGTGAATGAGGGTCCCCTTTTCTCTACATCCTCGCCAGCATGTGTTATTTCCTGTCTGTTAGATAAAAGCCATTTTAATTGGGGTTAAATGATATCTCATTGTAGTTTTGATGTCTCTGATAATCAGTGATGTTGACCACCTTTTCATATGCCTGTTTGCTGTTTGCATGTCTTCTTTTTGGAAATGTCTATTCAAGTATTTTGCCCACTTAATTAATTAATTAATTTTTATTAACATGAGAGTTTAAATGAGACAGAGTCTTGCTGTGTTGCCCGGGCTGGTCTTGAACTTCTGAGCTCAAGGGATCTGCTCACCTCAGCCTCCCAAAGTGCTGGGATTATAGACGTGAGCCATCCTGCTTAGCCCTTTTGTCTATTTTAAAATGGGATTATTAGACTTTTCCCATAGCGTTGTTTAAGCTCCTTATATATTCTGTTTGTTAATCCCTTGTAAGATGGGTAGTTTGCAAATATTTTCTCCCATTCTGTAGGTTCTTTTCATTTTGTTGTTTCCTTTGCTGTACAGAAGCTTTTTATTAATAATTTGATGTGATCCCATTTGTCCATTTTTGCTTTGTTTGCCTGTGCTTCTGGGGTATTACTCAGGAAATCTTTGACCACTCCAATATCCTGGAGAGTTTCCCCAATGTTTTCTTCTAGTATTCATAGTTTGAGATCTTAGATTTAAGTCTTTAATCCATTTTGATTTGATTTTTTTTATACGGTGAGGGATGGGGTGTGGTTTCATTTTTCTGCATAATATTCAGTTTTATAATATCCATAATATCCAGTTTTCCCAGCACCATTTATTGATGAGACTGTCTTTTCCCTAGTGTATATTCTTGGCTCTTTTGTTGAAAATGAATCCACTATAGATGTATAGATTTGTTTCTGCATTGTTTATTCTGTTCCATTGGTCTATGTGTCTGTTTTTATGGCAGTACCATGCTTTTTCTGGGTTGATATACCTCAGTAGTGTAAGAACTAGTAGTGTGTAATAGTCATTTGTGGAAGAAATATTTCAGTCACATTATATTTAATAGAATATTATTTGTGTGTGCTTAATTCATTTTAATAGCTGACTCCCCGCCTCCTCCTCCAGGTTCTGGCTTCAGTGATCCTCTCACTGGAGCACCATCTCAATACTTAGAGAGACTTTCCAAAATAGCCATATTGGAATATGATACCATTCGTCAGGAAACAACCAAAAAATCAAAAAAAGGCAAGAAACGAGAGCTCCGAGACTGCTGAGAAATGTACAGTGTGATGCTTTCTTCAGTGACTTTTAAGCTTTATATTTTCTTTTTTTATGTGATACGATGCAAAATGATTTATATAAAAATGAAAATGTAAATAGGAAATAAATATGTTATAGATGAGTCATTGTATTTTGTTAACATTACAGAGACAAATTATATTTTTTCCTTATTTATGTTGAAGGACTATAAATTATGGTTTATGGGAAAATAAGCATAAGATAAATTTTATTCCATGAGTTTTACATACATTGATTGTGTGTTTTGATTCAATTTGATACTCTTGAGTGTCTATTTTGTGCAATGACCTTGGCTAGCTGCTAGGGAAGATTTAAGATAAAGTGAGGTCTTGAGGGCAGCACAAGATGGCTGAATAGGAACAGCTCTGGTCTGCAGCAACCAGCATGATCAACGCAGGAGATAAGTGATTTCTGCATTTCCAACTGAGGTACATGGTTCATCTCACTGGGACTGGTTGAACGGTGGATGCAGCCCAAGGAGGGTGAACCGAAGCAGGACAGGGCATCGCCTCACCCGGGAAGTGCAAGGGGTTGGGGGATTTCCCTTTCCTAGCCAAGGGAAGCCATGACAGACTGTACCTGGAAAAACGGGACACTCCCGCCCAAATACCATGCTTTCCCAAGGTCTTAGCAACTGACAGACAAGAAGATTCTCTCCTGTGCCTGGCTCAGTGGGTCCTATGCCCATGGAGCCTTGCTTACTGCTAGCAGTCTGAGATGAAACTGCAAGGTGGCAGCCTGGCTAGGGGAGGGGCATCTGCCATTGCTGAGGCTTGAGTAGATAAACAAAGCAGCTTGGAAGCTCAAACTGAGCGGAGCCCACTGCAGCTCAGCAAGGCCTCTAGAGACTCCACCTCTTGGGCAGGGCATAGCTGAACAAAAGGCAGCAGACAGTTTCTGCAGACTTAAATGTACCTGTCTGACAGCTCTGGAGATAGCAGTGGTTCTCCCACCATGGCATTTGAGCTCTGAGAACGGACAGACTGCCTTCTCAAGTGGGTCGCTGACCCCTGTGTAACCTAACTGGGAGACATCTCCCAATAAGGGCCAACAGACACCTCGTATAGGCAGGTGCCCCTCTGGGACTAAGCTTTCAGAGGAAGGATCAGGCAGCAATATTTGCTGTTCTGCAATATTTGCTGTTCTGCAGCCTCCACTGGTGAACAGGGTCTGGAATGGACCTCCAGCCAACTCCAACAGACCTGCAGCTGTTGCAGCTGTTCTGCAGCCTCTGCTGATGAACAGGGTCTGGAGTGGACCTCCCAGGCAAACAGGGTCTGAATTGGACCTCCAGCAAACTCCAACAGACCTGCAGCTGAGAGACCTGACTATTTGAAGGAAAACTAACAAACAGAAAGGAATAGCACCAACATCAACAAAAAGGACATCTACACCAAAACCCCATCTGTAGGTCACCAACATCAGAGACCAAAGGTAGACAAAACCACAAAGATGGGGAGAAACCAGAGTAGAAAAGCTGAAAATTCTAAAAACCAGAGTGCCTCTTCTCCTCCAAAGGATCACAGCTCCTTGCCAGCAATGGGACAAAGCTGGATGCAGAATGATTTTGATGAGTTGACAGAAGTAGGCTTCAGAAGGTCGGTAATAACAAACTTCTCCGAGCTAAAGGAGTATGTTCAAACCCATTGCAAGGAAGCTAAAAACCTTGAAAAAAGGTTAGACAAACGGCTAACTAGAATAAACTGTAGAGAAGACCTTAAATGACCTGATGGAGCTGAAAACCATGGCACGAGAACTTCATGACACATGTCCAAGCTTCAATAGCCGATTCGATCAAGTGGAAGAAAGGGTATCAGTGATTGAAGATCAAATTAATGAAATAAAGCGAGAAGAGAAGTTTAGAGAAAAAAGAGTAAAAAGAAATGAACAAAAGCTCCAAGAAATATGGGACTATGTGAAAAGACCAAATCTAGGTTTGATTGGTGTATCTGAAAGTGATGGGGAGAATGGAACCAAGTTGGAAAACACTCTTCAGGATATTATCCAGGAGAACTTCCCCAACCTAGCAAGGGAGGCCAACATTCACATTCAGGAAATACAGAGAACACCACAAAGATACTCCTCAAGAAGAGCAACCCCAAGACACATAATTGTCAGATTCAGCAAGGTTGAAATGGAGGAAAAAATGTTAAGGGCAGCCAGAGAGAAAGGTCGGGTTACCCACAAAGGGAAGCCCATCAGACTAACAGTGGATCTCTTGGCGGAAACCTTACAAGCCAGAAGAGAGTGGGGGCCAATATTCACCATTCTTAAAGAAAAGAATTTTTTTCAACCCAGAAGTTCATATCCAGCCAAACTAAGTTTCGTAAGTGAAGGATAAATAAAATCCTTTACAGACAAGCAAATGCTGAGAAATTCTGTCACCACCAGGCCTGCCTTACAAGAGCTCCTGAAGGAAGCGCTAAACATGGAGAGAAACAACCAGTACCAGCCACTGCAAAAACATGCCGAATAGTAAAGACCATCGATGCTATGAAGAAACTGCATCAAATAATGGGCAAAGTAACCAGCAAACATCAAAATCACAGGATCAAATTCACACATAACAATATTAACCTTAAATGTAAATGGGCTAAATGCCCCAATTAAAAGACACAGACTGGCAAATTGGATAAAGAGTCAAGACTCATCAGTGTGCTGTATTCAGGAGACCCATCTCATGTGCAGAGACACACATAGGCTCAAAATAAAGGGAATGGAGGAAGATCTACCAAGCAAATGGAAAGCAAAAAAAAGCAGGGGTTGCAATCCTAGTCTCTGATAGAACAGACTTTAAACCGACAAAGATCAAAAGAGATAAAGAAGGCCATTACATAATGGTAAAGGGATCAATTCAACAAGAAGAGCTAACCTAAATATATATGCACCCAATACAGGAGCACCTAGATTCATAAAGCGAGTCCTTAGAGACCTACAAAGGGACTTAGATTCCCACACAATAATAATGGGAGACTTTAACACCCCACTGTCAATATTAGACAGATCAACGAGACAGAAAGTTAACAAGGATATCCAGGACTTGAACTCAACTCTGCACCAAGCAGACCTAATAGACATCTACAGAACTCTCCACCCCAGTCAACAGGATATACATTTTCAATACCACATCACACTTATTCTAAAATTGACCACATAATTGGAAGTAAGCACTCCTCAGCAAATGTAAAAGAACAGAAATAAAAAAAACTGTCTCTGAGACCACAGTGCAATCAAATTAGAACTCAGGATTAAGAAACCACACAACTACTTAGAAATTGAACAACCTGCTCCTGAATGACTACTGGGTAAAGAACAAAATGAAGGCAGAAATAAAGATGTTATTTGAAACCAATGAGAACAAAGATACAACGTACCAGAATCTCTGGGATGCATTTAAAGCAGTGTGTAGAGGGAAATTTATAGCACTAAATGTCCACAAAAAAAGCAGGAAAGATCTAAAATCAACACCCTAACACCACAATTAAAAGAACTAGAGAAGCAAGAGCAAACAAATCCAAAAGCTAGCAGAAGTCAAGAAATAACTACAATCAGAGCATAACTGAAAGAGATAGAGACACAAAAAACCCTTCAAAAAATCAATGAATCCAGGAGCTGTTTTTTTGAAAAGATCAACAAAATTGATAGACCACTAGGAAGACTAATGAAGAAGAAAAGAGGGAAGAATCAAATAGATGCAATAAAAAATGATAGACCACCGATACCACAGATATACAGACTACCATCATAGAATACTATAAACACCTCTATGCAAATAAACTAGAAAATCTAGAAGAAATTGATAAATTTCTGGACACATACACTCTCCCAAGACTAAAGTAGGAAGAAGTTGAATCTCTGAATAGAACAATAACAGGCTCTGAAATTGAGGCAATAATTAATAGGCTACCAACCAAAAAGAGTCCAGGACCAGATGGATTCACAGCTGAATTCTACCAGAGGTATAGAGAGGAGCTGGTACAATTCCTTCTGAAACTATTCCAATCAATAGAAAAAGAGGGAATCCTCCCTAACTCATTTTATGAGGCCAGCATCATTCTTATAGCAAATGCTGGCAGAGACACAACAAAAAAAGGAATTTTTAGACCAATATCCCTGATGAACATCGATGCGATAATCCTCAATAAAATACTGGCAAACCGAATCCAGCAGCACATCAAAAAGCTTATCCACCATGATCAAGTTGGCTTCATCCCTGGGATGCAAGGCTGGTTCAACATATGCAAATCAATAAATGTAACCCATCACATAAACAGAACCAATGACAAAAACCACACGATTATCTCAATAGATGCAGAAAAGGCCTTTGACAAAATTCAACAGCCTTTCATGCTAAAAACTCTCAATAAACTAGGTATTGATGGAACGTATCTCAAAGTTATAAGAGCTATTTTTTATAAACCCATAGCGAATATCATAATGAATGGACAAAAACTGGAAGCATTCCCTTTGAAAACCACCACAAAACAAGGATGCCCTCTCTCACCACTCCTATTCAACATAGTGTTGGAAGTTCTGGCCAGGGAAATCAGGCAAGAGAAAGAAATAAATGGTATTCAATTAGGAAAAGAAGAAGTCAAATTGCCCCTGTTTGCAGATTACATGATTGTATATTTAGAAAACCCCATTGTCAGCCCCAAATCTCCTTAAGCTGATAAGCAACTTCAGCAAAGTCTCAGGATACAAAATCAATGTGCAAAAATCACAAGCATTCCTATAGGGGGCAAACAGCCAAATCATGAGTGAACTCCCATTCACAATTGCTACAAAGATAACAAAATACCTAGGAATCCAGCTTACAAGGGATGGGAAAGGCCTCTTCAAGGAGAACTACAAACCACTGCTCAACAAAATTAAAGAAGACACAGACAAATGGAAGAACATTCCATGCTCATGGATAGGAAGAATCAATATCGTGAAAATGGCCATACTGCCTAAGGTAATTTATAGATTCAAGCTACCATCAAGCTACCAATGGCTTTTTTCACAGAATTGGAAAAAACTACTTTAAAGTTCATATGGAACCAAAAAAGAGCCCACATTGCCAAGACAATCCTAAGCAAAAAGAACAAAGCTGGAGGCATCATGCTACCTGACTTCAAACTATACTAAAAGGCTACAGTAACTAAAACAGTATGGTACTGGTACCAAAACAGAGATATAGACCAATAGAACAGAACAGAGGCCTCAGAAATAACACCACACATCTACAACCATATGATCTTTGACAAACCTGACAGAAACAACCAATGGGGAAAGGATTCCCTATTTAATAAATGGTGCTGGGAAAACTGGCTAGCCATATGTAGAAAGCTGAAACTGGATCCCTTCCTTACACCTTATACAAAAATTAACTCAAGATGGATTAAAGACTTAAATGTTAGACCTAAAACCATAAAAACCCTAGAAGAAAGCCTAGGCAATACCATTCAGGACATAGGCATGGGCAAGGACTTCATGACTAAAACACCAAAAGCAATGGCAACAAAAGCCAAAATAGACAAATAGGATCTAACTAAACTACAGAGCTTCTGCACAGCAAAAGAAACTACCATCAGAGTGAACAGGCAACCTACAGAATGGGAGAAAATTTTTGCAATCTACCCATCTGACACAGGGCCAATATCCAGAATCTACAAAGAACTCAAAGAAATTTACAAGAAAAAGCAAACAATCCTATCAAAAAGTGGGTAAAGGATATGAACAGATACTTCTCAAAAGAAGACATTTATGCAGCCAACAGACACATGAAAAAAGGCTCATCATCAGTGGTCATGAGAGAAATGCAAATGAAAACCACAATGAGATACCATCTCACACCAGTTAGAATGGCGATCATTAAAAAGTCAGGAAACAACAGATGCTAGAGAGGATAGGGAGAAATAGAAACACTTTTACACTGTTGGTGGGCCTGTAAACTAGTTCAACCGTTGTGGAAGACAGTGTGGCAATTCCTCAAGGATCTAGAACTAGAAATACCATTTGACCCACCACTCCCATTACTGGATATATACCCAAAGGATTATAAATCATGCTACTATAAAGACACATGCACAAGTATGTTTATTGTGGCACTATTCACAGTAGCAAAGACTTGGAACGAACCCAAATGTCCATCAGTGATAGACTGAATTAAGAAAATGTGGCACATATACACCATGGAATACTATGCAGCCATAAAAAAGGATGAGTTTATGTCCTTTGCAGAGACATCGATGAAGCTGGAAACTATCATTCTCAGCAAACTATCACAAAGACAGAAAACCAAACACTGCGTGTTCTCACACATAGGTGAGAATTGAAAAATGAGAACACTTGGACACAGTGGGCAGGGAACATCACACACCAGAGCCTATTGGGGGATGGAGGGCTGGGAGAGGGATAGCATTAGGAGAAATACCTAATGTAAGTGACGAGTTGATGGGTGCAACAAACCAACATGACCCATGTATAGCTGTGTATCAAACCTGCACCTTGTGCACATGTACCCTAGAACTTAAAGTATAATAATTTTTTAAAAAGTGAGGTCTTACTGTTGAGGTCAGAAAACTTTCTTCTTTTTCCCTGCTTGAGTTTGGAAACAGTTGCTAGATAAGTATTCAAGCAGATGACGATGAAAATTTAGCTTGGTTTGCTGATCAACGCAGGATAGGAAGCCCTGTCTTAGATATGTAGCAATAAGGGGGCTTCCCATTACTGGCCTTCAGAATCGGGCAGATGAACACGCACAGGTAGTGCGAACACCCCCAGTTTCACCTGCACATCAGTTCCTTTACTGCCAAGCATAACAAGGCCTCTTCACTGTGTAGACAGGCAGGCCCCTGAGGGGAAAAAGGAGGTGGGGACAAATGCTCTTCATCTCCATGGGGAGGAGAACGAAAGTCTAGGTCAAGATGAAAACCCCTTTTTGAAAAAGCCTGAGGAGTGGGGAAAATTGCACATCTCTATCCCTTTCTGAGACACGGGGAGAAAGCAAGGATATGACTGTGATGCCAAGGAGGGTGGGCTCTGGGCCATAAGAGTCACAGAGTGTTACAGAGGTTTACAAATGGGAAGTCACATCCAGCAGGGTGCTCACAGAAAGCTCCAAGGAAGATATGGTGTTGGAAATGGGCCGTAAAGACAGGAAAGAAGGAAAGAGGGCATTTTCAGAAAGAGGGGGAAATAGAAGTAAAGATGCTATGCATTCGGGAATGTTGCACTTGGCTGGAGCACTATGTATTCTAGAGCAAGTGTCATAAATCCATGTGCCTGCGGGCACCAAGGCAGCACCAGATTGAGTGACACCAGTCAGGTGAAGGCTGTAGTGAACTGGGGCCTGTTTCTGCCTTTCAAAGGGCTCTAGTTGCCTTTGTGCCATGCAGGTTCAAAGTTGCCAGACATCCCAGCTTTTCATGTTGGGATCCAGAAGCCAGAATCTGGATTTCTACATGAAACCTTCCAATGTGTAAATGTTAGCCACTAATTTGAAATAAGCAACTAATTCAAAATTTATAAAGCCATTGTGTTTCCCAAAGCAAATTATATGTGCAAGCTAGATCTGCCTTTGTGGGGCCATTCATGTACAACCTCAGGAACAAAGGAATAGAAGGCAATGGGTCCCAAAAGATAACTTGATCATCTGTGGTAGACAGCCTCAGATGCCAAGCATGAATTTATACTTAATCTTTCCCAGTGGGAGATTTTGAGAATGCAAGTAAGTTATTGCTTCTGTGATTAAGGATGAAGGTTCATCATTTGTAGGCTAGATGGTAATGGGGGGACATTGAAGGTTGGGAAACCACTGGGAAGCAGGAATGGGAAGGAGGGACTGGATAATTAGGATATCAAGGGAGAGGACTTAAGATTAATTGTTTAGCCATAGAATATCAAGACAGGAAGAATCAAAAGTAGCTCAGGTTTCCAATCTTAGAGATAAGAATCTCAGAAGGATATGCTAATTTGGCGGGGAATAAGAGCATAAATGCAACTTCAGACATATTTGGTTTAAGGTGCCGTCAGGATGTCCACATAGAGATGCCAAGCAGGTATTTGAAAAGCAGCTCTGTAGTTATGGAAAAAAGACACTGACTAGAGTTAGAACTCTGAGAAACATTTGCACAGCAAAGACTGAGTTTTCCCTGATAAAAATGTAGAAAGAGAAGGAGTCCAAATTCATGAGGGATGAGAGGAAATAGGAAGAAGGTAGAAGACATAGAAGACAGAAGAGAAAGAAAGGAGGAGAAGAGGGAGGGGGAACGGGAAGAAGAAGAAGGAAGGAGAAGGAGAAGCAGCAGCAGCTATCACAGATATAGGAGAATGAGTGTATTCTATGTCCTTGCATGCTTTATATTAATTTATACATAATGCATTAATACATATATGTTTGTATACATTACGATACATTAGCTCCTAGGAGAATAATTAAATGGACATGTTTCTGCTTACATCTGAATTTTGGTTAAGAATGATTTAGATTTACTTTTCTCTCTTCTGATCACCTCTTCCAAGTGTGGCCAATGATTTAAGAAATGGGAAGCAGGAGAAAATTTTCAAAGAAAATTTTAACTATTTTTTGGATGAACACTCTTAAACACCTTTGATTATCAGATGGATTTAATGTTGAACTCCTACTATGTACTCTTAATATTATTTATAAATCTTATGAAAACCCTAAAAATAAGTAGGTGATACTATTTCTGCTTCATAAATAAGGTAAATTTGGAGTCTCTGTTTTATACTAGGTCTCTAACCAGAAAGTGGGAGAACTAGGATTTCAATCTACTAGGATTCAAAGCTCATATAATAAACTCCATGGAATAATAATTCTTAAAACCTTAAACCTAGCTGATGCATGTAATAATGGTTTAATCACTTAAAATTTAGGGCAAGATAGTACTTCTGTTACTCAAACTCCAGGGGTTTGGTCTAGATCCTGCTACTCGCCACACAGAAAGCCAATCACTGAGACAAGGATTATCATGAAGGAAGAAGGCTTTAATAGGGTGCTACAGCAAAGGAGACGGGAGTTCAGTCTCAAATCCATCTCCTTGACCTACTAAAACCAGAGGTGTATATAGCAGGGAAGAAATGTAACAATGTGTAAGAAAACAGAAACTAGGAACTAGGGAGGAGCATGGAACCAATCACTATGAATGAGTGATCCAGACTCAACTGTCTGGATGTGGTGATCTGATGAGTTTCAGTTCTTTGATACTTTCTGTTTTGAGATGCCTGAAGGTCCTTCCCTGAGAAAGGAATTCAGATAAAATAAATGTAACTTTCAAGTTTTAAGACTAGAAGGATCAATTTCCATGTTTTTCCAAAATAAAATTACCTATGGGACCGTTGGGTCAGTTTCACTTCCACAGACAAAAATATCTCTCATGGGGACTGGTGGTGGTGGTGGTGGTGGTGGTGGTGGCTCATGCCTGTAATCCCAGCATTTTGAGGCCAGGAGTTTGATACCAGCCTGGCCAACATGGAGAAACCCTCTCCCTACTAAAAATACATAAAAATTAGCTGGGCATGCAGGCACATGCCTGTAATCCCAACTACTCAGGAGGCTGAGGCACAAGAATTGCTTGAGCCTGGGAGGTGGAGGTTGCAATGAGCCAAGATTGTGCCACTGCACTCCAGCCTGGGCGACAGAGAGAGATTATCTTTAAAAAAAAAAATCTGAAGATTGAGCTGAGTTCCTGACACGAACACATCATCATGGAGCATTTACACTGGTAGAATGGAAAGCAGGGATCGTGTACATGAATAATTATGTCTGCTCCCTGCCCTAATCTTCCCTAGGAAAGAGTTAACTGAAACCAATTCAAGAAAGGAGTGGAATGTTTATGGAATGTTTATTTCTTTTTTAATAAACAGGATGTGATGACATTAATAATTAATCACCTTTTTAGCCTTGGGATTGGATTTATGTTTTTCATTAATTTTTTTTTAACCACAAGCTCTACTTCCTTACCTCATATTTACTCTTTTCATTTCTCATGAAGTTTTACGAAAAACCAGTGTATATTTTATTTACAGAAAGCTCAAATCACCCTCAAGTAAGATAAACTCAAGATTTAGAGATAAGTATGAGATGCCAACTTCTGATATTGCAGTTGCTGTGGATGTTCATCCTTGGGATGGAACACAATGACTCTTCTGCATTTGTGGTTTAGAAATTCCTCCAGTGTAAGCAATATCAATCATAACCTTGGGAAACTGTACCTTATGATAAATATTTAGGATGGGAAGATGGACTCCTGATCTTAGACTGAAAAACAGTTCTTTACAAAGAATAATTACTTTGGTGAAAGACAAATCATTAGTAGTGATAGTTTCAAAGAAATTTCTTAAGAAAACTCACTTCCTTTTCTGTAATTCTCTGCTTACCAAGCAGCCTTCTAGTGTGTAATTTAGACTCTTGAGTACATATGTCCACTAAAAATCAGATGCTTTCTCTTCATGACATGTTTTAGATCTGGGATTGAGTATGTTAATTAATGAATTGCTATTCTGATTCACAGTCTCTCTGAATTTGGTTGGCATGAATTGATACACAGAACATGATCATCCTCATCAGATTAACATATAGAGGGTTTTTTTTTTTTTTTAATGAGAAAAACCACTTTAGTAATTTTGAAAAATAATAGATGTTTTTAGGAATTTCAGCAATGTGGAATAGTATAAAAAAGAAGTCTAAAAAGCACCTCAGATCTCATCACTTATAAATAACATCAGATGTCATTTAAAATGGGATGATTCTATGTATGCTATACTTAAAAGTTATTCAACTTAATTTTTACTCTGCTGTAAGAAAAACTTCAGTAAAAATGTGACCTTGCTTAAATTCAAATATTATTACTTTTAAAATTTATATTATAAATTCATATTTAGATCAATTTTTAGATTTATCTCCAAACCTAGAGCTAGGTCTTCTTTCCTTAAATATTCCTCTGTAAGGCTTTTCAAACTGAAGCATGTCTCCAGATCTCCTGGAGAGCTTGTTAAAATCCAAATGCTTGTAGGTCTGGAGTGGGGTCTGAGAACTTGCATTTCTCACAAACTCCCAGGTGATGCTGATGCTGCCTGTCCACAGACCACACTTTCCGTAGACCTGCTTGAGAATTATCTGCACTCAGAATCACCTGGCAAACATCTGCGAATTACCATTGTCCAGGTTCTACCCCCACAGATTCTGATCTAATTGGATTGGGGTGGCCATTTGAACTGGAGTTATTTTTAAAAGCTCTTCTCGCGACCAGCCTGACCAACATGGCAAAACTCTGCCTCTACTAAAAATACAAAAATTAGCTGGGCATAGTGGAGGGCGCCTGTAATCGCAGCTACCCAGGAGGCTGAGACATGAGAATCACCTGAACCTGGGAGGTGGAGCTTGCAGTGAGCCAAGATCGCGCCATTGCACTCTAGCCTGCGCAACAAGAATGAAACTCCGTCTCGGTTTTCTTCCCTTCAGAGCTGTATGGATGTTTTCCGTTGTCTTCTGGTATTAATTGTTACCATGGAGAAATCTGATTCTTCACCATGTTTTATCCCTTGTATATTATTTGCTGTTTCTGTGGGGATGCCTGAAGATTTTCTTGATTCTTGAAACTGAATTATAGAGTATGATTCACTGTAGGTTGTACCAGTTCAAAATGTCCTGGAACATGGTGTGTTCTTTCAAGGCTGTGAAGTTAATTCTTTCTGCATTTTTGGAAATTTTTCTTTTATTAAATCTTTGAATACTTACTCTTTCTGTTCCATATTTTTGAGTTCTCTACTTCAGGAACACCAAATATCCTTATTTGGGATCATCTTCATCTGTTCTAAATATCTAGAGAATTGGAGAATAAGAATTTGTCAATATTTTCTATTTTCTTTCTGATTCCTCGAATCTGTGGAGTTTTTTTTTTCTCCCACAGGTGCATTCACTGTTGATTATCTTAGCATTTCTTCTAAGTCAGCAGTTCAGTTTCTAGTTGTCACTCTTCTTCCTTGCTGTTTCTAATTTATTAATTCTGTAATGATATTGTGAGTCCAATTTATTTTCTTTTTTTTTTTTTTTTTTTTTTTTTTTTTGAGACGGAGTCTCGCTCTGTCCCCCAGGCTGGAGTGCAGTGGCCGGATCTCAGCTCACTGCAAGCTCCACCTCCCGGGTTCACGCCATTCTCCTGCCTCAGCCTTAGCTGGGACTACAGGCGCCCGCCACCGCTCCCGGCTAATTTTTGTATTTTTTTAGTAGAGACGGGGTTTCACGTGTTAGCCTCTCCATCTCCTGACCTCGTGATCCACCCACCTCGGCCTCCCAAAGTGCTGGGATTACAGGCTTGAGCCACCGCGCCCGGCCCCAATTTATTTTCTTAGATCTACAATCACTCTTTATTTAATTCTATGTCCAGGGATAGGCAAACTTTTTTTTTGGTAAAAGGCTAGAGGGTAAATATTTTAGGCTTTGCCAACCATACAGTCTCTATTGCAGCTACTTAACTCTGACAATGTAGTATGAAAATGGTTATAGACAATCTGTAAATTAACGGGCATGACTGTGTTCCAATAACATGTTATTTACAAAAACAAGCCGCTGGCTCGCTCATTCTCAGTGGCAGTAGTATGTTTAGCACATCATGTTCTTTAAGTAATTGTAATCTTCCTCCTCCCTCTTTTCAAGACCAGCTCTTAATTCACTGCCTCTGGGGATAGTTTCCTAATTCTTCTAAAGTGGATGCTTCTTCTCTGTTCTCAGAACACTTTGTTTACAGGCAGCATGATCATCACCAGGTTGATTTAATAATAACTAATGTTTTTTTGCAGGCGAATTATGTACAGGCCATTGCACTAAAGGCTTTTTATCTACTATCTTGTTGAAACTTCCCAGCAACCCAACTTTACAATTCCTCGTCAATTCATCCTTACTCCATTCCCCTGGGTGACTATTAGGCACCTCTTTTTCTTTTCAAATTACCAGTGCCTTCCCTTAGCCTCCTATTCTGAGCTTATGACCCATCTCTTTATTTCATTAAGAAAATATTAAATAGACGGAGTCAGAAAACTTCCAGCACCACAAATGCTAACCTATAACCTTACCTGCTTCTGTTCTTGGACATGCACTACCCACGTTCCCAAGAGCAACCTCTTCACTTGTGCACCAAATATATCTTGATCTCCTCTTGCTGCAGCAATGTATCCCCAAACCATCACAGTTTTCTTCTTAATTTGATCATTTCCACCAGCATAGAAACTTGCTACAAAATCTGTCTTAAATGAACAAGCATCCCCCTTGTCACCCGCTACTTCATTTCTTTGCTTCCCTTTACAGCAAAACTCCAGAGTGCCCTGTACTCCGTCTTCCTTCCTCAACCTCCTGGTTCTCTCGAGCCCACTCCAATTAGGCAGTTGGTGTCACCACTGCACTAAAACAGCTCTTGTCAAGTTTTCTGGTAACCTCCATGTTACCAAAGCCAGTGATAATTCTCAGTCCTTATTTGCCCTGTCAAGCACCTTTTGACACAATGGATCTCTCTTCCTTGAGGAGGCTTCCAGAGCATTATTTTCTTTCTCCTTTTACTTTTCTTTTTTTTTTTTTTTTTTTTTTTTTTTTTTTTTGCAGATAAAGGCTTGTTTTATTTTAATAGCTGATCTATGTAGTCACGGAGGCCAGTATGTACAGACAAAGAGGGGAGCTTTTATTTCTTGGTCTCTTCCTCCTTGGACAAAGTCTTGATGATCTCCTCCTTCTTGGCCTGGAGGCGCTCTTCACGGCGCTTGCGTGCTTCCTTGGTCTTAGACCTGCGGGCCTCAGCCTGGTCAGCCAGGAGCTTCTTGCGGGCCTTGTCTGCCTTCAGCTTGTGGATGTGTTCCATGAGAATATGCTTGTTTTTGAACACATTCCCCTTCACCTTCAGGTACAGGCTGTGATACATGTGGCGATCAATCTTCTTAGACTCACGGTATCTTCTAAGCAGCCGGCGCAGAATCCTCATTCTCCTCATCCACGTGACCTTCTCTGGCATTCGGGCGTTGGCTGTACCCTTCCGCTTACCTATGCCCATGTGCCTGCCCTTCCGGCGGGCCAAGGTATTTTTCCGGCATCGCGCCCGGGAATGGACTGTCACAGGCTTGCGGATGATCAGCCCATCTTGGATCAGCTTTCGGATCTGCTGACGGGAGTTGGCATTGGCGATTTCATTGGTCTCATTGGGGTCTAACCAGACCTTCTTCTTGCCACAGCGGAGGACACTAGAGGCGAGCCTCTTCTGAAGCCTGAGCATACTCATGGCTGCGGCCGCAGCAGCGAAAGCTCCTTTTACTTTTCAAGCCACTTCTTCTCATTCTCCTTAACAAAGTGTACAGCTGGTAAATTGACACATGTGGGATTCAAGCTCCTCCAAGGCAGAAACTACTTCATATTCATTTCTGTGTCCCTAGTACCTAGCACTGCCCCCAGCACCTCGTGTGAACTGAGAAGAGTCTTTATTATTTTGCAAGAAAGGATGTCAGTTGGTTATGAGATGGTTCAGATCAGAGATGCTGGACTCTGAGTAAGGTGAGGGAGATGGGATGGAATTTCCAAAGGGTAGAGAACAGGTAGGAGACCTGGACAGCTAAGTGGCAAACATAGGGTAGGACCGGATGGAAGAAGGAAATTGAGTCTAGTCTGGCAGGCCCTGTCTTCAAAGACTAGCAGCATATAGTTGAGAGACCACTTCCTGGCCTTTAGTCAGGAACTCATTGTCTACGGACATGTTCCCAGGGAAGGGAACTCCAAGTTGGAGATACTTGTGCAAGAATTTTACTGGGTGTGCCTTCAGTAACAGTTCCGAGGAGGGAGGGCCAGCAAAATGATTGGGCAGAGGACTTGAACAGCAGTGCAGCTTCAGTGAAGGCTTCCTCCAATCCCACATGGATCTGTGGAATTGGAAAAGACCTTCAGGGTTTTCCTGCTCTGAGACAAGGAGATTTCACCTTTATAAACTCCACTCCTCCCTGCACTGGTCAGTCACAAGATCATGGGATCATGGATCGTGGGCTGAGACCCTAGGCAAGGTGGATCTCTTCTGCTGATGGAAATTTCTCAGGAGGGCCTCTCCTGTGAACACTCTCAGCAACGGAGGAGCAAGTACTGCAGCTCTCAGGGGGCAATCTGGATGGCACACTATGGTATGCACTACACCTCTCTCCAGAGAAACCAAAGTACAGTATTAGGTAGGAATGAAGATAAGCACCCAGGAGTAGAAGAAGATGGCTTGACCATGTATTGGTAGGGCTCCTGCTAGGAAATGGCTGAAATGCAGATTCTTTATGGACAGGGTTAAAGAAGCAGACACGATTGTGATGTACCTGGAGACTAACACAGTGAAAAGCTGTTGTCATCCTTAGGGCTAAAGGGCCAAAGGGTGAGTCAGTAGGAACAGGCACTGCGGAAGAAGCGCTGCCTGGTAGGAGCTGTGGTTATGAGGGATGCCGGATATGGTGCTGCATGGGGAGCAGGGAAGTTCCTGACTCTCTCTACCCCCTTTCCACCTCCTGCCTCTGTGCCTCCTGTGGCCAACCCCAGTTCACAGTCTGTTGATAATGGAGTGCGGGTCCTGCATTCCACAGGAGTCAGCTTCTTGGGGTACAGAGCAGGGTGAACAGAGAATGGATGTGGGTAAGGAGATGGAGAATGATCAGCAGAGATCACAAGGTAAAAGCAATACAGCGATTAGAACCAGGGACCAGGGGTGCGTCTGAGATGCTACTCTGCTCTGCCTTCCAGGCTTTTCTACTAACTACGACTGAGGCTGAAGTAGAGTCTAGGCGCGACTGAGTCTGGGGTGGTTCCCTAATGTGAGGATTGAATGCGAAATTGAGGGCAATTTTGAGTGGTAGGCGTGCTAAGTGTTCCCAGGTGGGAAGGTGGGAGGGACTGAGGGGAAAAGAGACATGGAGGAGAATATGATGTCCAACGAAGCAAAAACTCAATGAAACCCACTCAGAACCCTGAGGCCATTTGACGTTGCCTCCAGTCCCATCAAGTCTGTTGTTTTTGTTTGGTTCTAGCTGAGATCTCTAACACAGAGATCAGATGGAGGACCAGATCTTCCTTCCAGGGGCACTTGAACTAGTGAACTTGGATGTACCCTTCAGCCTGAACAACCTGTGAAATGCAGGGAGAGGGAGTGGTGAGAGCAGGGAACCTTTATAGTAAGGAGTTGGGCTGGATGGGAAGCAACGTCTTCTTATGGAAAGGCCATGTGTCACTGCCCGTTGCCGTAAAAAAGTCTTGTGGGCATCTGGTTATCAACACTTCAACACTTATGGAGCTCAAATGGTAGTGGAAAATGCTTTTGACTTTACTCATATAGTCAGAGTGAATTGGGCATCCAGGAATCCTGTCTTCCTGGTGTCCTCCCTTTGTTTTAAACCTCTGTAACTTCCCTGCTCCCCCACCTTGGCAGGGGAGATCAAAGTTCTTGAGGTTATTTTTCCCAAGGAGATGGGATGGTAGCAGCTTGTAAATGGTCCTTCTCCTTAGAGGTAATCCTGGCTTTTTAGACTTTTCACAGTGGAACACCTACAAGACAAACACATTTTCCTCCTAGCAAATGAGGCCACTCCCACACACTTCTTTGATGATTCAAGTGAAGCTCCCTTCCAAGCAAGGGTGAGGGCAGGAGCCAAAAAAGGGTGGTGGCGGGGGGCAGCGGGGGGTGGTGAGGGAGAAAAGCCTTGTCCTTCCACATGAAAAATAGTGATAATAATTATGACTCTAGTGGGCTATTATTGAGCAGTGGTTCATCTATTCTGTGGCTACTGTATGTCAGGTACATATTAAATGCATGTTGAATGTCCCTAATCGGAAAACTGAAAGTGCTACAAAATCCAAAACTTTTTGAGCACTGACGTGACCCCACAAGTGGAAAATCCCAGACCTGACCTCATGTGATGGATCAGAGTCAACACACAGGTGTGTGACACAGTGTATTCGGTGTCCCCAAGGAAAAAAAGACCCAGTCCGCTTCAGCTGCAATATATCTGTGCAGACTCAAATTTCCCCATGCAAGTGCAGCCACAAAAAGTAATAAAATGGTATGTGTGCAGGCCGGACACCCCAACAGCAGCTTCCCCACGATGCCCCACGTGGGGCTAAGGCTGATGTGCATTGCTCACTGTTTTTTGGCTTATGCTCTGTGGTATAAAGATATTGTTGAAAATGTCAGAAAAGGCTGCATGATATCCAGAGGGTAATGCAAATATTCCAAAATCTGAAAATAGTCAAAATCCAAGACACGTATGGTCCCAACTCATTTCCACAGGTTGAATATGAGGGATACTCAACCTGTACTATTGTGGCTTTGAATCGTGGCCCTCCCAAAAGATACATTTATATCCTAATCCCTGGAACCCATGAATGTGAACTTACTGGAAAAAGGGCCTTAGCAAATGTTATTAAGTTAAGGATCTCAAAATGAGATCATCCTGGATTATCTGGGTCGACCCTAAATCCAAAGACAAGTATAGTGTCCTTATAAGAGACAGATAAAGGGATCCAGGAGAAGAGGAGAAGACCATGTGGAGACAGGAGAAGAGACTGAAGTAATGCAACTACCAGCCAGGGATCTCCTGAACCACCAGAAGCTGGAAGAGGGGAGTGATTCTTTCCTATGGCCTTCAGAGGGAGCATGTCCCCTTGATCTCACACTTCTGGCCTCCAGAACTTCAAGAGAATAAATTCCTGTTGTTTTAAGCCATCCAGTTTATGTTTGTAGGTTTTGGTGACTCTAGGAATTTAAAACTAATGTTCACATGCATTATTTCTAATCCTCACAGTGACTGTAAGATGAAGGAATTTTTCCCCCATTTTATAGGCAAATAAATTGCCAGTTAGTAACTTACCCAAGTTTCCACAGCTGGTAAATTGCAGAGCCAGGATTTGAACCTGGACTTGCCTGAATCCCAAATCCAAGTTTCTCCTTCATGATGCAGTTCTCTTTGAATATTTCATTTCTGATGTCCTTGCATACACTCCATGCAAAAAGTGCTCTTCTGCAGTCCTGACTCATGGGCACGTCTCTGCTTGCCCCAGTCATACTCATTCACTCAGCAACATTTACAGGCACACCTCATTTTATGGCACTTTGCTTTATTGCATCCTGCAGATACTGCAGTTTTTACACACTGAAGGTTTGTGGCAACCCTTCATTGGGCAAGTCTATTGGCATCATTTTTCCAACAGCACATGCTCACTTCATGTCTCTGTGTCACATTTTGATGATTCTCGCAATATTTCAAAGTTTCTCTTTATTATTATTTCTGTTACAGTGATCTGTGATCAGTGATCTTTGATGTTACTATTGTAATTGTTTTGGGGCATCATCAACTGCACCCACATAAGAGGGTTAACTTAATTGATAGTTGTGTGTGTTCCAACTGCTCCATTGACCAGTCATTCCTCATCTCTCTCCCTCTCCTCAAACTCCCTATTCCCTGAGACACAGCAATATTGAAATTAGGCCAATTAATAACCCCACAATAGTTTCTAAGTGTTCAACTGAAAAGAAGCATCACATGTCTATCACTTTACATCAAAAGCTAGAAATGATTAAGCTTAGTGAGGAAGGCATGTTGGAACTCAAGATAAGTAGAAAGCTAGGTGTCTTGCACCAGTTAGCCCCGCTGTAAATGCAAAGGAAAAGTTCTTGAAGGAAATTAAAAGTGCTATTCTAGTGAACACACAAACAGTAAGAACGTGAAACAGTCTTATTGCTAATATAGAGAAAGTTTTAGCTTCTGGATAGACGATCAAACAAGCTGCAACCTTCCCTTAAGCCAAACCTAGCCAGAGCAAGGCCCAACTCTCTTCAATGCTGTGGGGGCTGAGAGAGGTGAGGAAACTGCAGAAGAAAAGTGTGAAGCTAGCAGAGGTTGTTGGTTCATGAAATTTAAGAAAAGAAACCATCCCTGTAACATGAAAGTGCAGGGTGAAGCAGCAAGTGATGACAGAGAAGTGGCAGCAGGTTATCCAGAAGATCTAGCTAAGATCATTGATGAAGGTGGCTACACTAAGCAACAAATTTTTCGACGTAGATGAAACAACCATATGTTGTGAGAAGATGCCATCTAGGACTTTCATAGCTACAAATGAGAAGTTGATGTCTGGTGAAATAGTTTAGATATTTGCCCCCACCCAAATCTCATATTGAAATGTAATCCCCAGTGTTGGAGGTGGGGCCTGGTGGAAGGTGATTGGATCATAGGGGTGTATTTCTCATGAATGGCTTAGCATGGCACCCTTGGTACTGTCCCTGTGATAGTGAGGGATTTCTCACGAGATCTGGTTGTTTAGAAATGTGTGGCACCTCCCCTGCCTTCTCTTTCTCCTGCTTTGCCTTCTGCCATGATTGTAACTTTCCTGAGGTCTCCCCAGAAGCCAAGCAGATGCCAGCACCATGCTTCCTATAAAGCCTGCAGAACTGTAAGCCAATTAGGCCTCCTTTCTTTATAAACTACCCAGCCTCAGTTTTTGTTTTTGTTTTTGTTTTGAGATGGAGTCTTGCTCTGTCACCCAGGCTGGAGTGCAGTGGTGCAACCTCGGCTTGCTGCAGCCTCCACCTCCCAGATTCAAGTGATTCTCCTGCCTCAGCCTCCCAAGTAGCTGGAATTACAGATGGGCACCACCACACCCAGCTAATTTTTGTATTTTTAGTAGAGATGGGGTTTTGCCATGTTGGCCAGGCTTTTCTCAAACTCCTGACCTCAAGTGATCTGCCCACCTTGGCCTCCCAAAGTGCTGTGATTACAGGTGTAAGCCACCGTGCCCAGCCACCTCAGGTATTTTTTTGTAGCAACACAAGAACAGCCTAATATGTCTGGCTTTAAAGCTTCAACACACAGATTAATTCTCTTATTAGGCACTGATATAGTGGTGACTTTAACCTGAAGCCATTGTTCACTTCCCATTCTAAAAATTATACAGTCCTTAAGAATTATACTAAATCTGTTCTACCTGTGCTCTAGAAATGGAACAACAAAGTCTGGATGACAGCACGTGTTTATAGCATGGTTTAGTGAATATTTTTTAAGTCCACTATTGAGACCTACTCCTCAGAAAAAAAAAGAGATTTGTTTCAAAATATTACTGCTCATTGACCATGCACCTAGTTACCCAAGAATTCTGATGGAGGTGTACGGGGAAATAAGCATTGTTTTCATGCCTGCTAACACAACATCCATTCTGCAGCCTATGGATTAAGGAGTAATTTTGAGTTATGTCTTATTATTTAAAAAATATATTTAGTAAAGCTTTGGTTGCCATAGATTGTGATTCCTTTGTTGGATCTGGGCAGAGTACATTGGAAAGCTCCTAGAAAGTCATCATTCTAGATACTGTTAAGAACAGCCATGATTCACAAGAGGAGGTCGTACTATCAACATTAACAGGAGTTTGGAAGAAGTTGATTTTCACTCTCAAGGGTAACTTGGAGGGGTTCAAGACTTCAGTGGAGGAAGTAACTGCAGATGTGGTACTTGTCATGAGATTGCAGCAATCTCATGGCAAAACTTGAATGGATGAGCAGTTGCTTTTTATAGATAACCAAAGAAAGTGGTTTCTTGAGATGGAATCTACACCTGTCAAAAATGCTGTGAACATTGTTGAAATGACAAAAATTTAGAGTGTTAAATAAACTTAGTTGATAAAGCAGCAGCAAGATTTGAGAAAATTGACTGAAATTTTGAAAAAAGTTATCCTAACAAAGAGACAACATACCAAAATCTCTGGGACATAGCTAAAGCCTTACTAAGATGGAAATTTTGTAGCACTAAATGCCCACATCAAAAAGCTAAAAAGATCTCAAATTGATACCCTAACGTCACAACTAAAAGAACTAGGGAACCAAAAGCAAACAAACCCCAGAGCTATCAGAAGACAAGAAATAAGAAAGCTCAGAGCAAAACTGAAGGACATAGAGAAATGAAAAATCCTTCAAAAAATCAACGAATCCAGGAGCTGGTTTTCTGAAACACACAATAAAATAGATAGACTGCTAATGAGACTAATAAAGAAGAAAAGAGAGAAGATTCAAATTACTTACAATCAGAAATGATAAGAGGGATACCACCACTGATCCCACAGAAATATGAACAACTATCAAAAAATACTATAAACACCTCTGTGCAAATAAACTGGAAAATCTAGAAGAAATGGATAAATTCCTGGACACATATACCCTCCTAAGACTGAACCAGGAAGAAGTTGAATCCCTGAATAGACTAATAACAATAACAAGTTCTGAAATTGAGACAGTAATAAATAGCCTAACAACCAATAGCCTAGCCCAGGTCCAGATGGATTTATAGCTGAATTTTACCAGAGGTATAAAGAGAAGCTGGTACCATTTCTCCTGAAACTATTCCAAACAATTAAAAAGGATGCATTCCTCCCTAGCTCATTTTATGAGGCCAGCATCATCTTGATACCAAAACCTGGCAGAGATACAACAAAAAAAGAAAAATTCAGGCCAATATCCCTGATGAACATAGATGCAAAAATCCTCAATAAAATACTGGCAAACTGAATCCAGCAGCACATCAAAAAGCTTATCCACTATGATCAAGTTGGCTTCATCGCCAGGATGCAAGGCTGGTTCAACATACCCAAATAAATAAACATAATTCATCACATAAACAAATCTAAAGACAAAAACCACATAATTATCTCAATAGATGCAGAAAAGGCCTTTTATAAAATTCAACATCCTTTATGTTAAAAAGTCTCAATAAACTAGATATTGAAGGAACATACCTCAAAATAATAAGAGCCATTTAGGAGAAACCTTCTGCCGATATCAGACTGAATGGGCAAAAGCTGGAAGCATTCCCTTTGAAAACTGGCACAAGACAAGGATGCCCTCTCTCACCACTCTTGCTCAACTTAGTATTGGAAGTTCTGGTCAGGGCAATCAGGCAAGGGAAATAAATAAAGGATATTCAAATAGGAAGAGAGGAAGTCAAATTGTTTTTGTTTGCAAAGGACATGATTCTATATCTAGAAAACCCCATCGACTCAACCCAAAAGCTTCTTAAGCTGATAAGCAACTCAGCAAAGTCTAAGGATATAAAATCAATGTGCAGAAATCACAAGCATTCCTACACACCAACAACAGACAAGCAGAGAGCCAAATCATGAATGAACTCCCATTCACAATTCCCACAAAGAGAATAAAATACCTAGAAATACAGCTAACAAGGGAAATTAAGGACCTTTTCAAGAAGAACTACAAACCACTGCTCAATAAAATCAGAGAGGACACAAGCAGATGGACAAACATTCCATGCTTATGGATAGGAAGAATCAATATTGTGAAAATGGCCATACCGTCCAAAGCAATTTATAGATTCAATACTATTCCCATTAAACTACCATTTATATTATTCACATAACTAGAAAAAACTATTTAAAAATTCACATGGAACCAAAAAAGAGCTCGTATAGCCAGGACAATCCTAAGCAAAAAGAACAAAGCTGGAGGCATCATGCTATCTAACTTCAAACTATACTACAAGGCTACAGTAACCAAAACAACATGGTACTGGTACAAAAACAGACACATAGACCAATGGAAAAGAATAGAGAACCCAGAAATAAGGCTACACACCTACAGTTAACTGATCTTTGATGAATTTGACAAAAACAAGCAATGGGGAAAGGATTCCCTGTTCAATAAATGGTGCTGGGAGAACTGGCTAGCCATATGCATAAAACTGAAACTGGATCCCTTCCTTACACCTTATACAAAAATTAACTCAAGATGGATTAAACACTTAAATGTAAAACACAAAACCATTAAAAACCCTAGTAGCAAATCTAGGCAATACCATTCAGGACATAGACATGGCCAAAGATTTTACAATGAAATTGCCAAAGGCAACTGCAACAAAAGCAAAAATTGACAAATGGAATCTAATTAAACTAAAGAGCTTCTACACAGCTAAAGAAACTATCATCAGAGTGAACAGACAACCTACAGAATAGAAGAAAATTTTTGCAGTCTATTCATCTGACAAAGGTCTAATATCCAGAATCTACAAGAAACTTAAACAAATTTATAAGAAAAAAACTAACAACCCCATCAAAAAGTGGGCAAAGGATATGAACAGACACACTTTACAAAAAGACATATATGTGGCCAACAAGCATGTGAATAAAAGGTCAACATAACTGATCATTAAAGAAATTCAAATCAAAACCACAATGAGATACCATTTCATATTAGAATGGTGATTATTAAAAAGTCAAGAAACAACAGATGCTGGTGAGGTTGTGGAGAAACAGGAATGCTTTTACACTGTTGGTGGGAATGCAAATTAGTTCAACCATTGTGGAAGACAGTGTGGTGATTCCTCAAAGATCTAGAACTGGAAATACCATTTGACCCAGCAATCCCATTACTGGGTATATACCCAAAGGAATATAAATCATTCTATTATAAAGATACGTGCATTCATATGTTCATTGCAGCACTATACACAATAGTAAAGACATGGAATCAACCCAAATGCCCTTCAATGATACACCATGGAATACTATGCAGCCATAAAAAGGAATCAGATCATGTCCTTTGCAGAGACGTGGATGAAGCTGGAAGCCATTATCCTCAGCAAACTAATGCAGAAATAGAAAACCAAACACCGCATGTTCTCACTTACAAGTGGGAACTGAACAATGAGAACACATGGACACCGGGAGGGGAACAACACACACTGGGGCCTATTGGGAGAGGGTGGGGGAAGGGGAAAGCATTAGGGAAAAGAGCTAATGCACGTTGGGCTTAATACCTAGGTGATGGGTTGATAGGTGCAGCAAACCACCATGGCACCCATTTACCTGTGTAACAAACCTACATTCTGCACATGTACCTTGGAACATAAAAAAACGAAAACAATTTTTTTTTAAAAAAGAAAATTTCTCCTGTGGGAAAATGCTATGAAATAGCATTCTTATGCTACAGAGAACTCAGTCAAGGAATAGTCAATCAATGCGAAAACTTTATTGTGGTTTTATTTTAAGAAATTGCCAGAGTCACTCTCACCTTATACACCACCTTGATCAGTCAGTAGCCGTCAGCATCAAGGCAAGACCTTCCACCAGCAAAAAGATGATGACACACTGAAGGCTCAGATGATTATTATCATTTTTTAGCAAAAAAAAATTTTTTAAATTAAGGTAGGGAAAAATTCAAACCATGTTTTTCCTCTTTTCTCATTCAAAACACAACAACAATCAACACAAAAAACTTCTGTGACCAAATGTGGGGGATTTCTCCCTACCAAAACATAAGCAATCAATTCTGCTGCAGATACGAACTGAGTGTCCTCTAATTTAATTCTGACACTATCTACCTCGAGATAGTGTCAGAAACTTTCAATCGTGGTGGAAGGTGAAGGGGAAACAAGCACCTCTTCACATGGTGGCAGGAGAGAGAGAGAACGAGGGGGAAAGTGCCACGCACTTTTAAACCATCAGCTCTCATGAGAACTCATTCACTATCACGAGAACAGCATGGGGGAAACCTGCCCCCATGATCCAGTCACCTCCCACCAGGTCCCTTCCCAATACTGGGAATTACAATTCAACATGAGATTTGGGCGGGGACCAGAGCCAAACCATATCAAATAATATCACAGGTATGGTCACTTTTAAAGACATGCTCTTACACACTTAATATACTATAGTATAGTGTAAACATAACTTTTATATGACTGGGAAACCAAAAAAAATTGTGTGACTCACTTTGTCATGGTGTTCTGGAACTGACCCTGCAATATCTCTGAGGTTTGCCTATAATTAATGGGTTATTTGTGTTGGGCATTCAATTAGTGCTGTGGATACAAAATTGATTGTCACTAATTCCCTTTCCTCACCCCATTGAGGGCCTCAAGTTTTAAAGGAAGAAAAGTCTAGCTTCCGTATCTCAGAAAATAGGTTAAAATATTGTAGAACCCTAAGTAGTAGTTTAAAATATTAGTGATTACTGGCATCTGTACAATTATTTATGGCTTAATAAACATTTTCCATCATGGTCTTAGTCTGTTTTATGCTACTACATCAAAATACCTGAGACTGGCTAATTCATAAAAAACAGGAATTTATTTCACACAGTTCTGGAGGCTGAGAAGTTCAAGATCAGAGTGCTGGCAGTTTCAGTGTCTGCTGAGGGCCTGGTCTTTGCTTCCAAGATGGCACCTCATTTTTGTCTCCTCCAGAGGGGAGGAGTGCTGTTTCCCCACATGGCTGAAGGTGGAAGGGTAAAAGGGACGAACTCCCTCTGTCAATCTCTTTTGTAAGGGCACCTAATCTCACTCACGAGGGAGGAGCCCCATGGCCTCATCACCTCTTAAAGGCTCCACTTCTTAATACTATCCCACTGGCAGCACCTGAATTTTGAAGGGGAAACATTCAAATCACATGATTTCATTTCAACCTTGGACAATGAAGTTACACATGGATGTAACATATGGGTAATTTTCTGGTGAGAGCAAAGAGCAGGTGGCCAACTCTGCTTTTGTGGACTGAGTGTGGAAGCGGGACTTCAAAGTTGTCTCTATGACTGAGGCCACTGATGAGTACTGTGTGCAGCAGCTCAAGGAATTTGATGGGAAGAGCCTGGTCTCAATTACCAAGGAGAGTCTGGAGCTACCTGAGGATAAGGAGGAGAAGAAAATGGAAGAGAACAAGGCAAAGTTTGAGAACCTCTGCAAGCTCATGAAAAAAATCTTAGATAAAGAGGTTGAGAAGGTGACCATCGTCAATAGGCTTGTGTCTTCACCCTGTTGCACTGTGACCAGCACCTGTGGCTGGACAGCCAATATGGAGCAGATCATGAAAGCCCAGGCACTTCGGGACAACTCTACAATGGACTACATGATGGCCAAAAAGCACCTGGAGATCAACTCCAACCACCCCATTGTGGAGATGCTGCAGCAGAAGGCTGAGGCTGTCAGGAACAGCAAGGCAGTCAAGGACCTGATGGTGCTGCTGTTTGAAACCGTGCTGCTCTCTTCTGGCTTCTTCCTTGAGGATCCCCAAACTCACTCCGACTAGATCGACCACAGGATCAGGCTAGGTCTATCGAGGATGAAGTGGCAGCAGAGGAACCAGTGCTGCAGTTCCTGATGAGATTCTCCAGTTTTGAGGGCAATGAGAATGCGTCTCGCATAGAAGAAGATGAAGAGTTTATACCTTGGGTCTTCATATAGTGTCCCCACGATTCTCACGCAGCCTCAAGTGTCTTGTCCTACGTGGCTCCCTCTGCTAATGTCTAGTGTTTTTTCCTCTCCTGTCCTTGTGACTAAGGCAGGAAACAAGGGCCTCAAGCCCCATTCCCTCCCTTCTCTGACAACAGGATTGGATGTTACATATTGTGGTTTTATTGTTTGTTCATTTTGTTCTGAATTTAAAGTATGCAAAATAAAGAATATGCTGTTTTTATTTTAAAAAACTCAAAACATATGAGTGATTTTGTGAATAAAGACAAAAGTGTGTTCCTAAGTCCAGGGGCTCCCTTGGTGTCACGTGGTTTCTAGATGGCAGCTCTCCACAGCACGCTGCCGTCAGGAACACTTTCCAAACCTCCATTATGTCCGTTGTAGACTCATATAACCAGCCATAGAATTTCAAGTGCTTAACATTTCTCTGGTTTTTCTGTCTGAAGTTTTCTGCATTTGAAAATGAGGGGGACTGCTACCTGGAATTATGAAAAGCTGGCTTCTAATTGAATGGGCTTAAAGTGTTGAGTGCAGGGCAGATTTCAGCAGACAGCCCAAGTCAGAAGAAAGCTGAATTTAAGACCTGCTTTAGAATAAATATTTGTGATTCCTCAAGCAGTTCTTGTCTCTTAATGTATGGCATTTTCAAAGTGCTTACAGTCTGTACCCTGATTGATGCTTATGTTTAAAGAAGTATAGAAATTGCCATCAGTACCTGCTGATCCCACCAGAATATTAAGCTAAACAGAGAAAATGTGTGTGTTCACGGTCACAGGCACAATTTATAGTTCTTGGAATACAAGTTGATATCTACACAAAATAGATGTGTAAACAGAGGAATGCTTTTTGATTATTGAGAATGGTTTGCTTGTGCCGTGTTTTTATCTGAAACTAAAGAGACATCAGTCTGTAATTTTCCTATAGCTCTACAAGCCTAAGTATAATCTGAGGTGATGTGTGCACGAAGAGACCAAAAACCTATCTTCTACAAACTGGGCCTGGTGCAATAATACCATCAGGAACCTTATCCTAGAACCTATAATTTTTGTGATAGCTGACAGACTTGGAGTCTAAGCTTATAGGGTGTTGTTTTGGTGACAACAAAAATGATGGAAGAAAAGATGCCTTTGGCTCATAACAAGACAATTTCATTTAATATAGAGGTATTTTAGGCAGGGCGTGGTGGCTCACGCCTGTAATCCCAGCACTTTGGGAGGCTGAGGCAGGTGGATCACCTGAGGTCAGGAGTTCTAGACCAGCCTGACCAACATGGAGAAACCCCATCTCTACTGAAAATACAAAATAAGCCAGGTGTGTTGGCACGTGCCTGTAATCTCAGCTACTAGGGAGGCTGAGGCAGGAGAATCGCTTGAACCTGGGAGGCAGAGGTTGCGGTGAGCCGAGATCGTGCCATTGCACTCCAGCCTGGGCAACAAAAGCGAAACTCCGTCTCAAAAAAAAAAAGAAAAAAAGAAAAAAAAAAGTATTTTAGCAGATTAAATATTCACAAATTGATTTACACTTTAGAAGATCTAGCATATATACTTGGAACAATTTCTGACAACTATCCCCTATCCTTCTGACTACAGGTTGTGCTTCTACAATCTTTTTTTTTTTAATTGTGATAAAATATACAAAACATAAAATTGACAGTCACTTTGGTTCACGCCTATAATCCCAGCACTTTGGGAGGCTGAGGCAGGAGGATTGCTTGAGGTCAGAAGTTTGAGAACAGCCTGGGCAACATAGCAAGATCCTATCTCTTCAAAAAATAAAAAAATTTAGCCAGGTGTGGTGTTGCATGCCTGTATCCCAGCTACTCAGAAGGCTGAGGCAGGAGGATCTCTTGAGTTCAGGAGTTTGAGTCTGCAGTGAGCTATGTGCCACTGCACTTTAGCCTGGGCAATGGAATGAGACTATGTCTCAAAAAACAAAAACCAAAAATTACCATTCTAACCATTTTTAAGTGTACAATTCAGTGGTATTAAATATGTTCACATCTACAGTCTCGAGTTCTCTTGGTGTTTTGTTTAGGACTGACTTCCTTTCTTCTCTCTTAGTTTATTATTATTTTTCCTTGACTTCACTCTTACCATTCCAAAAAATAGGCAGAAAATTCTGAAGCTTGGTACAAAAGGGTAGAAAGAACCATAGGACTTGTGGAAGGCTATCTCCTCAGGAACTGGAGGAGTGAGTTGCTGGGGCCTTTACTTGTGCCCTGCCTTCTGCTGTGGTAGCAGAAGGACCCTCTCCTGGTCTGCAGTGGGGCTGGAGGGCTGGGCAGTAGTGGGAGGAGGAAAGACATCAACTTCCCAGAAAGAGGTGGAAGCCTTTTCTGTTTCTATGGCAGGGTCGTCCTCAACCCTGTGGAGACTAAATAGACCTTTTTATGCCTTGGGACTCTTCCACTGCCACACTCTAACCGATGGGCCCTCAGGTTCTATGGAGGAGGAGGAGAGGAATAAGATGTTTAGTGTTGAAGGACTCTGATCTGAAAAGGACTGGAAGAAAGAGAAGGGGGTTTCTATATCCTGAGGCGCAGGTGCTCGAACACCAACATGACACAGGTCTGATAGTTGGCATAGGGCCTAAGATGCTTGAGATTGACAAAATGCTTGTGCTGCTGCCTAGGAGGAGTGGCTAGATCAGAGAGGATCCATCTATCTCAACCCCACAGTTTTAGGAAAGAATAGAGTTATCATAACTTCAACATAGATGGAAATTGATCTTAGAGAGAAATTTGCCAGCTGCCAGAGTATGGAGGTTCTCTGGTATTGCTTACATAGACAGAGTGGGGCTGAAGGCAGGGAGTCCTAGTCATATACTGAGATGAAAACTCAACACACAGTGTCGAGGTTTGGCAAGCCTCTGCCTTATGGAAAGCCCCTAAGCAGGAGAGCAAAAGGGAGTAGACAGCCTTGTTACACTGCAGTGTGAACCTGTGAAAGTCTCAGTAGCTCAAGAAATCTTTCTTATAATTTGGCAAGATTAGAGAGAAATCCACTCCTGAATTCCTTAGCAGAAGTTGTAGATGACCTTGGGTGAAGATTTCCATCTCAGCATACAGTTTTAGCTTGCAGAGAGATTTATTCAAATCAGCTGAAAAACCATTGAGCCTACCATATGAAGGCAACTGCAGTGGACATTCAAGGATGGGTAAGACATGGTCCTTGCCTTCAGGCATTTTACAGGATAGTGTGGAGAGGTGCATGGATACCTGTGTGATGGGATGGCATAAATGTTGTGAACTAATGTAAATGCACAGCACTGACTTTCTTTAAGACTTCATTTCTGGTATGGAGGGCATATTAAGTCAGTAAATGAAATAGAGTTATGAGGAAATCCACTAAGAAAATCACTAATTAATCAATTTATTTCAATATGTACTGGTCTTCCATGTACCAGGGACTAAGTCGTTGAAAATCTAAAGAAAAATAATCATGGTCCCTGTTCTTGCAAGGCTGCCATACAGGACGGGGAGACTGACAGCCATCAGTAATGCAGTACAAGGAGAGGCATCAGCCCCCCTTGACTTTACACCTTTTTTTGGGTGGAATTTCCAGGACCACTTGGACACTGCAGCTTCCTGATTAATAAAATCACTGAAGGAGAGGCACAACCCCATGGTGCTTGGGTAGACAGGATAAGGAAGGGCAGTGCAAAAAATGGCAGGAAGGAAGATAATTCTCCAAGTGTCTGAACATTGTCACCACCAGTGCCCACTCTGCCATGTTGAAACCTCTCTAAGACAGCATGGTTAAAACTGCAGCTTTTCTAAGTGGCCTGCGAATGTTTGCCAACCCTACAGTTGAACTCATCTTCCCCACCTTATTTATTTGCAGGATTATCACAGCTTGTCCATGCCCTGGGAAGGCCAACAGGATATGGCTACAGCTCAAGTTGATTTCCATTCCCTCTGAAGTCCAACCAAGGGGTCAGGGAGATAGCCTTAGGGACCAGACTAGAGCCTCACCTGGCTGACTGGTTGCTGAGTGCCACATCTGTTGCTTTCAGAGCAGCCGGGGAGAGTGGAATATCATGGGTCTTCTAGCAACATGGTGGGCATCTTCACCAAGCATGTCTTGGCTCAGGCTGTTGTAACAATCCTATAGACTGGAGGCTTTAATGGCAAACAGTTCTGTCTCACAGTTCTGGAGGGTGGGAGATCAAGGTGCCAGCAGACCTGGCAGCTAGTGGGGGCTGGCTCCCTTGTTTGGAGACAGCCTTCTTACTGTGTCTTCATATGACTGAGAGAAAGAGAATCTCGTGTCTCCTCCTCTTTTTAAAAGGGCACTGATCCAATTTATGAGGGCACCACCCTCATGAAATAGAGTTATAAGGAAATCCACTAAGAAAATCACTAATTAATCAATTTAGCCCACCTCCTGATACCATCGTATTAAAGAGAAGGTATCAACATATGAATTTTGGAGGTTCACAAACATTCAGTTCCTAGCACAGCAGGCTGGAGTTTTGAACTTCATGTTAGAATAGAGGTTAACCTCGTGATCCGCCCTGTACTCCAGCCTGGGTGAGAGCGAGACTCCGTCTCAAAAAAAAAAAAAAAAAAAAAAAAAAAAAGAATAGAGGTTAACCATGTGGGCTGTGATGTCATGCTGCCTGGGGACAGATTCCCACTCTGGAAATTGCTAGCTGTTTAACTGTTGTCAGGTTTCTTTGCCTTGCCAAGTGTCAAAATGGAGATGTAAAAAACCCAAAATAATAATAATGCTGGGGTTGTTGGGACACATAAGTAAAAGAATGCATGTAAAGCCATTAGCACAGTGTCTGTCACATGGTGCTTAATTATGTTAGGTTTATAAACCCTTCAGGGGGGTTTCCACCACCCAGGGATTGAGCAAAACCCTTGGAGTGCCTGGGCTGGTGTGGGAAATAGAAATACCACATTAATCGTATTGTAACTTGAGATGGTCTGATGGGCCACTTTCCCCTCTTTCAGATGAGGTTGAATGGGGGGATACAATTACAATTTCTTAGTTTTTTTCAACTTTAGCAGAAAGGGTATAATTTTAATAAGATGAAAGGAAGCCTACAGGCTCCTGATAACAAAGACTATCACAGGCCACCCTTGTGTGTCTGCAGCTTCTCAGATCATCTTGAGGAATCCAGATTAATGAATGTGCAGTAAAGGGATGACATTGGTGCATGCCAACAGGACCTTGCTTTCCCTATGGGGGGATGGAGGAGGGGGAAAAGGAACTCAACTTGAGTCCTCTTTCAATAATTGCTGCTGTTTAAATGGGGGTGGTGGTATACATGTGTTTTAGAAAGACTCCTGTGAGCATTCCTGAGCTCTATTCCACCAGGGTGGCAGCTCTGGTTTGTTCAATTGCCTGGTAACAGTTTAGAGTTGACTTAGGGAAAAACCATATATTCCTAGCTCTGTTTTTGAAAGAGACCAAGTAAATGTTCATATTAGAGTTTAATTAAAATGTGCATATATATTATTCTCTTAAATAAGTGTTTACACTGGCCCCATTCTTTCCCTTTATGTTGCAAGTAAACAAAACCAATATCTAACTTCTGTACTATTTTGGTTCAAGAAAACAACACAGAATCTAAGATTACCTCCCACACCCCACTTTCTGCCAGCTCTAGAATGGCTTTCTCCTTCCTTCCAATGTTTTTTTTCCTTCATTCACAACCTTATTGCCCAGTAGTTAACAATGATGCAGGAAAGACATATAAAAATGTAATGCGTTCAAAACTGTCAAGCCTTGAGTGACTTACTATATTCGGACTCCATCTTGAAAATGGCAACTTTCACTGACATCCCCCTTGGCCCTCCCAGTTGTCAAGGGAGTAGTCTGAGAACAGTAGACCATAGAGCTGCTAGATAGCTGAGGAGTGTGACATCTCCACTGAGGCCTGTGAGAGAAGCATAGGTCCAATGTAGTTAAAACCTAGAGGATGTACGGATTAGTAACTGCTATTGTCACTTGTCTGATCTATGTCAGGTACTGTACTAAGTATTTAACAAATATTTCTTTTTATTTATTTATTTGTTTTTAAATTTCACTTTAAGTTCAGGGATACATGTGCAGAATGTGCAGGTTTGTTACATACGTATACATGGGCCAGGGTGGTTTGCTGCACCTATCAACCTGCCTGTCATCTAGGTTTTAAGCCTAGCATGCATTAGGTATTTGTCCTAATGCTCTCCCTCCCTTTACCCCAACCCCCCAACAGGCCCAGGTATGTGATGTTCCCCTCCCTATGTCCATGTGTTCTCGTTGTTCCATTCCCACTTATGAGTGAGAACATGTGGTGTTTGGTTTTCTGTTCCTGTGTTTGCTGAGAATGATGGCTTCCAGCTTCAACCATGTCCCTGCAAAGGACATGAACTCATTCTTTTTTATGGCTGCATAATATTCCATGGTGTATATATGCCATGTTTTCTTTCTTTCTTTCTTTCTTTTTTTGAGATGGAGTCTCGCACTGTTGCTCAGGCTGGAGTGCAGTGGTGTGATCTCGGCTCACTGCAAGCTCCGCCTCCGGAATTCATGCCATTCTCCTGCCTCAACCTCCAGAGTAGCTGGGACTACAAGTGCCCGCTACCACGCCCAGCTTTTTTTTTTTTTTTTTTTTTTGTATTTTTAGTAGAGACGGGGTTTCACTGTGTTAGCCAGGATGGTCTCATTCTCCTGACCTTGTGATCCTCCTGCCTCGGCCTCCCAAAGTGTTGGGATTACAGGCGTGAGCCACCGTGCCCGGCCTGCCACATTTTTTTTATCCAGTCTATCATTGATGGGCCTTTGGGTTGGTTCCAAGTCTTTGCTATTGAAAATAGGGCTGCAATAAACATACATGTGCATGTGTCTTCACAGTAGAATGATTTATAATGCTTTGGGTATATACCCAGTAAAGGGGTTGCTGGGTCAAGTGGTATTTCTGGTTCTAGATCCTTGAGGAATCACCACACTGTCTTCTACAATGGTTGAACTAGTTTACACTCTCATCAGCAGTGTAAAAACATTCTTATTTCTCCGCATTTAGCAAACATTTCATTTATTCCTTGCAACAAGCCCAGGTACTGTTTTGAGATGCAGTCTCACTCTGTCGCCAGGCTGGAGTGCAGTGACATATCTCGGCTTACTGCAACCTGTCTCCCGGGTTCAAGCAATTCTCCTGCCTCAGCCTTCCAAGTAGCTGGGACCATAGGCACGCACCACTATGCCCAGCTAATTTTTGTATTATTAATAGAGACGGGGTTTCATCATGTTGGCTAGGATGGTCTCAATCTTTTGACTTTGTGATACGCCCACCTTGGCCTCCCAAAGTGCTGGGATTACAGGCCTAAGCCACCATCCCCGGCCGAAAGCCTGTGTTTGTAACAACTCTGTAGACCTTCAGGACGTGGGACTCTCTGTGGGATTATAGAAAATGAAGGCTTTTTTTTTCTCAAGCTGTTTATAGTCTAGAATGAACTAGAATGTATGCAATAGTATTGTGCTGCTGTACCTTAAATTGTTTTCACTTTCTGTTCACCAATAATCTGTTCCAACAGAAAATGCATGCAGTATGATTTTGTCACGCAGAGGAAAGACCCACATGGATAGAATTACTTCCCAAAGTGTGTTTTAGATTCACTTCCACCAAAGTCAGTGGTGTGGAAGCTTGCAAGTTTATTCTGTAAGCACAAGTAATATACTTAATGTAGTACCTCCAGGGGAGGTGGCCTGGGGACAGGGGTAGGCTGGGCATGAGGGAATGATTTGGTTTGTGAGATGTTGCAGACAGATTTCAATCCAGTCATGCATCACTTAACATTGGGCACACATTCTGGGAAAAGTGTCGTTAGGCAATTTCATCATTGTGCAAATACCATAGGGTGCATCTGCACAAACCAAGATGGCAGAGCCTACTACACACCAAGACTAGATGGTCTAGCCTGTTGCTCCTAGGCCACAAGCCTGCACAGCATGTTACTGTACTGAATACTGTGGGCAACTGTAACACAACAGTGAGTGTGTGTGTATCTAAACATAGAATAGATCCAGTAAAAATACAGTATAAAAGGCTTTAAAAAATGGCACACCTGTAGGGCACTTACCACGAATGGAGCTTGCAGGTCTGGAAGTTGCTCTGGGTGTCAATAAGAAAGTGGCGAGTGACTGTGAAGGTCTACGCCATTACCGTGAACTACTGGAGACTTTATAGACACTGTACACTTAGGCTACACAAAATTTATTTAAAATATTTTTCTTCAGTAGTAAATTAACCTTAGCTTACTGTAACTTTTTTACTTTATAAATTTTTTTTTTTTTTTTTTGAGACTGAGTCTCTGTCACCCAGGCTAGAGTGCAGTGGTGCGATCTCGGCTCACTGCAATCTCTGCCTCCCAGGTTGAAGCTATTCTCCTGTACCAGCTTCCCAAGTAGCTGGGATTACAGGCTCCTGCCACCATGCCCAGCTAACTTTTTTTGTATTTTTAGTAGAGACGAGTTTCACCATGTTGGCCAGGCTGGCTCAAACTCCTGACCTCAAGTGATCCACCTGCCTCGGCCTCCCCAAGTGCTGGGATTACAGGCATGAGTCTGTACTTTTTAAAAACTTTTTGACTGTTTTGTTGTAACAGTTAGCTTGAAACACATTGCATGGCTATACAAAAATATTTTCTTTCTTTATATCCTTATTCTGTAAGCTTTTTTTTTCTATTTTTATGCTAATTTTTTGTTAAAAATGAAAACAAAAGCACACACATTAGCCTAGGCCTACACAGGGCCAGGATCATCAGTGTCACTGTCTTCCAGCCCCACCTCTTTGTCCCATTGGAAGGTCTTCAGGGACAGAAACAGGCATAGAGCTGTCATTTCCTATGATAACAGTGCCTTCTTCTGGATACCTCCTGAAGGACCTGCCTGAAGGTGTCTTACAGTTCATTTTTTTCTATTTTTTTTAATAAGTAGAAGGAGTACAGTCATAAAGATAAAAAGAATAGCATAGTAAATGCTAGGTGATAAAATTCTTCAGCTCCATTATAACTTTGTGGGACCACTCTCATATATGTGGTCCATTATTGACTGAAATGTTAAGTGGTGCATGTGTTTTTATAAAATGAAGAATACAGTTTCCCTCAGGAGTGGCAAAGCTGTGGACCCCGTAGTGTGATAGAGTGATGAGTTTCCCTAATTATTGCTGATTTACTTCCATCAGAGAATGATTTACCACTAGCTGTGTTATGGAAGGTAACAGGGTAGGCGCTATGATAGAAATTAAGAATGCTGATTATCTCATTTGTATGTGAAATTTAGAAGTAGAAACCACAGAATGAGTGTGGAATGATGGTTACCTGGGCTGGCGGTGGGGTTGATGGGGGAGAGGAGTGACAGAATGGGGAGTTACTGGTCCAGAGCTACAAAGTTTCAGTGAGACAGGACAAATAAGTTTTGAGATCTATTGCACAGCAGGTGACTATTGTCAGTAATAATGTATATTTCAAAATAACAAGAAAGTAAAGTTCAAATGTATAACCACAAAACAGGTCAAGTGAGATCATAGATACTGTAATTAGCTTTATTAAATCACTCCACATTGTGTGTGTGTATATATATGTATATATATATATATCATATCACATTGCACATGTGAAAGTTGTCAGAATCAAAGTGGAGTCAATTGTGTTAAAACCTCTGACAAACAGAGCTAGGGAAGGCCATGAAGGAAGGGATCTCATGCACGAATGCCTGATAACAAGAACTATCAAGGTCGGGCGCCGTGGCTCATGCCTCTAATCCCAGTATGAGGAGGGAAGATCGCTTGAGCCCAGGAGTTGGAGACCAGCCTGGGCAACACAGTAAAACCTTGTCTCTACAAAATATTAAAAAATTAGCCAGATGTGATGTCTCACACCTGTAGTCCCAGCTCCTTGGGAGGCTGAGATGGGAAGATTGCTTGATTGCTTGAGCCTGGGAGATCGAGGCTGCAATGAGCTGTGATTGCACCACTGCACTACAGTCTGGGCAACAGAGTGAGACCTTTTTCTCAAAAACAAAAATGAAAACAAAAACAAAAACAACAAAATGTAACACAAGACTCTACCAAAACCACAACCTTTCATTGCACAAAGGCCATTGCAACCTTACATTAAAAACAAACAAACAAACAAAACACTTCTGCCAGGGACACTTGCCCAAAAACTTCCTGTCCAGCCTTGGACTGGTATCACCTTGTTATTGATCTGTGTGGCCAAGGATAATTATTGCAAAATAATTATTTATTAATTTTTCTTTTAAAATCTTCCTTTATCTCCCTGAATACACATAGCTTACTATGGCACATGTATTCCTATTGCAATGCCCATTCCCAAATAAATATCATATTGCTTTAGAGAGTTTCCCTCTGTTTGTTATTTAGGTTGACATACTCTATAAAAATGACACAGATTAAAAAAATAAGAATGCTGAGATGAATAGGTGTTTTTGCTCTTCACTGAGGGAAAGAAAGACCCGTAAGCAGCCACGTCAAATCGAGAGGTTAAGTGCAGACATGGAAGTGTGTGTGAGCAGACAGGTCAGAGCACCTAATCCTGTTTGTGAGTAACAGGAGAGTCTGAACATTTGGAGGAGCCTTTGCTAGGTCAAGAAGGTCATTTCGAGTCAAGGAAACACAGCCCATTCATTGGCTTGAAGGTATGAATATGTGTGTTATTATTGCAGGATTGTGAGAAATTAGTGACTGGGACATCAGCTGTGTATAGGGAGGTGAGAAAGATGGGGAAGGGAGGCAAACAGGTTTTTTTTTTTTTTTTTTTTTTTTTTTTTCTTGAGACAGAGTCTCTCTCTGTCACCCAGACTGGAGTGCAGTGGTACTATCTCGGTTCACTGCAACCTCCGCCTCCTGGGTCCAAGCGATTTTCCTGCCTCAGCCTCCTGAGAAGCTGGGACTACAGGTGCCCACCACTACGTCCGGTTAATTTTTGTATTTTTAGTAGAGACGGGGTTTCACCATGTTGGCCAGGCTGGTCTCGAACTCCTGACCTTGTGATCCACCTGCCTTGGCCTCCCAAAGTGCTGGGATTACAGGCGTGAGCCACCGCGCCTGGCCGCAAACATGTTTTATAAGAAAGACACGCAGCAAATCTCTTCCTGTTATATTTTAACAGCAACAAAATGCAATTATTTTAACAATAAAAGTGGGAAAGAAAATAATGCACCACAGTTTTCATGACCACCCTGTTTAGATAAAAGTTCACCTTTTCAAATATTCCAAAGCATAACAATTCCATTGAGTCACGGTCCATTCTTGGCCGCTGAGCTCCTCATGAAAGTAGAAGTCTAGAAAGTGGAGATATTTCTTCTATAATTACAAATGGCAAGACTGATGATAACTTATTGTAGCTTAAGAAATGTCTCTGACAGGTTGGAGTGAGACCTTTGAATTAAAAAAAAAATTTTACAAATTAATGGGGTACATGTGAAATTGTGTTACATGTATATAATGTGTAGTGATGAACTCAGGGTATTTAGGGTGTCCATCATCTGAGTATAAAACATTTTTCTTAACTATAGTCACCCTACTCTGCTCTCAGGCATTGAATGTATCCCTTCTATCTAACTGTATGTTTGTACCCTTCAACCTACTTGTCTTCAGCCTCTCCTCTCATCCAGACTTGAATATTTTCTTGACCTTGCAAGGGAAGAAACTCAAAAATGCTTCAAGAGAAAATAGAGATGACAGAGGTTAAATCTGTAGAAGTCTTTGCTTCTTTACTCTTATTGACCAAATGACTTCCAGGAATAAGTGTGTGCTTGTGCTCACACACAGTGAATTATTTACAAGATCGCTCTATTTCATAATTGTAAGCTTTCAAATGGACATTAATGATGAACTTCAAATGCCAATGGAACAATGCATGTCATAATTCACAGGGCTTGGAGGCCATTCCAGCCTTTATAACTGCTACCCAATTAATGGTGATGCTTAAGCATACTAAAAACAATAGCAGAAAAGAGATTTACTTTTTTGGTGGGGGAGGGTGGGTTAGAGTTTTGGTCTCATTCTATTACCCAGGCTGGAATGTAGTGGTGCAATCATAGCTCACTGTGGCCTTGATAACTTACTGCTTGGCTCAAGCAGTCCAAGCTGGGACTATAGGCATGTGGCCCTGCACCCAGTGCCAGGAGATTTGCTTTGAAAATGCTCTTTGAAATAATGCTAAGGCAGCCGAAAACTCCCTGGGTGGAAAAAACAGAGTAGGTCCTGGAACTACCAGGACACTTCCTCAGAGAGTTTGAGAGACTGGGTGCTTTGATCTCAGGTTTGGCTCTCTGAGCCTCTCCCAGAGGGTGTGTTCTATCCTGCCCTGATCCAGGCCCTGATCCATTCAGAAGGGTCCCCAGAGAAAGCATTTTCAGAAATAAGAGAGAGACAGTAACAATTCAACCTTTCTTCTTTGGTGGTTACAAAGAGGAGTAGAACACAATAACCATCACAGGATGGCTTACTTTTAAACGTTAAAAAGGAGAGAGTGAAAAGCAAATATAAAAACATATTTCAAATTCCAAGGAGAGAAAAGAACAGCAGCTACTCCCCACTTCGACCCCTGTGTGTGTTCATGGTGTCTACCCTGCCCAGGGAATCACAGAGCTGTTCATTATTTTGGAAAAAGGAATTTGTTATGGGCATATCGATGTATGCCCGTAACCATTTGGTGGGTTTTATTTTTCAATGCCCCTCTTTCATGTTCTGGAGTTTTCCTGGGACAAGGCCTCTGCATCATACAGGATTACACATGGTCAGATTCATTTTACATTGGATGACAAATTGCATTTGAATTCATCGGGTTGAAAGGTCAGGGCTGTTCTCTGTTAGCCAGTCAGGCTCCCTCAAAGTGTCTCAGTCATGAGAATATGTTGGAATCCCTGGGCACTCCATGCCGCTGCCTGCCCAAACCCTCATGAATACTGAACTCTGCAGCGACTTGGATTCCTAATTACTGACTCCATCAAAAGGAGGAGCCACAGCCAAGGACAGACAAAGTAAACAGCATGGCGTCGTGTCATTCCTCTCCCACAGTCTTTACTCAGTGGTAACCCAGAATTTTGAAAAAGATCTATTTCCTGAACCCTAAATAGGAGATATTTTCTCCAGGATACTGCTTCATGAGAATAAGTGCCTTACCCAAAGATATGCCCAGAATTCTTGGGAGGGGAATAAAAACGTAGTTCTCTACTACGGTTGTAAAAAGGTTGAAGAATGTTTCTAACCCAAGTAGCCCACAGGCCCAGCAGCTTTTATCTAGTAGAGAAGGTTTTGTTCTGCTAAGTTTACATTAATTTGATTAAAAGCGACTGACCCCAAGATGCTTGGTTCTCCTACGAGCACTTTGTTTTGGTCTCTGGGTGGGCTTAGGTATAAATGTCATGCTACACACACACGAACACACATACGGAGAAAAACCACATCAACTCAGATTCTGCTGCTTTAAATCTTGTGCCATTCACACTAGTACTGGCTAGAATTTAATTTTGTACTATCTCTAATCAAATGAGTTTTCATAAAATTTTAATAGTGAAAGTAAATTGTAAATAAAACAGGAAATTTTTTTCAAGTACTTTCAAGTTCTAGCTAACATAGAAACAACATGTAAATTTAAGTCATTTTTTACCTAAATAATTTAAGACGATTCTTTCAAGTCCTTTACTAGGCTATATTAATACCAGTTTATTCAGCTAAATAATTACTTACCTCCTCCTTTCTCCAGGTTTCCAAAAACATTTACTGATAATTATGTTAAAAGTTATGATATTGGTCATCATGTGTACTTGTTATTAAATGTATATAAAAGTAACAAATCTTTAATAAAAATTTCACAATTTAGACTTTTCCCTTCATTAAGTATTTAATAACAGCTATCTTCTATTAAACCTCTTTTTGGTAGGATGCTAAATGCTTTATATCCATCTTATTTAATATTTCACCAGCCCTGAGAGGAAAATGTAAATATGATATTGATATTGCAGATGAGACTCAGAGAGGTTAAGTAACTTGCCCCAGCTCACATAGCATGAGTGGCAGAGCTGGAATTCAAATTCAAATCTTCCTGATTCCAAAGCCAGGGCTTTTAACCACCGCGATGTACTGCTTTCATAGTGTGGTAAACTGGCCCCACATATGTCTGAATGAGTGGGATTCTTCCTGTCCATTTCTCTGCACATAGCACCTGGCCTTCTGCAGTTATCACCAAATACTTGTCCTGCCCTCGTAAACACTTTTGGACAAATGAAGAATATGGTTAAAGACCAAACAACAGGTAATATCCACAACAGGAAAGACTTGCTAAAAAAGTCATGAGTAGATTTTAGTTTAGCTGATAAAGTGAAAGATATTTTTGCATGAAACAACCCCCCATATCCTGCTTGCTTTTGTTGCAACGTGAAAATATTGATGGAAAGATTTAGCAGCTGTTATTCATACTTCTGAAGAAGGCAGAGACTTTCATTATAATGATGATTCACATCAAAAATAGAAGTGCAAATAGCATTTATTTTTTAAAATTTACACTTTAGTTCTTTCTAAAAAGGTTTCAGATGACAGATCTAATAAATGATTTTTTTTTTTTTTTTTTTAAGATAGTCTCGCTCTGTTGCCAGGCTGGAGTGCAATGATGCGATCTTGGCTCACTGCAACCTCTGCCTCCCGGGTTCAAGTGACTCTCCTGCCTCAGCCTCCCAAGTAGCTGAGTTTACAGGTGCCTGCCACTACGCCTGGCTAATTTTTGTATTTTAGTAGAGATGGGGTTTCACCATGTTGGTCAGGCTGGTCTCGAACTCCTGACCTCAGGTGATCCGCCCACCTCAGCCTCCCAAAGTGCTGGGATTACAGGCGTGAGCCACTGCGCCCAGCTAATAAATGATTTTTAATTGATTTTAGTTTGTTCTTTAGTCTTTAGATACAGTCCATCCATATACAATGATGTAGAAATTCAGTTCAATTCTACGCATAGGCACTGATAGCCTTTATATGCCATTCTCTGAGCTGGCTGTTCCAGACACTCTTGTTCAGGGACACACAGGGTAGCAAGGCAGGCAAGCAGACATGCACTGAGTCTGGAATTGAAGTTTTGGCCAGGCATGGTGGCTCATGCCTGCAATGCCAGCACTTTGGGAGGCCAAGGCCAGCAGATCCCTTGAGCCCAGGAGTTTTAGACCAGTCTGGGCAACATGGCAAAACCCCGTCTCAAAAAACAAACAAACAAACAAAAAAAATTGGCCAGGTGTGGTGGTGCACGCCTCTAGTCCCTGCAGGGACTGAGGTGGGAGGATTACTTGAGCCCAGGAAGTCAAGGCTGCAGTGAGCTGTGATTACACCACTGCACTCTAGCCTGGGTGACAGAGAGAGACCTTGTCTCAAAAAAAAAAAAAAAAAAAAAAAAGTTTTAAAATGATGGTTATGACCCATGTAAGCACTATCACACCAGTATTTGGCACAAGCAATAAGAGTAACAATAAAATTCTGAAGCACTTCCACAGAGAGGCAGTGGCACAGTTCAAACACCAAGAGTGGACTTAAAGTTTAATCAGAGTATCTTCAGCTTACACCTTTGGATTTAACTAAACTGGGAATTACATTTTCTCCACATCTTAATCGACTAATTTAATCTTTCTTGCAAAGGGGCAGGTTAAATTTACCTGGATAAAAATTTGTTAAATAAACCAGCATTTTTTCTAAGCTCTGTAGTCTATGGTATTTTGTTGTAACAGCCGAACGTGCTAAGACATCAGATCCACAACTGTGTAAGTCACTTCCTTGGTTCTGCTTCTTTGAGCAACTCTCACTGATACAGCCATTTTGAACCTGTTCATAAGCTTGGCTATTACAAAGATTCTGATTAATGAATGGCTTTCTATTTTCCTTTCTATTACTTCTTTCAAGTACAGGGAGGATTAACTCTATTCTCTGGGATTCAGGGATTTTGAGGGCAAAGCCTTTAGTCAATGGAGTTTCTAGGAAAATTACTCTACTCTTGAGCCTCAAATTCTTTTTTTTTTTTTTTTACCATGAACATGCATCAAGTTACAACTGAGGGAAATAAAACATATTTTTAAAAAATGTTAATTGATATTAGATAAATAAATAAATGTGTATACTTATTTACACGTTTATTTATTTTATATATATATTTATATTATTTATTAATATATAAAACATTATTTTAATATATTTTAATAAATGTATATTAAATAATATATAACTATATATTTTATTTCTCTGTAAATATATATTTTTTATTATATTAAAAATATAATAAAGACAGAGAGAGAGTCAGAGAGAGGCTGGTGATTACCTCTAAGATTGTTTCTAACATTACATGTGTGCACAGGTTTGGCCATGACTTTATCAGAGGAAAACTGTGTTTTCTATTTGATTTCCTCATGTTCACCTCAGTTTGGTTCAATGCCATCTGTGAAGCATCTGTTATAAGTCATGTGCTGACGGGGGTCCAAAATTTTATGCAGATCCCGAAAATATAAATCTGTAAAATTGGAAGGAATTTCATCCAACCTCTTGCTTGATCCTTTTGCTTTGTATATCAGGAAACTAGTTCAGTGGGTGATTTTCTCAAGGTTGTGCAGCCTGTTAATTACATAACTGAATCTAACATCCAAGTTGTCTGATTACTAATGCTGTTTTCTTTTTACTGTGCCAAACTCTCTCTGATTTGTTGTTAATTGTAAAAAGGAGTCTCAGGCGTTACCAACTTCACCAGGTATGACAAGGCCTTCTTTTTTGGACCACCTCACCTTATATCCTAAGAGCTCACAAATGCTTATTAGAAAGGAATTTGACGTGCTGTTTTTCTCATTATTTCTTTTGGTACATATGTCAAGAAGTGAAACTCAAGTTCAGATGAGTCATATTCATATTTCATAACAGGGCAGCAGCAAATTGGTAGCCAATATTATTGGAGAATTAGGATTAAATTTAACCATGATGAATCAAAGACCAAAGGAAAAGTAATGGATTCTCAGTATCACTGGACACATTCGTTGATTTGAGTTATCTTTGAATTCACAGGGGACACAGGAACAAAGTTTCCTAGACACTACCCTGGTAAGGACTTTGGTGGTCTCGGAACCAGCCTATGAGCTGGGTTCTCAGAAGCACATCTTGAATTTCCTCTTCAGTATCCCCTGCTCTCCAGCCTCTTGTCTCTATGCCTCTTGCAAACTTCCAGCCTGGGATCAATCCCACCCTAACTCATCTATCCTCAGGTGGTAGTGACCTCTTAGAAAAGCCCACACAACTCTTATCAAGTGGGGTGGCCACAAATTCACACTTCTAGGCTCAGCTGGGCCCTCCATGCTGCCAGTCAGTTTTTTGTTTTTTGTTTTTGAGACGGAGTTTCACTCTTGTTGCCCAGGCTGGGGTGCACTGGCGTGATCTCGGCTCTCTGCAACCCCTGCCTCCCAGGTTCAAGCGATTCTCCTGCCTCAGCCTCCCAAGTAGCTGGGATGACAGGTGCCCACCCCCACGCTTGGCGAATTTTTTGTATTTTTAGTAGAGACAGGGTCTTGCCCTGGCCCCATTCAGTTTTTTGGCTTCTCTTTGTTAAGCTCTCTTTTTTGGTCTTATCAGTTCTTTGTTTGTTACTGACTCAGTCCTCTTAGCAGATGCCCTCACCTTCTACTTCACCTAAACAATTTGTCAGATCCCCTCTGCCATCCCCTACTGGCTCCTGTGAGTCTGCACTGATCTCCGGTCTGAAGAGGCTGGGAAGCCTCTCCTGCTACCGACACTCCTACCAAGGTTTCCACCTCTTTTCCTGCCATCCCCTGGGACCCTCCTTCATCAGTAATCACCTCTCTCATAATCCCTGATCTTTCTCCACTGGCTCATTCTCCCCAGATTATGAACATGATGAAGACCTGCCTATCCTAAACAAATCAACCAAAAACAAGCCAAAACTTCTCTTGGTTCTCTGTCCTTCTTTAGCTGCTAGCCAATCTCTCTTTCCTTTGGAAAGTTTTTCTGAACAATGATCCTCATTTCCTCTGTCAACTTCCTCAACTCCTGTTCACGCCTCAACCTCCCTGGGTCTAGTGTCTGTTCACTGCCTGGACTCTCATTCATTTGCTTGTTCATTTGTTCATGCATCCATTGCATTCAACGAATATTTGTTGAACAGCTGCTAGGTGCCAGGCATTGTTCTAGGTGTTGGAAAATAGCTAAAAACAAAAACAAAAACAAAAAACTCCATTGTAACTTCTCTTGCAAAGTCACATATTCCAAAAAATATTATTCTTTTAAGACATTGATTATAAAACAAATATGAGATACACAAAGTAACTTCATGGTATTGGTCAAGGTTCCACTTTGACCTCATTATTTCCCAATCTTTTACCTACAAAGATCCCCATTGTGGCAGGTTGCAATTGCCTCCGTCAGGTCAGAACCCATATCCATCCCCCTGCTCCCTGCCTGCCCCCTGTGGAGTTCCTAGAAATGTCAACCTTAAAAGCACATCAATGTAAACACCAAGATGTCTTCAGTGTTTGCCCTGGAGCTCCAGAAGCTTTTGGTGAAGGGAGGTGAGGGTGGGGGCTAGTGGGAAAGAACCAGAGGAAAGGAGAGGGAAGAGAAGCCCCAACAGAGAAAGAGCTAAAGATTATGGACCATTCCACTAAAAGATTATGGACCATTCCACTAAAAGCCAAGGCCATGATCAAAAGATAATAACAGTAGTAGTAATAATAATAAATACATGAAATTAATATTTTATTATTAAATTCATTGCAAAATTTGGAAAACACACAAAAGCAAAAGCACAAGAGGATAATAAAAATCACGAAGTGTACTTCCCAAAGGAAGCTATTCTTTTGGTATGTTTCCTGCCAGTAGGTATTTCTCTGTACATGTGGCATACATCCCATACAAAGTTGATATCCCACTGTAAAAGCTGATTTTCATATATCATTTTTCACTTAATATTCCAGTATGAGATTTTTTCCTCATGTCATTAAATGTTCTTCAAAAGCATGAAGCTGGAGAAACATGCAAAGAATAGTTTCTAATAGACTGCCAAAAGGGGTTTAGATTTTTCCAGAAAACAGTGAGAATTCCCTGGAGAGATTTTCTTCACCCCCCACTTTTTTTGATTTTTTTTTTTTTTTTTTTTTTTTTTTGAGAGGTTTCTAAGTCAGGCTAATTGAGGAATAATTCATGTGCAGTACAGTAAAAGTCACCCTTTTGAGGTGTGTGGTCTGATGAGTTTAACAAATGGATGCATGTAATATCACCACAACCAAGACATACAGTATTTCAAGCACTGCAAAAAGTCCTTTTGTGATCTTTATACAGTCAATCCCCTTTTCTCAGTCCAACCCCAGCAACCTAATCTGATGTCTTCATTTTGCCTTTTCCAGAAAGTCATATAAATGAAATCATACAGAATGTCACCTTTTATGTCTGACTTCTTGCACTTCACAAAATGCTTTCTATCCACATTGTCGCATGTTTGCTCCTTTTGATTGCTGAGTGGTATTCCATTTGATAGTATAGCACCGTTTGTTTATTCATTCACCAGTTGATGACATTTGAATTGTTTTCAGTTGTTGATTTGTAGTTTTCTTTAATGCCTTTGTCTCGGTTGGTATTAGGGTAATGCTGACTTCATCAAACAGTTTGGGAAATATTCCTTCCACTTCCATTTTCTGCAAGAGTTTGTGCACAGTTGCAATGATTTCTTTCTTCAATATTTGGCAGAATTTACCAGTGGCGCATCTGGATCTGGGGTTTCCTTTGTAAGCAGATTTTTTTTTTTTTTTTTAAGACAGAGTCTCGCTCTATCACCCAGGCTGGAGTCCAGTGGCGCAATCTTGGTTCACTGCAAGCTCTGCCTCCCGGGTTCATGCCATTCTCCTGCCTCAGCTTCCCAAGTATCTAGGACTACAGGCGCCCGCCACCACGCCTAGCTAATTTTTTTTGCATTTTTAGTAGAGACGGGGTTTCACCATGTTAGCCAGGAGGGTCTTGTTCTCCTGACCTCGTGTTCCGCCTGCCTTGGCGGATCCAAGTGCTGGGATTACAGAGTTATCTCTCAAAGTGCTGGGATTACAGAGTAAGAAGATTTTTAATGGCAAGTTTCAATCCTTTTATACATATAGGACTATTCTAGTCATCTGCTCTTCTTGAGTGAGCTTTGTAGTTTGTATCTTTCAAGAACTGTGTCTATTTTATCTTTTATCAGACTTTTTGTTATTAATTTTATAATCTTTTAATGTCTGTAAGACTTTTCAATCTTTTAATTTCTGTAAGATCTATAGTGATTCCCCTCCTTTCATTCCTGAAATTGGTAGTTTGTGTCTTCTCTCTCTTTCTTTCTCGATTACATTGGTTCAAGGTTTATACATTTTGTTCATCATCTCAAAAAGCTAGTTGCTAGTTTCATTGCTTATCTCTGTTTTCAATTTACCTGATTTATGATCTTATCCCTATTATTTTCTTCCTTCTGCTTGGTTGGTTTGATTTGCTTTTCTTTCTCTCATTTCCTAAGGTTGAAACTTAGATTGTTCATTTGAGACCATTCTTATTTTTTAACATAAGCATTTAATGTTATATATTTCCCTCTAGGAACTGCTGTAGCTATATCCCTCCAATTTTGATATGTTATTTGTTTTCATCTTCTTAAAAATATTTTCTAATATATCTTGTGAGTTCCTCTTTTAACCAAGAATTATTTAGAAGGGGGCTGTTTAATATAAAATATTTAGATACTTTTCTAGATACTCGCCTATTACTGATTTCTAATTTTAATCGGCTGTGGTCAGAGAACGAAGTTTTATATGATTTTAATTTTTAATTTTTTCTTTTATTTTGAGATGGAGTCCCACTCTGCTGCCCAGGCTGGAGTGTGGTGGCATAATCCCAGCTCACTGCAACCTCCATCTCCCGGGTTTCAGCAATTCTCCTCTCTCAGCCTCCCCAGTAGCTGGGATTGCAGGCATGAGCCACTGTGCCAGGCTAATATTTGTAGTTTTAGTAGAGATGGGGTTTCGCTATCTTAGCCAGGCTGGTCTTGAACTCCTAAGCTCAGGTGATCTGCCTGCCTTGGCCTCCCAAAGTGCTGGGATTACAGGGGTGAGCCACCACTTTTGACCAATTATAATTTTTTTAAAAATTATTGAGTCTTGTTTTATGATCTAGAATATGGTCTAGTTTGATGAGATTTCATAAGCATGTCAAGTGAGTGTGTGTTCAGCTATTGTTGGTTAGAGTGTTCTGTAAATGTCAATTAGGTCAATTTGTTTAATAGCACTGGTTGCTGTAGTCATACTGATTTTCCATCTACTTTATTGAGAGAAGCCAACATATGTGAAGAGATGCTCAACATCAACATCACTAATCATCAGGAAAATAGAAATCAAAACCACAATGAGAGCATCTCACACCTGTTAAGATGGCTATTATCAAAAAGACAAGAAATAACAAGTGTTGGAAAGAATGTGGAGGAAGGGGAACCTTGTAGACCGTTGGTGGAAGTTCAGATTGGTACAACCATCATGAAAACATTACAATAGAACTAAAAATAGAACTACCGTGTAATCCAGCAATCCCACTACTGGGTATACATGCAAAGGAAAAGAAATCAGCACCTGGCTGAGATATCCACACTTTCATGTTCATTGCAGCATTATTCACAATAGCCAAGATATGGAAACAACCTAAATATCCATCAGCAGATGACTGGATAAAGAAATTGTGACACACACACACACACACACACACACGCAACAATGGAATAGCATTCAGCCTTTAAAAAGAAGATCAGCTAGGCACAGTGGCTCATGTCTGTAATCCCAGCATTTTGGGAGGCCGAGGCAGGTGGATCACCTGAGGTCAGGAGTTTGAGACCAGCCTGGCCAACATGGTGAAACCTCATCTCTACTAAAAATACAAAAATTAGCTGGGTGTGGTGGTGCATGCCTGTAATCCCAGCTACTGAGGAGGCTGAGGCAGGAGAATTGTTTGAACCTGGGGAGCAGAGGTTGCAGTGAATCAAAAAGAGTGAAACTCTGTTTCAAAAAAAAAAAAAGCAGATCTTGCCATTTGTGACAACATGGATGAACCTGAAGGAAACTGCACAAAGTGAAATAAGCCAGACACAGAAAAGAAAATACTGCATGATCTTACTTACATGTAGAATCTAAAAAAGAATCAAGTCAAGTCAAATACACAGAAACAGAATAGAATAGTAGTTACCAGGGCCAGGGAAGGGAGGAAATGGGGAGATGCAGGTCAAAGAGTACAAAATTGCAGCACGGTAGGATGAATAAGTCTAGTGATCTAATGCAGTGGTCCCCAACATGTTTGGCACCAGGGGCCAGTTTTGTGGAAGACAATTTTTCCATGAACTAGAGAGGGGGTGGGGGTGGTGGTGGGCAGGGGAGAGATGGTTTCGGGTTGAAACAGTTCCACTTCAGATCCTCAGGCATTAGATTCTCATAAGGAGTGTGCAACCTAGATCCCTTGCATGCACAATAGGGTTTGCATCCCTATTAGAATCTAATGCCACCACTGATCTGACAGAAAATGGAACTCAGGTGGTAATCTGAGTGATGGGGAGCAGCTGTAAATACAGATGAAGCTTCACTTGCTTGCCCACTGCTCACCTTCTGTTGTGTGGTCTGGTTACTAACAGGCCATGGACCAGTGCTGGTCCATGGCCTGGGGGTTGAGGACCCCTAATCTAACGGACAGCATGAGAATTATAGTTAATAAGATTGTATCATATGCTGGAAGTTTGCTGAGAATAGATTTTAGGTGTTCTTACCACACACACCAGTAAATGTGTGAAATGATGGATGTATTAATATGCTGGACTGTAGACCATTTCAGTATGTATGAATATATCAAAATATCATGTTGTATACCTTGAATACATAGTACAATAAAATATATAAAAATTATTGAGAGAAGAGTGTTAAAATCTCCAATTATAATTGTATATTCATCTATTTCTTTTGTGTTCAGTTATGCTTCATTCTGAAGCTCTGTTAAGTACATGTAGGATTATAATGTCATTTTGATGAAGTGACCACTTTGTCACTATGTAATGTCTCTGTTTATCCATGGCAATATTCCTTTTTTCTGACATCTAATTTGGCATTAATATAATCATTTCAGTTTTATTTTGTTAGTAATTTCATAATTACTAATTATTTCACAGTTTATCTTTTTTTCATTCTTTTCCTTTTTTTTTTTTTTTTTTTTTGAGACAAAGTCCCTCTCATCCCCAGACTGGAGTACAATGTCATGACATTGGCTCACTGCAACCTCTGCCTCCGGGGTTCAAGCGAATCTCTTGCCTCAGCCTTCCGAGTAGCTGGGATTACAGGTGCCTGCCCCCATACCTGGCTAATTTTTGTATTTTTAGTAGAGACGGGGTTTCACCATGTTGGCCAGACTGGTCTCAAGCTCCTGACCTCAGGTGATCCGCCCACCTTGGTCTCCCAAATTGCTGAGATTACAAGCCTGAGTCACCGCACCTGGCCTATCATTCTTTTACTTTTAACCCATCTGTGTTTCTATTTATAAGGTGGGTTTCTTACAAACAGCATATACGTGGGTCTTGTGTGTTTAATCCAATCTGACAGTTGTGGCCTTTTAATTGAGCTTCACCCACACCTATAGCACTCAGATAGTCTCTCTTTCTGGACCCTTGCCCCTTCCCCAGTCTTTCTCATGAGCATCTAGTAGAGGCCAGTGGAAAGAGCTTGCAAGTGGGTACAAACTCCCCCTGTATCTGGTGATCCTACCTATTCCAAACTGATGTTCTAACCCACGCTAGCTTTTAAGAATATGTTAAAATTTTAGATAATTCCTGTCTCCCTACGTGTGTGGTAGCCACCTCCTCCTTTCTTGCTCTGTCAAAGGTGAAACAATATTTGAGTCTCATCTGTCCTCACAGGGTTTGTCACTCTTTGGTATTCAGTTTACCTTCCTTGGAGACTGGAATTCAGCATCTCTTATGACCTCAGCTCTTTGGTGGGTTCGAAGAAAAGTGATGGTGTTGTAGAGATCAGCCATTTTCTCATTTTTTGGGGGAGCTGTGCTCTCTTATGCATTCTAAGTGGAAGCAGGATGATGAACTGAAAGAGGGGAAGGAGATAAAGGGAGGAATTCAGGATGGCTCCTAGGCTTAGTTTGAGCAGTGGAATAAATGTTGACACCACTTACTAATAGTAAAATGGATCTGGGGGGAAAGTCGAGAGGTCCATGTTGCACATGTGAAGCTGTAGATCACGTGGATGTGTCCAGTCGGCTGTTGGATACTCAGAGGAGAGCTCTGGTGTGAAAATTTCCCTGTGAGAGTTGACAAGGTAGAGATGATACTTACAGCTTTGGGACTGGATGGAACTACCTAGGGCAGAATGTAGACAGAAAAGGCTGCCTATAACTGAGCCCAGGGACAGTCTGGCACTTGACACAGGATGGGGGAAGAGGAGGGAGCATAAAGGAGAAAGAGAAGCCGTGGCCAAGGACACAGAGGAAAGACATTAATAATCCCTTGAGGGCAAGTTTTCATCTAGATTTGGTAGGAATCCATAAGGCACAAAACACTGTGTTCCCTTAAAGACAAACTTGAGATCATAAAAATCTATTGACTCTTTTGAGACTTCCTATTGCTTATGGAATCTTGGGCTCAGGACCTTTCATTGATGCCAAGCAGAGATCTGCTCCTGCTGAGGCAGGGGCTAGAACCTCTCTCTTTCCAAGACCAACTGCAGCAAAAGTTGAATGAGCTCTTGAAAAAAATCTGCTCCAAACCCCTTAGGATCAGAATGAGCCCTTCATTGGGAGCTCAGTAAGATTTCTGGTAGTTGCGTGCAGATATGTCTTTTTTGCCATTTTACTAAGCTTTACAGATACGTGCATTTGTCAGAAGGTTGATGCTACCCTTCAAATATTTGTCTCTTCTTCTCCCTCTGGGGCAAGTGCCCCATGGTCTGATGGGTGCTGGCTACATCACAAAGATTCCTTCTTTGGTCTTTGCATGTGTTATTGTGAAATCTACTGCTTCTTCAGAGGAGACACGCTCTGTTGAATAAGAAAAATGTGGTCAAAGGAACATACTAATGAGGCTGATTAGATGCTTTTATTGGTTATGACCTTTCTATTTCACTCTGGGAATGTGTTGGGTTTTGTTTTAAAAATAAATCATGCATCTCACATTTCTTTCATTTGGCATCTGCATCACATATAGACCTATACTATATAACAGGGTTTAGAAAGAAAATAATGTTAGTGTGTTTGGATTTTTTTCAGGCAGTTAAAAACAATATTATGCTCCCCTTAAACATTCTGATTGACAGAATAAGACAAGCTGTATGAAGGAGGGCGAGTTTTTGAATGACAGCACCAAACACTGTCAATGCTACTTGTATTTCCTAGCAACTCTAAGAGGCCACCAGTTTGAACAATACCTACCTAACACACTGATCCAAAGATCTGATGCCATTGGCTTAAAAGGCAGTGCCCAGTTCCCAAATTAGCCTTTCTTTCCTCACCTAAGACACATAAATTTGAAACCCATCTTGATCTTTATTCATCTCCTTGGTACCAATAATTTAGATTCAGATCTTTATTTTTAGTTAGTTCAGGCATTTCTGTGATTGTGTGCTATCTTAAGGATCTTAGTTCTTTCTACTAACCACAGGGAATGGACTACCATGACAGTGCTGCCATGGGCGGCCCCCACGCCCCAGTGTCCTAAGATGGCCCTTCCTCTCCTCCCCCTATCCTTCCTTCACTGCCCAGGAGGGGGAGCACTGATGGCCCACTGGTGATGCAGCATTGGTCTTGGGGCACCCGGGGCCACACTGGGAGGCATTTTCCATGTTTGCCTTTCTACAGAAACCAGTTGCATCAACTCATTCTCTTTGCACATTGCCTCTCTTAGGGTTTTATTTTGTTTGTTTTGGTTTATTTGGTGGTATGGTGGTTTCTTTAATCTCAGAGGAGAGTATGAATAATTAGAAGCAAACTGCAATCACTAGCAAAGTTTACCACCTGCCACCTGGGTCTGCTTCTGAGTATGTTAACTGAAAATGCTTAATATAAAGATAGTCTGTGAATTTAAAAGAAAAAAGTTTTGGTTTTTATGGAACTCAGATGTCCAGATCAGTCCCTCTGTCTCTTAAGAGCTCCTTGAGTTTGGCCTGAACGTTGTGGAAACCTATTGGTGGCCCCAAAGCTGTGCAGATTCCTTGCGGGGGCAGAGGAAAGGCTCTTTCTCATGATGGTGTCTAGCTCCACATTCCTGCTTCTCCTAAACTCATTCAGGTTGTGGACTGTATTGCCATCTACTAGGTGTTATTTTGGTTCTATTCTGTGACAACCCAGACATGAAACTTAGCCCATTCCTTTGGTTAACACACCACACACACACGTGTGTGTGTGAACACACGCACATGCACTAATACACACACAACCACTTGCATGAGGTATATGGCTGGGATGCAGATGGAATGTGTTTGAGAAAAAGAAGTGGAAATGCACTTCACAGCAACATAACTTCATATTTAATATTAGACCTCCTGGTTGTATTAGGATTTTCCAGAGAAACAGAACTAATATGATGTGTGCTTATTTAGAGGAAGACCTGTTTTAAGGAATTGGCTCACATGCTTATGGGGGCTGGCAAGTCCAAAATATGTAATTCAACTCTGAAGGCTGCCAGGCTGGACGGCAAGGGAAGAGCTGATGCTGCGGTGCCAGGCCGAAGGCTCTCTGCGGTGGAATTCCCTCTTGCTCAAAGGAGGTCAGTCTTTCATTCAATTCAGGCCTCCCTGAATAAGGCCCACCCACACTATGGAAGGCAGTGTACTTTACTCAAAGTTCGCATATTAAAATGTTCATTTTATCCAGAAACACCCTTACAGAAACAGCTAGAGTAATTTAGACCACATATCTTGGCACTGTGTCCCAGCCAAGCTGACATATAAAAGTAACCACCATCCGGTTTTCAAAAGTCCTTTCAAAAGTCCAGTGTTGAGCACTGAGTTGCTCAACAAGTCTAGTCTTCCCACTCTGCCCCCAAATGTCTGCTTATTTCTAGTGCTGTGAAGTTTGGCTATTTATTTTACTCGGTTGAATCTTCAGGGTCTCATTTTCCATTTGAAGTGGTTTACGAAGGTATTTACCTGAACAAAGATAGTTTCCTCCCTAAGAGTACTGGGGCTAGCTGGGAAGATGATGATTTTTCCCACTCTGTTTCATCTATAAAAATGTAGTCAATGAGTGGCAATTTAAAAATCTTTCAGGATGTCCTGTTTTAAAGAAACTGGATAAAACAATCAGCTGCCTTTGACAAAATTACAAGAATTTATAACGTAAAAGGGCAAATGGTAAAGGGTCTATCAAAAAGAAACCTTCCCTTATTCATTTATATTAAAATAAGATGAGGCATAAAGTTTGACTTCCCTGCAATTTTTCAGGAGCATACTGATAAGGAAAAGGCAGGCACAACTGCAGGTTGCTTTTTTATCAAGCAAGAGTGAATAATTCCAGCCTAGAAAGCTGAAATGCCCTGTTGTACTTTGCTTCTGCCCTGGGTGAGTTCTGCCTCATGCCTACAGCTAAAAATACCTTGCTTCTGGCCAACCCGGTGGTGGCCAAGAACAATAACAACTTAGAGGCTGATTCAGGGAGAAGAAGCTTTTCTCTATGATTTTGTTTTTATCTTTTATCTTTATTATTAGCATTTGTTTATTCAAATGATAACAGCAAGTATTTTTGAGTGTCTGGTATGTGCCAGGGTATTAAGTACAGTATACGCTGCATCTCACTTGCTCCTTACAATTCATTTATCAAGCATTCCTGTAAGCTTCATTTTATGGATGATGAAATTTAGCTACTGCTTCCAAGGTCACACAGCTGTTTAATCCTGAAGCTGGGATTTACATCCAAGAGTATCTGTTGTTGATTTTGGTTTTTGCTTTGACATTGGATCTCAATCTGTCGCCCAGGTTGGAGTGCAGTGACATGAACACAGCTCATTGCAGCCTCAACCTCCTGGGCTCAAGCGATCCTCCTGCCTCAGCCTCCCATTGTAGCAGGGACTATAGGCACATGCCACCATGCCCAGCTAACTTTTTAGATTTTTTGTAGAGACAGGGTTTCCTTATGTTGCCCAGGCTGCTCCCAAACTCCTGGGCTCACACCATCCTCCCACCTTGGCCTCCCAAAGTGCTAGGATTACAGGTGTGAGCCACCGCACCTGGCTCTCCAAGAGGATGTGACTCCAGACTAGCAACTCGCAGCCAAGAGGCCAGGCTTTCTCCCGTCATGTGCTGGATATTCTGCTGGACACTTCCCTATAGCAAACCAGTTAGTTTTGTAAAATCTCAGCTAGTTCATCACATTACATACATAGTCACTTAACAGCATTTTACAATAGAATTAAGAATTCTTTTATTTTTTCTTCTATTCCTTTCTGCAAATCAATTTTTACTATGTAGGAGGGAGGCCCTGGGGAAGCCTCAGCTTCTTAAGGCTGTGGCCCAAAGAGTCTCATGGAGCAAAGTTCCGACTCACTCCTCAGTAGTGTGACTTGGGGCCAGTGTTAGCATCAACATGACATTGTGACATGGCGGGGCCCAGGTGTCCTTCTCAGGCCTGCCACCTGCTCTGACATCTCAAGGGGTGTTATCTGGCTTGTTCTGAGTAACTGTTTGAAAAGAGGATTATTGGATACTCTCTGATAAGTTACTCCAGGATCTTAAATCAAAGTCAGGAAAAATAGAAAAACATAAGCAGAACAATAAGAACATCCTGGATTTCATAACAGGCAGGACTGATATATATATACACACACATATATATCTATATATGTATATATATACACACACATATATCTATATATGTGTATATATATACACACACATAAATATATGTGTGTGTGTGTGTGTGTGTATATATATATAGAGCGAGAGAGTGTCTCTGTTGCCCAGGCTGGAGTGCAGTGGCAAAATCACTGTTCTCTGCACCTTCTGCTTCCTGGGTTCAAGTGATTCTCCCATCTTAGTCTCCCGAGTAGCTGGGACACAGGTGTGTGCCACCATGCCCATGAGAGCACAAGGCGGTTATCCCCCCTCCCTCGCGTGTACAAGGAAGAAGGAATGTTGTGGTCCAGCTGAGGTCTCTTAGCCTCGCTCCATCCTGGGGCTGGAGTGTCTGCTGCAACGTCAGGGCAGTGGCAGCGTTCTTAGCTTTGTTCACACGTGGTCAGAGTCAAATTTCAAATTTCAAATGAAGAATGATACAGTGAAAAGAACGGGCTATAGAAAGAGAATGAAGATAAATCCATATGCTGATTCAAAGTTTTGAATTTTTTGTAGAGACGGGGTTTTACTCTGTTGCCCAGGCCGGGCTTGAACTTCTGGACTTAAGCAATCCTCCTGCCTTGTCCTCTTAAAGTGCTGGGATTACAGGCATGAGCCACTTCGCCTGGCCTAATTTTCTTAATAGCAACTATGGACAGGAGCAAAATGAAAATTGCCACTTGCTATCTCTCTTGTGTTCCCCACAGTGCCACCCCTGCAGTGATTCAGCTGGAAGGCCAGGGATCTCCTCCTGAGCTCTTGGGAGCCCAAGAGGAGGTGACTTTTCAATGTGTTACACAGAAAGTATCTAGGAAGTGTCTGTTTTCAGTCTGAAGCCCAGGATGAAAGTGACTAACCCCATTGAGAGGGATTAAGAGCAGCTCTCCTCTGCCCCAGTGATGGAGCACTGGCCACTGTAGGTGTGGGGACCTTGGGGGGGACCTTGACACACAGGACCAAGATGTGCAGCAGCAGAAGCAGCACAATGCTGTTTCCTACTAAGGAGCACAAGAAGCCAGAGAGCTGCAGACACATGGAAGGGCAAGACAGCCTTGGACTCAGCACAGAAGAGACTCTGACCACGCATGAGCAAAGCTAAGAACTCTGCTGCTGCCCTGACGTTACAGCAGACACTCCAGCCCCAGGGTGGAGCGAGACTATGAGGCCTCAGCTGGACCACAACATTCCTTCCTCCTTGTACACGCAAGGGAGGGAGGATAACCGCCTTGTGACCTCATAATTTATATTGTAAAAATTCTTCTTAATAATCTCTCTTCCTTGTTATCCAAGTAATATACATGGATTGTGAAGCACATAAAGAAGAAAGAAGAAAAGAAGGACAAAAAAAGAAGAAAAGAAAGAGAAGAAGAACAGAAAAGAAAGGCAAGCAAACAGCATGGGAAAGTTTAGTATTGAGGAAAAGTGGGTGAGGGGCACACAGGACATCTTTGTACCATTTTTGCAACTTCTATAAATCTATAATTAATTCAGCAGCATGCAGCTTTGGTTACGCACGTCTGTATAATTTGTTGTAATTAACAAAGCACAGTAAATCGAATGAGAGCTAATTACAGAGCCGGAGCTAGTCATTCTCCTCAAATGTTTGGCATCTGTATAATGTCTCCATGATTCCTCTGTGAAGCTATCTATAGCTCTGGATTGCGCAGACCCCACCTGACATGAGAGTAAGGATCTAGTGCCCTTAACGGGGAAAACCTCAGCAACCACCCCTGAATCAGATTCTGCCTTAATAGTGCTTATTTCTTTCTGGGTATACAATCCATCTCTGTTTCCCCCAGAAAAATATCCCTTCACTGAAGGCTTCAGAATCTGGCTGCTCAGGTAGGAAACAGTGCTCTACGAAAGTAACGAGTATAGCCAGTGAAGAATGATACAGTGAAAAGAACAGGCTAAGAGTGAAGAGAAATCTGTAAGCTGAACACAAAAGATGAAAAAGAAGGCGACGCAGTGAAGGGCATGTGTTATAGGCCTAAAATCAGGACCCGATATTATATGTTGCTTTCACATCCGAAACCAGAGGACCTCAAATGGCCTGACCACAGGTTTCCCTCCCCACTCTGCTCCCCTGGATAAGGTCCCGTAGCCAAACGACACTGCACATCATGGAGACCAGGCACAGTGCCGGTTATCCCTAAGCATCGCGCTTCAGTTCTCTGCGGGCCCACGGAATGACTCAAACAGGCCAATCCCATCCTTCCATGGGAACCAGGGGGCACCCCACCCTCTTGGTACTCCAAAGCCTGTCTCCCACAGCCCCTGCTTGTTCATTGTGTTCCCGAGTGCAACCCCTGTGTGGCCCTGCTTGGCGTGCAGTGTCTACGCTGGGCTGTGAGTAGGTGACTCATAAACCGCTGTGGATCTCATCTTCCCAGTGTTGGGCATTGCGTGTTCAGCCATCCCCAGAACGGTAGGGTGGGACTCTCTCCGTTACCAATGGAGTGAAGAGGAGGTGATCAAAAAGGGTGGAGGGCTGTGTCAGTAGCCGGAGCCTTGCCGGTCCGCGGAGCCGCATGGCCTTGGGCGCAGTGCTTCATCTCTGGTGTCTGTCTTTGTATATTCCAGGTCATAAAATAGAAAGCTGTTAGAGCAGATTGAGTCACTTCTGTTTGCCTTGATTTACTTACATTTCCTCCCTTTGTTGAGAAAATGTCAACAACCCAGAGTTTGCATTTCGCGGGTTGGTACATTTCAGGGTGGGAAGAGCTGCACCACCAGGGCAGCTGGCAGCTGCAGGGGCGGGCACCTAAGGACTGAGGGAGCAACACGTGGATGAATTGAGACCACAGGAGGAAGGCAGCTCATTATCTCCAAGCACGCCTATTTTCTTGTTAGTGAGGTTTTTCCACATTAAATGTGTAAAGGGGCATAATCACAAGCATACTTTTGAGTTCTAGGCATATTTGAGTAATTCAGAACAGGTTTTTCATATCCAAAGGGACAAATAAAAGGAAAGGCTAGGAAAACAAGCTACTGAGGTTATCTTCCCTTTAGGAACCAAAGGAATGAGAGTAAATAAGTTCATTAAAGAAAAAAGTGTCCTCAACTATGTTTTGGGATCATTATCCCTATCTGTCCTTTCAAAGACCTTTGTTTTTATGATAATGGGACTACTTCATACTACTATTTTGGGGTCTCTCTTTGATTGTTCACAATAGTGCCATGAAGTGTAGCAGCAACTTAATATTTATTGAAGACAGGAGGAGGCAATGTAGACATTACTATTCTCAGATAGCAGCTAAGTCAATGATATAACCAGGGGAAATAGGGTCTCCCATTCTTTGTTACCATCATATTGGAAAGGATACACATGGCATAAAAATCCTTCTTTGCAAGCTTGCCATCTCTCCTTTAGACAGTGCTGATCCCTGCTGCCCCCAGATACAGGTAGAGACAGAGATGCCAAAGGGGGAAAAATCTGGCTGGGGCTGGGCGCAATGGCTCACGGCTGTAATCCCGGCACTTTTGAGGCCAAAGCGGGCAGATCACTTGAGGTCAGGAGTTCAAGACTAGCCTGGCCAACATGGTAAAAGCCCATCTCTACTAAAAATTAAAAAAAAAAAAAAAAAAAAAAGCTGGGCATAGTGGTATACACCTGTAGTCCCAGCTACTCTTCGGGAGGCTGAGGCAGGAGAATTGCTTGAACCCAGGAGGCAGAGGCTTCGGTGAGCTGAGCGCACTGCACTTCAGCCTGGGTGACAGAGTGAGACACTGTCTCAAAACAACAACAACAACAACAACAACAACAACAACAAAAAAAAAAAAACCAAAAGAGAAGGCTGATAGGGCTTCACGGACTGTTGGTACCTTGGAAAGGGTCACATGGTCCAAGACATGATCCAGATGTGGAATTCCAGAAACTCTGGTCAGACCAAGGGGAATATCTCCTGCTCACCGGTCCCACAAAGACTGACCTATAACCCAGATTTCCAACTGGTTAGTCCACATTGAGATCCATAACTGCCAAGCGGCACGAATGTGTATGTTAACTGTCCAATCTGAAGATACACCTTCTCCCACACCCCCATGTTTTCACATCTCTGACACAGGGATTCACATCACAACCACTGTCAGTCAAGCAGCAGTTCTGACATAGTTGCCATTGCCTACACGTAGATGGATCTGGTTGTTACTTCTTGTGTGTCATGCCTGGAAAACGGTGCAGCAACCGTTGATGCTTCAGTGAGCAAACTCTTTGAGGACCCCTCGGGGGAAGGAATGTGAATCATGATTCCTGTCTGGAAACGTATGTGGACATCCATCTGGTAAGATCAAGAAAGCACTGGTATCAAAACCTTCTGAGCTGGTGTTGGCAGCTTGAGAAAACTTGGAAAAAATTATTGGAGTGGATTTCTCAGTGAAGTACCCTCCTCCCCCATTCGGCTCACTGAAGCCTCTGCCTCCTGGGTTCAAGCAATTCTCCTGCCTCAGCCTCCTGATGAGTAGCTGGGACTACAGCTGTGTGCCACTATGCCCCACTCTGAAATAACATTTTATTTCGGAAAACATTAAGCTTAAAGAAAAAATTAAAACATAGTTCCATGAATACCTGTATATCCTTTACCTAGATTTTCCTGTTGATATCATTTTGAAGGCATTTTCTTTACTTCACTCTTTATGTTTCTTTGGACATTTTGTTTGTATGTTTGTTTGCTGAATCATATGACAGTAATATGCAAATAACATGACACTTCACTGCTAAACACTTCAGCATGTATCTTTTAAGAATAAGAACATTCTTCTACGGTATAGTATTATCACACCCAAGAAATTTAATATCAATATCCTAATATCAAATAAACAGTCCAAATTTCAAATGTCTATTGGAATATATATATATTTTATATATAACATATATATTATATATAATATATAATTCAGAACAGGTTTTTCATATCCAAAGGGGAAAATAAAAGGAAAGGCTAGGAAAACAAGCAACTGAGGTTATCTTCCCTTTAGGAAACAAAGGAATGAGAGTAAATAAGTTCATTAAAATATATATATATAAAATAAATATATATATTTTAAATTCTTTTTTAAAGGTGCTGTATTACAAACATTGTTGAAGGTACACAGGGTGATATTGTGTAGGAAAAATGCAGACACCAAAGACAGTCTAAAAATGATTCAGAAGAATTAGACATTGAATTTGAAGAAGTTTTAGGAATTATTGCCGCCCTTTTATTTCAGTTATATTTTTCTTGTCATTTATGCACAAGCTTGATGTAGAATAAAATCTGTGTCAAAATAAGTGTAAAGTGATTAAAAGCCAAAGTGAAAGGAAGGCATTATGATGCAGTATAATTGGCATAATTGTTTCTTCTTTGTGGTACATAAAATAATGGCACAACTTACATATGATAAAATACTCTAGGCAACTGGGGCTTCAGTGCCGAGGAGAAAATATGCTGGGACACGAACTCAGCCATGCATCCTGGAGTGTAACTGCCTGGCTGGCTCCCTCTCCTGCATCTATTTGGCTGGAAACAGCCTGACCGACTCTCACTCTCTTCCTCCCTCTTCAGGATGCCAGGCAGGCATCTGTAGCCTCTGTCTGTTGTAGGAGACCAGAATATGTCACCCTAAGATACGCCACTTTGGCATAAAAATTATTTTGAGCTGAAGGCAATTGAGAAGAAGCAGATATAAGAAAAGCTCTCTGCTCTACCCCATTAGCCTAAAAGCAAGACATAAATTTACCAAGGCTATGATGTCCATCCTTGCCTCTCTACCAGAAAGAACAAAGGTTGATCACTGAAGACAACTTTAGATCCTTCTCGTCCTGGAGATGGCACCAAAGAATCCACATGACAAATTCCCATTTCCTCACCTTTCCTCAATTTGCTAACCCTAGAGACTCACAGTACTTTTCCTTTGGTCACTTCTCTAACAATTTGCTGTTCTTGGTTAAAGATGCCATATAAACCAGAGTTCTAAGATACTTTGAGAATTTCTCATTTCCTGGGATCTCCTATGTATATATGAAATATACATGCTAATAAATGTCTGTTTGTTTTTCTCTTGTTAATCTGTCTTTTGCTACAGGGGTCCATCCCAGCTACAAACTCAGAAAGGTAGAGAAAAAATTATTTTTCTTCCCTTACACTGTGGTCATGTTCTGTCTTCAGACGGATTGCAATACAAGTAATTTAAGTTCCTCTTTCTCTATGGCTAGACAACTCCCCTTAGATATTCCTAAGCCATCTCTGAGCCCATCTTTAGGCAGACATTTTCTGAGCTTTCTCAGCTGGCTAATCACAGCCATTGCGAGTTTATCTTCCAACTGCCATCTGCTCCTGCAGGGCAATCGGATTTCTGCTTTCAAGGATCGCCTTCCTTGTCACCTTCTAAGTACTGGCTATAGTTGCATCTTTGCTTACACCCTGGATTCTACTCTGCAAGAGTGAGAATTGTTGAAGTTAACTGGTCTCTCCCAGCTTGTTCCAACAGATAGACTCAGAGAACCACTAAGCATTTGGCCTCCTGTTCAGGGAACATTTCAAAATAGATGGCGTTGCCATTGACATCTTTTCACCTCCCACCACCATGTGACTTCTCCTTCTCTTCTCCAAAAGAAGGAGACTCTGAAAGACTCTCTTCTCCAAAAAGAGAGACTTTTTTTTGACTTCTCCAAAAAAAGAAGACTCTCTTCTCCAAAAAGAAACTCCAAAAGCATCTCTCATTCTTTTTTTCTTTCTATCTAATACCAAGCTTCCTACCCTTGGAAAAAGTTTTCTGCTTAATTAACCCATGCACAGGGATGAATGATTCCTTTCTCTTTGTGGTTTGGAACATAGTCTGTAGAGAAAGGGGAGGAAGAAAGGTTTTGTTTTCTGTAAATCTCAGAAACCCTAGAAACCCTTGCCAGAAAAATGGGAACATTTTCTTGCTTGATAGATTCAGGGTTCTTTAGAGGGACCTCAAGAGCTGCTTAACCAAATACCTACCATTTGCGTGTGTAAATGCTTTCATTGCGTAAAGTAACATTAAATAAAAGCATTTAATTAAAAAATTTTTTTAATCAATTTGAGTGGGTTGTATAGTTATTGTTTTTTGTTTTCTAGCAAGTCTTCTCCTGTTTCCCTTCTTTTGGAAGTGGACTCCCATGCCTGGTCATAAAGGCATGGGTTCATGACCTGAGTCAGCAAATCAGAGAATCCCACGTCCCTGGAGCTTGACCCAGGTGTTGCCAATAAAAACCCTCCTGTGGGAATCAGTCATGTTTCCAAGATGGTAGGGAAGAGACATCTCTTTTCAAGATGGTTGCTGAATTTGGATGGTGTAGATCTGGGGATTGCCAACAATCACTTAGAGAGAGAGAGAGCGAGCGAGCAATGTGCAGAATAAAACCAAGAATATATACAGGCAAAGAACTAAAAGTAGATCTACTACCTGACCCAGCAATCCCACTACTGGAAATCTACCAAAGGAAAAGAAGTCATTACATGAAAAAGACACATGCACACACATTATAGCAGCACAATTTGCAATTGCAAAGATATGGAACCAACCTAAGTGCCCATCAACCAACAAGTGACAAAAATGTGGTATATATACACCATGGAATACTACCGAGCCATAAAAAAGAATGAAATAATGTCTTTTGCAGCAACTTGAATGGAACTGGAGGCCATTATTCGAAGTGAAGTAACTCAGGAATGGAAAACCAAATACTGCATGTTCTCACTTATAAGTGGGAGCTAAGTCATGAGGACGCAAAGGCATAAGAATGATACAATGGACTTCAGGGGCTCAGTGAGTGGAAGGTTGGGAGGGCGGTGAGGAATGAAAGTCTACATACTGGGTACGGTGTACACTGCTCAGGTGATGGGTGCACTAAAATCTTAGAAATCGCCACTGAAGAACTCATTCATATAACCAAAAACCACCGGTACCCCAAAAAGCTAATGAAATATAAACAAAAATATATGGAGAGAATAAGAGAAAGGCAGAGATAAGAAACTGAAAGGGAGAAGTGTGATGGAGCTGGATTCTCTGTCTCCTGAAGTCTTGTTTCTACAGAAGCTCTTCCTTTGATACTGAATAGATTTCAACTCCCCCGCCTTTTAAAACCTTATTTGAGTTGGATTTCTGCCACTGGCAACCAAAAGCATCTCAAATAATGCAACCATTGTACCCGTTCACTGAATTGTATAATGACCCCCGCGGAGTATGTCAGGGAAACGTGACTGTACCTTTTATTTGATTACACACCGTATTTTCCCTTTGTTTCCCAAGGTTTTTGCTCACAAAATATGTTTCCTTTTGAACAACAGAAAAGATAAAAGGGTACTCTGGTCCAAGCCAGTATTTTTGCTGTTTTACTATTACTGGTGTTGGTTTTCTCATCAATATGTATAGTTTGCCTCCTACACACACACACACACACACACACACACACACACCCCTACCTGGGTCTAGGTTAAATATTTCAAGCTCAAGTAATTACAAGAGTGAAGCAGGTCATGCCAAATGATGAGGAGGTTCAGGCATTATGGTAACGTGATAGACGGTAGAGGAACAGAAGTGAGCTGAAGGGAATATGCCCTGTCTAAAAGGCAGCACCATTCAAATTAAAACAACAATAGCAACCCAATGTGGGTCAAAGCAAACACATCTCTGATCCACCCTGCAGGCTGCTGTTTTGCAGCTCCTGGCCTAGAGCTCATCTACTAGCCTAGCTCGCTTAGCCGGGAAGCACTGGGTTGTGAAGAACAGACTTCCATTTGAGCTAGGTCAAGCAAAGGGCCATTACCCGTAAGTGTATGACAGGTAATTGCTTGAACACAAGATCCAAAGTACAAGCCACGTGGGAACCGGAGTGGGGCATTGCACAGAGCCAGGGACACCCTATTTTCGATTACAGTCTCCATATTGAACTTCAGAGTCTCAAGAGAGAGTTGACTAGTTTCTGACCAGTGAGTCAGACATCTGTTCCTTGTCTAATAGGTATATGTTGGAGATGGAGGCAGGTAGGATGTGGCCACCTAGGCCCATGTCTCAGCAGAGGCTGTGGACAGGGGTAGAGTGGGGCTGGGTTGGGCAGACAGTTACAGCTGTCTCACATGGCAAGTTGGCCACTCCTACGTTATCAACACCTAAACTAGTTCAGATTCAGATTTGTTAACTTTGCATATTTTCTTTTAATTTTTTTCTGATCTGATAGAGGACGTGGGACTTTTAACAGAGCGTACGTATGTGTGAATGTGTATCTACCATTCATCATCGGTGAACAAACATTCTCTGGACTTGCACTTGGTCAGCTCTTACAGGCGCTTTTCTCTGGCTCCTTGGTGATCGTACGTCTCACTCTACAAGCCTCTTCTTATTCCCAAAGCAACACTCCTGCCGTGTGTGCTGCATAGATGAGTATAAAATGTATAGTTTCTTCCACCTTCAGACTATCCTGAATATCGTTATCCAGTTAATCTTTCCAAAGTATCGTTGTCATATTACTCTTCTCCTGGGAACCTGCCATGTCTCCCTGTTGGTTTTCTTTCTTTCCTTTTTCTTTTTTTAGGCAGGGTCTCACTCTGTCACTCAGGCTGGAGTGCAGTGGCACCATCACAGCTCACTGCAGCCTAAAACTTTTGGGCTTAAGCAATCCTCCCACCTCAGCCTCCAGAGTAGCTGGGAACGCAGGTGTGCACCATCACACTCAGCTAATTTTTAAATTATTTGTAGAGATGGAGTCTCCCTATGTCCTCTAGATGTTCTGTCCTGAAAAAATGAACTTCTCTGGATCTTGTACCCAGTTGTAAAATGCTTCAATACCAGCCCTGTAGGGCTGTGGTCAGGGCAAGTGACAATGTCTACAAATGCCTGGAGCAGTGCCTGGTGAAGCGTAAAATAAGTCTGCAACAAAAATAAATATTTGTTTGTGCCGCAGATTTGGGTACTGTTCCTGAGTCTACATCATTTCCACAGAGACCCCAAGCTCCTTAAGAACATTCCCTTGCTTTCCCTTTATCCTCCACAGCTGTCTAGGGCAGCCGGGCACCCAGCACATGCTCAGTGAGGCACAAGCAATGAACCTGAAATATGGTAGGCCCGGCTCTGTGGCCCTGAAACAGGTCTGGGCTCCAAAGAGTGAATTAGAGGCTGGGCATGGCGTCTCACATCTGTAATGCCTCAAACCCGTGTGCTTGACTTTTCACATGCTCTGCGGAAGCCAGTGGAGTAGAAGCCCAGTGTTTCCCTGCACCTATGAGTTGTTTCCGGGGCTCTTGTAATGGGCTGCAAGTTTCCTAGACCCTGTTCAGGGTGTTTCTGGGATACTTTTCATAGATTCGTTATCCCAGGATGAAGACTTAAGGACCTTACAACTCTCTTCCCCGAGACAGGACTAGGAAACTGCATGGTGGGAGGTTAAATAACAGCCAGTGAACTGCTGACAAGCATGAGTTTGCATCAACAAATCTCAACCTGGCCTGGCTTCCTAGATACCAGTGTGTGTTCGCTACCCTTCTTTGGTTACAAGGAGCAGAAGCACACTCACTGGCCATAAAAGGTCCATTGTCTTCAAGCTAAAATCTTAACTTCTTAGCATGACATTCAAGACCTTTCTGATCTGCCTGCTGCCTGTCTCATGGGTTTTATCTCCTTTTCTTCTACCCACACTCCTCCCTCACCAACGCAGTGCACACCTAACACACCTACACACATGTACACACTATTTGTGTACAGGCACCCTATGCTCTAACCATGTTCAACTTCTTGGAGTCCCCCAAGTTTATCATATTCTTCCACATTTGGAGGCCTTTCTAGATTATTTTCCCCTCTCTCTTCTGATTCACTCCAATTCACTCTTTTTAAAATTTTTTTTTTGAAATAGAATCTTGCAGGAGAGCAGTGGCGCGATCTTGGCTCACTGCAACCTTCACCTCCCAGGTTCAAGCGATTCTCATACCTCAGCCACTTGAGTAGCTGGGATTACAGGCGTGCACTGCCACGCCCAGCTAATTTTTGTATTTTTATTAGAGACAGGTTTTGCCATGTTGGCCAGGCTGATCTGGAACTCCTGACCTCAGGTGATCCACCCGCCTCGACCTCCCGAAGTGCTGCGGTTACAGGTGTGAGCCACCACGCCCAAGCTCTAATTCACTCTTTGGAACTCAGTGTCGTTGTTTTATTGTTTGTTTCTGAGAGAGGGTCTTGCTCTGTCACCCAGGCTGGAGGGCAGTGGCATGATCATAGCTCATTGCAACCTCAACCTTCTGGGCTCAAGCAATCCTCCCACCTCAGCCTCCCATGTAGCTGAAACTACAGGTGTGCATCACCACACCCAGCTAATTTTAAAAATGTATGTTGTAAGGATAGGGTCTCACTATGTTGCCCAGTGTGGTCTTGAACTCCTGGGCTCAAGTGATCCTCCCACCTAGGCCTCCCAAAGTGCTGGGATTATAGACATGAGCCACCAAACCCGGCCCCATTGTCAAGTTTTTAATAAACCTTCCTTGACCCTCCAGTGCTGACTCAGATGCCTCCTGTCACGTGCCTTTGGCATATGGACCCACCACCCACAGCACTCACCACACTGCTCTGTCTCTATTGCTGAACTTGTTTGTATTCTCTATTGGATGGCAGACTCACTAGGGGCAGGAGCTATATTTTATTCACGGTGGTATTGTCACATTTTGTTGGAACTCAAAAGCTTTTGGAATGAGCGAATTTTCCCCTAAATGTGTTCCTTTTGCAGAAGCAATGAAATGAAGTTAAGAACATAAGCTTAGAATTTTGAGTCTCAGCTCTGCCACTGACTAGCTGAGTAACCTTAACCTCTTTGGGACCTGTATAGTTTGTTGAGAGAAGGGACAGCTTGAAGTCTTGCTCTCTTGGCCCCAGGCTCAGCAGGATCTGTGTCCAATAGGGCCAACCAGCAGAGGACCTAAACTGAGCTGCCTGGCACGGGACGGCTAGTCACTGAGGAGACAGGGCAAGATTTTCCTCCTTCTTGCAGGCCTCTGCATTTTAAACGGGACTGCTCCGTATCTGCTTGTCCTTTAGGGGTTTCACGAAGTGCTGCCTTGATTCAGTTTATTTTCTCTGATCGGCCTTTAAAAAGAACAAGGCTTAAACTCTGTGGTTTGAAAAGTAGCAAAAAGGGAAAGACATAAGAACCGACCTACATGTCTAGACATGCCTGTACTATAGCTCTCACTCCCTGCTCTATTTTTTTAAAAACATTTATTTTGAAATAATTTTAGACCTTTCCCACTTAAATCATTCTTCTTGATTTGGAATTGATTTTTCATCAAAAAATAGGTGGTGTGAGATAAATAGTGTCCCGGAGACTTTATTCTTTCTTCTACTAATACAGAATTTTCCACGGACACTGAGATACAGGGATCACCTACAGAACCCGGACAGGGCACAGCAGAACTCACCCATTCCCATCTCCTTGGTTAATACGTCTGTTGCCAGCATGTGTTGAACTGGGGCCCAAGCAAGTGATTTCAGTTGTTGATTCAAAACTCACTGACTTTCAAGTTTAATATTGGTCTGCCTGGTTACTGTGGCCAGAAACTTTAAATAGAAACTAAAGGCAAGGTGGATTATTGGTCTCCAAGTGCCCCTCAAAAGCAATCCTCACCTTTGATTGGGTTTTTATGTGGACGCTCTCTCCCCATTACGGTGTTCAATACCCCATGCCCTGCATGCCAGAGCTGAGTTATTGGCAGGAGGGTGCTTACTAGCCTTGGGGGATAAGCTTTTAATCATCTACAAAGAGCAGTTGGCCTTCTCTAAAAACACTTCAATAAAGCGAGATTCAGCCCTCAGTCGGCTCAGCCCTTGTCAGCCCCAGGCTTCCCTGTGCCAAAATGCATTGATGCCAGAAATGGAGGTCAAAAAGTTGCTCAGCGTTGGCCGTCTTGCTTGCCGGCTTGTTTGTTATATGCTGATTAAAATATAGGTGAATGCTGGCTAGCTTCTTTCTTGTTCCTATAAATATGGTCATGTCAGTTTTCATTCCTTTCTTCTCTGTCTGACTTTTGCCAAGACGGCTTTGCCAGAGGATGAACAGGCTGAACTCATCAATAGAGCTGTCGGCTTACAAGAGGGATTCCCGGTGTCCCAGACGATTAGTGCTGATGATGCACATCAAGAGGATGGTGTTATGAGATCATCCGGGAGCTGGCCGGAGGGATCAGGACAGTCAGGGCTGTAAACCCTTCCCTCCGGCTTGTCTGAGGGCCTCAAACGGCAGATGCGCGCTCTGTCCACTAGATGGCGCAGTGACACAGGCCCACACCAGGGTAAGGCCCGGGAAGGCAGGCAGCGGAGGATGAACTCACAGAAGCTCTCTCTGCTGTTGGCTCTATTTCTCTTAAGTCTCCATATACATGCCGTAAAAATTGTGTGGATTTTGTAAAACGCTGGACAATAATTAATGGCAAGAAGCCAAAGAAATGCAAAAATAGCCCTTGATTATACAGGAGCAATGTCTTTTTTTTTTTTTTTTTTTTTTTTTTTTTTTGACGGAGTCTCGCTCTGTCCCCAGGCTGGAGCCCAGTGGTGCAATCTCAGCTCACTGCAGCCTCTGCCTCCCAGGTTCAAGCGATTCTCATGACTCAGCCTCCCGTGCAGCTGGGCTTACAGGGGCCTGCCACCACGCCAGGCTAATTTTTTTGTATTTTTATTAGAGACGGGGTTTTGCCCAGTTGCCCAGGCTGGTTTCGAACTCCTGACCTCAGGCGATTCACCCACCTGGGATTACAGGCGGGAGCCACCGCGCCCGGCCAGTAATGTCATTTAAAGTGGATCTAATAATCTCTGATACTTAGAAAACGTATCTAGTATTTGGCAGAAAATACATGGCTTAAACAGCATTTACGTTTTGCATGGTGCTATCTTCCCATGCCTTATCTGCATGAACTCATTTAACCCTTATAATAACCTCTCAGGGAGGTGCCATTAATATACTTATTTACACATAGAAAGATCCAGGTATAGAGAAGTTAAGTTACTTCCCCAAAGTCACAGGGCTAGTTAGTACTACAATGAGACTCAGACCAAGGGAGTTTGACTCCAAAGTCCATGCTCTTAATGACTGTACTAAAATAGAAGTCTGGGAACTCTGCATGGGTGAAAAAGAAGCTGTCAGGCTTTCTTATTACTAAGGAAAGAGCTTGGCTTCTAGACTTCTTCATCCCTAACATCACCCCGCTTTAATATTACAGCACTGGGACATGACTGAGATATGTCAGTGTTAACCAGAATCTTCGTGTTCTAATTATACAGCAAATGTCATCATCCATACAGAAATAATGTCGGGAGAATATCATATTTTTGTCCATCTGTTTAAAAGAACATTTTAAAAAATCTGCCTGGTGGAGTCTCATTCTGATTTTTATTTACAGATAGGAAAATTAATGTGCTAAGTCGTTTGTCCACTTAAGGATACACAAGCTGTGGCTAGAGAACTTACTCTAATATTCATTCTTCCAGCCTCTATTTCTCTTTTAGGTATTTTATTTTATTTTTGTTTTTTGAGACAGAATCTCATTCTGTCGCCCAGGCTGGGGTGCAGTGATGTGATCTCAGCTCACTGCAACCTCTGCTTCCTGGGTTCAAGTGATTCTCCTGCCTCAGCCTCTCGAGTAGCTGGGATTACAGGCATGTGCCACCACGTCCAGCTAATTTTTTGTATTTTTACTAGAGACAGGCTTTACCCATGTTGGCCAGGCTGGTCTCGAACTCCTGGTCTCAAGTGATCCACCTGCCTTGGACTTCCAAAGTATTGGGATTATAGGCGTGAGTCACTGCGCCTGGCCTTATCTTCCATTTCTTTAATGATGTCTACAGGACATACACAATGTGAGTGGCCCTGAGGATGAAGACAGCTAGGGCAGATTTGCCACCTTTACACCATGCACAGTTTGATAGAGGAGGCAAACACAACATGACATCAAAAGCAGTGCTGCTGGGGCTGTCCCAGTGCTTTGAACAGTTCAGAGAGGGGCTACCTCGCTCTGCTGGGGATCAGCCTCCACAACAGACGGGGTCCTTGGATTGAGTCATGAAGGATGAGCTGGGATCCCCTGGGGTAAACACAGGGGAAAAGAATAGGGTGTGAAAATGGTTGGCGTTTAGAATGGCTGTTGTGCTTTGGCTGGAAGAACCACAGAAGATGAATCTCAAAAATTCGTGAAGACCAGGCACCAATGTCTCCATGTCTTGAGCTTTCTTCTGTAGCTGACAGAGAGCCACAGCAGGCTTTCTGAGAAGGGAGTAAGTCATTAGGTTTGTGCTTAAGAAGAGGACTCTGGTCTGAAGGATGGACTATGGGTCAGGGGGCCATGGCTAGAATGGACACAGGGTCCAGTGAGGAGGTTTTGTAATCATCCAGATGAGCTAAGACAATTAGGGTGGGGGATGCTGAGTGGGATGAAGGAAAAGAGTGTTAGGAAAATTTCAGAGATACTACAAATAGAGCCTTTATATTCATACAAATATATATAGGGAGAGTATATACATACATAATAATTCATGCAAATATATATCCATACAGTACTATTTTAGAGCCAGCTTTATCCCACAAAGTGTTTGGGATAGCAGCACAGGACTCGATAACCACCAGATAAACATACGGACTGAGGGAGAAGAAAGCATCCAATAGGGCACCCAGTCTTTGGCTCTTTGGCTTGGACGACTGGGTGGAAGGTGCTCCCTTAATCAATATAGGTCATGATGGAAAAGATGCAGTGCTCAAAGGGATAGCCAAAGTTGTTTGTGTGTGTGTGTGTGTGTGTTTTGAGATAGGGTCTCACGCTACCGCCCAGTCTGAAGTGCAGTGGTGCAACCATGGCTCACTGCAGTCTCGAACTCCTGGGCTCAGGCAATCCTCCTACCTCAGCCTGCTGGGTAGCTAGGACAACAGGCATGTACCACTATGCCCAGCTAATTTTATTCTTTGTAGAGGCAAGGTTTCACCATGTTCCCAGGCTGGTCTTGAACTCCTGGGCTCAAGTGATCCTCATGCCTCAGCCTCCCAAAGTGCCGGGATTATATGTGTGAGTCACTGCACTTGGCCCAAAGTTGAATTTCAAATGGGAAGTCTGAAGTGTTGTAAATAATCAAGCAGCTATCAGGAGAAAAGCCAAGGTGGGAAATGTGGAATTTGGAATTGTCAGAATATTAGGGTAGACCGAGAACTGTGAGGGTGGATGTCATTATGGACTCTGATGAAAATGTGAACCATTGAGTTGTTTCCAAATATTTGGCTGCTTATTATCTCATAGATCTGACTGCATTTTTCCCCTTTTCATCAGAAGTTAGTATCATATAGAAAACTTCAGTGAGTAACAGTAGAACTGAGCAAAAGATCCAGTGTTTCCAGGATTCTTTTGTTCTGTCTTTTCTTGTGCCCAAAGTCACATGCACATTTTATACTCAAAATTCCTCCCAAAATCAGAGACTGGTGTGGAGGGAAAAGCCTTGAGATTTCAACCAGATTGTTGGCAGATTCTACATAAAACTCTACCTCCAGCGCCCAAGTAATGCTCTGGCTTTTTGCAGAACTGGAGAGAACATGTTTTGCTGGCAGGTGAAGAAAGGGAGGGCCCCAGGCATGCATTTATTTTAAAACTGTGTAAATGTTTAAAATATGATATGTAAACTTGCCGTCAGACCACTTTTCACTTTAAGCACCCCTGACAGTTAACCATTAGGTTTCTGTGGGGTGGAGGAAGCGCTCTGGGTGTTCTTTGGGAGAAGACAGCAAAAAGGCTGCTTTCTAGGTGGTACAAGGTTTGCCATCTGCTTTTGGCTTTGGCAAAACAAAGGAATTGAAGGCACTGTGCCAGCACGTGGGTGAAATTGAATAGAAGAGGCCTTGTTCCTCCAAGCGCAGAGCTTTCGCCGTGGTGACAAATAACTCCCAAATCTGTTTCCCAAGAGCAAATCCTCATGTCTCCATCACAGCACTCAAGAGCAGCAGATGGACTACGGCTCTGCTCCAGGCTGTGCGCCAGTTCTGGGTCTGCTTTTCATGTCTTCTCGAATCTTCCTGTTCTGGAACTCAGGCTGCAGGAGCAGCACACAGCCATGGCAGACAGCAGCAGTGCAAGAGGCGGAGCCACGGCACACACGCTCACTTCAGGCTGCTGCTCAGGCGAGCCTGTGTCATGGCCTCCTGTATCTCACTGGCCAAAGCAAGTCACACGGACAACCCCAAAGTCATTGGAGACAGGGATGTGATATGAGGAAGGAGGAAGGCGATGCTTGAGTGTAGCTGTGCTGTCTGCCACTGTTAGTCATTCATTCATCAAATATTTCTTGAGTGCTAACTCTGTGCCAGCACTGTATCAGAAGCTGATCTATAGAAATAGATCTACATGCCCCCTGCCCTTAAGGAGCTTACAATCCAGCATGGGACACAAATAATAGAACCAGCAATTATAATGAAGGCTGAGCCCAGTTCCAGATTCCCGATCCCTTAACAGGGTAGTGGAGCAGCATAGCATGACCACCATGAACTTTTAGGGATGAATCACTCCAGAATGTTATCATACCAAGGCCTGTAAACTTCTCTAGAACCTCTTGGTGTGTTTCTATTCACCCATGGCCTTGGACCCGATGGCTATGTAAGAACATATGTAAAAAATAAGTGTGAATGAATCAACATTCTTCCACTGATGGAATGGAGGATGGGGAGGGGTGGTGGAAGGCTTCTGTTCTTGAAAATTCTACTCAGGTCACTGGTGGCCTCCTGGGACTATTTATGGCCTTGTTTGCTGAAATAATGTCAAGTCTAGCATATTACCTGCCTTGATATCTTTTATCCCACTTGCCATCTGCAAACCCAGACCCACCTCCGTTCCCAGTCTGCTCATGTCCTGAATCAGTAAGGACTTAAACAGATTCAGCTCTGTTTTCGGGGGCTGAGGATCCAGTTACTCTTGGGTACTTGTCTCCTTGACTGGCTGCTCCAGCCTTGAACACTGGATTCCTGCTGCATCCCTAAACTTTCTTTATAACTTCTCAAACTCTGCTGCACTGTTCTGACCCACCCTTCCCAGGCTTCCACCCAGTGATTCCCTGTATATCTGTTTGATCCCCAGTTCCAGGGTTAATAACTGCCAGCACTCATTCGACATGTTTACAGAGTGGTATCTCTTACAAAGCTCCTCCCTGTGGCTGCCACTTCTCCTGTGGCCTGCTTGATCCCTCTGTGGCCTGCTTGACAGAGGGAGTGTTCTCCTTACTTCCCAGTGTGGCCTCCTGTACCCTGGTGACACACTTCGCTCCTTTGCAAGGAGAAATTCTTGGTTACATTTGTGTGGATGGCTTCACTGGTCTTCAGGGAAGCCCCCGGCAAAGGGTAGCTGCCGCTCTGCTCCACACTCACTGTTTGGTGCCACCAATCTACTGAGAAGGTATTGAGGAGTGGGTTCATGCATATGACGCGCAGATGGTGGCCGGGGAGGGGATGGCTTTGAAGTAGCGCAGACCAAGGGTTTCCTTCGTGACTCGTTCACCTTTTCCATGAGTTCTTACACAGACGTTGGGTCCAAGGCCACGGGTGAATAGAAACACATCCAGAGTTCTGGAGAAGTTTGTACAGGGCTCACTGAGGCTGAAAGCAAGCCAGCCAAGTGGGGAAGCAACTCAAGTGCCCTGTCTGCAAAGCTTTACTAAGATTTATTTGGAAAGTTATGGTCTCTCCCACAACGAATCTGTAGATTGCCTTGCTCTGATTACAAGAAGAATGTTGAGGTCTTTATTAACAGTCATCATCAGATTCCTTCTCTCCTTAAGGAGATTAATTAGGTAAATTTCATTACAGTAACATCAAGTTTCTTGGAAAGAAACCATTCAACTTGAGAATGACTTTGCGTTTATATCTGGAAACAAAGCAATGTGAGTGTTTACAGAGAAGAACATGAAACGTTAGGTTTTAATAGATGTTGATGTCATTCTTGGCCTCCTGCAAATGATATAAATGACTCTGTGAAGAGGTAACACATTGTTAAATGTAACCAAAATGCAAAGAAAGAAGTGAAATGTACACACATGACGTTCAGCCCTGCCTCCCACTTCCCTCCCCTAACTCGTCATCTGAGCTGAACCAGAAAACCCTTCCCTCCCCTGCCTTCACCGTCTGAGCTGAACCAGAAAACGGCAGCTGACCTGCCCCATCTGTCAGATGTCAGAGAGAGATACAGGACTGTCTCCCGTCCTGTGTAGTGGGCTGATGCTCTAGAATTTCCGAAGGGGAGCCCAAATGGCCAAGGAAAGAGAGGCCAGGTTCACACCTTGCTCTGCCACGGTTTGTCTGACCTTGGACCAATCACCCCCTCTCTGGGCCTCAGTTTCCCCACATATTAGATTAGATGAGAAGTCTGAACTCACAGGCTTCCAGCAATCATCATAAAACTCTGCTGACAGAATAACTTTCCCACCATTTGGGTAGATTGTACAATTTGCAGCCATTTGACAACTACACTTTCAGCCCCGCGGGAATATAGAAGCTTTTTTTTTCAGTTTTGAGATGGAGTCTCGCTCTGTCACCCAGGCTGGAGTGCACTGGTGCGATCTTGGCTCACTACAACCTCCCTTCCCTGGTTCAAATGATTCTCCTGCCTCAGCCCCTGAGTAGCTGGAATTACAGGCACACACAACCAAGCCCGGCTACTTTTTGTATTTTTAGTAGGGATGGAGTTTCACCATGTTGGCCAGGCTGGTCTCAAACTCCTGGCCTCAAGTGATCCACCTACCTCAGCCTCCCAAAGTGCTGGGATTACAGGCATGAGCCACCGTGCCCAGCAAGAATATGGAAGCTTTGAGTCTGAGTCCTTGAACCTGCCCAGGTGGCCAATCTGCGGCTGACCTCGGTGACAGTCCAGGGTTAGAATAGTGTTGAGACTCTGCTGCTCTGCTCCACACTCAGTGCTTGGTGTAACCACAGTTGCTGAGGAGGTATTGAGGAGTGGGTTCACGCACACAATGTGTCCATGGTGTCGAGGGAGGGCATGGCTTTGAAATATGGCAGACCATGAGTTTCCTCAATGACTTGTTCACATTTATCTTTTCCACGAGTTCTCACATAAACATCGAGTCCAAGGCCACAGGTGAACAGAAAGACATCCAGGGTTCTGGAGGAGTTCTGTCAGCTCAGAGACAGACTGTGTCAAAGCTTGCTCTTAGGACCTGCTGCCCCCACCCCACTCTGTCCTCTGTTGGTTTTGCCAGTTTTCAGAGTGTCACCCTATGTCACTCATTCTCACACCACTGCCAGGTGGGCAGGGCAAGTGTTACATAGCATCTCTAAACGGAGCCCAAGTGTGATAAGGAAGTTGAAATTTAGACACAGCACACAATTTCTTCCATATTGCTGGGGAGAGGGGCATCTCTCTGCAATCTCTCAGTACCCCTAAAGCTGTTCCGCACAGCGGCCTTGGATGATTGGATGACTTTGGGAAGAGTTGGGCAAGGCCCAGAGTGATCTGTGTATCTGATTTCCCCTAATAATTAATTAGTTAGTTTGTTCTTCTGTGGGGACTTTAGGACCTGGCTAAGCTTTTAGTCGACCTCTAGATCAGGGGTCACCAACCCCCAGGCCATGGACCAGTACTAGTCTGTGGCCTGTTAGGAACTGGGCCACCCAGCAGGTGAGCAGCGGGTGAGTGAGCATTACCGCCTGAACTCCACCTCCTGTCAGATCAGCAGTGGCATTAGATTTCCACAGGAGCAGGAACTGTATTGTGAACTGCACATATGAGGGATCTAGGTTGTGTGCTCCTTATGATAATCTAATGCCTGATGATCTGAAGTGGAACAGTTTCATCCCGAAACAATCTCCCCTGTGTCCGTAGAAAAATTGTCTTCCATGAAACCAGTCCCTGGTGCCAAAAACGTTGGGGACCACTGCTCTAGGTCGCCATGTGACCTGAGTGCTAAACTGGACTTTCCATTTAAGACGTTAGAGGGTCTGTCTCTGAGGTTCCTCCTCCATCATTTCCAACCTAAAATGTGTATGGCTGGAACATGAATAATCAGAGGCATGCTAGGACTCCATGGGCCTCCGAACAGATTTGCTTGGGCCTGGAGAGTCCAGAGAGCCCCGCAGGCTCTAAGGCATTTGGACCTTCCCAGGAAGCGGGGATGTTGGGCATTTTTGGACTGACTACACACACCCTCAAAATACTGTCCTCTGTTCTGGACTCAACAACTTATGAGTGACAGGAAAAAGTAAGATGAAAATGCAGAGGTAAGCCATGAAGATGAAAAGCTAGATTGGTAGATGTTATCTTTGCATGAAGATGAAAAACTAGGAAGAGGTCATTTTGGAGAGAAAAAGTCAAGGGGAAGTTTGGGAATAATCTTCAAACATGTAAAGGTTATTTTACAAAAACAGGAGGCCATTGCTGTCCATGGAGAAGGGAACGAAGAGAGATGTGCATGCACTGGGCGGATTCAATTAGCAGGAGGAAAACTGTCCTGCCAGCTAGAATGAGTGTCTGGAAGTTGTAAAATGCCCTTCTCTGGCACCGTCCTAAGCAGGGTGGATTCTCCTCTTGCTAGTGAGTTTACGAGTTGAAGTCCCTGACAGTAGCAAAAGGGTTAGATCAGACATCCCATTAGCACTCACCCCAGCACTTGTAATTTTCCACTGAAGACCAAATAAAATCTATAGATTTGTGGAAAATGGCATCGAGAGAGCAAGAACATCAGAAGAAAAGGAAAATATTTGAACTGTCAGCTCCAGGAATTGTAAGCATGAGAGCTGGGATGCAGGGCCAGTGCCTTGGAACATGTAAAAGCCCAGCTTTGCTTCCCTCAACTATTTCTGAAACTGTTTACAAGATGGAATTAGCTGTTCTTCCAAGCTTCCAGAATTCTGTGATTGTGAGTGCTTTTTACTTAAATATTTTAAAAAATTTTATTTTTGAATTTTTATAATTTGGTGACAGAAATTGTTTCATTTTTATTTTTTGGAGATGGAAGTCTTGCTATGCTGCTCTGGCTGGTCTCAAACTCCTGGCCTCAAGCAATCCTCCCACTTTGGCCTGTCAAGTGGCTGAGCCTACAGGCATGCACCACCACGCTTGGCTATGAGTGCTTTTTAAAAAGAATGGTTTGAATTTGTCTATATAAGCTATATAGGAATGACTCATTGCCCATTCCATTGGCCACTCTGGAAGTGAACAAAGAAGAAACAAGACTGTTTCAGTATTGAAGACCTAAACCAACTGTGAGGCTTGATTTTGCTGTGAGTTGCCTGATTTACAAAAGGATAATTGGTTTTCGTGTGTGTGCATGTGTAAATAATAGATGGTACCACTCTGAGCTGTGTTTCTCATTGTAGGGTTGGCTCTCAGTACTCTTGTGATGTAAGTCACAGCAATGTGCTGTGGTGAAATGGACCATGGACTGTCTCCATCTCTAGGAACTGTGTGATCTTGGGCAAGCCACTTAACTTGCAGAGTTCTGGTTTGCCTACCTCTAAGATGAAGTCTTTAGAATAGACTAGCGTTCCCTAAATGTCAGGCAATTGTCATTAGAGTCATGTCTTTACCTTCCAAATAATACTACCTGTACGTTTATATTAATATTTTCTTTACAGTAACTCATTTTAAAATTATATAAATTTATTTAAAGGGTAATTTTGTATCTTATTACACAAGGAATGCTACACTACTTGCCATAAGTAGAAAATAAATGCAAAAGTAAATACAATGAAAGTAAAACAATGTTATTAAATTCTAGCTAGTAACTACTGCTTGCCAAAGACTGAGCCTGAGGCCTGTGCTCTCTCTTTATTAAAAGGAGATTAAGAAGTGTTAGAAACATGTTAAAGATATATTAGTCCCAAACTGATACTTTCTCTTTGACATAATCATGAAGGTTGAAAGAAACTTACAAGGCTGGCTAAATCTTTTTTAAGAAAACTTTTGTTTTGAAGTGATTTCAAATTTGGGGAAAAGTCATAAGGACAATACAAAAAACTCCAGTAGATCTTTTAATCAGATTTACTAGTTACCAGTTCTGGCCATATTTTTTTTTATCATTCTCTCTGTTTTTTTTTTTTTTTTTTTTTTTTTTTTTTTTTTTTTTTGAGACAGAGTTTTGCTCTATGGCCGAGGCTGGAGTACAGTCACGCAATCTTGGCTCACTTCAACCTCTGCCTCCTGGGTTCAAGTGATTCTCTTGCCTCAGTCTCCTGAGTAGCTGGGATTACAGGCATGCGCTACCACGCCTGGCTATTTTTTTTTTTTTTTGTATTTTTAGTAGAGATGGATTTCACCATGTTGGTCAGGCTGGTCTCAGACTCCTGACCTTAAAGGCTTTGCCCACCTAGGCCTCCCAAAGTGCTAGGATTACAGGCATAAGCCACCACACCTGACCCTCTTTCTTTCTGGATATATACTTGTAATTTATACCTGAACCTTTAAGCAGGCTGCATATACTATACCTTTAATAACTCAATATGTATTTCCTAATAACAAGGATATCCTCTTTTATAACCACAGTATAATGATCATGTTCAGGAAATTTGACTTTGATGCGGTACTTTAGCTTGACTGAAGTGTAGAATTCAATTTTGTCAATTGACCCAAGAACATTATTGATAGCTTTTTTCCACCCCCCCAGACCAGGAACCAGTTCAGATCATGTTTTGCATTCACTGGTGCTGTCTCTTTAGTCTTTTTAAGCCTGGAACAATTCCTCAGCCTTTCCTGGTCTTTCATGATGTTGACAGTTTTGAAGAAGGCAATCCTAGTTACTTTGTCAATTGACCCTAAATCCCTGGTTGTCTAATGTTTTATCTTGATTAGCTTCAGGAAACACTGGTATGCTTCTGATTTGCTAGTATTTAACGCCATGTCAACGTCCCTGTGAAATCCTCTCTTGTGTGATCCTGAGAGCCACCCACGCTTGACTGACCCTGAAAGAGATCATCTCCACGTTACCTTTTAGTATTATCTTTCTGAAGATATCCAAATGCTGATATTGACCAGTTCACATTATCTAAAATAAATCATATCATCTACAATATTTCATGTTGTTTCTGGTGCTACCAGATATTGTATAGACAGCCTAGAACTTCAAAAGAAGCTCTTTCTCTATACCTCTGTCTACAACAAGGATCCATGATGCTTTTCATTTGGGAGTCCGGAATGGCTGGGGAGGAAGAGTAAAGAGAAAGATGCATGAGGCCGGGCGCAGTGGCTCACGCCTGTAATCCCAACCCTTTGGGAGGCCGAGGTGGGCGGATCATCTGAGGTCAGGAGTTCGAGACCACCCTAGCCAACATGGCGAAACCCCGTCGTCTTTAGTAAAAACTACAAAAATTAGCTGGGTGTGATGGCAGGTGCCTGTAATCCCAGCTACTCGGGAGGCTGAGGCAGGAGGATCACTTGAACCCAGGAGGTGGAGGTAGCAGTGAGCTGAAATCATATTACTGATCTCCAGCCTGGGCGACAGAGGGAGTCTAAAAAAAAAAAAAAAAAAAAAAAACATGAATAGAGTAGGTGGTTGTAGCAGTGATTTGTGCTCAAAGTGGCCTCCGTTGTGAACGGGCATGGACGATAAACAATGGGTGAGAGATGGTCCCTGGTGAGGAGCTATTTGGGTCAGAGTAGACGACTTCACAAGCAGTTACAGAGGCAGACAGCAGTTGGTGGCCAAGAAGGATGACTCAAGTCTGTCACCCCATCTGCTATATGAAGAATCTTTGTAGTTAAAAAAATATATTTTTAGAGACAGAAAACCAACTCAAACTGGCATAGGTAAAAAGAATAATTTATTGGCTCATTTATTAGGCTTCCAGAATAGTGAGATCCAGGAGCTCAAATGACATAATCAGGACCATCTCTCAGCTCTACTTTTTTCCATGCCAGCTTCTTACTCAAATAGGCTCTTTCCATTTGGATAGAAAAAATGGCCCTGTTTGACTTACACAATTGTCACAATCTTAGGAAAGACCCTCTTGTGCCTATTGGTCTTCCAAAGTGCCCTCTGAATAACCCTCCCTGGGTCAAAAGTTTATCACCAGACCCATCGTTGTGTTTAGGAAGGGGGAATACTCTGGCCTGGCCTGTGTCCCCTACCTCCCATTCCCTGGGGAGTCAGGACATATGACTGACAAATCCACTAGTTGTGGGAGAGGCAGTTCCCCAATGGAAAAGGTGTTTTGTTTGTTTTTGAGACGGAGTCTTGCTCTGTCATCCAGGCTGGAGTGCAGTGGCATGATCTCGGCTCACTGCAACCTCTGCCTCCCAGGTTCAAGCAATTCTCCTGCCTCAGCCTCCTGAATAGCTAGGACTACAGACACACGCCACCGCGCCCGGCTAATTTTTGTATTTTTAGTAGAGACGGGGTTTCACTATGTTGGCCAGGCTGGTCTTGAACTCCTGACCTCAGGTGATCCTCCTACCTCGGCTCCCAAAGTGCTGGGATTATAGGCATGAGCAACTGCACCAGGCCCCAAATGGAAAAGATTTAGTCAAGGAAACAACAAACAGATATTCAGGACAGCAATGATGCAGTATGGAGAATGATTTGGTGAGTTCTCTGATGCCATATTAAGAAGGCTTGGTGCAGTGTAGTGATTAAGAGCCCAGGCTTTGGGTCTGAATCCTTGTTCTACCATTCACTAGTTCTGCTGGTACTTGGTAAATTACCACAAAATAAAAGCAGACAGAGACATACTGCAATCAAGCATATCAGGAAATTATTAGAATTTTTCAGAGTTTAGAGTCACTGCTTTTGAAAATTGTCATAACATTGCAAAGCAGATATCCGCAGGGCTAGAAACAGAAATTAAATTTTGATTATCACGCTAAATGGAAAATAACTTTATTTCCACGTGAAGCTCTGGATGAACCAAATCTAGTACTAACAAGAAAGATAATTTTATAATTAGTTTTTTCTTGCCATTGAAGATACAATGACAGAATGTAAAAACACGTGTCTTGAATTATATATAAATCATAAAGCTACTTTCAGTTTCCTGTATGACTTCAACAAGCTACAGGAAATGTCAGAGGAAACATTAAAATGCCACTGTAAAAATTTGCATCAAAAATTAAACTCAGACTCACACAAAACTGATTTGTATGAGGAGTTAAATCTTTTTAGAAAATTTCTTCTGCAAAAATTGTCAGCTCTACATGTACTAAAATTTGTATTTCAAAAAAAATTAACAAATTTATTTCAATGTTGTCAGACTATAAAATACTTTTAACAACTTAAGCAATGGTGGCTTTAGTGGAAAAGTCATTCTCAAAATTAAGGATTGTCAAAAATTGTGATCTTGCATTTGCCAATAACTGACATCACTTTCAATTATACTGATTAAGAATGATGTTGCTAAAAGCAATAAATAACCTAATAAATGAATTTGTAGAAAAGCATGCGAGAAAAATCTTATGATCAATCAAGATAATATTGATTATTACAATGTTAATGTGATAACAATATTGTTCTCCATGTTATATAAAATTGACCCTTTTTTGCAATTTATAAATTTGTTATTAATACATTGCTATTACCCCATAGTACATTTTATAAGTAATAAAATCTTTTTAATGAATTATATTTTAGTACCTTTAACTGCACATTTCCTCCTGCTTTTTGAATAAGGGACCCTACATTTTCCATTTTCACAAGGCCCCACAGATTATGCAGCTAGCACTAATTACATGCTGTACTTTAGGTGCAAGTGAAGCTGGAAAAATGTAGTTTCAGGGGATTCTACCTTGGGAAGGAGGATTTCATAAAGCAAGAAACCGACTAGTCAGGAATGATAGACTACCAAGTAGTCAGGAATGATAGACTCTCAGCTCCCCACCCACCTCACTGACTGCCAAACCACTAGCCATATTTATTTTCTCTCTTGGTTTAGGAGATCCCAGCAAAGTCTGAAAGAGGATGAGATTCACTGCACAAAACTCACCATTCTAAGGATCAGTCACTTCCAAAGGCTGGGGTAGTGCATCAAAGGGAAGCCAGCTGTGTCCCAGCTCTGTGAGGGGTGGTTTCCCTAGCACCATGTGGCTCCTTGGCTCCAACTCAGCTTTCTCAATGCCCATGGGCATTTGTCTGCCTCCCAGAAGTTATTTTTGTGCGTGTGTGCTCTTTGGTGATTCTATAATTCTGTTTAATGCACAGAATAGGTAACTACAAATATTCAACTCTCTCAAAGCTAGGTCCCAGGAAACTCTTACTGATTTGAAAAGGTTAGTCATTTAATCTCATGCCATTTTTATGTGAACTGCATGGCTGTGAGTAGTCCCAGAATTCTCCTCTGCAAATATCCTGAAAGAAAAAGAGGAACAAGTTGTTCTGAATTGAGGAATGAATTCCAACCTGTTAACCAGAAACTTCCTCTGAGAGACTTGGCAAAGATGCACCTGTTGTCAATGCTTGGATCTTCCTTTTATGCCTCAAAGGACACCATAAACACGTGTGTGTGTGTGTGTGTGTGTGTGTGTGTGTGTGTGTGGATGGCCAGTTTCCTAAAATAAATCTCATGTCTCATTCTTGCCCAGAGACTGGCCATCAAGTTCCCTGAGAAAACATGGTGGTTAAAAAGGAAGAATGGCCAGTCTTGTACCCCTAGAAAGAGACCACTGAAGCACAATTTTTAATGCTTTAGAGATCACCAAGACCAAGTCCTTCTGTTTAGAGATAAGAACGCTGTGCCCATGAGGCTGCTTGTTGGTCAGAGGAAGAGCTGTGGATTCCTGGGTCCTGATCCAGGGCTTATCTGCTTCTCTTCTGCACCGTCCCGCCACTGCCAAAAAAAAAGGAAGCAGGTGCCAAAGGGTCATCTAATGGGTTTAGGGTACCTGTTTATCCCAGGAAGGGGAGACTTCTGGGCCTCCCACAGCAGGGAGCATGAAGGAGGAAAAGTCAAGACTAGAATACTGCTGTTTAGATTTGCAACTGGAATACTGGGGCCAGGTGGAACAGAAACAGGGATTAAAAAATTGCTTCAGGCTGGGATTGAGGAGGTAAGAAAGTGAGTTTGTATGCCATTTTTGTGGGAAAGGAGGAAGGAAAAGGCACCTGACTTTGGCATCCCAAGAAATCTGTGTGTGTGTGAGAGAGAGTGTGTGTGTGTTAGTGTGAGTGTGTGTGTAAGCATGTGTGTGTAGGCATATTTGAGTGTGTATGTGTGTGTGCATGTGTGAGTGTGTTCAAGAGTGATGGTTGTGAGACCACAAAGCTGCCATGGAGTCCCAGCTCCACTGCTGACTGGCTGTGTGCTCTGGGCAAGTCAAATCAAGTCATCTCTCTAGACCTCAGATTCCTTAGTTATAAAGTAGGGAGAATTGTCAAAGTCACTTCATAGAAATGTGAGGATTAAATGAGATTATCTATGCAATGTGCTTGGAATAGTGCCTGGCATATGGTAAGTGCTCTGTAAATGTGTGCTGTTATTATCACATCGGGTAGCATCTATGACCTAGATTTTTCAGGCTGTTAGTGTACTGGGACCCCTGTCTACCAGGTACGCTTCTCACTTGCTGTACAGAGATCTAACATCCATCCATCCATCCAGATTGCATGTCAACACAACTATGTTTAGAAAGGGACAAGCTCACCTCCCAGCCCACACCTCCATGTGGGGATGTCCACCTCCCTACCCACCTCTGACTGCCTCCAACAATGGTTGGCAGGGTCAGAGGTCCGTGGACTGTGGCTTGTATCCCTGTCCCTAGATGAAGACATTGTCTCCTTTCAGTCAGGAGACTTGTGTCTGCATTTACCTATGAAATAAGTGAGATCTTAGGATTTATTCCTTAGAGCAGATTTTTAATAAAAAATACCTTTTGAATGACTAGAGCAACCATATTGCCATATGGTTGCCATATTGAATTGATTTTTGTCCACCTGCAGCCTGGGGAGACCAACCTTGCTCCTTGTTTCTTCTTTCTCACAACTTTATGGGCCTCCTGGGTTCCTTGGCTTTTGTATATTGGTGACTATAGCTACTGAAATATCTTTACTACTTTCTTTTCTTGCTGAACTGACTGGGAACCTGGAATCCTGCCCTTCTGAGGCTCCAGAGGGAGGCAGAACAGCAGAGGGTTAGAGGATCTGGGGCTCTGCGGCTTCAAGAGAGATTCTAGCCTGAGGCAAGGGTTGAGTTAATCAATAAAACAAGAAACCCTGAAGGGGGACAAAAACCCACATCCAAAGATGGGAGAGAAGTGCATGGTGGCTGGAGGTGCCAGATGCTAGCCTCATGGGCTGAGCCACAGGGGTCCCTGACTGGCTGTAGCTCAGAATGAAGAGCTGCTTCCACCGCTACCTGCTTGGACTGAAGTGATGGAGGCCTTCCAGTGGGGGCCCTATCCTCAGGCAGCCCCCAGAGGCCCACATTGCTGGTCCCAAAGGACTCTTGATTCTCACTAATCACTGCTCAGGGAAGGGCAACACCACTGGGGTGAACTGGGTGTTCTCAGGGGTTCCTGGGCTATGAGCAACTGCCTGGTAGATCTAAATAGATTGGTGGGCCAGACACAGTGGCTCACACCTGTAATCCCAGCACTTTGGGAGGCTGAGGCTGGCAGATCACTTGAGCCTAGGAGTTTGAGACCAGCCTGGGCAACGTGGCGAAACCCCATCTCTACAAAAACCACAAAAATTAGCTGGGCATGGTGGTGTGCATCTGTAACCCCAGCTACATGGGAGGCTGAGGTGGGATGATGGTTTGGGCCCAGGCAGCAGAGGTTGCAGTGAGCCGAGATCGTACCACTGCACTCCAGCCTGGATGACAGAGCAAGACTTTGTTTCAGAAATAAATAAATACATAAAACAAAAATATTTGTATTTCAAATTTTTTAAAAATTAGATGAGTGGTATAGGGTTTGGAGCAACTGTGGTGGCTGGGGCCTGACCTCATAGTGAAATGTATAGTGCAAAACTGAGGTTGCTGGCCATGTCCCAGGTGTAGGAACCCTGACTGTAGATCTGTGACATTCTGAGGTGATAACTTTATAATATTGTTCCCTATCCTTTTAGCAATTCACTTCCTTACTCACCTGTCTACTCATTCCAACACCTGCTGAACATCTGCCACGAGCAGACACTTTGCTGAGCAACAGAGAAATGGAGAAAAGAACAGAGCCCTGTCCTCAGTCAGGTCTGCTGGGAAGAAATCTTAAGAGAAATCCTCAGTGTTTAGAAAACTGCAGGTTAATTTCATGTGTCAACTTGGCTGGGCCACAGTACCCACATATTTCGTCAAACATTATACTAGTTGTTTCTATGGAGGTATTTTTTAGATGATGTTAACACTTACATCAGTAGACTTTGAGTAAAGCAAATGCCTCTCCATAATGTGGGTGAGCCTTATCCAGTCAGTTGAAGGCCTTAACAGGAAAGACTGAGCTTCCCTGAATAAGGGGGAGTTCTGCCAGCAGATTGCCCTCGGCCTGGAACTGCAGCTCTTCCCTGGGTTGCTAGCTTGTCAGCCTGCTTTGCACAGTTTGACTTCCCAGCCTCCATAATTGCAAGAGCCAATTTCCTAAAATTCCATAAAATAATCTCTCTCTCCCTCTCTTTCTCTTTCTGTCTACACACACACACACACACACACACACACACACACCCATTAGTTCTGTTTCTCTAGAAAACCCTAACTAATACAAGAATACAGTCTCTGTGATACTCCTCTCCTGATGGCTTCTGCATTTTATCAAACAAGTTTGGTGTGAACCCGGGAGGTGGAGCTTTCAGTGAGCTGAGATCGCACCACTGCACTCGAACCTGGGCGACAGAGTGAGACTCTGTCTAAAAAAAAACAAAAACAAAAAACCAAAACAAAAACAAGTTTTTTTTGTTGTTTTTTGTTTTTCTGTTTTATCCCAAAGGTGAAATACACACTGTGGAAAACAATATACAAACAAATAGGCTGGGTGTGGTGGCTCATGCCTGTAATCTCAGCACTCTGGGGGGCCGAGGTGGGAGGATCACTTGAGGTCAGGAGTTCAAGATCAGCCTGGGCAACATGGTGAAACCCCGTCTCTACTAAAAATACAAAAATTAGCCGGATGCAGTGACACATGCCTGTAGTCCTAGCTACTCGGGAGGCTGAGGTGGGAGAATCATTTGAACCCAGGAGGCGGAGGTTACAGTGAGCTGAGATTGCTCCACTGCACTCTAGCCTGAGCAACAGAGCGATACTCTGTCTCACAAAAAAGAAAAAAAAAAAAAAAGAAAGAAAAAAAGAAAAAGAAAATACAAACAAATAGTACAAAAATAGCACTGTAAACATCCTGCTGGGTGTGCCTTCTTTTTCCTATGCAAATATAGACATGTACACTCAACAACAAAATTTGTATCATGAAGCTTTTTTCTGTCTTTTTTAAAAAACATTAATCATGAGCATTTAAAAAATCTCATTACAATGGTATGGAAAGATGTTTAGGGCCTGCCCATTCATCTGTTTTTGTTGGAAATTTAGGTTGTTTCCTATTTTCTGTTATTATAAATAGCCTGCAATGAAAGTTTTTCTACATAAATCTCTGTCTGCCTCTCGGATTATTTCCTTAGGGAAGATTCCTGGGAGGGGAATTACTGAGAACGTTTGCCTCATAAATGAGAGAATTATGAAAAATGGAAGGGGAAAATGCAATAAATGGAATGAACTGGGCTTCTTGACTCATTTTAATGGGGAAAATAAGAAACACCTGACCTCCTCCAGGGCTGAAATCATGGTCATTAATGTTATTTAGGGAGACAGTTGGGAATGGTAGAAAGAGAAGCCAATTAGGAGCCAGAGCTTGGGTTCTGGGCCTGCTTCACTTCTCTTTACAGCCAGGAGCCCCTGGGCAAGGCTCGGACATGTTTTGCTTCCAGTTTCTTCATCTATAGGGAGGAGATACAGTAACGACCCTGCCTACTGTGCAAGAGATTGCAAGGGCTGTTGATGCAATTGGCGTGAATGACCCCTCTCACCCACCTGGCCTTTCCTCCCCCTTCCAGAGCAAGCAGAACGCTGCTGCTTCTTGGAAGTCTGTTTCGACTTTCTGAGGATAAATCAGTAGCCTCTTCTCTAACACTTTCTCCAAGCTCTTTTCTATAGTGTATATAAGGTGGCATTAAAATAGCCACTTCACACTTCTATTCCTCTAGCTGGCCTGCGAGTCTGAGTCTTATTCATCTTTTCTCCCCACTGATGCCTAGTATAGCATCAGGCATGCCAGAGAGGCTCAATTCACATTTACCAAAATAAATAGTAAAGAGCTAAATGAGCATCAGTCACAGCATTTATTAAGCACCAACAGTGTGTCTCTGAACTCAAAGCACTCACTCGACAGAAGAACAAATATCGCACTTGCTGAGTACCCAATCAGGTGTGTGAATGCTCAGTGCTGCAGGAACTTGGACAGAGGGAAGCCATCACTGAGGGCCCAAGTGGCCAAGAAGTCTTCTCAGACCAGACCTGGGCCTCTGAGAAACACTGGCCTTGGACAAAGAGAGAATACACAGAGGTTACACCCCAGAAAAGGGAATAGCATGAGCAAAGGTCATCCAGTGGTGTAATATGTGGTCTGGTATACAGTAGGGGCCTCATAAATACTTGCTGAGTGAGTAAAGAAGAGCACAGTGCAGTGCATCACATTTTCCGAGAACAAGATGGCCTCGTTGCACCTTCCCAAGGAGACTGTCTATTCTATCAATGTAAAAATGACGTGTCATCCAATAAATAGGAAGGGAGTGTCTAATCACCTCATCAGTTTCCAAATACAGGTACAAACACTATCCAGCTAAATTTCCTCAGTGCTGCTCACAAAATTACAGGTCCATGTAGCTGTGCATGCTCCTCCACTGCCCTCCTGTGACCTCCCTGGGTCTGTAGCAGATCTGTGAGGAACAACTGGCTACTCTGTCAGCTTCTGTTGACAGAGCTTCCACGAGCAAATGACATGAAACAGTTGTCGTCCTGCCTGATTCACGGTTCCTGTAGACAGATTTTTTTTTTTTTTTTTTTTTTTGAGACGGAGTCTGGCTTTATCGCCCAGGCTGGAGTGCAGTGGCATGATCTTGGCTCACTGAAACCTCTGCCTCCCGGGTTCAAGTGATTCTCCTGCCTCAACCTCCCAAGTAGCTGGGATTACAGGTGTGCACCACCATACCCAACTAATTTTTGTATTTTTAGTAGAGACAGGGTTTCACCATGTTGGCCAGGCTGCCCTTGAACTCCTGACCTCAAGCTATCTGCCCGCCTCGGCCTCCCAAAATGCTGGGATTATGGGTGTGAGCCACCATGCCTGCCCTACAGATTTTTTTTTTTTAAGCCACTGTGTCCATTCTGTTCTGACATGACCCAGCCTTTTATTTGTGTCAGTCATGTTGCTTGCCAAAAATCAGAAATTGTAGGTGTTTATCACAAAATCATCAGTAAATTGCCAAGTAATCATGTTGGACAACGTATTTTATCTCTTGGCATCCAACTTTAGGTAAAAGGTTCAAACTTATCTTGGAAATGGATGGGTCAGTAGACTGATGTTTTTCAGGTAAAATTAATTTCAGCTGTGAATAACATAGACCCTCTCCTCACCCCTTCTAAAAGGTAAACAAGGTAGTTGCTTAATTCTTTCACACATATAAGAACCCAGAACTAGGTGGTGGAGGGTGTGTGTTGACTTCGTTGTCACCAGGGATACAAAGCTCCTCTTGCCTCACCCTCGTCCATCCCTCGTGAGGCAGGAGAATAGGGTCTGGAGGCTGGGAACCTAAGGCCGTTTCAAGCTGACTTCCTAGAACTAAATCAAAACAAAAACCCCAAATTTCCATGTCCCAGTAACAAAAACACCAGAAACTACTCCTTTTGCAACACCCCCCTTTTCTGTGTAGCATATGAAAAGTTAAAAATACCTCTGATTGGTCCCCCCCCACAACCAATCAGACTGGTCACAGGCCAAGTCTTTATTTGCATAGAAATATAACTTTGTAACTTTACTTCAGCCTCTGATTGGCCACTTTCCACACCAATCAGATATAAGAATAGGGTGTAATTTTGTAACTTTGCTTCAACCTGTGATTGGTCCCCTCCCACAAGCAATCAGATTGATTGTGGGCCACTACTTCATTTACATACAGTGTACACCAAGTAACCAATGGGAGTACATTTTGTTCAATTCTTTGTTCAAGACTCCAAGAACCTGGACACCCTCCGCTGGTAACACTAGGACTTGGCCTCCTTCTTCAGGTCCAAGGTTAGCCATTTCAACCACTTCCCAAGTAGCAGGGTGGAAGAAGTGAAGGGGGAGGGGTACAACTCCTTCCTTTTACAAAACTTTCTGGAAATACCCACACAACCCTTCTGCTTACATCTCATTGGCCAGAACATAGTCAGATGGCCACACCTAGCTATGAAAGAATATAGGAAATGTTGGGTATTGTATTGCTGTAGCTGGGTATTGCTGTCCCCGTCTAAAAACCAGAGCTCAGTTAATTTGATAGAGGAGAGGATGGATATTTGACAGACAACTGATAATCTCTGCCTCAAACTTGATTGCAGCTATCATTATCTTTAACTCACTTCAGAAACAAAGCAACGATATAAATAAATGAAAGAAACATGCCAAAATATCATGCTTGGGAAAAAAATACAACCTGTTTTCCGAATCCCGCGCTCTAAAATTGCAGAGATATTTAATCCAAAGTTTATAGCCCAATTTAGGGCACTGATGTGTCTAACACTCTAGCCAAATATATGTGTGTGTGTGTGTGTTTATGAGATATAAAATGTATTTGTTTATTTAAATTGTTAGAATGGCAACTAACATTTGAATAAGGCACCTTCTGCTTTGAAAATTTGACAATGATTTGTAATTGTCCTATAATTAAATTTTTTCAGTGTCCATTATTTTAACCTTATTTATTGTGAAATATACATATAAGAAAGTGCAAAAAAGCATGAACTTAACTTACTTTTAAATAGAGCTTTAGAATGCCTCTTTATCGTTATTTAGCTTGATCCTCTGGACAGCTCTGTAAGGAGGGAATGGGAGACATCACATTTTCTAAGTGAGGAAGCACAGAGGGGAGATGACTTTCATGAGGTTCAAAGACAGAGGTGGATTCAGAGCTTGAACCCACATCTTCTGCCTCGGAGCCCTTTGCGTGTTTACCCCATGCTGCCTCTCTCAGAGACTAGAAATTCCATGAAATCTGCAGAGATAGAGGCGGCATAACTTTCTGGAAAACTACTGGTGAGTAAAAGTGAACAGAGAGGACTAGTAGTCCTAGTAATCGCTGTTCATATTGAAACATATGATATCCCAGAGCTGTGAAGTCGATCCATCGTGAATTACCACCTGACATAAACAGTGTCTTAGGGGGAGGAACATTGCAAAGCAGCTCTCACAGATTTAAGATTTTACTATAAATGAAATAAAGGGGGAAAGAAGGACGTATCTTTGGCAACCCTTTCTCCTTGTCACTATTTTTGGTTCCTCATCTGAAGAAAGTTTGAAAGATTTCCTTGTAAGGACAAAAGAAAAAAATCATGCCGTGGCCTCGTGACCTCAGTAGAAAGAGTCATGGGTGAATGAATATTTCTCTTCTCTAGCACTTGGGAAGAATTGGTGGCGGACTGTAAAGCCTTCCCACCCACTCAAATGGCATAAACGAATGAAATCAGCTCAGCGATCTCAAAAGGACGTCTCTGGGACTGATTAATCTCAGCATTTCAGATATGGAATGCCCCCGGGATTTGAATAAGAGTGTACCCAAAGAAGAAGGCAGCCTTTTCTTCCTTAAGTAGGCATTGGACCTGAGCCCTTAGAAGAGATGTTTGGTGATATGTATTTGGTTTTCATAAACCCTTTCATCTATGGAATTTCTTCCAGATGGAGGAAAGAGGAGAAGCAATAAAGTAAATGCCTCCCTCCCATGCTTTTGCAGATTAGTTATAATTGTGTGAACAAGTCGCTGAGCAGTGAGAATAAGTATAATCTTTCTCTCACACAGGAGTCAACTGACCCAGCTCATTTATTTATTAAACACACTTATATAATGCTTATTGAGTGCCAGGTAAGGACTTTACAGATAGTAACTCATGTAATGCTCCTACAACCCTCTGAGGGAGGTATTATTTACAAGAAAGGAAACTGAAACACTCAAAGTTTAATTAACTGGCAAGTGGAACCAGGCAGGGACCATGCCCTGAGCAACCATGTATTCTGTCTCTCATCTTACTGTATAGGGAAGTCCAGGAAGAACGTCTATCTGAAAACAAAGTCACTTGGGAGCAGGGATTATGTATTTATTAGTTTCAGTGCCTTATGCATAGATATATATACATATATATGCATATAGTATATGGTGTAGAAAATTTATGCTTTTCTGAAAAAAGGAAGGAAAGAAAATAGGAAGGAGGGAGGCAGGGAGGGAATGAAGGAAGGGAGGGAGGAAAAATGGAGGGTGTATTATTATATACCAGGAAGGAAGGAAAAAACAAGGGGACGAAGTAAGGAAAGGAAGAAAAGAAGGAAGGAAGGAAGGAAGGAAGGAAGGAAGGAAGGAAGGAAGGAAGGAAGGAAGGAAGGAAAAAGGAAAGGAAAGGAGGAAGCAAGGGAGGGAGGGAGGGAGGAAAAATGGAGGCAGAATCATTATATACCAGAAAGGGAATCCTGGTTTGGACATTATCTCAAAGACTGCTGAAGATGAAGCTATCCTCGGTGTCTTCATTTCTTTAAACCGGGAGGAAGGATTGTCACAACCAACCTGCCTTCACTATGGGTTGTTTATAAATATAAGTCAAATTAAATAATGTATGTCAAAGTACTTCTAAGTACTTCTAAAAATTCTGATATATATGCTCAAGTGTTTTTGTAATTACTATAATCAAGCCAGCTTACCAGTTTTTGTTTTCAATTTTTCCTTATCCCACCCTTGCTTTGACTTTTGGGTAGAAAAAAAAAGACTCGAACTATAATTCTCATGTTCTCCAAGGCATTAGAACTAGCTGCGAATCTTTTTTCCTTTAGCTGAACATTTCAAATATTATACCACTTCCCCAAACACAAAACATTCATTATTATAATGACACCTTCAGGAAGGAAATATTTTCTGAATGGCATTCATGCAAAAGCTTAAAGTATACTCATCTTCAAGGCTTCGAAATGTTGGATTGGCTCACAATTGTTCAGCCTTTCTGTTTATCATGAAGATAGGAGTGATCACCTTCTGATTATCTGTATATACAGTAACAGAGTCTTCCCTACAGGAAGCTTTATTCTCTTTAGGCCTCTTCCTGTCAGTCAGCTCTCAGTCACAGAGCTCTCATCGCCTTTGAGGTGTCTGCTTTCTCTCTTGTTCCTTTTCCTAGAAGAGTTTCAAGGGCAGACGTCGGGGCTCTGTCAGAGGAGGATTGGGACTGAGGGATGGGGTATCTGGGTTTACAAAATCTTAATTTTCGTATTGAGACAATCTCACTCTGTTGCCCAGGCCCCTGCAGTGGCATCTCAGCTCACTACAGCCTCCTGGGCTCAAGTGATCCTCCCACCTCAGTCTCCTGAGTAGCTGGGACTACAGGTGTGCACCACCACGCCTGGCTAATTTTTCTATTTTTATAGAGACTGGGTTTTGCCATGTTGCCCAGGCTGGTCTTGAACTCCTGGGCTCAAGCAATCTGCCTGCCACAGTCTTCCATACTACTGAGAATACAGGCATGAGCCACTGTGCTTAGCCTGAGTCTATGAAATCTTTAGCTTCAGATTTATTTATCTCTTTGCTCATCTGAATATCCCACAGGCGTTTCCAACCCATCATATCCAAATCTTTTTTTTTTTTTTGAGATGGAGCCTTGCTCTGTTGTCCAGGCTGGAGTGCAGTGGCACCATCTCAGCTCACTGCAAGCTCCGCTTCCCGGGTTCACACCATTCTCCTGCCTCAGCCTCCCGAGTAGCTGGGACTACAGGCTCCCGCCACCATGCCCGGCTAATTTTTTTGTATTTTTAGTAGAGACAGAGTTTCACCATGTTAGCCAGGATGGTCTCAATCTCCTGACCTCGTGATCCGCCCACCTTGGCCTCCCAAAGTGCTGGGATTACAGGTGTGAGCCACCACGCCCAGCCCATGTTGTCCAAATCTTTTTTAAAATTATATTTGGTTATAGATTTAGGGAGTACATGTGTAGGTTTGTTACATGAGTATGTTGTGTAATGTAGGGGTTTGGATTTCTGGTGAATCCATCACCCAAATAGTGAACATTGTACCCAGTAGGTAGTTTTTCAACCCTTGTCTTCCTTTCACCCTCCCTGCTTTTGGAGTCCTCACTGTCTATTATTTCCATCTTTATGACCAAGGATACCCATTGTTTAGCTCCCACTTACAATTGAGAACATGTGGTATTTGATTTTCTGAATTATTTCACTTAGGATAATGGCCTCCAGCTTCATCCATGTTGCTGTGAAGGACACAATTTCAGTTTTGATGGCTGTGTATATTCCATGGTACATATGTACCACATTTTCTTTATATAACCCACCATTCATGGGCATTGTGTCTGCATCTGAGCCCACCATCATGAACCTTCTTCTCTTCCTCTGTCCCCATTTCAGTGACTGGTACCACCATCCACCAAGCCGTGGAGTCACTGTGGCCCTTCTCTCTCCCTCACACCCAAAGTCACCAGATCCCCCTGATTCTGCCTCCTCAGTGCATCCATCTTGGTTTGCTTTCAATTCGCCTTCCATATTGTGGCTAGAGGGATCTTCTGAAACTAATTTGTTCATTATTACTCCTCTGTTGAAACAGTTTCAGGGGCTTACTCCTGGCACAGCACAGAGCCCTAACTGCTAGCCTGGCAGAAAAGGCTCCTAGTGACCTGTTCCCTGCCCATCCTGAGAAACCTCAGCTCCTCTCGGTTCCTGGCACACACCTGCGCTTAGCCATACTGGCTGCGTTCAACTACAAATACCTCTCCCTCCTTTTTCCACCCAGCTAAGTTCTCTGCGACCTGGACTGCTCAGCTCAAACATCCTGTCTCCCCAGCCTGCTGCCCAGGTCCTGCCTGCTGCTGCCATAGAGTCCCAAGTGAAGCCCTTGTCATGTCATATGCTGTTAGTTTCCCTTTATCTATTCAGAAGATCTTCCGGGACAGGAGCTGCTTGTTTCTCTTTGTATTTCCAAACCTAGAATAGAGTATTGCACCAAATACATGTGCCAAAAATGTTACTGAATGAATAAATGTATCCTAATATTAACTGTCTACTGTCTACACACTCAGCCAGTGCCATTCTGCAGGGCATACTGAATCCCACACAACACAGCCTCTGATCAGGACACCCACTTTACACAAAGTGAGTGTGGGTGGGAGCCCAGGGCCACGGATTCCACTGAACATATCACAAATTGTACCATCTAGAAGCGACTGCCTCATCATGGAATACAAGAGCAGCCTACTGGATACACAGACACAGCTGAAGATTACACTGAGAAGCAATTCTCTGAAAGGATAGGAGTGTCTTCAGACACCTCTCTGTGGCGCTGTGTAGAAAGAATACACAAGTGTGGGAACAAAGGGGTGGAAGTGGGAGTGCCTGCACTTACTATCACTTCCAGTGATCCACTGGAGGACTTGGCACTTCTCGTCTCCTCAGCTCTGGGTTCTGCAGCGGAGGTTCTTTTCCCTTGAAGGGACACACTCTTGCCAAGGGACCCAGACGGGGCCCCATTGCACTGCCAGCTGCAGCTGCCTCTGGGACATGTTAGACTCTTTGTGTCCAGGGACCAACAGACAAGAGAAGGAATCACCATCTTTGCAGGTATAATTTCCCCTGGCAGGCAGGAGAGGGTAGGGTCACTTTTGTACCTTGAAGCAGAGAAGACATGTGGGCCCCAGATGCTCCACTGAGCACTCCCTGTGGTCACTTTGGTAGCTGACTTTGGTTTGGGTACTCCCCATTGGCCTGGCTGAAATGATTGTAGAATTTTGCTGCCATCCAAAATGCTTTCTGGTCAACTTTTCTTCCTTCCTGCTCTCCTTTCACAGGTGTAATCCTTGCATTGCAGTTTGGTCTTTTTTTTTTTTTTATTTTGAGATGGTTTCTCGCTCTGTCGCCCAAGCTGGAGTACAGTGGAGTGATCTTGGCTCACTGCAATCTCCGCCTCCTGGGCTCAAGCAATTTTCATGTCTCAGCCTCCCAAGTAGCTGGCACTACAGGCGTGCATCATCATGCCTGGCTAATTTTTGTATTTTTTATGGAGATGGGGTTTCCCCATGTGGCCCAAGCTGGTCTGGAACTTCTGAGCTCAAGCAATCCACTCGCCTTGGCCTCCCAAAGTGCTGGGATTACAAGCGTGAGCCACTGCGCCCAGCTGGTCTCTTTATTTTTAACAGGCATTTCCCCTAGTAAGTCTGTTGCACTTCTGATCCCATCTGGCCAGTTGCTTCTCAGAGGACGAAGACTGCACAAGATGCAGTCCTTCTCATAGGCATCTGCTTTTTAAGAGATTTCCTAGAGCCCGCACCCTTTAATAAAATAAGTTAATGCCAAATAGTGGAATTGTAGGCCTGGTGGCAGGCATTTGGGAGTGCCTTTCACATGCTCTAGTGCTGGTGACTAAGCTTATTCCTAAGGCTGGCTGGGCCACCTTCTCCCTCAGCAGATGTGCTTGGCTTCTGGTTGGCTTCTTCTTGTAGCCTGGTTGGCTACAGGTCATGTCAGGCTTTGGAATCAGACAGATGGGCAATTCGTATCTTGGACTTGTGGAATCTTACCCCCTGGTAAAACAGGAGCAGTAACACTCATTAGGTTACTGGGGGTAGTCGTATAGAAAATAAATGTAAAGTGTGTAGTGTACAGTAAGTGCCCAATAAACTGCAGGTAATCATACATTATTCTTACTGTTAAGCCTAGGAGACGTCTCAAAGACACCTTTAAAATCTACTTTAAAATCTACTAACACCTTTAAAATCTACTAATTCTAGGAGAGAATGGTGAGGCTAATCCTTTTTTTCTACTAAAGAGCTGAGTTCTTAGAAATGCAGCTGGCTTTTTTTTTTTTTTTTTTTTTTTTTAAGGCCATTTCCAACTGAATAGCCTGTCATTGATGTAACTGTGGCTGTTCATCGAATGGACATAAACACACAGCCTTTTGGTGTCTGGGCTCACTGTAGCACAGGTCAGTCATGCCACTCATCTGCCAAACTGTCTTAGTCTGTTTGGGCTGCTCTAATAAATTAGTGCAGACTGGGTCACTTATCAATAGAAATGTACTGCTCACATTTCTGAAGGCTGGGAAGCCCCAGGTCAAGGCACCAGCAGATTCTATGTCTGATGAGGGCCTTCACAGATGGGGCCTTGTTGCTGTGTCCTCACGGGAAGGAAGATGGAAAAGGCAAGCGGGTCCTCTCAAGCCGCCCTGTTTTTTTTTTTGTTGTTGTTTTTGTTTTGTTTTGTTTTTGTTTTTGTTTTTACAAAAAGAAAGTACTTTTATTATATATCTAAGAAAGGACTTGTATACAGAGTATATAAAGAACAATTAAAACTCAAGAAGACAATCCAGTAATATGGGCAAAAGATTTGAAACGATGTTTCACAAAGAAGATATAAGAATGGCCAAAAGGCACAGGAGAGTATGCTCAGAAATATTAAGTCATCAGGAAAATGCAAATAAAACCACAATGAGACGCCACTTTCACACAATAAAATGGCTTAAATTCAAATACCAAGCAATACCCAGTGTTGCTGTGGACGTGGTGCAGGTGAATCTCTGGTATGTTGTTGTCGTGCGTATAATATGCAGTCACTTGATTTGAAAACATCAGGTTTCTTGTGAAGTTGATCACAAACTTATGAGATGATTCTGCAGTTCCCTTCTGAGATATCTACCCAAGAGAAATGGAAATGAATGTTCTTAAAAATTCTAGTCCAGGCTGGGTGCGGTGGCTCACGCCTGTAATCCCAGCACTTTGGGGGGCTGAGGTGGGTGGGTCACCTGAGGAGTTCGCAACCAGCCTGACCAACCCCGAATCTACTAAAAATAAAAAATTAAAATAAAATTAGCTAGGCATGGTGGTGCATACGTGTAGTCCCAGCTACTAGGGAGGCTGAGGCGGGAGAATTGCTTGAACCTGGAAGGCAGAGGTTGCAGTGAGCTGAAAGTGTGCCACTGCACTCCAGCCTGGATGAAAGAGCAAGACTCTTTTTAAAAAAAAAAAAAAAAAAAAAAAAAAAAAAAAAAAAAAAATTCTAGTCCAATAACATTCAAAAGAGATTTACTTAGCCAAAAAATCCTAAACAACCCTTTTGTTAATCAAGAGGAGAATAAATAAATTGTGGTATGTTCAGACCAAAACCTCTACTCAACTATAAAAGGGAACCTACTGATGCATGCAGTGTGAGTGAATCTCACATTGTGCTCAGTGAGACGTGTTAAACGCAAAAGGGCACATACTGTGTGATTTTAATTATATGAAATTCTAGAACAGGCAAGGTTAACTATAGGCAGAGCAATCAGATAAGTGGTTGCCTAGAGTGGGGAGTGAAAGGGAGATTGACTGTAAAGGGGAGTGAAGGAGGTGAAAATATTTTATACCTTTGTCAAAAGTCATCTGCTTGATATTTCAAATATGTACAACTTATGGTACACGAATTATGTCTCAATAAAGTTGGTTTATAAAATCTTGTGTACTTTTTAAAAAAATTATTTTAAGTCCCATGATACATGTGCAGGATGTGCAGGTTTGTTAAATAGGTAAATGTGTGCCATGGTGATTTGCTGCACCTGTCACCTAGATATAAAGCCTGGTATGCATTAGGTATTTATCCTGATGCTTTCCCTCTCCCACCCCACCCCCACCAACAGGACCCAGTGTGTATTGTTTCCCTCCCTGGGTCCATGTGTTCTCATTGTTCAGCTCCCATTTATAGGTGAGAACATGCAGTGTTTGGTTTTCTGTTCCTGTGTTAGTTTGCTGAGGATAATGGCTTCCAGCTCCATCCGTGTACCTGCAAAGGATATGATCTCATTTTTTGTTATGGCTGCATAGTATTCCATGGTGTACGTGTACCACATTTTCTTTATACAGTCTTCCATTGATGGCCATTTGGGTTGATTCCATGTATTTGCTATTGGGAATAGTGGTGCAATAAACATACACGTGCATGTATCTTTATAACAGAATGATTCATATTCCTTTGGGTATATACCCAGTAATGGGATTGCTGGGTCAAATGATGTTTCTGGTTCTAGGTCTTTCAGGAATCACCACACTGTCTTCCACAATGGTTGAACTAATTTACACCCCCACCAACTGTATATTATAAAAGCATTCCTATTTCTCCACAGCCTTGCCAGTGTCTGTTATTTCATGACTTTTTAATAATTGCCATTCTGACTGGTGTGAGATGGCATCTCATTGTGGTTTTGATTTGCATTTCTCTAATGTTCAGTGATCATTAAAGTTTTTTTCATGTTTGTTGACTGCATAAATGTCTTCTTTTGAGAAGTGTCTGTTCATGTCCTTTGCCCATTTTTTAATAGGGTTTTTTTCTTGTAAATTCATTTAAGTTCCTTGTAGATTCTAATTATTAGATGTTTGTCAGATGGATAGATTGCAAAACTTTTCTGTCTTTCTGTAGGTTGTCTGTTCACTCTGATGATAGTTTCTTTATTTTTTTTTTGAGGCGGAGTCTCGCTCTGTCGCCCAGGCTGGAGTGCAGTGGCGAGATCTTGGCTCACTGCAAGCTCCACCTCCTGGGTTCACGCCATTCTCCTGCCTCAGCCTCCCTACTACAGGCGCCTGCCACCTCGCCCGGCTAATTTTTTTGTATTTTTAGTAGAGATGGGGTTTCACTGTGTTAGCCAGGATGGTCTCTATCTCCTGACCTCGTGATCCTCCCACCTCGGCCTCCCAAAGTGCTGGGATTACAAGTGTGAGTCACTGTGCCCGGCTGATAGTTTCTTTTGCTGTGCAGAAGTTCTTTAGTTTAATTAGACTACATTTGTCAATTTTTGCTTTTGTTGCAATTGCTTTTGACGTTTTCATCATGAAATCTTTGCCTGTGCCTATGTCCTGAATGGTATTGCCTAGATTTTCTTCTAGGGTTTTTATAGTTTTGGGTTTCACATTTAAGTCTTTAGCCCATCTTCAGTTAATTTTTGTGTAAGGCGTAAAGAATGGGTCCAGTTTCAATTTTCTGCATATAGCTAACCAGTTCTCCCAGCACCCTTTATTAAATAGGGAATCCTTTTCTCATTGCTCCTCAAGCCCTTTTATACGGGCACTAACCCCATTAATGCGAATGGTGCTCTCATAAACTAATTACCTCCCAAAGGCCCCACCTCCTAATACCATTACCTTGAGAGTTAGGTTTCCACATACAAATTTTGGGAGGATATAAACATTCTGAACATTGTGCGAACCTTCCACAGAATCAAGTTCTGCTTCACATAGGATGCCAAGCTCAGCACTTACCTTCACACAGGTTGCCAAGGTGTTACATTTACCTGTTCCTCCAATAGTTGGGCTGTCAGCTGGCCATGCTTCTTGGAAAGAAGTGATTTCATTTGGGTACATGATGATATAATTCGACAGTGAATATGGGCCTGCTCTTGGTCATCTCCTACTCCCAGGCCTTGTAACCTTTCTCTGGAATCTGTTCTTAAATGCCCAGTTATTAGCAGCCAAGTCATGAAATAGAAAATAGGCTTAATCTCTTAAAAGGAAAGGGGAAAATATTACTGAAATGGAAAATAGGATGGAGGAACAGCTTCAAATTTTTCCTGATGTTTGGGAAATTCAGGTCACAGTAGAGTAGAGACTATTTGTGTTATTTTTTCCATTTAAAAAAAAGTTAAAAAAATAAATGAAGCCTTACAGACTCTGAAAGAAATTTCTATCCAGAGACCACAAAGACTGGACCTTAACAATGCTTTTTAGAAATTTGGATCCATGATAATGTCTGGTTGGGGAAAGGGAAAATATATTTGCAAAGAAACTAGACTTTTTATCATGGTTGGGGTTGAGTCTGCTATGGGATCTTCTTATTTTTATTATGCATTGTACAACTGGCAGAGAGAAAAGCTAGACCCAGAAACCTGAATAATTTTCGGTAATGAACAAATACTTCTATAATGGACAAATACACAATTTATATAATGATGAATCAGATGAGCAGTTAATTTACAATTAAAGTCAGCAAATTCCAGTCCCTCAAACAAATGTATTCTATAGATTAAATAAACAACTCACTGTTTTACATACTTTGAGATTAAAGTTTATGTTCCAGACAATTTGCTTTTAACTTTTAGGAGCATCCCAGAAAGAAAAGTACATGACGGACTTGTGAATTTCTTGAGAAACTTCTTGTTTCTTTGTAGGAAACACAGCAATGGTCATGGCTCATATAGTTCAAATAAAAATAAGATATTTTCCCTCCTGTCTGATTTTGCTGTTCTTTGTATTACAGAGATTACTGGAACAAAAATATTCTTTAGCCCACCTCTCTATTAATAACTAGTACATGATGTAATAGGATTTTGCCCTCAAGATAATTTAAATTGATTCTTACCTACAGTTTCTTTCCATTTTAACCAAGACAGAATCAAAGTGTTTGTGTTTCTATTTTCTTATCATCTTATTTAACCAGATTGTTATATTTGAAAGCTATATTTTTTCACTATAAAAATGGTTCCTCGTCTCTGTTATTTTTCCTCTCTTCCCTCCTGTCTTCCCTCCCCCCTTTCTTCCTTCTTATTTCTTTTAAAAAATGTTAGTTGAGCACCTATTATGTCATGTAACAGACTAGATGTTGGAGATTAAAAGATAATTCAGACACAGGTTTTCACAGAGGGAGAGAGTACAGTGGACAAAGCAGATGTGCAAACAGAAAACCACAACACAGTGAGAATGCAGCGCTTGAGACACATCCAGGGAGTGCAAACGAAAGGCACTGCCCCAGAATAAAGAAGGGTTGCACTTCATCCAAGGCCAGCCTCCTAGGGAAGTGAAGCTGTGCCTAAACAGGTGAAAATGAGTGTGTGTAGGAGATGCAGGGGCTCAAGGCTTTTCAGGTTGGGGACATAGCACAAGCAAAGGAACAGAAGTCAAACAAGAACAGGGAACAGAAGCAGATCAATGTTGCTGGAGTATACAGTGTGAGGCGGGGAAGGGCAAGAGATGAGGAAAGGAAATTTTTCAGGTGCCAGATCATGAAGAAACCTCTGCGGCATATTAAAGAGTTTGGATTTGATTTAATAAGAAAAGAGACTATACTTGTGATATCCAAGACTGAATGCAGGGAAACGAATTAAGAAACTGTCAGCCGTGCATTTGGTGGCTCACGCTTGTAATCCCAGCACTTTGGGAGGCTGAGGAGGGCGGATCACTTGAGGTCAGGAATTCAAGACCAGCCTGATCAACATGGGGAAATCCCGTCTCTCTTTAAAATACAAAAATTAGCCAGGCATCATGGCCTGTGCCTATAATCCCAGCTACTCAGGAGGCTGAGGCAGAAGAATCTCTTGAATGTGGGAGGCGGAGGTTGCAGTGACCCGAGATTATGCCATTGAACCCCAGCCTGGGTGACAAAAGTGAAACTCTGTCTCAAAATTCATAAATACATTAATTTTAGAAAGAAACTATCACACTGGTCCTAAAGAAGAAAACATAAGGGCTCAAACGAGAGAGGGAAGGAGGGAATGGCGCCTAGAAATATTTGAAAGGTAAATTCAGCAAGTGTGAATGACTGCTTGGACATGAGGGGTAAGGAAGGCAAGGGGAGGAATGTCAGAAACCTGCCAGGTTTCTAGCTTGTGTGATTGAATAAAAGGAGTGCTTTTAGTGCAGATAAAGTAATTTTAGGAGGAAAAATGCTGAGCTGCATTTTGGATACTTTGAGCTGCAAATGTCAGTGGGGTATGGGGCAGACATGTCCAGATTTGGATGTATATGTTGAGAAAGCTAGAGAAACCTAGAGAAAGCTCAAGGAGAAGAATCTGGAGATACAGATTTTTTGGAATTATTGGCATGTTGTGGTTAAAACCATAAGAAAGGATAAAATCACCCATGCTCTGGGAAAGTGTTTAGAATAAGAGAAGCAGTGGGTTAAAGATGGAACTTTAGAGACAGGAACATCTAAGGGATAGTTAGAGCAAAAGAAAACCCATGAAGAAGCCAGAAAGACAATGGTCAGAGGGGTATGACAACAATTGAAGAAGGCATTGTCATGAACACTAAAAGAGTGAAATGTATCAAGGGCAGCAAGAATATGAGTATCTGATGGAGAAGTACATAAGACAATCTGAAATGTGTTCATCAGACCTGATGATCAGAATTTCACTGGAGAGAAAGCTTGGCTAGAGGGGAAGACTCCAGGAGGCAGAGGTCACACTACAACAGCTTGAGGAGGGAATAGGAGCTGAAAGGTTAGAACAAGTGAAAGCAAATTATTCTTTCAAGGAGTTTGGCTGAGAAAGAGAAGAGTGAGATTTGACAGTAACTAGAGGAGAGTAACAGTAACATGGAGTCAATGGAGGTGTTATTTTTCTCTAAATTTGAATGAATCTTCTTTATAGGCTAAAGGGAAGGAGTCACTTAATAGAGAAAGGTTTAAAGATATAAAAATTAGGCTGTGCAGATTGATGGAAGCGTATTTTGAGGAAAGCGATGGGAGGCATTAAGCATATAGCAGGAGATTTTGGTCTTGAGCAAGAAAGGACTCTTCCTCCTATGAGACTGGAGTTAGTAAGAATGGGTATGGTTAGAGTCAAATTCGTAGCCAAGAGCTCAGTGAGTTGAGACAGATTGCTGCTGGGGATCTCTGTGAAAGTCCTCAGCTGAGAAAATGGGGGCGGAGTTTGTGAAGCCTTGTGAAGAGTGGTGAAGGTTGAGAACCATCTTTGAGAGGACGGTTGAGGGAGCTGATGAAGGACAAGTGAAACATGACCAGCTGGCTGAGTTGGGAAACTGTCATGTGTCAGTCCTCAGAGACTGTGTGTGGCTTTTCTCCAGTGGCACTGATTGGACTGAGCATCAACCTAGAGAAAGAGGAGCTGTGCCCCTGATCTAGGGCTGGGGGACACATGACCCAGAACTATCAGGGTGTTAGGGAAAATATGAGAGAGAGCATTCAGATGACCAAAATGGGATCCAGATGGAGTAATGAGGTCAGCAAGGAGCTCACAAGTTGAGAGGAAATGGAGAGTAAAAGAGGCTAGAGATGTTTGAAGTTGAAGAAATCTTAAGCTGCAACATTCTACTCTCTCCTTTGCTGATGAGTTTCTTGAGAGAGCTGGTCTATGGAGAGAGTAGAATGTTGCAGCTTCAGATTTCTCGTATAAAAGTAGCTCTAGATGACAGCAAGATCCAAGGTGTGGTCCTAGAAATAGGTGTAGAGATGAAGGCCACTGAAGTTAAAGAGGTCATTAAAGTGAAAAAGATATGGGAAGGTCCAGTCAAGGGCACTATATCTACAATGTACACTCAAATTTCCTGGATTTGTGGGATGCAATGGGTGTAAAAGTCTGTGAGCCAGGTTCTAAAGACTTCAGTGATTATAATTTTTCATCTTTATTGGGTGCTTATGTGTTTCTAGACACTATTCTAAATTCTTTGTATACATGTAAATCCTAAGAGATGGGCATTAATATTATCCCCATTTTGTAGATGAGGAAATCTTAAGAACAGAATGATTGAGGAAATTGCTCAAAGGCACAACATTAACAAGTAGTGGAGACAGGATTTGAACTCAGGCAGGCTGATTTCAAGATCTTTGTATGTAACTATTGTGTTATTAGCAAGAGGTTGACAATCCAATTCTTTTCCAGTAATGCTCATACCTACCTTTCCTTCTCATGCTCACTGTTACTTCCCTCAGTTGGGTTCTAATTGCCTCTCACTAGGACCACTGCAATCTGCATGTGGGCCTTTCACAGACTGCTGCCAAATTACAGAGTTCCAACATTGGTCTACCCCACTGCCCTGCTGTGCCCCTTGTATCTTTTTTCTTTTTCTTTTTTTTTGAGATGAAGTCCGCTCTGTCACCCAGGCTGGAGTGCAGTGGTGTGATCTTGGCTCACTGCAACCTCTGCCTCCCATATTCAAGAAATTCTTGTGCCTCAGCCTCCTGAGTAGCTGGGATTACAGGTGCGTGCCAACATGCCGGACTAATTTTTATATTTTTGGTAGAGACAGGGTTTTGCCATGTTGCCCAGGCTGGTATCAAACTCCTGACCTCAAGTGATCCACCCACTTTGGCCTCCCAAAGTGCTGAGATTATAGGCGTGATCCACTGTGCCCGGCCACACTCCTTGTATCCTTAATGACTCCTCACTGGGTCAAATCTGAACCTTCTTGTTCAGACATTAATGCACTCTGCAAGCTGATCACCATCCTCATTTTCAGCCCTGTCTCCTCCTACTCTCTTAAAAGACCTTCTTACAGCAGCTCCAGTGCCCAGCACAGTGTCCCACACATAACAGGTGCTCAGTGATTATTGGTTGATGAAGTCCTATTTTTCTCACTAATGAAAATTTCACAACAGAGAAGAAAGCTTTGTACCCCTGTTAAAAGAGAACAATCTTGGAGGAGGACATTAAGACCATCTCGACCAGCAAGTTGTCGCCCTGCGATACACAGGGTGGTGACCATTTAATAGACGAGGAAGCTGAGACATTGAGAATATAAGTTGTGAGCCAAAATTAGAAAAAACATATGAATTTTCTGCTTCAGTTTATGGTACTAGATTAGAATTACCTTAAGTTTGGCAATTGTATTCATCTGTCTGCCTATCTGGTAATAACCTGAACTCTTTGAAAGCAGAAACTCACCTTTATTGGTAGCTTTCTAGAGCCTAGCATAGCATCTTGTAAACTGAAGATTCTCAATAAATACTTGTTGAATGAATAAAATAAGAAAAGTGGGTGGTAATCTTTACATCCCAGGAGCAGCTTTGTTTACATATTAGATAATTTAATTCAATTCAATTTAAAATACATTTACTAAGTGTTTAGTCCCATAATGGACTAAGCTTTCAAGAAATAAGAGAATTATCATATGGCTGCATTAAACTTATTTATGCATTGCTATATTTCTTCATAAATGGATCAAAAGTAAGATGCACATACAAACATGTAATGGGCCCCCCCAAATTTTTTAATTGCTTTGAATTTTGTATGTCCTTTGCCAGAGTACGCTATGTTCTGGAGTAGATTGATGACTGTTTGGAGTACTAGGTAAGGTGAACACTTACATCATGTCTTCACCTCAATCCCTACATGATTGGACCCAATGTTAATATTAATACATTTCCCTTCTATTCTATCTGCGGTTTACAAGGCATGCTCACATTCATTATATTACCTAAGCTTCGATGAAAACCTAGGAGTGTCCCCATGTTACAGATTCAACATTCATTTAACATATATTTACTGAAATAAGCCAGGTACTGTTCTAGCTACCAGATTAAAAATTGAGTAAAAAACAAGTTCTCTACTTGCATAGACTTAGCTTCTTGCCGGGGCAGGCAGACAGTAAACAGGGAAGTAACCAGAAGACAATAATGGAGCTCTGAAGACAATGAAGTGATGTGATTGAGAGGGACCAGTGTTGAGAGAGGCTTCTCTGGGGCGGTGACACTTGGGCTAGATGTGTCCTGGATGAGAATCAGAAGTCACTCATGGGCAGGTCCCATGAAATCCTGTTCCAGATAGAAGGAGTAGCAAGTGCAAGGGCTCTGAGGTGAAAATGAACTTGGTATGTCCAAAGGACACATGTGTGGCAGGAGCCTAGTGGAGAATGAATGAGATGAGATTGGAAAGATATATGGGTACCCCATCAAGTAGGCCTTTTAGACCATGATCAGTCAGTGCTGGATTTCTCACTCTAACTGCAGCAGGGAGCCATTGGGGGTTTTAAGTAAGCATGTGACTACTGGGAAGCATTTATCCATGGATTCATCATGTTTCTGCTTGGTCCAGGCCCTCTGAACAAAGGCATTTATAGCCAGTGTTCATGTAAGGAGACATTCCAAGATAACAAAGCTTAGAGATGTCTTTCTCCCTCTGTCTCTGGAGGCATCCCAGGGTAGTAAAGATAAAGACTTCCTCACGCCCTCCCCAGAGGAGATTTGCTTACATTCCAAGGTAATGAGTAATCTCTCTCTTTAGAGAGGAGGATGGGCAGGTCCCCAGCAGCCCCATACACTATCAAATTTTCCTAATTTCAGGTTTCCTCTTCTGTGATACACCCCACGCACATGCAGGTAACCGCTGGTCCCATCACATTGGGGAAACAAAGCAAGATATTGCTCTGGCTCCTGCTTTTGCTGTAAGTAATAAATGGTCTTTTCTCTGACCCTGAAGTCTCTTGTATTCTCTCAGCACATGTATAAACACTATGGTAGGCTAACTTGTTAGTTTGCTAGGATAAAATTCCAGACCCTTCACAGCTTCCAGACTTGTCAATGACCTTATTTGCTTTTGAAAAATATTTCATAATAAGGAAACTGAGAATTTGAGAGGTGAGATGATTTTCCCAAGGTGAGGCGGTAAGGTTCCCATTAGGACTGTCAATACTACAGGACTTTTTAGGCACTTGCTTAGTTTTCTCAGAAGAAAATACTTTCTCAGAAGAAACCAGTCTGATCACTGTGAGTTTTCGTTCTGAAATCTCCAGGTGTGTTGTAATTTAGTTCCTGTTCATAGACGATTCACACTAGTCCTCTGAAGGTCTATAAACTCAAAAAGTGATTCAAGAAGCAGCCCAATGGAAGAAATATATAGAAAGTTAGACCACAGGCCGGGCGCGGTGGCTCAAGCCTGTAATCCCAGCACTTTGGGAGGCCGAGACGGGCGGATCACGAGGCCAGGAGATCGAGAGACGATCCCGGCTAACACGGTGAAACCCCGTCTCTACTAAAAAATACAAAAAAACTAGCCGGGCAAGGTGGCGGGCGCCTGTAGTCCCAGCTACTCGGGAGGCTGAGGCAGGAGAACGGCGTAAACCCGGGAGGCGGAGCATGCAGTGAGCTGAGATCCGGCCACTGCACTCCAGCCTGGGTGACAGAGCAAGACTCCATCTCAAAAAAAAAAAAAAAAAAAAAAAAAAGAAAGTTAGACCACAGACTTAGTGAAAAACAAGGTCAATAGACTTGTTATGAGATTTTTAAAAACCTGTTTGAAATTTGATGGATTTTCATTTGAATTGAGTTTATTGATAAAAGACTTTATATCAAGAGGCTTTGCATTTTGTGAAAGCAGCCTCTCAGGGTACAATGCAATACACCCCCACCCCCACCCTATGGGATTGTTTAGTCTATTGGTGCCCGATAGGCTGGAATGCTGCCAGCTCACGCATTGCAGAGCACTCTGGAGCTGCCTCCCACGAGGCACAGCTCTCTTGGTGTGGGAGGCTGTTCGTTTCATGTCACCTGGAGAGAACAGTCACAAAGAGAAGAGTCCCTGGAGGCCTTCGTTTGTTTTGTGTGTGTTGAACACAAAGCACGGAACACTCTTGGTTGAACTCACTATTCCCGGTTCATTCTGAACATCTGCTCTCCAGCAAAGAATATTGTTTGGATTCAAAATCAAAACAGAAATCCACATTATTTTATTTTGCAATTGATCTCTGAAGTCTGTTGTAATCTCAGGTCTTAAAATAAGTATTTCTGTTCCAGGCTCATTTTTTCAAAGGAATTGGTCACTTCAAAATCGCTTTGTACTAAATTGCCACTTGCTACAGTCTTATTCCCTATGTTAGATATGGAAAAAGTGCTAAGGACTGACCTTTGGGATCAATTACAATATTCTTTGGGTGGGCATTAAGGCAGTGGTTCATAACCTTTTGTACTGAATATCTTACCAATTGCTGGATGAAAAACCTTGTTCCTATCATCATCAAAAAAAAAAAAAAAAAAAAAAAGCCTGTTGTGGGGTGAGGGGAGGGGGGAGGGATAGCATTAGGAGATATACCTAATGTAAATGACAAGTTAATGGGTGCAGCACACCAACATGGCACATGTATACATATGTAACAAACCTGTGTGTTGTGTGTATGTACCCTAGAACATAAAGTATAATTTAAAAAAAGAAATAGACTTTCAGAAAAAAAAATAAATAAAAATTAAAAATTAAAAATTTAAAAAAAAATTTAAAAACTACTTTTTCCAAAAGAGCGTTTCTACCTTGATGTGCATTCGCAGTGGCTTAGAACTTTTAAGAAAACGCTGCTTCTCACCCAGATTACTTCACAAGACCATTTACAGCCTTGGCAGTCAACCTCAGGCCCGAGTAATTACATCTTGGAAATAGGTGTTTGGTGATTATTACTTTAGGTGAGGAATATTTGAGATCTAGGTAACTTGTAAAAACATTGATCCCTTTTATTTTAGTAATGGGTATCCCTTAGCAGTATCCTGGTAGTAAATATTTGCAGGCTGCCAAGTATTGTGAACTCATTTTCAAGGTCGTGTTTTAAATCACTAAATACCTCTCCTTTTCTACTTGCCTGGATGGACAGGGGCTCTCCATTCCCAATATCCCCTGCTCTTTCTCCATTCAGTTATGACTGGGCTAGCTCTCACCCACGCATGGTGCCCTTCCTGTCTCCAAGCAATTGATCATGTTCATATTTGAGGCTTTTTCAAGTAAAGGACACTGAAGGACACTTCAGAGGCAAGAGTAAACAGGTCCATAGAAACTTCCCTTCCAAACTGAGACATTCTAACTTAAAATATTTAAACTAGGCCTCATGAATCACAAAAACAGTGTGGTTCTTTTCAACCTGATTCTCAAAACAAGCAATCCAACCACACATGCAGCTGAATCAAGTTTGTCGATCAACGTACTGGCATTTGGAGTTACTTTCCCTGTTTCTGAGAGTGACAACACCATCTACTTCTTTGAAATATCTGAGCTGTCTGATGCAACATTGGCTTTGCCTTCCTGTTTAACTGTGGAGTGGCAGAAAGAGAATGGGATATGAAGTCTAGAGATGTAGATTCCAGAGCTGACTTAACTACAGATGAGCTTGTGACTCTGGGTAGCACGGAGATGTTCCACAACTCTCCCAAAGTGGCAATGCTGGAATCTGAACCTGGGCAGCTGGCCCCGTGCTCTGACCTGCCCCACTGCAGTGCGCTCCAATGGGGATGTTGTCTACCCTATTAACCCATGGGGTTGCTGTGATAATCACATTTCACATCAGTGAGGAAGGTATGTTAGTTTCCCAATTCTTGAATGTAGTAAGCCAGGTTATAGGGTCATTTTCTTTGATCACTTAAAGTGATTTATCTTATTATTAAACTGCAGTGATAGCCTGTTATCTGGCTTCACAGCTCCCGCTATCTTTCTCCAAACACTCCTGCATGACCCCACTCCACTAACCCTCCTGGAGAACCACTACCATCACAGGTCACCCTGGAAGGAGTATTGGAGTAGAATTCAGAAGTCTCGCATGCCAGCTCCAGCTTTCTCAGGTTTCCCTGAATTGTGTGATCTCAAGTATTTCACTTAGCCTCTCTCGTACTCAGTTTCCACATTTATGAAATGAAAGTGTTGGTATAGATTTAGAGATGGAAAACGGGTTGTATTTCTCAAGCCAATTTGATCAGTAGCAGCTACTGATTCTGTTGAGAAGGATTCTGAGGTTCCAAATGAGCTTAGCGGGAAAGAACAACGCTGGCCTCAGGTGGGAAGGAGGCAGTGATGGCACCTGTGCCATGTATTTGCCAGTGCCAGTTTAGATGATCTCGAAGATCTTCCCAGCTTAAACATTTGATTCTATGTTAATCTCCTGCTCAAAACCACCCATTCTTCTCCATTGCTTAGAAGCCAATTCAGTGTTGTCAGTCTTTATTTTAGTACCAACCTTAATCCAGTTATTTCTAAAGATTCTCTAACAAGCACTTTCTGAACCTAAATGTTCTAATGCCAATGAACAGATAAAGTGGTCCTTGAAAATGAGGTGATTTAGGCCAGGTATGGTGGCTCACACTTGTAATCCCAGCACTTTGGGAGGCCTAGGTGGGAGGATCACTTGAGCCCATGAGTTCAAGATCAGCCTGAGCAACACAGAAATCTCATCTTTACTAAAAATAAATTTAAAAATCAGCTGGGCCTGGTAGCATGCACCTGTACTTCCCACTGCTCAGGAGGCTGAGGCCAGAGGATGGCTTGAGCCCAGGAGTAAGTGGCTACAGTGAGCTATGATTGCTCCACTGCACTCCAGCCTGGTGACAGTGTGAGACCCTGTCTTAAATTTAAAAAAAAAGAAAAAAAGAAAAGAAAAGAAAAGAAAATGAGGTGATTTGCACAGTAGATAATCCTCGGGTAAGTGTTCAAGGGCTGATTCATCATCTATGTGGAGATAATAGAAAGTACTGAACAGAAATTAACAATTGATTTGATATGTGGCCTTATGTAAATAGTATGGTGTTATGTATGTATGATATAATATGTAGATTGGGAAAGGAATTTAAAGGATTAAATAGCATGAGAACATTATGAAGACATGGCATTAGGCTTGTTTTCCTTCGAAGCGGTTTATTTTGTCATGATACGACGCTTATTAAGTCAAGACCGTATGGCCGAATGGTATAATAAAATGGATAGGCTTTGGCATCAGATTCCCTGGGTTAGTTCCACTGTTACTGCTTTTGGCCCAGGTATCTCAGTTTCCCCCTCTGTGAACTGGGGGTAAAGCACCTACCACTTAGGGTTGTGTAACTTGGAACAGCATCTGGCTCATGTTAAAGCTAATATTATATGACCTCAGTGGGATGATAGAGAGAAGACAGCACTTTTTGATTTATCACAGAACTTGCCATCACCACGCGGATAGCACCATGGGGTTGTAGAGGCCAGGCTGTCTGCAGTCCTCAGTATCTACATAGATGTCCTCTCTGACCTGTGTCATGAGTTAACACCTCCAGGATGCTGCCCTGTGCTTAAACCATAGGACAGGCTTAAGAATTAGTAGAAAGATTCTTGCGCGTGTAAAGTAAATATGTTATTAACTAAGGTGTTCTAACGTGCTTGAATCCTCCAATTCTTAAGTTGTGAAGAGAAGGAGTAAGGGAAAAGCAAAGAGGAAAGGAAAGGGAAGAAGGGAGGGGGAAGGAGAAAAGGAGAAAGATGACAAATAATGAGGGAAGAAGAGGGAATAATAATCTTCTTCACCAATATATTTAATTGAATATTAATCTAGAGGAACAATTTATGATGAAATTTGGCTCTATGAGTTCAAAGCACATTAAATCCTTTTACAGTCTCTTGGATGTATATCAGCACAAGGTCAACTTCAAAATTCCTCCAAGAGGAACAGCTCCTTTCTCAGAGCATTGAGAGTTTAAGTACTCCCTTATCCCCGCTTTAAAACAAACAAAAATAATATCTTCACAGATTATGGTCTTAACGTTTATTTAAATTAAAAAAAAAAAAAACTGGGCTGGGCGTGGTGGCTCACGTCTATAATCTCAGTACTTTGAGAGGCCGAGGCAGGCAGATCACAAGGTCAAGAGATCGAGACCATCCTGGCTAATATGGTGAAACCCCATCTCTACTAAAAATACAAAAAAATTAGCCGGGCGTGGTGGTGGGCGTCTGTAGTGCCAGCTACTCGGGAGGCTGAGGCAGGAGAGTGGTGTGAACCCGGGAGGCGGAGCTTGCAGTGAGCCGAGAGGGCGCCACTGCACTCCAGCCTGGGCCAGAGTAAGACTCCGCCTCAAAAAAACAACAACAACAACAACAACAACAACAAAAACCGGAAGCCTTTCCATGGGACTGGCATTGCCTGTGGCTCTCCACAAATCATGAAAGTCACCTGGTAGGTTTGCAGGCCATTATGGTGCTTAATAGGTGCAGTCAGTCTGCCCAGAGTTTTGACATTCCATGCTGGGAGGATTGTGAGATACAGGCAAGGGTGTGGGTGGTCCAGCTGACCCGCACAGCCTGAATGTGAGATGTTGTAATGAATGGGATGGATTCTGATGGGTATTGTCCAAGGTGTGGGTCTGTCCATCACCTGACAGAGTGTCAGAATTACAATAGAATCTTCTTTAGGCTGCTTTGCTGTGACATGTGCAGAAGACTCACATGATGCAGGGTTGAGTGTAGAGTTCCAGGGGTGGATGAGGATGTCATTCATCCCTTTGACTTTAGACAGTGCTGTGTTTCATTCATCCCTGCCACTGGACTGTCTGATATTTTGTTTTCCAAGGAAACATCTCCACTAAGACAGAGGCCCCTGCAGGAAGGAATCTCACCTGCCTTGTACCTTTATTCCCCCAGGGCCTGTCCCAGAGGCACGTTGTGGATGCCCAAGAAGTACTCACTCAAGATCTTCACAGCTTCCTTGTTAACAGTTTACAAACCAACTAGCCCTAGGTTTGAGAGAGTTTCAGTAACTCCACCAGTATTGATTGGGTGCTGATTCAGTGGCTGGCACTTCAGTGGATATTAGAGAAACGATGGTAAGACACAGTCCCTGTTCTTAAAGAATCTAAATCCCTCATTTCAGGCCTTGATGTTTCTGGCTTTATCTCAGGCATTTAGGTCAGGTTGCCCTGTGCGCAGGGCCTCAGACTCATTCCAGTTGCTTGTAATGCTTGTTCCCCTGTGCTGTAAAGAAATAGCACTTGAACATAAATTTAATTTCCTCAGCAAGGCCATTGGCCGTTGTTATACTTTCCGCAGAAAGGGTACACTCGCCAGCAATCTTGCCACGACAGTACACCTAACAAAGGAGACAGGGTCATTTATAACCTGATGCGTCCACTCTACTGCTGTGTCCAGTTTCTATCGGCTGAAATGGGACCTCGAATTCTGTATTTGTCCTAACTGGCTAGCAACTTATAACTTTTTAAAGGAGGCAAAGGCAGAGGAGAACAAAGAAAGGAGGAAGTAACTTGTGGAATGCTGAGAAAGGTAAAAACACCTTCAAATAAGGAAGAGGAACAGGCTATGGCCTAACGCTTGCTTGGACCAGTATAAGCATGCCAGGGCAAATATTTAGGCTAAATTGTGGGAGCTAAGAACATAAAGTACATTGATTTCTTTATTACGGCTAGCAGATATTTAAGACCTGTTAGCAGGTCTTTGAATACATTTTGCTTCTAACAGAAGTTACTATTTGTTCTTAATTAGATGGGGAGGAAAGTCTTTGAAGAGGAACCTCTACTTTACTTTTACCTCAGGATGTCCCTCTTGCTCTTCCTCTTGCCTAGAACACCCTCCATCTCCTCTCCTCCATTCTTCCTATACCCTGAGACCAGCTCAAGCACCCCCTCTCCCACAAAACCCTCCTGACATCACCAGCTCCTACAGCTCCCCTGCCCAACCACCCATAGTCTTTGACACATCATCATTTTTACTACAAACTGCAATGCTTAATTACACAGCTGTCTGTGGGCTTCCCTTGTTTCACCATCATGCTTATCTTATGCCCTGGTAGAATGCCTGAGGTGTGGGTCTTCCACATCTCTGTCTCCCATAGCGTTCACGTTGCTCTTAGAACATGGTTACTGCTTAGAACATGAATACTTGGTTGATAGTATAGTTCTTTTCTTCATGTTTTATTAGTGCATATAAAGACCATCAGGACAGTATTTTATTTATAGTAATCCTTTATGTACTTGTTAGCTAAGGTTACTTCATTTATCACTTTTTTAGATTAAATAGTCCCAGTTCCCTGCATAATTTGCAATGGTTCTCATCTTTTACCTGTTGTGATTGGAGCTGCATTCTCAGGAGTACGGCCCATGAAACACCACATTAAAAAGTATTCTGTGGGTAGTTTGACAACTCCTGCTCTTTTGTTTACTGTGGCTATGCAGATCCTTTAATATCCTCTACTATGTTATGAATCTTCTAAAAGTGTGCCTACTTAACACTCAAAAGTTTGCGTCTTATTTTACTTTTACAGGCATAACTTGAATTTATTGAAAGTTCAGTTCCAGACCACTGCAATAAAATGAGCATCCCAATAAAGTGAGAAACATGAATTTTCTTGGCTTCTCAGAACATACACAAGTTAGTTTTACACTATACTGTAGTCTATTAAGTGTGCAATAGCATTATGTCTAAAAAAACCAACATACATAACTTAGTTAAGCCCACTTTATTGCTAAAAAATGTTAAGGATTATCTAAGCCTTCAGTGAGTTGTAATCTCTTCGCTGGTGGAGGGTCCACAATGTTGATGGCTGCTGACTGATCAGGATGGTGGTTGCTTAAGGTTGGGTGGCTGTGGCAATTTCTTCAATAAGACAAGAGTGAAGTTTGCTGCATTGATTGACTTTTCCTTTCATGAAAAATTTCTCTATAGCATGTGATGCTGTTTGATAGCATTTACCCACAATAGAATTTCTTTCAAAATTGGAATTAATCCTCTCAAATTCTGATGCTGCTTTATCAAATAAGTTTATGTAATAGTCTAAATCCTGTGTTGTTATTTCAACAATGTTCATAACATCTTTATCAGAGGACTCAGAAGGGAACAAGAAACATGCTATCGGGAGCTGGAGGAAAGGGGATTCTTGTAATATAGTGGCAGAAAGCTGAGCAGAATTGTGTCCTGCAGTTATGTGGAAAGCAGAACTTCCAAGTGATGAAACTGAACACTAGGTTGAGGCTTCCAAGGAAGGTCTTAAGAGATGGCCTGGTTTTGCTGCTTTTAGTGAAGTGTGAGAGGATGAGATAAATTGTGGGAAGAACAGTTAAACCAAAAGAATTCAAGACTTGATTATTTGGGGAATTCTCATTCTACCCAGATTGCAAAAGATGCTAAAATTAAGAGATTCACCATCAAAAGCATCTGTAGAGAAAAAGCTGAGATCATGGCTGAATCCTTTTGATAATACTCCAGAAAAATAAAATGTTTCAGAAAAATGAAAAGTTCAGAGTCTTCAGTCACAAAAGAAAGAAAAAAAAACTATTTGTAAAGATTAAAGATGCAACTCACAGATCCCATTATCTCAGCAGAAACCAAAAATAGAGATGGGATTATCTAGGAAAGATCATTGAAGGATCCTTTTATCAAATGGAGTAAATCACTGTGATTACATGGGAGACTTACAAGGTTTCTGGGGATTTTTATACCTGCTGAAACACTTCCAGCTTGGACTGAAAAGGACAGAGTGCAAAATGAAAGAAGCCTGTTGGTCCCCTGAAATGCAGAACACAGACCAATGAAACTACTCAGCTGCCTTTTATGAAAAAGGAGGGATGACGCAGGCAGCAGAGCAGTGAACTACAGAGGATTAGTCTTAGGTTTTAAAACCAAATGGAGTTTGCCTCGCTGGAGTTTGAAATCACTTGATTGATGATTTCTTTTTTCTTTTATTTTCTCCTATTTTGAAAAGAAATGTCTGTGTCATCCTATGCCGGCCCTGCCATTGTATTTTCAGAGAAGATAACTTGTTTTTTAGTTCACAAGTGTAGGTAGAGAGAAACTGTACCCGAAGATCTATTATACCCAGAGGCTGACCCGTACCTTATTCAGATGATTTAGACAATGAGATTTGGGACTTTGAGTCTGTGCTATAATGGGTTGAGACTCTGGGGGCACTGAGATGGGGTTAATGTATTTTGCATGTGGGGCAAACATGAATCTTTCAGTGCCAGAGGGTGGACTGTCCTAGGCAGAATAATGTGCAGCCACCCAAGATGCCCACACCCCAATACCTGGAACCTGTGAGTATGTTACGTGGCATGGTGAAAGAGAAGGTTGCCGATGTAACTAGGTTTGCTAATTAGCTCACTTAAGATGGGGAGATTAGTCTAGATGATCTCAGTGGGACCAGTTTATTCATATGAGTCCTTAAAAGTGGAAGAAGAATCAGAGGCTCAGAGATGGTGGGTGAAAGGGACTGGGGCCCGTGTTGCTGGCTTTGGAAACGGGGGAAGGGGCCATGAGTCCAGGAATGAAGGCAGCCTATGGAAACTGGAAAAGGTAAGGAAACAGATTCTCCTCTAGAGCATCCAGAAAGGAACTCAGCCCTGATAACACCTTCATTTCAGCCCCATGCAACCCTTGGCAGACTTCTGATCTGCAGACTGGAGATAACACATTAGTGTTGTTCTAAGCCACCATGTTTATGGTAATTTGTTATAGCAGTGATTGAAAACAAAATACATTTAGTGTTTATCAGAAACACTTGGAAGGCTTATTACAATAAAGATTGTTTCCCCAAAGTTTCTGACTCAGTAGATCTTGGGATGGGGCCTGAAAATATGCATTTCTAACAAGTTCTCAAGAGAAACTGCTGCTGCTGGACTGGGGACCACACTTGGAGAAATCCTGCTTTTCTCCTTTAAGGCCTAAACCGTGGCAGGTCACTCAGCTTCTGAAGTGTTCCATGTTATTTATTTAACAATACTTTGTATCCTTTGGCTTGAGAAATTCAGAAGTGAAAAGAGGACTTGAAAGGATGGGTGTTAGAAAGCAATTAGCACCCTAAACCTGCACAGAGCAGTTTGTAAAAGTCATTCTTATTCCTTGTAGCACACGAATGGGGATGGGCTCACGTCAGAGAGATCAGCAGCGGCCCATTCAAGAATGTAATTAGAGATAAGAGCACCTGAGTGTGCTATGTTTTCCATGGTACGGAGCTGGATCCAATGGCTCTCATCACTCAGCATGGCAGTAATCCTTGGCATGGAGCTAAATGGAGCAGTGACTTCAGAATGACAACATTGATCTTGATTTTAAACTGAGCTCAGGAATTTCTGTGTTCTCAGGTTTCACTGCATGCCTGGTATTGCACAAATTCTTCAGGGTTTTTTTTTGCTCTAAATAGGCCTTTTTAAGCTCAAAACGAGTTCTATATGCTGAATGGACTGTCTGACCCAATGCCAGGCACAACAGCAGGGTCACAATAGATTTTGTATTCTTGCTGGGCCTCCTCGACGTCACTTTGCAAGTAGTATCTTTGGAAGAATATACAATGGTACTCTGTATTATTTTTCAGAGCACATTCACGTCTTTCATCTCATCCTATCTGTCACAGATATTAATGACAAAGCCAGGAAGAGAATCCAGGTTTCCTGGATCTTAGCCTCATGTTCTATCTGCTTGGTGCTCCTGAAACACTTTTATCTCAGTCTCTAGATCAATGCCCAGGACGTTGTTCCATCTATAGGGGAAACATAGCCTATGGGGTAAGCGGGGAGAAAGAAAGAGAGAAATAAAGAGAGACAGACAGAGGTAGAGACAGGGAAGGAAAGAGAGAGAGAAACCGACAGAGACAGAGAGACAGAGGCAGAGAGGAAGAAAGAACAAAAAAGTGGAGAAGATGAAGGTAACCCCCAAACACGGAAGGATAAGCAAAGGAGGAAAAGAGAAAGAAAGAAGAAAGAAAATAGATGCTGAACCCCCTAAAGGACCATTGGAAGCCATAATCTTCCATGTCCTTGAATAGGAATAATAATCTAATTTCCTTGGGATGGTGACAAAACACCATCATAACCCCTAGAGAAGTGGTGGGTGTCACAGTGATTAATTACAGATAACAGTTGTCACTTCCTTTTCCCTTGGCTCCTTGCCCTGCCCTTGAGTGATGGCTCAGCTTCTCTTGCCTCCTCCCCACTTCTCCCTCACTGCTGGGGTCTGAGAGAGCTGCGTAGAGAGGTTACCTGTCTGCAGGTCACCTTGTGCTGTTCACAGGCTGATCTCAGGGTCCTCGTGGGGCAAAGTGAGGACTGGCCAATGACACGAACATGCTGCCTATCACTTGGCTTTAGTTCCACACTGTTAGCATCACAGGGCACCCAGAGTGATTTCTGGAACAGAAACTGGACAAACAACCCTTGCTGTTCTTTTTAGGTGTCATCTTGACTACTATAAGATTTAGATTATGAAACCTTTTGACAGTGAATAAGAGTCAATGTAACACTGCTCAAAATGGTGAAATATTTTGAGAATCTAGAATGGAAACACAATATGCCTTATGTAAGTGTGCTTTAACAACTGTCAGTATGTCCAGGTTAGGGGATGGGGAGAAGGCAAAGAGGAAATGCCTGTCAAATGTTAGAGGATGCACTGGATTTTGTTTTGACTCTTAGTATCCAGAACCATCTCACTTTGTTCAAGGATCTCTTATTCCTCATCTGTATTCTCTCATCCTATTCTGTGTACCTACATAGGTGTTTCTTGAGTAGTCAGGATCCTGGCATAGCACCTGGCACACTGCAGGTGCTTAATGAATGAGTAGGGGGATATTGGAGACAGAGAGGCACTGCTTGTGGGAAGAACTCAGGCAGAGATTGCTGGACCTGTCATTTGGCAGGAGTGTGGGAGTCATGCATAAGACAGATGGTTAGGCTCCATGACTACCCTTCTTCCAAACCCTGAGAGTTCACAGTTCTTCTGTATTTAGAAAAGTTCAGAAATGCCAGTATCTGCATCTGAAGGTGTGATGGTTAATACTGAGTGTCAACTTGATTGGATTGAGGGATACAAAGTATTGTTCCTCAGGGTGTCTGTGAAGGTGTTGCCAAAGGAGATTAACTTTGAGTTAGTGGACAGGGAAAGGCAGACCCACCCTCAATCTGGGTGGGCACCATCTAATCAACTGCCAGCGTGGCCAGAATAAAAGCAGGTGGGATGCTGTGAACAAGCCTTAAGGCTGTCATAAACAGGCCTTAAAGAAACTGGCCATAAACAGGATTTCTGCAGCAATGTGACATGTTCATGATGGCTGTAATGCACACTGCTGAAAGTTATTGGCTTACTGGAGCGCGGCAAGGAAAACCTGGCCTGCCCGGAGCGGAAAACTGCTCAAACCACAAACAATAGCAGGAGCGGCCTGTGCCTCAACAACGTGCTTTTGCTGCAGATAATCAGCCAGAGCCTGTTTCTCTACTCCTCGCTAAGAATGCTTTGTTTCCCGTAAGGAATGCTTTTAGCTAATCTATAATCTATAGAAACTATGCTTATCATTGGCTTACTGTCAATAAATATGTGGGTCAGACTCTGTGGCTCTCAGATCTGAAGGCTCTCAGTCCCCTGATGCCACTCTGCATTCTATTTTTGTGTCTGTGTCTTTAATTCTTCTAGTGCTGCTGGGTTAGGGTCTCCATGACCGAGCTGGTCTCAGCAGTGGAAGAACATGGAAACACTAGGCTGACTTAGTCTCCCAGCCTACATCTTTCTCCCATGCTGGATGCTTCCTGCCCTCAAACATCAGACTCCAAGTTCTTCAGTTTTTGGACTCTTGGACTTACACCAGTGATTTGCCAGGAGCTCTCAGGCCTTCAGCCACAGACTGAAGGCTGTTCCGTCGGCTTCCCTACTTTTGAGGTTTTGTGACTCAAACTGGCTTCCTGGCTCCTCAGCTTGCAGATGGCCTATTGTGGGACTTCACCTTGTGATTGCGTGGGTCAATACTCCTGATAAACTCCCCTTCATATATACATCTATCCTATTAGTTCTGTCCCTATAGAGAACCCTGACTAATACAGAAAGGAATTGTATTAAAGATTTAAGGTGTGTTTTTGTCAGAGGTTTATAAATGCACCATAATTTGTCTTTAGCATAAGTTCCAAGTTTTTAATATTCTCATTTACTTACATTCCATTTCTGTAACAGGATTGGAAACCAAGAGTCTGAGAACACTTACTATTGTCATACTATATTATTTTACAAAACTGAAAGGGTATGCTTTTAGAATTGCAGAAGAAAGTTAACTACTTCAAATGGAGCAAATACCAGCAAAACATAAATTGCTTCTGCCCAAGGAAAGTAGTAAAAAGGATCAAAACTTGGGTCTTTCAAATATTTCCATAAAACCATCCATCAATCTGAAAGCTCTGGGAGAGCACGCAAGGCTTAATAAATGGTTTTCCATGGTGATAATGTTTGGTTGTAAAAAAAATAGCTCGAAGTTCTATAACTGAAGGAAAGAGAAAGAAAAGGAACAAATATCATAACTATGAAATTTTAAAAACTGAAGAATATTTTACTTCTAACAACTATAAGCAAGCTTCACATAAAACAAAACAAGCTTCATGTAAAACAAAAAACTCAACCTCCATTGTCACCAATCCCTGCAAGATTTGCCAGGTTTTATGTTCTTGAGGAAGAGAGTAAGGAACTTGATAAGAAGGTTCCCAGCATGGTGCAGAAACTTGATTCGTACCAAACCAAAAACTGCCCCGAATTGTCCTGGAATTTCTGTTATCTATTATAGTTGCCGAGGGGATGGAGGCTTGAATCTGTGCAGAAATATCACTTACATGAATGTTTGGGAAAGGAAGTTCCCAAAGGAAAACAGTAACATTCCACCTAAGAAATTATACAGTCTCAGGCTTTGACCAGTCATTGCAGAAGTAGGCTTCTTTCATATTTGATAGCATTTTTTATCAACCTGTAGATGATTTGCTGATCATAAATGGGGAATTGAGTCTTCACAAAGAAGGGATGAAGCTGTCATCTCCTGAACTCACTGATCAGTTTTTGTCTCACTAAAAGTGAAAGAATAAGACATTATGTCTCCAATATCACACATTATGAGGACATTGCATCATTATCAAGTATTCTTCCCAGAAAGTTAGAATGCAAACTTAAGCATTTAGATCTAACTTCCAGTTTATAGGAAGCACAGTGTATAGAAGATCTGTTTCAACAACACCATGAGGAAGTCAGTGGAGAAATTCAGAATGTGAGAACTTCTATAACATACCTGACATCTCCCTACAGGTCAATGGCAGGAAAAAAATGGCATGTGTGCTGATAGGGCAGAGACTACTGAAGATCAGGAGACCAAGGACATGGGGCAAACAACGTGTGGACCTTATATTTGGATCCTGATGAAAACAAACCAACGTTGGGGAAATAGTTGGGGAAATTAGAATATTAGATGATATTAAGGAATTACTGTTGCATTTCTTGGGTGTTACGTTAGCACAGTGGTTATGTAAGAAGCTGACCTTAATTTTTAGAAAGATGTACTTAACTATTAGGGTAAAATAGCCTTTAAAATACCTCAAAAGGTTTTCATGTGGATATAAGTATCAATAATCCCTTAATGCCTTCATAAGTCGGTTTGAATTGCATTTTCTTAACAGTATGTTTGAATGTTGATAGTGGTTATCTAGTAGAGAGAGAGAGGGGAGAATTTCTGGAGTCATGTCTCTGAGCAGGCAGGAAGAGCTGTGATCTAGCACAGGGCCAGCTACTCAGAGTGGTCCAGGGACCCTTGCCAGCCTGTAAAGTGCTTGCTACTGGTCCTCGAGAAGATAAATATGAAAGTCGAGAGTACACATTTAGAAACTCTTATAGAAATTCAACAGAGTAATTTTATCCCCATTGAATCTAATAATTTTTAAACGAGGCTTAAAATGGGGTTTTCCTGTTACCCATAACAGAAAGATTCCTAAGTGACATGGTATTTCTTATTTTACCATCCCTATTTTCTGGGCTTCATAGCCTGGATTCTTGGGTGTGCTTCATGGGGTCTGTGAACCTCTTGAAATTGCATGCCAAACGGAATTGCAGACAGATACTCTCACACACATATCCATGCCCTCACACACATTTGCCAACAGCTGTCATCAGATTCTTGTAGAGGTCCACAACACCCAAAATGATAAAGAACCCTTTTCCTAGAGTTGCCTTAGAGTAATCCTCCCCACACTGCTTAGAGTTGCCTGTGCAGACGCTTTAACTTTTTCTAGTTTTGAAATGTTTCAAATGCTAATTTCTAGCTCTATGCCCCGCTACAGCTCTTTAGTTGGCTGCTCTCCTCATCACTTTGCCAAAAGGCAGCTCTGAAAACACACACTATGGGCCAACCAAGCTTCCACCAGGACAGACAAGCTCCCTTCCACCCAAACTGGGTGAGGGGGGTGAGGGTGCAAGCCGCTTTCTCAAGCCTCCGGCACCAAGTGCTGAGTGATTGCCCTCCTCAACTCTACCAGGTTGGCAGCCTCCATTTGCACAATCCTTTTTGGCTTAGCTACTCACCACACGATGCACTGTTTAAACAAATTCCAGAAAGCACATCAATTATTACTAATGAATTCCAAATCAAATCATCCAGAACTACAAAGGGCCACCAGATGTTTCAGGCAAGGAGAAAAGATGGGGTGGGAGGCATGAGGAGAGGAAGGATTCTTTCCCACCACTCTGTTAACTTGAATCTGAGAGCCATAATTTATCAGGCACCCAATGTAAAGAGGCATCACATACATCTGAAAATATTTTTTGGAGATTGTCCTGATGTTAATTTCAATGTGCAATATTGCTTTGTATTGGTATCATACCTAAAAAAAAATTTCAGACCTCTTTTACACAGACATATATCACTTTATCCTTAACAGTGTCTGAGTGAGGATGCAAAGGCTGTGACTGTTTCTCATTCTTTCACATAAGTAGGTTACAGCACAATGAGACACATAGGGTTTTGTTGTTTTGTTTTATTTTAATAGTAGGGAGGGCTATGTTTAGAAACCAGGTGTTCTGAAGTTCTTGTTGGACACTGTCATTTCCAAACAACCAGTGAGCCACCAGGAAAAAAAACTTTCCAAGGAGTAACGTCACAAGGGCCCACAGGAAAACCACATGATGTGTTTTAAAGGATGTATGTTAATGAGCTATACCAGGGCCAGAAAACAAATCTGCAGGGATGAGCCAAAGTGAGAAAGTGAGAAAGCTGGGATGGCTGTGGCAGGTGACAGTCCCCTGTGGCTGGGATCCCTGGTAGGGAGTCAGGGACAGAGGTTCTTTAGGCACTGGGATACCACCTTTTGCAAAGGTACGCAAAAGTTTTCAGTGGTAAATTGCAGCAGACTGGCCCTTCTCTGAGCTTCTGACTCCTCCGGGAAGCTTGATCCATTACCAACCAGAATTAAAGATCTCCAGAGGACTCATGTCTAAAACAAAACCCCTTCAAACGGCTGGGGGTCAGTGTTATCAAAATACAGATGACTTACAAAGTGATGATTTTGGACTCGAAAGTGAGAAGGAGGGAATCGTGGCATAAGAGGCCAGGAAGGGACCTGAACATAAGTGATCCAACATGTTCATCTCTCAGGCAAGGGACCTGGAGCCCAGGTAAGGGCAAGCCATTTGCTAGGCGTACACCCCTTTTCTTTAGAGATAGAGTGATCATATGTTAATGAATTGCTTCCTTCTACTTTGTCTCATCTTTATGCTCCTTTTAAATATTGACAGGTTTCCAGTAGGTTTAAATATTTAAAACTTGTGCTCTGAAATGTTAGAATGAGTAAGAATTAAGTGCTGGCTTTTGTCTCTCCTACCATATATTTGATCAAGAAGTCAAATTTTCTTTGAAGGTAGATTTCTAATATTTTTTTAATAAGAACACATGTTAAATATCTCAAAAAAAGGCCTTCATGTAGCAAAAAGTCTTAGTGGCTCCACTTCTGTTGATACTGTGTGAAGACTGCCGAAGGCGGCTGGATTTTTGTTTGTGAGTGCATTGCATACTGCATTCCAGCCCTACAATACATTTGATTTATAAACTCTAAAAATAAGACATACTTTAGAAAAAGATGTGGGCTTGGGCAGAGTAAAAGTAATGGAATAAACAATTTCTTGCCATCACTAACATTCCAAAACCATTTTCCAGAGTGATTATCAAGTCAAGAACTACAAAAACACTTTAATTTACAAATCAATGCAAAATAAAAAAGCTTTATTTACTGACTCAAGAATATATTGTTTGTTTTTCAACTCTAAGATCAACTTCCTAACCATTCATTTTTTTTAGAACAGTGAGGTGATAGTACAATTAGAACTATACCTCCTTTCTTTCTCCTATCTTCTCCCTGTCTTCTTTTTTACTGGATTTTAAATTAACTTTCATTTAAAAACTATAGTATACAAGCATGCATAATAAAAAATGTTAAGTGTTTAACATCTAGGCTATTTTAAATTTTAAGAATAAAAAAATTTGAAGTATATAAATATTCTTGGGTGTGCTTCATGGGGTCTGTGAACCTCTTGAAATTGCACGCCAGATGGAATTGCAGACAGATGCTTGCACACACACATTCATGCCCTCACACATTTGTGTGAGAATGTGTGAGAGAAAGTGTGTATCTCCATCAAGTTCTCTTCTGACAAATACCACAACCCTCCTTTTCTCTACTGAAGCCACTGGCCAACCGCCATGCTTGAAGTAACCAAAACCCAATATTTCTTTGGAGTTATAAAGAAATAACTTGAAGGACTGCCCAACCCCCTTGAGAAACAGAAGTGCTGAGCAAAGGCACCATCCAGGCGTTGTGAGCCATCACAACTTTGTGTTTGAGATCTACTTTCCAATGGAGTAGTCATTCGACAGATATGTATTGTTAGCCACCCACCAGGAGCTGAATTTCACTGATAAGTAAGATATAGTCCCTGGCTTACAGGTTCTAGTTCTGGAGAGGAGATGGATAAATGGACCGTACAGTCTCACATTGTAATATGCACTGGAACGAAGAGATAATAGTGATAACGGCTAACATTTATGAAATGCTTGCTGAGGGTGTGGTGTTGGGCTGATAATGTACGTGGTGCTGAGAGAGCGTGGGGAAGGGATGGGAGTAGTCAGGAAGAGAGAACATTTTGTTATATATGAAAACAAAAGCAGGCTGCCCACACACACACACCACACACAAGATGACACACGATGGAAGAAATGTGGCAGCATGGCGCCGGAGAAAGGCCACAGGCAGGCTGATGGAACATTGCTTTATTTTCATTACCTCATAAAACCTAAAGTGACAGATACCTGGAAGCCTGTGTCCCTCAGCCCACCCCTGAGCCTCACTCAGTTTCATCGACTCTCTGGCACTCAAGGGAGTCAGGAACAGACCAAAATGCCATCGGTTAAACAAAAGGCTGAGAGTTTATTAAATGCCCTTTATCCCCCTCAGGGAAATGTTCCTGGCTGTGGCATTACAATGTATGTTAAAGCCGTCTCATGGCTTTGGAGTCTGCAGAGGTGGCTCTGAACCCTGTCTAAGCCCTCTGAGGGGCTGGGTGTAGGACCCTGGACACATACCTCACCTAACTGAGCCTCAGTTTCTTCCTCTGTGAAGTTAGACTGTGAGGGCTTCACTTCCAGGGCTGCCGCAGGGATTCAATGAGCTGTGAGAAAAGCATGGTACCTGACACACAGTAGTTAAGATCAGCAGCTCTTACTGCTGTTATTCAGTCACCCTAGCCTCTAGGTGACAGCCCAAAGCCTTGGCACCTGGGACTCAGACCCAGACCCAGATTCCTGCATTCACCCTTGGATGTGCACATGTGTGTGCATTCATATGTGTGTGTGTGTGTGTGTGTGTCCTGGGCATGGATTATAAAAAAAGGGAAACGATGGATCGGTCTATACCAGGGTTTACCAACCTCAGCACGATTGACATTTTGAACTAGATAATTTTTTGTTGTGAGCAACTGTCTTCTGTTTTATTGGATTTTAGACTAATTTTCATTTAAAATTATAGTATATAAGCATGCATAATAAAAATGTTAAGTATTTAACATTTAGGCTATTTTAAATTTTGTAAGAATAAGCAAATTCAAACTATATAAATATTCAGAGAAAGTGTGTGTCTCCATCAAATTCTCTTCTGACAAATACCACAACTCTCCTCCTCTCTACTGAAGCCACTGGCCAAGCGCTATGCTTGAAGTAACCAAAACCCAGTGTTTCTTTAGAGTTATGACTTTGAAGGGCTGCCCAACACGCTTGAGAAACAGAAGTGCTGAGCATTGCAGGGTGTTCAGCAGCACCCCTGTCCTCTACCCACTAGATGCTAGTAGTGCCCATACCCCCCCAATCCCCTGCCAAGTTGTGACAACCAAAAATGTTTCCAGATGTTGCCAAATGTCCCCTGGGCAAAATCACCCCTGGCTGAGAACCACTGCTCTATACATTGGCATTTCACACTTCTTGTTGCCAACTAAATAAAACATGGGGTTGGGGATGACTGAGCCCATGGGGATTAATGTTACATGAAAGGTTTCCAACATTCTGTAGAGATAGCACCGGGGTCTTTTGCCCCACCCGTCGAACCAGAGTAGACAAATAAACCAAAAAAACCTGCTTCTAAGGACAGACCTTGCCAATGTTATCTGCAGCCTTTCACTCCTGCTCTTACCAGCAAAGCTCTCTTGCTTTTTGAGTTCAAAATGCTGCTTCCGAAACAATCTCCCCCTCCAGGTTTTCTGACCCACCGCCACTCTTTTCTGCCTCCCAAGTCAGCTCCCTCCTCTGCACTTGGGTGCCAGGACACTGTGGCAATCTCATCCCGTGCACCTTGCTGGGTTCCTGTTTCTCATTTTGTCCAAGGGGACACCCTGTTGACCTCTTTCTTGTTCTTCTGGACGTCTGTGTTCCCCACCACCACCCCAGCTGAAGCAGCCTCCCACCTCCTTCCTGCCCATCACCCCATCTTTTCCTTGCAGAACTTTTTCCAAACCCTACTCCACAGGGATATCTTTCCACACTCTCTGTCTGCTAATCTCTCTTCCCTCCAACAACTTTCCCATGAAGATATCTATCTACCCCTTGGTGGACAGATTCTGAGAAAAGCATCGTTTGATAACATGCCCAGGGGATTTTATTAAATGCATGGAAACACTTCACTGCTCTCGACCGCCATTCCTGAGCTGCTTTCACACAGCAGTTGTGGTGAATTTCAAAGCCGTCTCTCATATTTATCTTGATCAAACATCTGTGTGTTCTATATCTACTGACAGTTGAAAAATGAATGCCTATACAGTAGATGATTGGCTATTTACAAAGTCCACTGAATATCAGACGTGAACACACAATCAAGCCTGTACCCTTGGGCAGTTCGTTCTTGTCTTATTCTTGCTGATTTTGCTCTCTGATTCAAATCAATTTTGTTTTCCAAACTCCCCCCTTTTTTTTCTGGCATTTAGCTCTCCAGTTTATAACACTTTCTCCTATACTTCAGTTCTGGCTGTAAAGTTAGAAGTAATTTTTAGTGAGGGAAAAGGATTTAAAGTTAAGTGAATAAAGAGATGACAGTGGGTAGGGAAATAAAGGCTTTGGGGAATGTGCTGTATCTCATGTTCAGGACACATTTATGTTAAAACATATTAATGTTTTTATGTTTATTCTTGCATTTCATTGAACCAATAGCATTATCAAAGTCTACTTAGGATACTTTCAGAAAAAGTTTGGGCATATGCTATGCTTAATGAATCCAGTTACCAAAAATGTCTTCATCAGCGTAATAAGAATGGCTTTTTCTTCTGTGTTAAAATATAAAATAGACTACTGAGCTTTTATGCTTTACAAAAATTCCCCGCTGTGCAGTTCTTCGTGTTCTGGTTTTCATTAAGTTTATCCAGTGATGTATTCATAAGCTGTGAGCATGTTCACCCATTTTCCTGACGAGAAACTAAACAGAGGCCGGCACAGTGACTCACACCAGTAATCCCAACATCTTGGGAGACCAAGGCAGGAGGGTCAGTTAAGCCCAGGAGTTTGAAACCAGCCTGGGCAAAATAGCAAGACCCCATCTCTATTAGAGAGAGAGAGAATGAACAGTACAGTCTCTGGGTTCCCTTGATTGAGATCTCGGTCTTAGCACTGATAAGACTAGCACTCCTATTCCTCACACTTCCTGCATCATTGATCCCATTCATTAGTAGAAACTCATGGTTTTTCACTGAAGTTTATCCATTTCACCCCTAGGGGTGCTTATTTTTGTCCGCTTCTTTTCTATTTGCATAGGTAATTTTTTAAGACTCTCAGCATGCTTGTTGCTCTCCTGACCGCATTTCAGTTCTGCACATAGAAGCTCATCTTCCTGTCCTAATAGCTTTATAGAACCTGAAATATAAACTGAGCTGAAAACTACCCTTTAGAATTTGTTAACAAGGCTGAAATTTTGGCTGAGGACTACCTCAATCCACCCTTATTTTACCTACACTGATGCCTATCCAAACAGGGTTTAAATCCCCACTTCACCATTTTCTAACTATGCGTTTGGAGCAGGATGTGTCAGTTTTTTCCTCTGTGAATGTATTTCATAGGATTGTCATGAAGATTAGATGAATTAATAACTGAAAGCACTTCAAACAGTGCCTAGCACACAGTAAGAACTCAATAGATGTTAGCCCTATTATTATGGGAATTGTGATCAGAGAAGAGTATCAAAAGAAAGTTCTTAACATTTCTCTTGGAATGGAATCAGAATGAGAGCTCTAACAGGAACAAGGCAAGATACAGATCATTACCCTAAAAGTTAGAAAATACCAACTATGAATGGTTTTGTGAGGCAATAAATATCAATTTTAAAGTGAATTACCTGGCTGGGCATTGTGGCTCATGCCTGTAATCCCAGCACTTTGGGAGGCCAAAGCGGGTGGATCACCTGAGGTCAGGAGTTTGAGACCAGCCTGGCCAACATGGTGAAACCCCATCTCTACTAAAAATACAAAAATTAGCTGGGCATACTGGCAGGCGCCTGTAATCCCAGCTACTCAGGAGGCTGAGGCAGGAGAATTACTTGAACCTGGGAGGTAGAGGTTGCAATGAGCCGAGATTATGCCCCTGCACTCCAGCCTGGTGACAGAGTGGGACTCCATGTCAAAAAATGATAATAATAATAATAACAATAAATAAATAAAATAAAAATAAAGTGAATTACTCAATTAAAAAATGGGCAAATGGCTTGAATAGGCATTTCTTTAAAGAAGATATACAAGTGGCCAGTGAGTACATGAAAAGATGCTCAACATCACTAGTCATTAAGGAAATGCAAATCAAGACTATGATAAGATACCACTGCATCCTCAATAGGATGGCTATAATTTTTAAAAATGTGCACACTGACCACCTGGAAGCTGGGGCCATATCACCTCGCAGTGCCCCCAGCCTGGTGTAAAAATAAAAAGTGCATATTGCTGGTGGGAATATAGAAAGGTACAGCTGTTGTAGAAAACAGTTTGGCAGTTCCTCAAAAATTTAAACATAGAACTACTATATGATTGTATAATCCTACACCTAGGTATATACCCCAAAGAACTGAAAACAGGTATTCAGACATACACATGTGCACACATGTTTATAGCAGTGCTAGTCACAATAGCTAGAAGGTGAAAACAACCCAAATGTTCATCAATGGATGGATAGAAAAATAAAATGTGGTACATCCATGCAATGGAGTATTATTCAGCCAAAAAAGGGATGAACTACGGATGTGTACTACAACATGGATCAACTTTGAAAAAAATCATGCTAAGTGAAAGAAGCTAGATGCAACAAGTCACATATCATATGATCCTATTTATATGAAATAACCAGGATGAGTTTATCCATAGAGACAGAACACAGCCTGGTGTTCGCCAGGGCCTGGGGAAAGGGGAGAATCAGGAATACCTGCTTAATAGACACAGGGTTTCCTTTTGAGGTGAGGAGAATGTTTTGGAACTAGATAAAGGTGATGGTTGCACAACATTGTGAATGTACTAAATAGCACTATTGTCCAGTTTTTATTACTCCACTACAACCCCCAATACTCCAGGGGCAACTAAGTGTTGTTCATTTTCTTCATTATCTGTCCAGCTCAATGAAACCAAATTGCACTGAGTTTGGCTTTGATGCCAGTTGGCTGAATCATTCATATTAAAATGATTAATTTTATGTTATGTGAATTTCACCTTAATTAAAACACAAAGCAGAAGTGAATCACTCATTTGCCAGTGAGCATTTAATACTTCATTGAAATAGAAGGTATATTATCTATGCATTCTCTTGGATATTTCAATACACCTAAGAAAATTCTGAGGAAATACTTTCTTTGAAAAGCAAAAAATGCCAGTCATGGTAGTTCACGCCTATAATCCCAACACTTTGGGAGGCTGAGGCTGGTGGATCATCTGCTCAGGAGTTTGAGATCAGCCTGAGCAACATGGTGAAACATCGTCTCTACAAAAAAAATACAAAAATTAGCCAGGTGTGGTGGCATGCACCCTGTAGTCCCAGCTACTCAGGAGGCTGAGGTGGGAGAATCACTTGAACCCAGCAGGTGGACGTTGCAGTGAGCAACTGTACTCCAGCCTGGGCAACAGAGAGAGAACCTGTTTCAAAAAACGAATGAACGAACGAAGAAAGAGAGAGAGAGAAAGAAAGAAAGAGAGAAAGAAAGAAAAAAGAGAGAAAAAGAAAGAAAGAAAGAAAGAAAGAAAGAAAGAAAGAAGAAAAAAAGAAAGAGGGAGGGAGGTGTGGGAGGGGGGAGGGAGGGAAGGAAGGAAGAAAGAAAGAAAGAAAAGAAAAGAGAGAAAGGAAGGAGAAAGAAAGAAAAAAAGGAAGAAAGAAAGAAAGGAAGAAAAGAAAGAAAATAAAGAGAGAAAGAAAGAAAAAAGAAAAAACAGAATGAAAGAAAGAAAGAAAGAACGAATGAATGAAAGAAAGAAAGAAGGAAAAGAAAGGGAGAGAGAGAGAAAGAAAAGTCAAAACCCCAACAAAACTGGTAATGAACTCTGGACTTTAAATTGCTTTCGTGTGAAGCTGCATCCTCCACACTGTGGTGGAGTATGTGTCCCTCTCGCTGTTCAAGCCTCACTGCGTTTATGGCCTGGGCCGCTGTGGCTCACCGGGCAGGTGGGCATGGCCTGCTCCCCAGTAATGCAGGTGCCATGAAACAGCTTGGTTCGTGGAAGAGGAAAATCTAACCAGACAAGGGAAAATTGCTAACCTCAGTTAAAAAAAAAATGAGTGTCTCTGTTGTCAGAATCTTCCAATATGCTCTCAACGTACACATTACAGCAGACACCTCCAGTGCTTTAATCCAGAAGGGTGACTAGTTGGGGAAATTTGAAGCCCCATAACGAGGCAGTAGACACAGGGGATGGTATTTATGAAAGTGGGGCTTTCTGCCCATTTCATACCAAGTATGCCATCACTCCTCATACCCCTGGCTGCAGCCAGCCCGAATGGAATAGAACTGACTTCAGAACAATTGTGTGGCTATACCAAGTGCTGCTGTTTCACTGCTAGCTTAGAACCTAGGAGAGCTCAGTGAAATCTGTGGTTTTAACCATATGAAGCCAGCCACTGCCTGGAGGCCACATATTTTCCAGGATTTCCCATCTCCAACTCATGTATCACTTCAGTTTAGCTACCCCTGTCCACACTGCCACTCCATCTCCACTTTCCTATGTCCCATCTTTGCTTGTTGTCCAGCTTTTATTACGCTGCTACAGCCCAAATACTCGAGTGGTGACTACATGTTCTTTTCTTCATTATTTGTCCAGCTCATGATACCAAATTACATGGAGTCTGGCTTTAATGTCAGTTGGCTGGCTTCTTTCCAGGTGTTAATTATTGAAGACCTTGTCTTACTATTTGATATTAATTATTTTGTGTGGGCTTCAGTGGAAAAAAATGGTCCAGGAATGGAATGTGACCTTGGAAAACAGGTCCAAATCCTGAATATTCTTCCCACAAGACAGGCTGCACAGAGATTTTAACCCCGAGAAGAATGATGCAGTGCATGCGGGTGCCTTCAGAGGAATCTTAAGACATTGCCAAACCTAAAGAAAAATGGGAAGAACAGAAAGAGGAGGATCAAGGAGAGTGGATGGGTGTGATGGGTGTGCAGGACACAGCAAGGCAAAGGCACTAAAAGGACGGGGATTCAGGGAGCACCCCTGCTAGCCATCCTTGTGATTAAGATGGGCTACAAATGGTCACTTTCCATGTAGTTGCTCCTGGGAGACATAACAGTTAAAACTACAGACTTGGGAATCAGAACAGTGTGGTTTTTAAGTCAAGCTTTTCCAGTTACGCAAGTAGTCTTCAGGCAAACTGTCTCATCCCCTATGTTCCCTGTTTCCTCCTCTATAAAATGGGGATAAAATTGACTGCAGAATATCTTTATTATTATGAGACCCTCATTTCCCACCTCTCCTTTTATGATCATTCCACTTCCATTTCATAAGAGGAAGATACAACCTATCTCTAATCTTACCATACTGCATTGTCCTGTGTCTGACAAACCTCTGGGGTGCCTAATAAAGGGACAATTTGGCAGATGGGGTTTTTTTTGTTTGTTGGTTTGTTTTGAGACAGAGTCTTGCTCTGTCATCCAGGCTGGAGTGCAGTGGTGCGATCTCGGCTCACTGCAACCTCTGCCTTCCATGTTCAAGTGATTTTCCTGTCTCAGCCCCTTGAGTAGCTGGGACTACAGGGGTGGGCCACCACACCTGGCTAATTTTTTTTTGCATTTTTAATAGAGACAGGGTTTCACAACGTTGGCCAGGCTGGTCTCAAACTCCCAACCTCAAGGGATCCCCCCTACGTTGGCCTCCCAAAGTGCTGGGATTACAGGTGTGAGCCATTGTTCTCAGCCTGGCAGATGGTTTTGACACTGGTCTTGAGAAGGTGAGTGATTCTAAAGATCAGGTAACATATTTTTGCCGTTCAGTTCATTGTCAAATATTTTCTCTCAATACAATTGAAGGAAGTCCTTTTTGAGCTGCAAGCTGACTATTAAAAATAATTTTGATTATAGAATACTCAGATGATGTTCAAGGGGCTGAGGGGCTTTGCTATGACAAAACACCTTCCATTCTTGTAAATTTATACTAACTTCAGCTCATTGTAGCAATAAATATATATTTATCCATGGATACATGAAAGATTTTTTTTTAAATTCCAGCTAACTCATTAAGAGACGTATTTCAGGACATACCCCCTCCAGCACCCTAGGGCCTCTCACTACTGGGGTCTCTTCTTGACAGTTCTACGAACTTAGAGACGCCCTTACTCCCGGCCCCCTTTCCTGGACATGCAGACTGACTGGTGGGCTAGCCCAATGTGTAGACAATCTTCTATGGTTCTCCTTAGCACATTGACACTGCTCAGCTGAATTAATTGAAGAAAAAGGCCTGTGTTTTTAGTGGAAAGATATTGCATAAAAGGCTTATTGAACAGTCAGAATTTAGTTGATCACAAACACAAAATAGTCCAATCTTTTTTATTCAAGCGTTGCTTTTTAAAGTACTCTGTCAAATCCCTCATCCACAGTTTTCTGATCCTTTATGGTTTTTAAAAAGTAGGATCCTGTCTAATTTAAAATGAAGTCATATCCAATTTGGCAATTGACCTACAGGTTCATTGAAATTTTCTCTCTCCCACTAAATAGTTTATTAAGAAAAGCACATTTCACAGCTCCTCCACCCTCAGATGAGGCCACGAGTTCTCTAATGCAGTGGTCAGCAAAATATCTGTTTATACTCCCCACCAAAGGAATGTTGAAAAACTTTGTATCCCCATACTTTAAAAAATGTGACATCTAAGTTTTTTTATTTTGATGCAAAAGCTGTAATTTTTATTGTATTGTAAATATTGGCACTTATAAATAACACTACTATAATTACTCTTAAATAAACCCAGTATGCTACAGATATGGTAGCCATTTTATAACCACTGCCATGTATTTGTAATACATGGGAAAGTTCTCCCCTAACGGTGGGAAAGTTTGCAGTGCTTCTTTCCCTCCTTGGACTTGGATTTCCATTCCACTTCTCCCACAGAATTTTATCCCCTTATCTTGTTCTGCTTAAAAGTTTTTGCTAACCACCCTATCATAATTTCCTACAATAAAAATACCTCATGTAAATGTAAATGTTTTGATTTCCTCTGTCTCTAAGACCGTAAATATTTTTTTTAAAATGTATTCTGGAGTGAGTTATCAAGTGTTTTTAGGGCCAGGTAAGGTGGCTCATGCCTGTAATCCCAGTCCTTGAGGAGGCTGAGGTGAGAGGATCACTTTAGGCCAGGAGTTAAGATCAATCTGTGCAACATAGTGAGACCTCTGTCACTACAAAAAAATTTTTAAACTAGCTGGGCATAGTGGTGAGTGCCTGCAGTCCTAGCTACTTGGGAGGCTAATGTGGGAGGATTGCTTGAGCCCAGGAGTTGAAGGCTGCTATGAACTGTGATCATGCCACTGTACTAGCCTGGGCAACAGAGAGAGAGACCCTGTCTTTAAAAAAAAAAAAAAAAAAAAAAGCTTTTAGGGCCGGGTGTGGTGGCTCATGCCTGTAATTCCAGCACTTTGGGAGGCCGAGGCAGGCAGATCACCTGAGGTCAGGAGTTTGAGACCAGCCTGGCCAACATGGTGAAACCCTGTCTCTACTAAAAATAAAGATATTAGCTGGGCATGGTGGTGGATGCCTGTAATCCCAGCTACTCGGGAGGCTGAGGCAGGAGAATTGCTTGAACCCAAGAGGAGGAGGTTGCAGTGAGCTGAGATCACACCACTGCATTCCAGCCTGGCGACAGAGTGAGGCTCTGCCTCAAAATATACATATATGTATTTAAATTTTTAATAAATAATTTTTATTGGAAAAATTATTTATTAAAACATGAAAAATAAAAGTTTGTTGGAAGTTTATTTTAGGGAGCCTCCAACTTTTCCCTCCAGTCCTGTCCCGCCCATGGTGCTGGCAGGGACAGTGCAGCAAGTTCTGGGAAAGGAGCTGCTTTCTCTTTGGGAATGGAAGTAAGTGGTGGCTGGTGTGGAGGAGCCCCAGATGTAGGCCAAACAGCTGCACCTCAGTTCTTTCCCAGGTGGCTACCTTCTTCCACAGGCCGCTTGACTTCTTTTAGTCTCTGTTTCCTATTCTTGTAAACTGGGGTTAATATAACATGTGCCCTGTTTCCCTCAGAGTTGTAGAAAGCTTCACTCAATATGATGCAAAAGTGCTTTGTAAGCATTAAAAACAAAAATACCATTGTTAGTCACTGTTTTGGGTAAGAGGGAAATGTTCTTTCTGAAATTTGGCATCAGATGTCTGGAATTTACACTGCAGTTTAATCTGACCTGTTTGGTATTGCTTTAGCCTTATCTGTATCCAAGATATTAAAGTACATTTATTTTTCTAAAGAAAAACATAAGGATCTTAATCATCCTTGAAGTAATCTTAAAAATAAAATTAAAAGAATTCCTAATAATCCTAAATGATTCAGTGACCACTCGAGTGAGAGGTTGGCTCTGGGTCAGTCCCCAGCCAGGACCTGGAAGCCAGGAAAGGTGTATCACCGACTAGTCAACCAGGAGTGAAGCTGCGAATCACGGAATCACACAACCAGGCAGCTTCTGGTCTTAGGATCTTCTCATTCAAGGCGCTTAGAGGAGAGGAAAGATGGGAAGGGAGAGAGAGGAGCGAGGGAAGGAGGGAGAGAGGGAAAGAGGGAGAGAGGGAAGGAAAAAGAATGTCTTTCAAGAGTACACAGATATAAGGAAATAAGCAAGAGAGAGAAGAGGGGCAAAGAAAAACAGAAAAACGCAGCTTGTGCGAAGTGCCCTCATCCTGATTCCATCAGTTAAATCCCTGGAGAGTAAACAAAGCGAGCCCTGCACATCTGTAGTCCCAGCCCCGGGTGGGTCCCAGTGTGGAGGTGGAGGTGTGGCATGCTCTCCCCTGACAGATCCTACATCTCAGCTCCTCTTTGAAGTTAACCTGAACGATCCTTTCATCGGGTTTTCAATATTGCTGTGGCTATAATTTAAACTTGAAACAGGAACAAAGTGTTTTTGCTATTGAGTAAATCCTCTGTTAGAAGAGATTCTCCGCATGCAGATGGTTTCCCTCTGTTCTCCTCTTCCTGGTGGTGCATTTAGCCCCCACATTTCACACATCAAGTTGGAAACATCACTCTGCAGAACAAGACAACAAAACACACACCAGGACTGACTGTGGGGTCTAAACACTGACAATACCTTTTCCCAAGCCTCTCTTTGTCCCTTCCAACCTTACTCTCTTCATTCCTCTCTCCTTTTCTTTTTCTTTTTCTTTTTTTCCTTTTTCTTTTGGCGGGGGGGGGGGCAGCTTATTTTCTTTTCTTCCTTTCTTAAAAAAATTTCTTATAATACTAATGCAATAGTATTGTAAATATGATGTTTATTATAAAACATTAAGAACATACAAATAAGCAAAACCAAAACAAATCAAAATAAAAACATGAATTGCTTTATCCAAAGTTACTCAGTTAACATTCTAGTAAAAATTCTTCCAGGATTTTCATTGACCTCTCTCTCTCTCTCCTTTCTCTCTTTCTCTTTCACTCCGTTTGTGTGTTTGTGTGTGTGTGTGTGTGTGTGTGTGTGTATGTATGTGTAGGTAACTCTACTAGAAATAAGGTGTCTTGAGGGTAATGACTTTCATTTTTCTCAATTTGACCCAATTCTAAATAGAAGCTTCCTCTTGTTTTCCTCAGTAGAGATACTTAAGTTTTATCTACAAAGAGCTAACTCTTAGACCATGTAATCCAATGTGAGTTTTAGGTCACAGTTACTTGAGAAGGTCAGTACTAAAGTTTTTGTTCCTGATGGTGACTTGGGGTTAAACTTTCAGGGGTGTGAATAGATGCTGAAATCAGAGCTTTTTCTCTGAGCAGGCTTTTCTGATCTTGACCAACAAGGTGTGATTGAAAAGTGTGAAGTAAAGCAGCCCCTCAACAAGTCCCTCACCAACTGCCCTCCTCCTCAGCTAACTCTGGCCCCTACACATTCCAAGAACCCAGTGTTCTTTGTGTTACAGAAATTCTGGGAGGATTTGCAAATGGAAATGTGCCTGCTTATAGATATCACACCAAAGCCTTGTCATTGGTGTGATGGCACTGAAGGATACTCTGACTTGGATTAGATCATCAGTTCCTGGGAAGAGAAAAAGACATGGACAAAGGTGTGAGTTGGATTGGAGGAGAATTAAGGAGAATGCAGAGTTAAGGGGAGGGAAAGATGAGGAAAGATTCTGACATTATACAGTTCCTCCAATTTGATGAGTGTTCAATAGCAAGGACCAAAAACCCACTCGACTTAGTGCACACTCATACACACACAGAGAGAGGGAGGGAGGAAGGATTCCTGTAAAGATCCAATATTCTTAGAAACTGCGGGGACATGAAATAAAGTAGAGCCAGTCCTTGGCAGTTGGAAATTCAGAAAGAGCTCCTTTCTTCCTTTTCTGCCTCTTTCTCTTCAGTTCCTCTATCCTCCAAGCAACACCTTCTAATCACTCACTTGGCACTTGGCCTAAAATAGTCTCAAGCCCTGATATTACAACAACCCTCTTCCAGTACCCACCACTGTTGAGAACTGTTTCTGTATCTTTTAATTCAAATTTACTAGAGTAGTAGCTCCCAAAACTGGCTTGTTATTTACATCAGTTGGGGCAATTTTTAAAGATCTAGATTTCTAGGGTCTCACCCCTGAGGACTCAACCAAAATCTCTGTGGAGAGAGAGTAGTAACCAGCATATCTCTAGCTGGGCAGACTCTGTCATAGCTGCTGGTTGGTTGCCCTTAGGTCAAGTGACCATCCAAGGACACTGAACTGTGTTTGGGGTGGAGGGGCTTCCAGAGACACATGGGGCCACTTTAGGGCTGTGGCCAGGGCAAACCCTTCAGTGCTCCCTTCAATTCACTCTCTACTTGTCACTAGGGAGTTTAAAAAAATATGTAGAAATCACATCACGCTCAGCCAGCTTCAAATCCTTTGGTTGATTAGCAATCTTTTTAGATAAGGATCAGAATTCTTAATGTGGTTCACAGGGAGAGAAAGATGAGGGCAGGAACAGAGGGAAAACATAACTAGATAGAAGAATTAAGTTCTAGTGTTCTGTAGCACTCTAGGATGACTCTAGTTAACAAAAATATCCTATACAGTTTCAAACAGCTGGGAGTATATTGAATGTTCCCAACACAAAGAAATTATGTTTGAGATAATGGACATGCTACTTAGCCAGGTCTGATCACTATCCATTATATATTTTAAAACATCACCATGTACCCCACAGATATATACAATTATTGTTTGTCCATTTAAAAAATACAGCCGGGGATGGAGGGAATATGGCCGAGGCAGGAGGATTGCTTGAGGCCAGGAATTTGAGACCAGCCTGGGCAACACAGGGAGACTCCATCTCTTCCAAAAAAAAAAAAAAAAAAAAAAAAGGAATAAAATAAATACAATTTAAAAAATAGAATGGGAAACATTAAAAGCAAAACTGGAGTCTGGAGATCTGAATTATGGTTTGGAGTCTGCAAAATCTTGTCAGTCTTGCAACTTCTCTGGCCTCAGTTTCTTCACTATAAAAGTATGTAGGTGGGCCAAGCACAGTGGCTTAGGCTTGTAATTCCAGCACTTTGGGAGGCCAAGGCAGGAAGATCGCTTAACCCCAGGAGTTCTAGACCAGCTTGGGCAACCTGTCTCTACAAAATGTTTAAAAAATTAGCTGGGCATAGTGGTGCATGCCTGTAGTCCCAGCTACTCAGGAGGCTGAAGTGAGAGAATCAACTGAGCCCAGGAGTTCAAGATTGCAGTGAGCTATGATTGCACCACTGCACTCCAGCCAGGTTGACAGAGCAAGACCCTATTAAAAAAAAAAAAAAAAAATATATATATATAGATAGATAGATAGATAGATAGATAGATAGATAAGATGATCTCTAACTATCTCAGCTTTACCTTTCTAACATTTCTTGGTCCTGTGCCACAATCTGGGGGAAAGAAATCCATTCCAGGGCAAGGTAGGATTTGGTTGGTGCAACATAGGTCATGAATACATTCACCTATTATTAATTACTGAGATGTAAAACTAAAAAATTAGTGGTAATGAAGGACTCTGTGTACAAGATCCTGACCAAACCTTGGCTTTATAGACAATAAACATGCAGACTTTTTCTGGCTTTTGATGACACATTCAAATGATTTAAGTGAAAATTGTGATTCTGAGACTATTCTTTCAAAAAGGATAATTCTAAAGCTGACTTGCCAGTGCATCCAGATTTTAGCTTGCTGAGTATGTGGCAAATGCTGAAATAATTCAATCCTAAACAAACTGCAAGAATTGGTGCAAGCGGAAATGATGTGAAACTAACTACCAAGAGAAAATCAAAAGTTTCTATGGATGACTGGCCACATTGCAGCTCATAATAGTCATCTGTAGGGTAGATGAAATAGTGTGTCAACAATTCGTTGGTTGGATGATTATAATGATACCTGTAAATTGATGAAGAGGCTTGAATTGCAGTTTTTAAAGCAAGTTCAGAAATGCTTCATTCATTTCCACCAAGCAATGTGCGTGTCCCTGAGGTCAAAGACAGCATCCATCACTTTAGCGTACCCAAGTCCTTAACAAATTCAAACTAATCCACAACAGTAGACTGAGGTCGTTGTTGGATGAAAGACTGCTCAAAGACCCTTTCACCTCGTATCCCACTTGCACTTCCAAGCTGCCTCCCAGGCTTCCCGCAGTGTGCTAAAATGCACCTTTCTTCCGCAGGCTGGGCTTGGTTTCTTAGGCTTAACCTATTAAGAGATTTTATGTTCACCGAGAATGCTGTCCTTTACTGCATAGGTAGGGACTGATGACTTCTGATACCTGATGCTTACTTAATTTCTGCATTTTGTGTGCTGCCGTGTCATCTTACAAATACCATGATTACGAGGCTTGGAGCATTGATTATGTCTGTCTGCCTTCTCGTTACAGCAGACGTCATGAGTCACTTCTGTATCTCCCACATCTACCACAGTGCCCAGCACATAACTGGTTTGCAATAAATACTTAGAGAAAAAATTGTAATGATGTCTTGCAGGGATGTGGGTGGGAAGGGGAGAAGAGATAGTTACCATCTCATAAGGACTTTCGTTTTCAAGTGTTTTTTTCCTAGGGACAGGGTCTTGCTCTTTTACCAGGCTGGAGTGCAGTGGCATGATCACGGCTCACTACAGCCTCAAACTCCTGGGCTCAGCCTCCTGAGTAGCTGGGACCATAGGTGCATGCCACCAGACCCAGCTAATTTTTTAAAAATTATTATTTTTTTTTTTTGTAAAGATGGAGTCTTGTTATGTTGCCCAGGCTGGTCTTGAACTCCTGAGCTCAAGCAAACCTCCTGCCTCAGCCTCCCAAAGTTCTGGGATTATAGGCATGAGCCACTGTTCTTAGCCAGGAATTTTATTCCAGTTTATTTTGTGCCACTTAACATACTACACATTGACAATGTAAATATATCACATTGCAATAGAAGTTGAATATTAATGATTGAAACACAAAAATGCTATGTGAGAAATATTTATCTTGAACGATGGTGCTTGAGGGAAAGAAAACAAACTGGTTTAAATAAAGGACGGTGAAGAAAGACCTTCGGGAGATAATCCATACCTCCTGAGTGATTTTAGGAGTTGCTCTCACTCTACCCAGGTCTAGTTAAATTTCAAAGCACATGGCCTTCTTTTCCCTAGACATGCCCATTCTTATGTGTTCCCATTCCGTATGCGATACTTTGTAGGCTGACGGGGTAGGTTGAGAGCATGTAGAAGAGAGATTGAGAATAAGAGACTGCCTTGAGGGGTCTGAGCAAATTGGAAGAGAAAAGAAGATGGGGAACAGTTATGCATTGAATTGTGTCTCTCCCCGCCACCAAATTCATATCTTGAAATACTGGGTGTTAAGCCCAGTATTTCAGCATGTGACCTTATGTGGAAATAAGTTTGTTGCAGACATAATCGGTTGAGTTAAAATTTGGGAGGGCTCCAATCCAATATGACTGTTGTCTTCATAAAAAGGGAATATTTGAACACAGAGACACGTACACAGGAAGACAGCCGTGTGAACATGAAGACAACCTTCTATAAGCCAAGGAGAGAAGCATGGAACAGATTCTTCCCTCACAGCCCTCAGAAGGAATCAACCTGCCAACATCTTGATCTCAGACTCCCTGTGCTACTGTGAGGCAGTAAATCTCTGTTTAAGTCGCCCTGTTTGTGGTACTTCACTATGGCAGCCCTAGCAAACTAATGCAGGAATGACAGAGAATGTGTGTGTACATGTCAAAGAATGATTTACTGAGATAGAATTAATTGAATCGTGGGCTGCGAAATAGCAGGTCTGAGGAGGACAGCTGGTGCTAGACAGTTCAGAGGAGGAAAAAAGGTGAGAAGATATTGACTCTGTTCCTGGCATAAGCCTGCAGATGGGCTGCTGATTGGAACAGCTCTCTGTAGGAGGAGGAGAGATGTTTGTACTCAGTGGGTCTTTCCCATTGGTCAGATATTTGAAAGCGGAGTGGCCACGTAGCCACAGCGTGGAAATTGCTGGACAGGCTGACTACTGCTAATCCGTGGCCCTGCATCCTCTGTGACTCTTGGAAGGCTGTAAAAGCAGGAATTTGTGGGAAATAATATTGGTGGCTATAATCTAGGTGGGTGCACATGTGTGCTGCGTGGTGTGTGGGCATGGAATTTAAACTTTTGCCACATCTGACATTGCATTTTAATGCAAGCTCCTAGAGGGTTTGTAACTGTGGCTGTACCACTCTCTTGGCATAACATCTTATGCAAAGTTAGAAGATTGTTTCTCTTTGTGATAATAATTTTATCCTTTTAAGCTTGGTGAAAGGAGAAATAGTTTTGAAAGTTATATTTTTAAGCCAATAGTATGTACAAAGCTTGCATTTACATCTACTGAAATCTTTGAGACATGCTTCTGTTTACTTCTTAGAATATAAACATTTTAATATAAAAAACTGCAATATAAAAAATGGAACCCAACAGTAACCAAGAAATAATAGTGAGTGTTTTCAAAGCACTTTCACATATACTATTTTATTTGATCCTTACAAGATCCCTGTGGGATTGTCAAGGTAGATCTTGCTGTCCCTCTCTTACAGATGAAGAAAACAAACTTGTAGAGTTTAAGTAAACGCCCTAATCACACAGGTAGAGAGTAGCAAAAACAAAACTAGAACCTTGGCTAGTTTCAGTGGCTCATGCCTGTAATCCCAGTACTTTGGGAGGCCAAGGCTGGAGGATCACTTGAGCCCAGGAGTTCAAAACTACCCTGGGCAACATGGCAAAACCCTGTCTCTACAAAAAATGCAAAAATTAGCTGGGTGTGGTGGCGCACATCTGTAGTCCCAGCTACTTGGGAAACTGAGGTGGAAGGATCCCTTGAGCCCGGGAGGTGGAGGTTGCAGTGAGCTGAGATCATGCCACTGCACTCCAGCCTGGGCAACTGCACTTCAGCCTGGGCTACAGAGTGAGACCCTGTCTTAAATAAATAAATAAATAAATAAACAAACCTTTAGAACCTAGTTCTTTCCATCTCCAATTCAATAATCTTTATCATTAATTAAATATTTTAAAATTTAAGAAACTTAACAGAAAATAATACCACAAGGTTTAAGGTCTTAGGTTTTTTTAATGGTCTAACTATGCCTTTTTTGTCTTCAAGATATTTATCACAAAAAGTCTATGAAATCTTAATAGAAATCCAATTGCTAACTATACAATTCGTTTTCTAAGTAGAAAAAAAATGTGGACGCTGGAAATTGCAGAACTGGTTTGAATATCTCTAATTTGGGCACGTTATTTTACATCTTCAAACTTCAATTTTTTTCAACTGTGAAAGATAAATGGTAACACCTGCCTTATAAGCTCCAACAAGATAAGATACATTAAATATTTAATATAGTTCCTGGTACTAAATAGGCCTTAATAAATGTATTGTGAATAAGAGAGTATTTGGAGGCCTAGTGTGCAAAGAACATGTTTTCCCTCAAGCAAATGTCTAGGATCAAGGTCAAAACCATGATACGCACCCATTAGCTGCATTCACACCCACACAGGGCTGCTGCTGGCCAGTGAGTGCACTTACTTCCCACTTACTTGTTAGAACTAAATGGGGTAGAACATTCCTTTCCCTTGAAGGGGCCCATTTCTCTCTGATTTGTTGTGTGGCAGGCTTCCTAGGACTCTCTGCCCTTCGCTGACACAAGGAGAGTTTTGCATGTAGGAAGAAAGAACAATTATATAGATCTCTACTGTGGATCAGAGAAGGCTATTTACCAAAAAAGGAGCAAAATTAGATGACTTCTTTAATGTCATCCAGATGATTTTCTCCTTTTCATTTTTGTAAGCTCTCTTATAATTCCACAGCATTTTCTAGCAGCACAGGATTAACCTTGGCATTATCCGTAGTTTTACCATCATAAACAATGTTTGCTGGGCGTGAGTGTTCTGGCTGCACCTTTTTAATTTCAGAATTCCATTTTATCTAAACCCCTTATATGTGGATTAATGCTGTGTCGTTTACAAAGTGTTTAATGTCACCTTGCCTACTGAATGTGTCCAGTTCTAAATTTTATTATTTATTTATTTATTTTTGAGACAGAGTCTCACTCTGTTGCCCAGGCTGGAGTGCAGTGGTGTAATCTCAGCTCACTGCAACCTCCGCCTCCTGGGTTCAAGCGATTCTCCTGCCTGAGCCTTCCGAGTACCTGAGATTACAGGTGTGCTCCACCGCACCCGGCTAATTTTTGTATTTGTGGTAGAGACGGGGTTTCACCATGTTGGCCCGGCTGGTCTTGAACTCCTGGCCTCAAGTGATCCACTTGCCTTAGCCTCCCAAAGTTCTGAGATTACAGGCGTAAGACAGTGTGCCTGGCCCAGCTCTGTGTTTTAGTTCACGGAATTTTAGAGCTGGACACATTCAGTAGGCATTGGCAGACATTTTCTATAAAGGCCAGGTAGTAAATATTTTAGGCTTTGCAGGTCTTACAGTTTCTGTCTGCTGCAACTACTCAGCTCTGCCCTTCTAGCATAAAAACAGCCATAGACAATATGGAAACAAATGGGCATGGTTGTGTTCCAATAAAACTTTACTTATGGACATTGAAATTTGAATTTCATTTAAATTTCACGTGACACAGAATAATATTCTTTTTTTTAAATTTTTGCCCATCATTTAAAAAAATGTAAAAAAAATTAGCTTACAGGCCATACAAATAGGCATAATTTGCCTACCCCTGAATTAGAAGATTATATTCATAGAATCAGTGTTGGATTTGTAGGAGATCTCATAGAGCCTCTCAAAGCCTTTCTTTTTATAGCTGGGATTCTGAGCACAGAGAAATTCCATACTTTCCCTAAGGTCATACAGCTAGTGAGTTATAGACACAAAACTACAATATCCATCTCCTGATTCTTAAATCCAAATTTCTTTTTACCACATAATTGCTTCAATAATCACCACGACTTATGCACATCCGGAAAATCATCTATGATGAACTTGTAATTAACCTATTGACATAAATGTCTGTCTCCAAATTAGCTCTACTTGGAGAGACTTTGCAAAGTCACTTCTGCAGTTGTGTTACTTGCATCCTACTATTAAGGTCAAAGAGATCACACGTGAGACCACTGCCTTGTGGCTTACACTGTTACTTAAATTGAATATTACAATTTTTGAACTAACAGGGTTCTTGGAGATTTTCTTGGCTCCCATTATCAAATTACATAAGGGAAATTGAGGCCCAGAGAGGCTAAATGAACTGCCCAAGATCACTCATTGGCAGGATCAAAGCCAGGGTTTTAGACTCCCACTACGGAGCTCTTCCGATTGCACCATGTAGCCTGACACACTAGTTAATGGAAACAAAAATTAGTCATCATTAAAGCATGTCTTTTGTGTTAAAATCCAGGGCTAACATACAATAATTATTAATTACCAGCTCATTTTTATGAAGCAGGAACTATACTAGACATGTGTAAATTATATAATTAAATGCTTTTCTTATTTATCTCCATTTTTACAGATCAAGAAGCTGAGACTTGAGTTTACAATAATTTATTTATGTTGCATAATAAGCGATAAAGCCACAGTTCAAATCCACTTTTCTCTTTAAAACTTAAGCTCTTTTCACTTTCCATATGCCCTCTGTTGAGTGCTTTTGTTTAAAGCCACGGAAACTGCAATTGAAATGGCATAAATTATAAAAAGGATTTAATAGGGCAGAGGACTGAGAAGTGGGAAGTTTGACTTCTAATGTCAAGCAAAGCCCCTGTGATTTCCTGGCTCTCTCTCCCCTGGCTTGTTGCCTAAGATCTCAGGCTGGCTTCACATGGCCAAACGCGTCCCCATTCTCCCCTAGTATGTGAAGAGATGAAACCAAGTCATCTATTGAACAAATGTCCCTGATCCCTGAGGCTCTGATTGGACCAGCCTCTGAATGATGGGTTCATAGACTGAGGATAAGATTAATCCTCAAAGCTCATCCCTAGAACTAGGGGTGCAGTCTAATAATGGAGGGAAGAGATGCTTCCTCTGGAAAGGAAAATCTAAAAAGTCTGTTAGAAAAAGAAGGGAAAAATTGATTGAATTTATCTTTACCACTTCCATATCCAGTTTACATTTTTTTTTTTCATTGACAGGGTCACCATTTTTTCCCTTCTTTTCTCTGTCAATGAAAAAAATGTAAACTGGATATGGAAGTGGTAAAATAAATTCATTGACAGGGTCAAGGGCATAGAAATGGCAGCATAAACCTTACTGGTGATGTACTTGACTGCTTTCTATAAGGTGATAGGAGAAGAATTACTCAAAGTGAGTTATGCATACCACCTTAAACAAGCATCTTTGGATACTAGTCTGCACATTTTGGCATTATGAAATAAATGCAGGTACTAGCCTACACAGGCAGTATCTTTCCAAAAGTTATTGGAGCTTTCCTGGTGGCTGAATCAGCATTTTCCAGGGAGAACGTAAAGGGATGAATCCTGATCTTCATAACCCAAATTCAAAATCCTCCTTGTCTGCCCGGATCCAGTGTCAGTATCTCAGACATCCCTTCCCCTTCCCTTTAATGGTAACACTTATCACCACCTGCTGCGGTGACTGCTTACACGTCCAGCTCCTCCACTGGATTTTGGTCTTCTTAGGGAAGAACCATTTTTACCCACCTTTGACCCTCAATGTGGAATGACATCACACCCTCAGAAAGAGAATGCATGCAACCATATGAACAGCGCTAGCTCTCCAGAGAGGGCTGGGCTTGACCCCCTGAGACACTGCCCAGGTCGTTTAGCTCCTTTTAACCTCCCCTTCAGCAAAACAAGTAACTTTTTGGGCAATCATAGGATTGCCCAAAAAGCATGTTATAAAACGTAAAACGATGAAAATGATATCTTGTTCCATTTTTTCATTGGTTCAGGGATGCACATGCTTCCAAATTTAAATATCTCTGCAACTGAAATCTGTCCTACAATCACATATAAGTATGCATCACAGTGTAATTGGCAGACAGGGTTTTTTTTTTTTTTTTTTTTTTTTCTGTATTAGTGTAAGATAAAACACTAGTGCATCTTTTTTTTTTTTTCTGAGACAGAGTCTCGCTCTGTCGCCCAGGCTGCCAGGCTGGAGTGCAGTGGCGCGATCTCGGCTCACTGCAAGCTCCGCCTCCTGGGTTCACGCCATTCTCCTGCCTCAGCCTCCCGAGTAGCTGGGACTACAGGCACCCACCACCACGCCCAGCTAATTTTTTTTTTTTTTTTTTTTTTTTTGCAATTTTAGTAGAGACGGGGTTTCACCGTGTTAGTCAGGATGGTCTTGATCTCCTGACCTCGTGATCTGCCCGCCTCGGCCTCCCAAAGTGCTGGGATTACAGGTGTGAGCCACTGCGCCCGGCCTACTGGTGCATCTTATGAGCAAAAGTGGCTAATATCCAATATTCTCTCTCTCTCTATCCATGCAGTATTCTGCCTCTGACAAATGTCCCCAAATTGTGTAAGAATCAACTACCTTATTTGTCAACCTCAAAAGGTTCCCTCTACAGCCCTCATAGCATCCCGGTTGCTTTTAAAAACTTTTTATTCATCTTACACAGATAAAAATGTAAAACATAGGCTAGGCACGGTGGCTCACACCTGTAATCCCAGCACTTTGAGAGGCCGAGGCAGGCAGATCACCTGAGGTCAGGTGTTAGAGGCCAGCCTGGCCAACATGGTGAAATACCATCTCTACTAAAAATACAAAAATTAGCTGGGCCTGGTGGCGCGTGCCTGTAATCCCAGCTACTCTGGAGGCTAAGGCACAAGAATAGCTTGAACCCAGGAGGTGGAGGATGCAGTGAGATCCAGCCACTGCACTCCAGCCTAGGTGACAGAGTGAGACTCTGTCTCAAAAAAAAAAAAAAGTAAAACTTACATTTTAAATGCACCCAAACCTTTCTGGAAAGTATTTGTATTTTGATTTACACATACATTATTATAGTTACAGAATTTAGTACAGTACTTAATCCTATTTGTCTTTACTTTCTATTCCAATCTTTCCCAATCCCTCATAAAAAGCTTTATGTAAGGGGAAGAATGTTGCGGTGTTTTGGAAAGAATAATTTCAGTTCTAGTTCTGTTTTGTCACTAATTAGCTACATGTCTAATCTCTCTGTCATCTGCAAAATGAGGATGCTAATATTTTCCTCACAATTATACAGCATCAAATAAAATCATATATGTGGATTTTTAAAAAAAATTACTATATTCTGGCCAGGTGATGGCTCACACCTGTGATTTCAGTGCTTTGGGAAACCAAGACAGGTGATCTGCTTGAGATCAAGAGTTTGAGACCAGCCTGGGCAACATAGCAAGACCCAGTGTCTCCAAAATATAATTAGCTGGGTGTGGCAGCATGTGCCTGTAGTCCTAGCTACTTGGGAGGCTGAGGTGGGAAGATCGCTTGAGTCCAGGAGTTTGATGCTGCAGTGAGCTATGACTGTGCCAGCGCACTCCAGCCTGGGCGACACAGCAAGACCCTGTCTCAAATAAATAAATAAATAAATAAAGTACTACGTTCTAGAATGATGAATAGGTAGATCTCCATTCTCCCCTCCGCCTCGCCCCCCCGCCCGCCTCCATAATTTTACCAATCCTGGACAGCTTCCAAAGACAACACTTCAGAAGAAAGAGTGACTGCTAAGGTACATTTTATTACTTCCTGTAGTCATCCACCTGATCACTGGGATGATTTCTGCTCTCCAAACATCTCCAGGGCAAGGAAAACAAAGCCACTAATTGTTACAGTTGACTGCATCCAGTTTCCAGTAAGGATGTCATCTCCATTGCTTTAAATGTCAGGGTCCTCTGACTTTGCCCATTCCTGCAGGAACACCTTCCTTTGCTAGAGCCTGCTACGGGAGACTTATCTTGATATTTTCAAGACAGTACAAGCTTTAACTTGAGATTTGTTCTTTTAATGTTCAGAGACAAGCTCCTTTTTATGCTGTTAAAGTAGTAATCATTTGTGGTTTTCTTTTTCTTTCTTTTTTTTTTTTAAGCAACAAAACCTTTCTGCTTTCCCCAATTTTGCACACAACCAAAACTGCACTTGTCTTTACGTGATTTAGCCTTAAATTATTGAGTGGGAGTGGGGTGGACATCAGGACATTAATAGAGATATTTAGTTCCCACTAACATCGCCTCATCTCTGTGGGCATCTCACAACAATTTAAAAAGATTTAGTGTTCTATGTTTGAGTTGGGGGCACTGAGATTTGTCAGAAATCATAGAATCAGAACTAGACCCAAATTTTGTAATTCTGGAACCTAAATCTTGTGAGCACAGACCTCCTAACTTTTTGTTTTTGATTTTCAATTTTGGTTTTGTCTATAAGGAAAAGGGCTGGTGAGGGTGGGGAGGGGGCTGAAAAAAATGGTATTTGAGCAGACATTTGACAGTATACTTTTAATTCTCTTAAACCAGACCTCTTCTTCTCCTTTCTGTTATCACTTCGTTTCATGTTTTATTCCTAAAAGTGAACTTGTCAGCAGATCATTTTCCTTTACATCTTTCTGGAACTGTTCCAGATTCTTATGGCATTACAAAAAAAGTATCTGCCTAAAGGCGTTCTATAAAGCAGGCAGTCTTAGAGAAGGCGTGGGTATAAATTACATGAATGAGTTAATACAAAACTGCTAATAAAACCTGTAACATGGGAAAAGGCAGAGGGTATAATTTGCTAGCAAAGTTATTTAGTTCCAGCTACAAAAGCTAAAGATACACACCCACACCCACACCAACACACACACACATATAAGTATATATGTATATGTTATTTCTTTAGACTACAAAAGTAAGAGAGACTTACCTAAAGAGGAAAAACTAATCTCAACATTGAGAATTTATTTGTATAAGCTCACAAAGAAAAAATTTCTTTTTGACTTTCGAGTGTGTTTTTCTTGGAAGATGAAGTAAGATTAGTCTCCACTGGTCAAACTTTGTGGTTAGAGTTTATAAGATAAAATTCTTATAATGTATTAAATCTTTTTCATTTCACAATGTGTTTTTTATGGTTGATTACTGTATTGTTTTACTGCTTTTGTAGTCAAGCTTTTCATTTCTACTTTTGTTAACTTTTCTCTCTGATGAGTAAAGAAAATTCCTCTAAAAATCCTTTTATGAGAAAGGAAGAAAGTCTATGAAATTAATTTGATTTCTTAGGTTCGCAGATGCAAAAAACGTTATATTCTTGGCTTCACATAAAAACCATATTAGATTAAATGATTTAAGAACATAATATGAAAATTCCAGAATAAATTTTGGTGAACAAAAAGAGTGGTGCAGAAAACGTAACACATTTGGAGAGAAAGGGAGAAGAAAATATATATATAAAAAGTTAGGCAAGCATTTTATTAAAGTGAAAGTTCTAAAATATCAGTACCCAGAGTTTTCAGGGGGAGAAATTGGCTTTATCAGAAAGCAGAGCCCCGTTATTTTATTTATTCTTCCCACCATTCATGAATTGCCTTCTCGTGAAGCGAAGTGGCATTTTCCTGGGGCAGAAGAGTCCCATTATAAAATGCAGCAGAAAGAAAGGATGCTCTTCGGACTTATCTCCTGGCTTCTCTGCGGCCTGCGGGGACTGAGAGGGTGGGCGAGCTGCTGTCCGCTCTGTATTTGAATGAGCTTTCCCAGGCGAAGGCGGGTGGCCCGCGCAGAGTAGAGTGCTGCTGAGACGGGTTTGGTGCACTTCGAGTGCTCTTGGTCTCAAGGCTTTATAGTGAAAATGCCCGCTCGCTAATGTGTCCCCAGGCGTTAGAAGTACAGTTTAGAGCCAGGAAATGTGGCCTCCCCGGCCGGGCTCCTGGCTACGCCCAGGCACCCCACCCCAACCGCCCCCCCGCCCCGCCAACCAGCACCTGCTTTTCCGCTCCCGCGCCCCGTAGGTCCCCGTGCTGGAGCTGGGGCGCGGGCTGGCAGCGGGGAGTGGGTGGCGCCGGGACCGTCGATTGCGGGCGCGTCCCGGGAACTGCAGCGCCCTCTCCACCTGGGCAGGGGCAGCTCCGCCACCCGCCCGGGCCTCGACGGGCTCGCCGCCAGGGCTGGGGAGGGGCGGCGCGGAGGGCGGGGGCCGGGCGCGGGGCAGGGCCCGGCTGTGCCTCTCCGGCCGTTCGGGCAACTCCCGGGCCGCGGCCAGCCGAGGAGCAGAGCGCTTGCCCGGGGGGTCTGCCGCGTCGCAGGCGCTGCCGGAACCCTGGCCATGAGGACCCTGTGGATGGCGCTGTGCGCGTTGGCGCGGCTGTGGCCCGGGGCCCAGGCCGGCTGCGCCGAGGCCGGGCGCTGCTGTCCCGGCCGGGACCCCGCCTGCTTCGCCCGCGGCTGGAGGCTGGACAGGGTCTACGGGACGTGTTTCTGCGACCAAGCCTGTCGCCTCACCGGGGACTGCTGCTTCGACTACGACAGGGCGTGCCCAGGTGGGTGGCCAGGCCGAGGGTGGGGCGCCGGTCGTTCGCCTGCAACCAGCGGGCACAAGGCAGGGCTCTGTGCCAAGGACCTCAGCCCCTGAGCCAGGTGTCCTCCAGCCCCTTCCCTCCTGGCGAGCCAGCCCCTCTATCCCCACCCATCCCCACCACTGCCATCCAGGTACGCCAGGCTCCATTCAACCTAGAGTCTCCCAGTCCCCTCCTAGACAGCGAAGTGTCCTCCCCACAACCCCCAGACAGAGCAAAGCCTGGATGGAAGGGCTGGATCCCGCTGTTCTCCTGGAGGGAAGCCGGGTGACGAAATCTCCGACTCAGGAACTCCATTTGGATAGGGCCACCTCTGGCCGGCAGAGATGGCACTGACAGATAACGGGCATGTCCCTGGGCCAGGCTCCACCACCTTCATTCTGTTAACCCTCGGGGATCTTTGGGGCTGGTGAGGGGTGATGAGGGCAGGATTGTATAATCTTCCCACTTTGTGCCAAGGGCGTGCTCTGGGAAGGTATTAATACTTTCTTCTGAAGAGCAAGGTCTTAAAAAACTGAAGGTGTCCTCATCTCTGGACCCCAAAATGTAGCACAGGCTCTTTTTCCTAGGAGGTGTACAGTATGTTCTTGGAATTCAATTTTCTCTATACAGCATGACAAGGATTGTATCTCGAGGTCCCTATTATGTTGTTATCTTGCTGGTTTTCCTTTAGGGTCAGTCTTTTTCAACTTTAGATTTCCCACAGTATCTCACAGTTCCTTGCCCCTGTAAGGGCTCAATAAAAACTGGTTTAATTGAATTAAAAGATAAAGGAACAAATGATGAGTACAGCCCTAAGGAACAAGGTGTACCTGAGAGAAGCCAGCCATGGAAGTGGAAGTCGCCCTGCTCCTGTTAATCACATCATCCCCAAAGCCACACAGATGTTAGGGTTCGAGCTGAAGGATCCCGGCCTGTGGGATCCTCAGCGTTTTCTGGGGCTATGCCATTCCCTGGGCAACCAGATACCCAGTGGCGGGGGGCACCCCTCCTGCCTCTGCGCTGTTTGAAGAGGGCTTCAGCCTGCCGCCAGGCCCGATGCTGAAAGAACACACTTGAAAGCATTAAGATTTTTTGACCCTGGTTGAAAGCTAATGATTTACCTGTGAATATTGATATTCTTTTTGATAAAGTTTTTTTGATAAGCTTCTTTCCCTTTCTGGCTGCAAAGCCAGAGTATTTTACTACTAAAGTAAGATGGAAGAGTCAGCTATTTAGGAAATGCAGCGCCCTTGAGCCAGGTGTCTCCAGCCCCTCCTCACAGCATCCTAAACTGTCGGCCTCATTTCCCTGTATAACTCAAGCAAAGCCTCTCTCATGAGGGGCTTGCCTATGTTTTAAAGGTAATGATGGAATTCCTGTGGCCCAGTTAGTGTCCCCTGATCCGTGGTAAGCGCAGGGATAGAGAAGTGATGAAGATGCAGTCTCTGCTCTCTAGGACTTTCTACTCTAGCCGGGAAACCTGTGCAAACCCCTGTTAGACACACTTAGCACTGAAATAGGTGATCCAGGAGCTGACCTGGAAGGGAGCACTTAACAGACCCAGGGAATTCAAGGAAGACTCCCCTGAGGAAGTAATGGGTGAGCCTGGACCTGCAGAATGAGGAAGAGGCCTGCCGGAGGAGGGAGAGGCAGGCTGTAGGAGGGAAGCCCAATGTCACAGTCCAGCAGTTACTGTGGACGTCACCTGCTTGTGCCAGGCCTTGTGCTAGGCCTCGAGGCCAAAATGGTGAACAGGACAGATGCTGGAGGCAGCCAGATCTGGAGAGATGCAGGCACATAAGAGGGATGAGGAGGAGACAAGGCGAATGTCTTGAGAAGAACTTGCTTTCTAGTGAGACCTAACAGTGCTCCCAGGAATTGCAAAACCCTCAGTCTTTATTTGGTCAAAAAGAAATTGCTTATTTTCGGTCTAGGCGGTAGAATAGTGTGACAAAGAGCTTATGGTTTTGGAGTCGGGATTTAGTGGCTAAGTACTGAAGCGGTGAGACGGCCTGCTGTCTTTTGAAGCTCTCAGAAATCACTGTAAGTGTGCGCCCCAGAGAAGAGCTGTGAGTTGGGAAAAAGGAGATAGTGTCAGATTGAATTTTAAAAGGAGCATATTCTGAAGCCCGCAATACCCTGTGGCAGAGTCAATAGAGGACCTTGCAGGCCTAGAAGGAAGCAGGTGTGGGACTAAAAAGCTCTGTGTAGAGAAATTCTCTGTGTCTGAAGTTTCTTGCAAAGGGAGGAGGAAAATAAAGACAGTCGGAAGGTGGCCACTTGGTGGGACTGAGTCTGCCCCTCCGAGGGTGAGAGCAGAGGGCCGGGAGCTGAGAGGCCCCGCCTGCTTAGCCCTGGACCCACGCCACAATCATATGGACCATGGCTCCTGGCCTCCTGGGCCCAGAGCTGACCTGGCAGCTGGAAGCTGGTTTGGGGCAACTCCTGGAATGCAGCCTTTCCTCTCACAGAGTCTAAGTCTCAAATATTTGTTTTTTATTTGTGATTTTTTTTTTTTTTTTTTAATCCCAGAAGTAACCTGAATGCCTCAATTTTGCCTCTAAAGTCAGAATCCCGGGTTCGACCTTTACCCTGGTGCCGTTTGGCTTTGTGACTTTGGAAAAGTCACCCTCGTGGGGCCTAAAGCACCTCATTAAAGGGGAATGAATGATACTGCCAGGCAGCAGTGACTCGTGCCTATAATCCCAGCACAGTGGGAGGCCAAGGCAGACGGATTGTCTGAGCTCAGGAGTTTGAGACCAGCCTAGCCAACATGGCGAAACGCTTTTTCTTCTAAAAAGACAAAAATTAGCTGGGTGTGGTAGCGCTCCTGTAGTCTGAACTACCCAGAAGGCTGAGGTGGGAGGATCACCTGAGCCCAGGAGGTAGAGACTGCCGTGAGTTGCGATCACGCCACTGCTCTCCAGCCTGGGCCACAGAGTAAAACTCTGTCTCAAAAAAAGGTGAGGGCAGGGGAGATGAAACCACTGTGTGGGACTGTGGAGTTGACAGAAGGAGGCTACACTGCACCTGGCTTGTGGTAGACATTTAGGTAGCAAATGTACTGTCGGTTGGCTCTTAGCACTAGTGGACAGTGGAGAATATTTTATTTGATTAAATATTTACATCATAATTTTCTGACAACATATTGCTATAATTTATATTTGTTAATATTAAATCATAAACACATTATATTCAACTCACACCATGTGCCAGATACTTAATACTTTGTCTCACTTAATCCTCCCAACAATTTTTTTTTTTTTTTTTTTGAGAAGGAGTCTTATTTACTCTATCACCCAGGCTGGAGTACAGTGGCGTGATCTTGGCTCATTGTAACCCCCGCCTTCCAGGTTCAAGCGATTCTCTTGCCTTAGCTTCTTGAGTAGCTGGAATTACAGGCGCCCGCCACCATGTCCGGCTAATTTTTTTGTAATTTTAGTAGAAACAAGGTTTCACCATGTTGGCCAGGCTGGTTTCAATCTCCTGACCTCAAGTGATCCACCTGCCTTGGCCTCCCAAAGTGCTGGGATTACAGGTGTGAGCTACCACGCCCAGGCATCCCAACAATTCTTAAGAACAGCAGGTCAGGTCCACAAACCCATATGACAATCCCAATCTAAAAAGTGCTAACATTTTAAAGTTTTTTCATAACTCATTTGGTGGCAAAAATCTCACCTGACTTGCACTGATAGAAGGATATTGATAATCTTTGTTTATATTTTGCGTCAAAAATATTAATATATTTTTCAAGGAACTGCTCCAGACCCTGCTAAGGAGAGGCGAACACTCCAAATAAGGTACATAGACTGTATTCCCTTTCTAAGATCCGGGAAGTCCTGAGTTCTGAGACTCAACTGCCTCAAGCATTTGGGAAAAGAACCTGGTGACCTATACTAGTATTTTTATAGACAGAACAGTTAAGGCTTTCCAAGGGTTTCCGTTACTCAAGTTAACACCAATGAGCAGAGCTGAGATCTGAAGTGCCTGATTTCAGACTGCCAATTGCCACATATATTTGTGCCAATTTATGGCTATTATTTATTCCTGGATAAATCAGGTTTCAGCATCTCAGAACCCTCAGTTACTCTATGCCCATAGAACCATTCTGCCTCTTAGAATCTCTTCTTCTCTCTCTCTCTCTTTTTCTTTTTGAGAGGGGATCTGATTCTGTCACCTAGGCTGGAGTGCAGTGGTGTGATCTCAGCTTATTGCAACCTCCACACCTCTGCTTCACAGGCTCAAGTCCATCTTCCCACCTCAGCTCCCTGAGTAGCTGGGACTACAGACGTGTGTGCTGCCAAGCCTGGCTATTTTTTGTGGAGATGAAGTTTCACCATGTTGCCCAAGCTGATCTCCAATTCCTAGGCTCAAGCAATCTGCCTGCCTTGGCCTCCCAACATGCTGGGATTACAGGTGTGAGCCATGGCGCCTGGCCCTCTTTTCCTGCTTACCCATTATATTACCTATTGTTGCTACCTAAAGCCTTTTTTGACTGATATTACATTCAACGTGAATGGAAAATGTAACTGAGTCAGTGTAACTAAGCATGCTTTACTTCTATTCCTTCTGATTTTTTCATCTTGATAAATGCAGTATTACTATTGTTATTATGTGGCTAAGAGATTAAATACTGGCATTTCTTTTTCTAAATAAGAAGACTTTTTTTCTCATGTAAAAACTAAAATGTTGTTGAATCTATACAGTTACTAAACTGTCAAATACATCTGTTCGGGAATGATCTCAGGAAATCTCATTACGACAATGGCATGAGTTTCAACACCAAGGGAGCATCACGGCTCCCTTCCCACCTCCACTAAAAAAGGGATGGAAAATTCTCCACTGGCTGTGCCTTACCAGGGATGGGGAAAAGTAGAGTAGGGGAACAGATCCAAGTTACCCTGCCCTGGAAGAACTTCTTGGAAGACTTGCTAATGAAGTGGGTAACACCCCCAATCTCTAATTCTCCAACTGGGTTCCTAGAGTTTGCATTTTCTAAGATCATAGAACAGTAGTTGCATTAGATCATTGATTGGCAGTTTAAGGAGAGGGTAATAATTAACCCAAGTGAAGCAGGACAAACATTGAATAGCCTATATGGGCTGGTGTCTTCTCCTAGATTTATGGAGAGTCTAGGAAACAAACTAGCCAAAGTCTGATGACATCATATCTGGAGGGAAAGAGGCACCATGCTTGAAAATATAGGCTCCAAACTCACCCAAAGGAAAGATGCCAGAGTCTACGATGATTTACAGAGTTGAGGCTTTATAGGAGCCAGAACAGTCTGAGAGACGTCGCCTTTGGCTTTAAAGAAAAAAAAATGAGCGGGGCCTGCCTGGAGCCAGTATTCAAATGAACTTGACTTAGTAGAATTTGGCTGCGGCCCTGGGTGAGCAGTGAAGGAGGGTCAAGTTGTTAACACTTAACATTTACTCCATACCAGGCACTCTCCCAAGCACTTCACAGTTATTAACTTACTTGATCCCACAACCCGCTGAAGTTATTCCTCATTTTGGTCTCATTTTACATACGAGGTAAACAAGGCACGGACAGGTTTGGTAACTTGTCCGAAGTCACAGTGCTAATAAGTGGTGTAGTGAGATTTGAAGCCAGGTCCTCCGGATCCAGAGCCCACATGTCAAAACATGATGTTTTTCTGCCTCAGAGAAATGAGGTCTTACGAGAAGCAGTGTGCTTTGCGGGGTAGGCCCCACATAAACACCAGCAGAGTGAGCAAGCCTTCTCCCTCCATCTACTCGGGGCCCCTCGAGGGCAGAGTGTGTCTTGCTCATCTTCATAAACCCCAATGGCTATCATGATGCCACTTCATAATGTTTGTCAAAAGAGTGTGAGCAGTCGTCCCACCCATCCCCACCGGGGATGTTGTCCATGGCTTCAGATGACACTGCCATCCAGGGTGTTGCCACATTTCCTTTATAAAAGATTTTCCTTCCTTTGTATATATTTTGTATACAAACATATACAAAATATATGTTTGTTGCAGAAAATTTGGAAAATACAGAAAAGCACAAAACAAGAAAACAACTCACCTGGAAACCTGTTACCCAGAAAAAAAAAAAAAGTACTATTTTCTTTTTTATTCATATATTTTTTTCCCCTGGGTTACATAGTGTATAAAATTCTATTTATCAAATGACGCAGCCCATATCATCTTGCTAGTACTTCAGGAACTAGTCCAGTAATGTCTCAAAAGAAAAAAAACAAAAAACAAAAAACACCCTTTGGGGGCCAGATAGCATGGTTTTCGCAAGAGGGGGAAAAAAGTCTTGATCATTTTTTTGAGCTTTCTGATGGAGTAATAGGCACTTGGGGAACGTAGTCTCATTTGGCTTTCAGAGAAGCTTTGACAAGGTTCTACAGAAAGAGGAATACACATGGAGAAAGAGAAAGGAAGATGATGGCCAGGCACGGTGGCTCATGCCTGTAATCCCAGCACTTTGGGAGGCCGAGGTGGGAGGCTCACCTGAAGTCAGGAGTTCGAGACCAGCCTGGCCAACATGGCAAAACCCCGTCTCTACTAAAAATACAAAAAATTAGCCAGGCATGGAGGTGCGCTCCTATAATCCCAACTACTCGGGAGGCTGAAGCATGAAAATCGCTTGAACTCAGGAGGCGGAGGTTGCAGTGAGTTGAGATCACACCACTGCACTCTAGCCTGGGTGACAGAGCAAGAGTCTGTCTCCAAAAAAAAAAAAAAAGAAAAAAAGAAAAGGGAGATGACATATATTTAAATTTCTGTCACTATGAGGTGTGCATGTGTGGGTGTTGGGGGAATACTAGGACCGGATTTTTTTTCTTCCACAGAATGTGAAGAAACAATAGCTGTGCATAAACGGGTACTGCTGTGGGTATGGTGTAAGAACATTTCCTTAGGAATGATTAGGACTATTTGAACTTCACAGTGTGAGGGAGAAAGCACTTATTTGTGGGTGGTCTTAAACTTTTAGATGGCAAAGAGCCAATAGGCAGGGCTAGATTACAAAGGAGAGTGCTTGAGTCTCTGTGATTAACCAAGGAGACACCGTTACATGAAAACAAGAACAACGCCTCACATCGAAGAAGAAATAGTCCAAACTCTCTTTATAAAATGAATGGCTCTGGCTGTCGGCTCATTTTGTTGCTCTCTGTGTGCATGTATTTGGCATTGCCTAGAAAAGCATTTGAAAAAATATGTATATTTTTAAATGACCCTTTGGTACCTAAAGGCTGAGAATAGGGTGTCTTGCTCTGGCTGGCACAACTTCCTGAGCTGTGAACAGACCTAGAGAAAGTCCAGTGGTAACTCCGAGATGAGAAGTGCCTAGAAAGATGGGTCCAAAAGCGGAAGACATGACCTTGAAGAGTCTGGCTGGGAGGAAAGGAGACCTCCCCAAACCATGAGTGGCACAGACCACGTCAGACCATGAGTGGTACAGAAAAGGTAAGTGTGGATTATTATGTTTTTAAACATATTCTGAAATTCTTGAGTGAGGGAAATTTGGATCAGATGAAAGGAAATGCCATGTTATGGCACAGATAATAAAAGTAAAGAAGCTTGTTACTTTCAAAATGTGGTCCTGGCAGGAGATATACATAGATCAGAATGGATCTAAAGGACTCGCAGCTGCCAGGAGAAGCTTGGACCTACCTGATCTTTAGGCACAGAAAACAGTGCTCCTTCCAATGGACACCCTTGGGGCCATTGCTGCCAGGAGAGCCCAAACTCTGGGCCAGACTAAGAATTCCCATGGGTTTGGCTGTGGGGGCTTCTGATTTGTTTGTGTCCTTCCACCCTACTTCCTTCCTTTGCTGGAGCCTCCGTCAGTGCTTTGGTTTCTAACAAATGATATGAACAGATCAGAGTCTGTTTCAATGTAGAACATTATCTAGGGAGGAGGGGAAACATGCCCAATGCCATTTCATTCATTCATTCATTCATTCATTCATTCGTTCAATGAATATGATTAAGCACCTACCACGTGCCAAGTGCCAGGAATGAAATAAAAAACTATCATGATCCTCAGGGGCATCAACAATAAACACAACAAATGAATATGTAATTATGAATTATGGCAATGCTACAAGGGAAGGAACACCAAGCTCTGAGAGGAATGTGTGTGTGTGTGTGTGTGTGTGTGTGTGTGTGTGTGTGTGTGTCTGTGTGTCTGTGTCATGGGGCTGGGCGAAGACTAGAAAAAGCTGGCCAGAAAAAGACTCCCTGAAGAGGAAATAGTTAGTCTGGGAATTAAAGAGTGAGTGGGACCCAGCTATGCCCAGTGTGGGGAGAATATTCCCAGCAGAGTAAAAATGTGTACAAGGTCCCAGGGTGGGAAAGAGCTTGGTGTGTTCAAGGGGTAAAGAGACCCATGTGGCTGAACTTGGAGCGGAGATGGGCGGTGAAGTGCAGGTGGAAGTGGAAGGTCAGGCAGAGGCCAGGTTACGCAGGAATGGAAGCTTGTAGGTCACAGCAGGGAGTTCGGATGTCAGATGAAATCCAAATGAAATGAGGGAGTTTAAGTCATTTATTCTTTTAAAAAATTAGTGATCCATCTTTTAAAGTAATTGTACTTGGACGTGACTGGCTATCTCCATTAGGACTGTGAAAATGTGCTGCTCTTGTGTGTGATTCATTACTGAGATATATCACTTATTCTTCTTTGGCTGTGGTAGGAATCTCTGATAGCTGGAAAGCTCTTGAGAAAGGGGGACCAGTTGGTAAATGGGCAAGGACTTGATAATTCCTTGCACTCTGAATCTATATCCATTATCTCACTCTCCAATGAGCTGAGAGCCAGAGGTGCCTGCCAGGCCTTCAGCAGAGCTTTTAAGTGTCTATTTTCTGTCTGTGCTCTCTTCTGTCTGTGCTCTTTCTGTCTGCTTCTCTGACTCTGTTCTCCACTCCTCTATGGTGCTTGAGATCACCTCACAAATAAATTGCTTGCATTTAAATCCATGTCTCACAGGCTGCTTCTGGGGAGACCCAACCCGAATATTAACTTGAGTTTAAACAAAGAAGAAAAGAAAAGAGAAAGCTTACCGAGCTTCTTGGCACCCATTAAATCTAGGCTTTCTTCTCCTAAAAGGGGTGGATGATGTCATCAAATTCTAACTCTGAAGCAACTGAGAAGCTGTGACAAACTTGGAGTCAAAGGCCACCATGCCACTCCTAGGTGCCACAGTCTATCGGCTCCATTAACAGCTGGTGAAACTCAAGTGAAGATTGAGAAGGTCAGATTGTAAAAAGAATATTTTGATATGCTGTGAATAGATGTGAATTAGATAAGCTAGTGGGAAAGGGGACACGAATACTATTGGAATCATCCAGAAGGAAATCTGTGTCAGGCAGCCATAATAAATGACTTGTAATAAATCTGTCAGAAGTTTCCTTACTTCCCCTATCCTCCATGACCAAAGATCTCTTGTGATCTATGATGGCTTGCAATCCAAATAATCAAAAGTTCACAAGCTAACCAAGAATAGAATCTTTGGTGCAGTATAGGAATAAATACTTCTTATTTCATCTTCTGACACAAAATATTTTGTGAAACACCTTTTTATTCCTGTAATTCTGAGTGAGTGTTTTTTATTTTGTCTCATAATGAAGCAATTGAGATGTCATTGTTCTGGACCCTACAACTTTCTGATTCTCTTTATGGAGCTTTTAAAATCATGGATTGGAAAAATAGGATATAGCGTTTTGCTAAGGACAAACTGTAACCAACAGGAACAACTTGATGCAGTGATTGATTCTGTAATTTTGAGGACTGCAACTGTGAGACCAAACCAAATACAAGAAACAAATACTAGACAAGAGACACATATGATGATGGAATCCTGGGAGGCTAAGTTCAGTCAGAAAACCCTCCCCAGTGTCATCTTTTACCATAAGAACTGAGTCTAACTCAAGGCCATATTACTAAGTTCTGAGTTAAGGCTATGGCAAAATTGTATTTTATAGTGATGTCCAAATGTTAATCTTTGAAACAAGTGCATTCTTTTGTATGCCTTATTAAGTATTGTTCAAGCCTAACACATCACAGCAGGACTAGCTAGACTCAAGGCTGAAGGTGGAAGAAAAGAGGTATTGAAATAATGAAGGATAGAAGGAATCCTTCTCAATCAGCTCGCAGCCTAGGGGATCTCTTTCAATGCCTTTTGCTTCGATGGGCCAATGAAATTATGAAATCATGAAAATAAAAAGGGAAGGGCTAACAAGAGCCAACAAAAGCAGGAAGTGACCTGTTAGTGGTTTTCTGAAAGATGTAGGTATGCATGGCGGATATTGGGAATGAACTCTAACGTGGCTCATTCTGGCTTCTTTAGGTAGTCGACTTGTGATACCTATAGGTATTTAGTTGATGAATGAAAGCATGTTTTAAACTAGTTTGGAAATTTAAAAAATACTGACATGTTTATGTTGCTTGGGACCCTTTTTATGTCAGGGGTAGCTATGTGCTGCCAAATCACATGTCCTCCGAAAACTATAAATGCAGAAGTTCAAATCAAGCTTTCAAAGAAGTCAGAGTGCTAATTCTTGTGGGAAACACTATGAATTGGAAAGTACGAGGATGACAGGAAAGTGGATCACACTTCAAGGGAAAAAAAGGTTTGGCATCTAGATCATGGGCACGTCTTCTGTCTTCTGGTTCTTTCCTTTTCTTATATTTAATTTTAAATCCTGAAATAATTCAATGTAAAAGCTGATTACAGTCTGAGACACATTAGAACTTTGAATGAGAAAGTTAAATGTGATGCCATATTGATTTTATGGTCATGGTGAGGAAATTGCATTTTTAAATTACATCTTCAGATTTGGTAAGTGGACTTCAGAATCAAGGAAGGAGAATGGCTTTAGTTGTCCATCAGGGGAATCCTAATACGTATTGCTGGACTCCAGGGAGCAGCCCAGTGCACGGCTGGCTGCCGAGAAACCAGCTGAGCCCCACGCGGACCAAATTGTGTGGAAAAGCATAGACCAACAGCACAAAGACTCCAGGGCCAGATTCTTGGCCTGACTCTGCCTCTTCATGCGTGACCGTGAATACTCTTTACCTCTCTGGGCCCTGGTGGCTCATCTCTAAACTCCAACCCTCATAGTTTACAAGTCTACAAGCCATGGAGAAAGAAAATAGAGTAAACAGGAGAAACTTAAAGTATAGGGGTCCCTATGCATGGCCCTAAGCCCTGTTTCTCATGAAGACACATTTGCTGAGAAGAATTGACCTGGGTAGGTGATGGGATTGTTGGTGGGTGAAGTACATTTTCTTTTTCATACCTTCTTTTTTGTTTATATTGTCTATGATGAGAATGTCTTGTTATAATAAAAATGTTATGGGCAGGGGCAAATAAAGTTAATATCAAGGAAAAACAAAAGCAAATATCTGATCTCGGCCCAGGGAGTATGAGAAATTCCCCTGAAAGCATCCGTCTCTTCTGCTTGGGTGTGTTTCCCTGGGTCAGACCCACATTTAGGATCCACGGGTATCCAGCTGCTTCTAAGGGCTACCAGGTTATCAATTCACCATCAGGGTGGGCAGGTGGAGTCAGTGTCAACTGGGACCTGCTGAGGCTTTGTGTGCATCTCCTGATACAGGGCCTGGGGCCAGGCGAAGTTTACATGGGGCTAAACTCAGCTGTTTGTGTTGGCGGGAACAGCCTGACAACCTGGCGGGATTTACTCAGGTGAGCGTCCTTTTGTGCTGTTTTTCAGCTCGCCCATGCTTCGTGGGGGAATGGAGCCCCTGGAGTGGCTGTGCAGACCAGTGCAAGCCTACAACCCGTGTGCGGAGGCGCTCTGTGCAGCAGGAGCCTCAGAACGGCGGGGCGCCCTGCCCACCCCTGGAAGAGAGAGCCGGCTGCCTGGAGTACTCCACCCCGCAGGGCCAGAACTGCGGGCACTCCTATGGTACTGATGTTTTCATGGTTGCTGCCTTTGTTATCTGTGATGACTTTTTGACCACTTCATCCCATAAAAGGCCATATGCTGTGCCAGGGAAAGTTCCATCCACCACAGGGAGTGGGATGGGCCAGGCTGCCCAAAGTAGATAGGAAGCTCAGGAAATGCTTAATAAAGGAATTATGGCCAGCTGTGCAAACGCCTGCCTTTCCCTCACTTCCCTTCGTGTGTTTTATAATCCGATGGCCCATTCTCATTGTGCATGGGCTCAGTAATGAAATAAACCGCATGCTTGTGGTTTTGAGTGAACTCAATCAAGCTAGTCATGAAGGACTTTAGATAGGAGGATGACATTTCACACAGCATAGTAAGTGTCCAGGGAGGTTAACGCTATTTCACCTTCCACTGCAATTCCTGTTTCATTATGCACATTCACACATGTGGGAAAATCGCAGAAAAATCACAGAATTCTAAACAATGATAAAATGATTGTTTTATTATTATTGTTATTATTATTTATTATTACTATTTTTGAGATGGAGTCTCGCTTTGTCACCCGGGCTGGAGGGTAGTAGCATGATCTTGACTCACTGCAAGTTCCGCCTCCCGGGTTCATGCCATTCTTCTCCCTCAGCCTCCCAAGTAGCTGGGACTACAGGCACCCGCCACCAGGCCCAGCTAATTTTTTGTATTTTTTAGTAGAGACAGGGTTTCACCGTGTTAGCTAGGATGGTCTCGATCACCTGACCTCGTGATCCACCCGCCTCAGCCTCCCAAAGTGCTGGAATTACAGGCGTGAGCCACTGCACCTGGCGTTTTATTATTATTTTTAAATGATTCCTTTTACCTGCCTCTCCTCTGAAGACTGGATTGGGGCTAAAGTAATTTGAAAAGATCACTCTGGTTTTGGAGTGGCCAATGGAGGGGCCAGGAATCGGCTCATTAATGAGCCAGAGACCGTACAAGGCTCACAGAGAAATAAATGAAAAAGTTAATGTGTTGATCTGCATTGAATCCAATAGGGCAAACACTGACTTCTCAGGATAGCAAAAACCATGTGTTTCTCATAGGAATGTGGAAATTTCATGTCAACACAATCCTTGTAAAGCCATTTTGTTCCTTCTTTTTTTCCACACACGAATATTTATTGAGAGTCTACTTGATGCCAGGTGCTGGGCTGGGCACTGGGGTCACGATGGTGAGAGAAGTTGATGTGGAGCCTGCTGTCAGGTAGATCATAGCCTAGTGAGAGGGGTGCAATCATCAGATAATCCAGGGAGTTAAGGGATTTACAGCTGCAGTAATTGGTGCAACCTGTAGAAAACAAGTGAGAGGTGCAGGGAGCTCTCAGCGGGTGTAATCAGGTGATTCCCTTGGTCTTGAGGGAAAAGGAGGAGGAGGGGCTTCCTTGGAGATGGGGCTGAGGTATGTAGACTGCCCAGGCAGGCAGACTAGTGCGGTTAAACCTGATGGCCAGGTGTAGAGGGTTTGAGGGATTTGGAAGCTGATCAAGGGAAAAGCTGTATCCACGAGAGGCAGTAGCACAGCAAGCTTTACTGGGCAGTGCTTGGACAGGGCTGCATGAGAGGGGCCGCCCTCACAGCATGAGACTTTTCAGAGGCTTATGGTGGGCTGGGGAGAAGGGCACAGCAACTCCTGGGGGAGAGGGAGACTGGAAAGGGGCCTTAAATGTCAAGGTGAGGTCATCCAGCAGCACAGTGGGGAGTCTCTTGGTCAGAGACCTCAGAAGGGCAGCAGCATCTTGGGGTCTGATAACACAAGGCCTATCAGTGGCCAACAGATGCTGGGTATAGTTTCACAGGTGTGCAGGCAGGCAGGCCTAGGTGGCTAAAAATCTGCCTATTTGGCTATTTAAAAACAGTTGCATGTGTAAAAAATTTGAATTTTGTGCCAGCATGTTTGCGAGCTAAAGGGTCTTAGCCTAGCTGAGGAATAAGCATCTTTGGCTCTTTTATGTAACATGGGGGAGCGCAAGGCCCGCACGCAATTGGCAAAGGAAGGTTGGCGTGTGGGGCGCACAGAGAACACCCTATTTGGGATTCTGGGCTTTATCTTTGGGGTGTTCTTTGCAGGGGAGAAGATCACTCTGGTAGTGGAGTGGCAAGTGGAGGGGCCAGAGTGTTGTCCCCCATTGATGCGGAGGTCATATTAAGGTCACAGGGAGATCACTGAGCGCTTCAGGCATGGCTGCTCACAGACATGTGCCCAGTCGCTTTCAGAGACACTACACAAACGGCTCGGGGAGGAAGACGCTGTGGGACATTGTGGATGTTTTTGGTGGTTCTTAAAAGCCAGCGCCAACCTATCAGGAAAAGCAGCCCACCTACTCCTGTGCCGTGCCTGACTGCTAGAGGGTTCCTTCAGCACATCAGGCTCTTCAGTGGGGCACCAGGCTGTCGCGCTCCCCTTCCCAGCCCTGGGTCTCTACCCAGGACAATGCAGGAAGTTGTTAGCGACTATGTCTTAGCATATCTGTACTGAACAGCCTCCTTCACTACTATCATAAAATAAAAGATGTCAGCTTGGGAAGAGAGGAGAAATCTCTACTTGAGGGAGGGCGGCTGGCATTTGCAGTCCTGACTTTGGTCCCCAGCATTCCCCTCCTGTTGGAGATGTCTTGGTGATGATTACTCCTGTCACAAGCTAGTTGGGGAAGACAGGACCCCTCCAACAACCCTGTCTGGTGATTCCTAACAGGTGGTGCTGGAGCAGCAGCATCAGGATCTGCTTCCTCAGCCTCACTCACCCAGACCCATGAGATCATAATCCCTGCATGTGGGCCCAGCACTCTGCGTTCTAGCAAGGCTTCCAGGGGCTTCGGATGCTCACTGGAGTTTGAGAGCCACTGCTGTAGCCCAAGCGTGACAGACACCCCCCTGTCATAGCTGGGTCACCTAAGTAGCACTTTCCTGAAGGCAGAAGTTCCCAAAGCGTATCCTCTTTTATTAGAATAGTTGTGCAAGAAAAGGGATTAGTTGGAAAATATGGGGTAAATCAAACAGTTTTCGCTACCAAAGAACTTTTCAGAGCCTTTATTATGTGGATCTGCATTTTTATTCTATAAGGGAGAGAGAGGATTTGCAGTATTTTCCCACTTAATTTGATTATATGACCTCCCTTTCTATGGAGCGTCCCACTAAAATCATTCATGTGCCGTGGAATGCTCTTTGGAAAATGATGGTTTACTAGAGGAAAACAAGAGGGACATGAGAGGCAATCACATGAATATCCAATTTGGTGGATTCTCCATGGGCCCCAGGCCCTGTTTCACTCCAGGCACTATGCATTCACTTATGGGTTTCATTAACTTAACACTCACTGAGCACCTCCTATGTGTGCCAGTACTGTGCTAGGTTTTAGAGATCCAAACTTGATTAATAAACATATCACAGCTAAATAGAACTCATGGTGGTGAGCTCTGGGATAGAAGGAAACACAGGTTGGCGTGGGAGCATGGAGAAGCAGCCCACACTCAACCTGGAGGCTTTCATCCTGCTGCATGATCACCTGTGTCCCTGTTACTGCCTCCCACCCCCACTGGACTTCCTGTTCACAGATCAGGCAACTTTGTGGTGCGGCACACGAATCCCTAATGTTTGCATAGCAGAGAGATCTTACAGACATCATTGGTTCAGCCTTCGTAGCAACCCCGTGGAGTGTATTCATTTTCTATGGCTGCTGCTACAAGTTACCCCAAATTTAGTGGCTTGAAACAACACAGATTAGGCGGGGTGTAGTGGCTCATGCCTGTAATCCCAGCACTTTGGGAGGCCGAGGTGAATGTATCCCCTGAGGTCAGGAGTTCGAGAACACCCTGACCAACATGGTGAAACCCCGTCTCTACTAAAAATAAAAAATTAGCAGGGTGTGGTGGCATATGCCTGTAATCTCAGCTACTTGGGAGGCTGAGGCAGGAGAATTGCTTGAACCCGGGAGGCAGAGGTTGCAGTGAGCCAAGATTGTGCCGTTGCACTCCAGCCTGGGCAACAAGAGTGAAACTCTGTATCAAAAAAACAAAACAGATTTATTATCTTACGTTTCTGAAGATCAGAGTCTGACATGGGTTTCTTTGGGCAAAAATCAAGGTGTCAGCCGGGCTACAGGCCTTTCTGGAGGCTCTGGGGGAGACTCCTCTTCCTTGCTTTTTCCACCTTCCAGAGGCTGCCCGCATCCTTTCCTCACTGCCACTGCCCTCTATCCTCATAGCCAGCAACAGTGCATTTCTCTGTCCCTTTCTTCTGTTGCCACATCTTTTTTTTCTTTTTCTTCTTTTCATATAAGATGGAGTCTTGCCCTGTCACCCAGGCTGGAGTGCAGTGGTGCAATCATGGCTCACTGCAACCTCTGCCTCCCAGGTTCAAGCAATTCACCTGCCACAGCCTCCCAAGTAGCTGGGATTACAGGTGCCCGCAAACACACCCGGCTAATTTTTGTATTTTTGGTACAAATGGGGTTTCGCCATGCTGGCCAGGTTCTGACCAACTCTTTCTAAGGCTCCTGTGATTACATTGGGTCCACCTGGAAAACCCAGGCTATGCTTCCTATTTTAAGGTCAGCTGAGCAGCAACCTTAATTCCACCTGTAACCTTAATTCCTTGTTCCCATGTAATATAACATATTCACAGGTTCTGGGGATCAGGACACGGACATCCTTGGGGTCACAGTTCTGCCTCCACAGAGAGGTAGGACAGAGTCATTATCCTTGGTTTACACCTGAGGACATTGGAGTTCCAAGAGGTGACAGCACGTGTGAAGGATTACTGGAACTTAAACCTGGATCTCCTGGCTAAAAGTCCTGTGGGATTTTCCCACCTCAATAGTGTTTTGCTATTAACTGTCATCATTACAGCTAAAATTGTAATTACAGATTCTTGTAACTAAGTAGAAATACAAAGGCCCATGAAGCCAGTGAAGGAAACATGATCCCCGAAGCTCTCTTATTAATGATCAAGTAGCTATTTCCTTTTTCCTGTTTCATTTAATGCATACCATGATTATACTTTTATCATAAAAACAAATTTAAAAAGCCACATTACTGAATGTGTTGCACATCAATGACAATTGTTTATATATATGTGTTTTCCTCCTAAAAGGAGACCAATGGTGCAATATGATAAACCATATGCCTCTAGGTAGATATTATTTGTCAATTTTTCATTTTACTCTCTTCTGCACCATATCTACAGACCAGTGATCCCAGGCCTGCTTTTGTGACACCCCATTGTGTCAGAGGGGGTTACGAAATTCTCAAAGCAAATTTAATTTACTTTCATGTTCAAAGTAAGTATATGCAATGCCCTGCTTTTAGAAGTGGAAGTTGTTGTAAAACCAAACAATGGTAGGCTGATAGAACGCCAGAAACATTGGCAAATCGCCTATGAACAAAGAATATATTGCACTTGAATACTGTTGCCAGGAAGGGGAACTTAGATTTATTGGGGGCCTTTGTCCCGGGGATGCTGGGTTACGTGTTTCCGCACATTAGCAGAAGTGGGGCGGGAGGCAAAAACAATTTCTAAGTTATTTCATTACTTAAGTAATGCAAATTGAATCAGGGGGGTGTATTAAAAAGTAGTGCTGGTTCTGGGACCTCCAGGCAGTCTGGATCATGTGAGGAGAGGGACCTTGGCAATAGAATGTACCACTACCAAGCCCAAGGCCTGGGGGCAGGACATGGAGGGGAGCAGCCCTGGCTTGCTCTTAGGATGCACCCTAATCCCAAGAGCATGAAACCAAGCTTGATAGAAAGTCCTAAAAAACAGATGGGCCAAGCTTGGTGGCACATGTCTGTAATCCTAGCACTTTGCGAGGCCAAGGCAGAAGGATTGCTTGGGCCCCAGAAGACCAGCCTGGGCAACAGAGTGAGACCCTGTCTCTAACACAAACAGAAAATGGAAAACAAAAATGAAAACCCCCAAGTCCTCAGAAGATAGCTTCTGTGCTGGGTTCTTGCTTAGTCACGTACTATTTATCTTCCCTTCATTTAACCTCGGTGAGCCTCAGTTTTCTGATGAATGAAATTGGTATAACACCACTTTGCAGTTTTGGTGAAGGTTAGTAACATATGATGTGAAATTACTTTGTAAATGAGAAGGCCATACACATACCAGGGGCCATGGTACCCAGGGGGTGACCCTGCGTCCACTGCGTGCCCTCCCTGGCTCCCCTACCTCATGGCCTGAGGGCACTCCAGATACAAGGGGCTAAAAGTTTCTCTTTTCCGTTCTTAAATCTGACTTCACATAAAACACAGTGATTAGTGACAGAAAGGGAAAATAAAGCCGAATTTAAATAATTCATGGGAAACGTGCTGCAGGCAGTACTGGAACTTTGTCATCTGTGTTATTATAGAGGCAGTGGAGTGCCGCCCTGAGGAGTTTGATTTCGGAGACATTGCCTGGCTGGGCTATATTTAGGTATGAGCCTTAAATAGATTTCTTAACCTCTCTGTGCCACAGTTTTCTCATCTGTGAAATGGGGAAATAATAGGATCTATCTCAAGAGGCTTGTGAGAATTAAATTAATACATGAAAAGTGACTTAGAGTTGTCCCTGGAAACTCAGAAGTGTGTAATTGTTAGCTTTTATTTTTATTATGATAGAACCTTTTCCAAGAATTTTGTATCAGAAACTAGAGTCATATATTTATGTTTTCCTTCCACTTCATAACTTTTTTGAGCTATACATTAAGAACCTTGCCTTTGAACTTTTGTAATGATATATGCATACAAACTCGATTACATAAATATCTGAGCTAAAGAATCCCCCCCAAAATTACAGGTGGACTTGTATAATGCTGCATGGATTTAGCAGTAAATTTATTCTTCACTTAGTGAAGAAATACATACATGTGTCTGAAGAACAGAAATGAAAATATATGGGAAAACTAAAATCCTTTAGATGTTTGTGTTTCTGATAATTCTGTCTGAGAGAAACAGAGAGGGATCCTGATATACGTGCACTCACTTGTTCTTTCTAATTCTGTCTGTAGATCTTAGAAATGCAAACGCTACGGTCACATTTGGAAAACAATTAAACATGTCAGTGTAGCAAAAAAAAAAAAAAGAGCTACACAGGAGCAAGTGGCTACCTGGTATTAGGCAGCTGCTCTTGTCTTTTTTTTTTTTTTTTGAGACAGTCTCACTCTGTTGCCCAGGCTGCAGTGCAGTGGTGTGATCTTGGCTCACTGCAGTCCCCGCCTCCTGGGTTCAAGCGATTTTCCCAGCCTCCTGACAGAAGGGTCTACGGCCGAATGCCACAACATCCGGCTCACTTTTGTATAATTTTTAGTAGAGACCGGGTTTCACCATGTTGGCCAGACTGGTGTTGATCTCCTGGCCTCAAGTGATCTGCCTGCCTTGGCCTCCCAAAGTGCTGGGATTACAGGCATGAGTCACTGTGCCTGGCCTCTTGTCTTAAATTCCCTAGTAATACAAAAATAACTCCTCATTAAGAAAAGCTCAAGAAGAGTTAAGGTTTGTCATCTTGGGATAGTAAAGAGATAGGTAAAATCAACATGTAGGCTTGAAGCATCTGTTTTGCAACCAGTATCCTCACATTGTTGAACTCATGTTGATGATGACTTTGGCATTTCACAAGTTGATATCAGCTGTGTCTACCCTTCCTGGAATTGCCCAGTTTCTGAAACAGAGGTAGGGAGGACTGTTGAGCCATCTTGGCTGCAAGGCTCAGTATAGGAACAGGAGACTACAGGGAAGTAGGGCCTGTGTGTCTTGGGTGCAAACCCATGACCTCATTCATTCACTCACTGGTTCATTTATTCCTTGCACAAATATTTATTGAGTGTGTAAATGTGTGAAGCTATAGTGATGGACAAGGCAAAACTCTTCCTTCCTCAAGATGACAACAGAGTCAATCCAGGAGACTGGAACCTATAGGTGTTATTATAGCAACAAATGCCTCCCTAGACTTAGTGATGAGGTAGAGAGGAGACACACAAACACAATAGAATTAAAGTGAGCAGAGGCAGGAGGAAGGATTCTTGGCACCATTTTTTTTCTCTGACCCAGAGCATCAGAGTTGGGGTAGAGTTGTGGGGAGGAAGAGGGAAAAGAAGGGGACCACTGAAGACTTCCTTTCCCTGAGCTTGTGTGGGGACAACGCTGTGCAGGCTGGCACTGGGCAGCCACATTGGTACTATGTGGTGGGCAGAGCTTCCATGAACTTTTCCCGCTGTGGTTACCTGAGGCTTGGGGAAGACTCACCTTCTTTCCTCCTCTGCTTTTTCTGCCTTTTTTTTTTTTTTTTTTTTTTTGAGATGGAGTTTCACTCTTTTGCTCAGGCTGGAGCGCAGGAGCGCAATCTCAGCTCACTGCAACCTCCACCTCCCGGGTTCAAGTGATTCTCCTGCCTCAGCCTCCCGAGTAGCTGGGGTTAACAGGCACTCACCACCACTCCCAACTAATTTTTTTATTTTTAGTAGAGACAGGGATTTGCCCTGTTGGCCAGGCTGATCTTGAACCCCTGACCTCAGGTGATCCACCCACCATGGCCTCCCATAGTGCTGGGATTACAGGCATGAATCAACACGCCGGCTGCTTTTTTCCTTTCTCATTTTTTTCTCCCTTTGGTTGTCTGTTTTCTCTCCTTCCATCCCCTTTTACTCTCTTTTGTCTTCTCTTTCTCATTTTTCTTCTTTGTTTCCTTTCTATTCTTTTATTATCTTATTTTTCCCTTTCTTTCTTTCTCTTCCTTTCATTTTTAAAAACCCCTTCTTCTCTTCATAATCTCTATTATCTCACTTTTTCCCTTGTTCCCCTTCTCACCCCCATTTTCCTTTCCTTCTAGTTTTTCCTCCTGGCCCCTCTCCTTCCTCACACAGTTGTGTTACTGCAGACAAATGTGCTTGTCAAAGGCCTGCAGGCCCCCTCCCTACCCATCTGTGTGCACATACATCTTTATCAAATTTGTAAGTTGGCCTTATTTCACACCTTGATGGTGTGCCGTAGCCCTGTGAGTTTAGGAATGGAGACCTTTAGACAGGTACAAAACCAAGATTGGGAAACGATGCTCTGAGTACTTTGGCTCCCTGAATTCAACAGAAATCTCCCTTTTCCAGTTCCTGCCTTTATAACTACCTCTGCATTCAACAAGGAGAGAACACGACAAGCTACGTCTCCACACTGGTCTACACACACAGAGGATGCTGGGTAATTTCGTGTTGTTGTTTTTTTTTTTAATCATGTTTTTCCAGTTATATAGTGAAGTCAATGCAAGAGGGTCAACTTGGTTTATGTTTTCTTCTGTTACTTGCTCTTTGACTTTGGCTAAAATATGGACTCTTCATCAGGGTTGGGAAAATACTTGTCCCCTCCTGGTTTTTGTGGGGCTATAAAGAAGTATCTACCTCTCAGGTCCAATCTCCAACAAGAAACAAACTGTGTACAAATGAGATTATTTTACGAGCTTATTTTATCAATCATACTAAGGATGCTTCTCTTGCAGTCTTTATGGGACCTTAGACTTCAGCACCACCTCTGTTTGGTGAATTTGAAAGTGACACACACTTCAAGTCAGAGGTTTCTTATGGAAATCTATTGGCACAGGCTGGAAGTCAGCTTCACGCTCAACTGAAATCCATTCTTCTGCCATCAGATAAGGAATACCAGACAGCTGCATGCTTAGGTCCCCACACTGCCCTCACTAGCATAAGACCTTGAACAACTTTTTCCACCTCAGTTTTTTCTTCCTAAAAAATGACTGTTAATAACCTACCACATGAGGTTGGTATGAGCATTTAATGAGAAAATAGCATTGAAGAGATGCCTGAGGCTGGGCCTGGTGGCTCATACCTGTAATCCCAGTACTTTGGGAGGCTGGGGCAGGAGGATTGCTTGAGCCCAGGAGTTTGAGACCAGCCAGGGCAACATAGTGAAAACCGCATCTCTATGAAAAATAAATAATAAAAAAAAGATGTCTGGGGTTAGCTGTCTGAAATTGATTGAAGCCACATTGTAGGATTTCTTATCTCAATAACTAAAGATACTGTTACCTTTAGTTACTAATTAGCTGTACCTATCATTATTAAAGGTCTTTAAAGCAGATTCTCCAAACACTTCCCATTCAACCTATTGTAACTCATAAGTGTATGGGTAAGAAATTAGCCCACGGAACTGACAATGCAACAAGTTTCTGCTACAATACTCAGAGTTTTTACTATGTCTTGTTTCCCTGAAGAATTGGAAAACTGTGTTGAAGTACAGATTTCTAAAATATTCCACATGTCTGGATGCTCCCCTGGGCATTCAGTGTCTAGTCACATATAATGTTAGAGATTTCCACAGCTCAGTTTAAGGTGACACTAACTTCTTTCAGAAAAGTACGTCTCAGCCTCCCACTTCTGCTTTCACCTGTGATGTCCAATATAACCGTGATGATTGACTTCAAGTCAAGACTCATCATCATTACTCCAGACCATGCACGTGAGGTGGGTGGAGAGGGTGAGGAATATCCCGGGTACTTTCGTGGAGCAGAACAGCAGAGGTGCTGGCCTAGGTGTTAAGGACTAGCCCTCCTGGGCTCACGTTTTAGGGTTCTCAGGCTCAAGCAAGTGCTTGTTCAATTTATAGAATTCCTTAAGATCAGCAAAATTATCAAGGGCTGGGTTTCTACAAAAACCTGGCCTTCTGTGCACAATTTAGTGATCTGATTAGACAGGGTACAGGATATCCAAACTTCTGCACATTTATGTTGCCCAGAGAGCTCAGTGATGGACTGAAAAAGGGCAGAAAGGTTCTTTGTGATTATGAGTAGTGTTTCACCGTGGTTCAGGGAATGAGAAACCTTAAAGGTGATTGACACGTAACTTGTGAAGATGCACTCACTACCTGCTCCAGTCGGCCAGATGTCCTCGGAGGTGACAGGCTTCCTAAGACTTTCTACAGCGTTAGGCCACCGCTCATTACAGCAAGTGTCATTGTTACTTCTTTTGCTGTAGATACTGTATGGAGTTTAAGACAGAGTCCTTGACTCCTCACTGTGCTCTGGAAAACCGGCCCTTGACTAGATGGATGCAGTATCTCCGAGAGGGATACACGGTGTGTGTGGATTGTCAGCCTCCAGCTATGAACTCTGTGAGCCTTCGTTGTTCCGGAGATGGCCTGGACTCCGATGGGTAAGGAGGGAAATTAACTGAAGTACTCTTCTTGTCACTCATTCTGAGAAACGTGTCCTCTCCATGTCTGGACAGCTGACCAGTATGTAACATATCAAGGGATGACTGGGAAGTCAAAACAGTAGGTGAGGAGGACCATCTTTCTGGCACTGCTAGGGGCCAGGGCTCCAGTTCCCACCATGGAACCCACAGGCCCTATACACCAGCAATGAATATGGATCCATTTGGATATTGGGGGCTGGGAGTGGTGGCTCATGCCTGTAATCCCAGCACTTTGGGAGGCTGAGGCGGGTGGATTACTTGAGCTCAGGAGTTGAGACCAGCCTGGGCAACATGGTAAAACCCCATGTCTACAAAAAATTAAAAATTAGCCCGGCACGGTGGTGCATGCCTGTAGTCTCAGCTACTGGGGAGGCTAGCTGGGAGGGTCACATGAGCCCCGGGAGGCGGAGGTTGCAGTGATCTGAGATCGCACCACTGGACTCTGGCATGGGTGATAGAGCCAGACTCCGTCTCCAAAAAAAAAAAAAAGGATATTGGAGTTTAGATCATATTCCCAAATGATCACCAAAAACCTGATCACTCCAACTCCAAAGTGGTGTTCTGAAGATCACTAGAATCAGAATCTCATGAGATGGAGATGTAAAATGTGCAGATTCCTGAACCTCATTTCCTACTAACTGAATCACTCTTTGGAGGTGGATTTTTTAATAATGTCTTAGGTCAGGATCCAGAAAACGTTTTCTGTAAAGGGCCAGAGAGTAGCTATTTTTGGCTTTGTGTGGTCTCTGTGACAACTCCTCAACTCTGACTTTGTAGCAGGAAAACAGTCACAGACACTATGCAAACCTTGGATTTGTGCTAACAAAACTTTATTTATGGACCCTAAAATTTGAATTTCATATAATTTTCATGTGTCACAAAATATCATTATTGTTTCAACACTTTAAAACATAAAAATTATTAAGTCACAGTCCAGACACAAAGAAGGGGTAGGCTGGCTTTGGCCTCTACAGGGTCCTAATTTGGGGACCCCTGCCCAGGTAATTCATACCCGCAGTGAAGTTTCAGAACTGTTGCTTGGTGGGGCTTCTTCATAAAACCCTGACTGAGACAGTGGTGGGGTCATTTCTGCAGTATAACAATCTTATAAAAATCTGTAGGTTTCTCTGAAAGAATTGACTCCAAAAACGTTTTACCGTCATGCACCTGTATCCCAATTCTGCACTTATTTAGTGTTTAAATTTGATAACACTATTCAAAACTAAAAGAAGAGTCAACTTCATGCTGGGCAACTATTGGGCAAAGACTAATTTAGGTCACACACAGATTATGGTTTTCAGTATGTCAGGTGAAACTGGTAGAAATACAGATTAAAACGTAAAATATGGGCCTTTCCAGTCAATTATTATTCCTGTAGAATGTTTTCATATTTAATAACTTGTATTTATGTTTATTAGTCACTAGAGCCTCATGGCCCCCACTGAGCACACCATATGAACAATAAAGTGGGCAAGGAATTTATATCAAATAGAAAATATTTACATAATATTTTTCTGAATACCTCATCCATGTTTTGATTTTAAATGAATTTATAATTTATTTTGTACCCATAAAGTATTTACACCCTGGCTGAGGTAGCAGTGACTTTAAAAATAATAATTTTAATCATCTGGCTTTGCTCTTTTCAGCTCTCTCATTGTTTTTTCATTATGAAATCAAAGAGTTGGAAAGCATTAAAAGAGATCATTTAGTTCAGACCCCCCAGTGTAAATACACATGGAACAGTCAGCCATTTTCCTTTATGCAGCACTTGTACTCAAATAGAGCAGGAAAAGCAAATACAGTAACCCCAAGTTACTCTGTCAACATGAGGGTGTCCTAAAGTAGCAATTAATTAAAACTTGCTTTGAGAGAAACTAAACAAGGGAAACTCTGTTTGTGATCATTAAAAAAAAAATGGGGGAACTGGGTGCAGTGGGTCATGTTTCTAATCCCAGCGTGAGCCAGGAGGCCAAGGCAGGAGGATCCCTTGCACCCCGGAGTTTGAGACCAGCTTGGCAACACAGTTAAACTCCATCTCTACAAATAATTTTTCTTTATAAAATTAGCCAGATGTGGTGGCATGCACCTGTGGACCCAGCCACCTTGGAGGCTGGGGTGGGATGACTGCTTGAGGCCAAGAGTTTGAGGCTGCAGTGAGCCATGATTGCACCACTGCACTGCAGCCTAAGCGGCAGAGGGATACCCTGTCTCAAAAAAAAAAAAAAAAAAAAAAAAAAAAAGGAAGGAAGGAGGAAGGAGGTAACACAGAGTTTTCTTTCTTTTTTTTTTTTTTTTTGAGACAGAGTCTTGCTCTGTCGCCCAGGCTGGGGTGCAGTGGCCGGATCTCAGCTCACTGCAAGCTCCGCCTCCCGGGTTTAGACCATTCTCCTGCCTCAGCCTCCCGAGTAGCTGGGACTACAGGCGCCCGCCACCTCGCCCGGCTAGTTTTTTGTATTTTTTAGTAGAGACGGGGTTTCACCGTGTTAGCCAGGATGGTCTCGATCTCCTGACCTCGTGATCCGCCCGTCTCGGCCTCCCAAAGTGCTGGGATTACAGGCTTGAGCCACCGCGCCCGGCCGGCACACAGAGTTTTCAAGTGCATTCCAAATAATTTTTTTTTTTTTTTTTTTTTTTTTTTGAGACAGGGTTTCACTCTGTCACCCAGGCTGAAGTGCAGCAGTGAGATCATGGCCTCCAACTCCTGGGCTCAAGCAATCCTCCTACCCCAGCCTCCTAAGACCATAGGCATGTGCCACCATGTCTGGCTAATTAAAACAAATATAGATATAAATTATATCTATATATATTATATATATAATTATAAATATATATATGTTTTTTTTGTAGAGACAGGGTCTCACTGTATTGCTCAGACTGTGATCAGTATTTTTTAACTTCGAGTTTTAATTCTGTAAATTAGACTTTTCTTTGGTATGCTTTTAGTATAACTAACATTTTTGAAATATCATTTCAGAAATCAGACTCTCCATTGGCAAGCAATTGGTAATCCTCGATGTCAAGGAACTTGGAAAAAAGTTCGGCGAGTAGACCAGTGTTCTTGTCCAGCTGTTCACAGTTTCATTTTTATATAGATGGTGATATAAATATTTCCAAATGCATTTGTAAATGTGCTAAATATTCTCAAGTCATGTTCAATGTTTCCTAAACCTTCAATTTTGGCCAGAGTCCCCAAACACATCATTGCCACACTCTGAAGTAGAGAAAGAAAAATTAGGGGCCAGTTCTCAAGGAACACAGGTCCTTTATTTTTATTTTAACTAAGTTGAAGACCCACTCAAAAAGCTCCTGTGGTTTTATGTTCTTGACCTTTCATCTGGAGTCCTCTCATTCAGCAGGTGGCGTGTGAGACATAGAATACATGTCTGTTTGCTAAAGTAAAATTACTGTAACTCAGTCCAATTATTGGTGATGGAAGTGTCATTTAAGGGGATCTATGTTTTGAATCTTGCAGTCTTTCTTTCTATTTTATAATCTTTTAAAAGCTTCTCCCTTTAAAAAATGTATACACGAATGCACACTCTACACATATATTCCCATATATTTAATATTCCATAAATTTTGAAATAATTTCAAGAAAATTATCACAAATAATTTTTCCACAGGGCAAATTATTTAAATTTTTAGTAAGCATTCTGTAATGAAAAACCAACAGCTATACTAAAAACATTTTTTGAAGAAGAATAAATTTTTTTTCGCATAAGTGAAAGGATCAAACACTCATTCTAGGTCAATGGGAGTTCTTTTAAATGTTATAATTTTCATGAAGAGAAATGTTGGTACCAGTGAATGAAACAATTGCTTTCATTCCGAAAATTCTACCACCATTTGCATCTAAGATTATTTCCAAGGCTTAAAGCCTGAAGCTGAATAAAATAATCTTTCAAGAGTCCAACTTCAAGTTTAGTTGATGTAAGCTCACTATTTTTTTCCTACCGCATGCATTTTCTAATGTTTGGGGTGGATGGCGTGTCGGTTATGGAAGGCATAGACGTCATTACAGATGCTATGATCTCACACATACACAAGGAAATGTTAGTCTCCTTATTTTATGATTGGAAAATCAATGACCTAGAGGCAAAATGGCATGTTTAAGGACCTGGGATGACAAGTCATTCTGCAGTCAGCCAAAGAGCCAAATTTGGACTCCTCATCCAGGACTCCATGAAAAGCCTGACTTTGCCAAACACTGCACTGGAAAAGCTAAGCCCCTTTCATTTTTGAAGTAAATTTTGAATTCAAGATATTTAGTTTAAAGAATTGAGTCTTGACATGTAAACTACATGAAATTCCTTTGGTTTCAATTGAATAATATTCACTAACAAATGATTTACTAAAATACATATTTCTTGGTCCTTATCATGTAATGACAGATTGACAACAGCAATAGGGATGGAAATTTCCCCAATAATTAATAACACCGAGAGTGGCAATATTTCTGACTATATTTTCATTTAATTATCAAAGTTGTTTTTGTGGAAAATTAAATTTTTCAGAAATTGGTAATAAAATATGTGAGTCCATCAAGGCTAGCAACTTTAAGTCAGTATTAACATTTTCATACTGTTTCTAACATTCATAAAGCTAGATTTTTGAGGCTATGTCCAGGTAATTTCCAATGTTACTTAAAATTTTTATACTAGTAAATAAACTGTTTGTTCACATTTATAGAAGCTCTATACTTGTTTGACTAGAAAATAACCCAAAATTTCTGGACTATGGTCAGAGAATGATAAAATTTCACCAAAAACAAAACAAAAAATCCTTCAGAATTGATAGGTATAGGTACAGCGACTACTAATAGCAGTGAAGCAATGGTGCATTTACAGTTCCGATATGTGTTATAACATTTAACATAATTGAGTTGTATAAAATAAATTTTTCACCTTATGCCTTTAATTTTTGGTGGATGACCAGTAATTGCTTTCTTATTGAAGTTAAATTTTTTGTCATTTCTATTCTTGAGAAAATTTTATGGGCTAGAAGAGTTAACTTAATGTTAACTAACAGTTTTGAAAAGCTTGTTATTAATTTTAGCAAAGCCCAAGGGAAATAGTTCAGAACTGAAACATGCAGTCCAAGTGATGAATGAAAAACCAAAAGTTTTTATTTCCAAAGTTAAAAATCAAAGTATAAAAGACCTCTTGGCACTCTTTTTTAATAAGTACCTTAGTCTTAGGGCCCTATCCCCAGGCACTCTAAAAAGATTTACGAACTCTAGAATCCCTTATTAGACTCATTTTCAAAAGTGCTTGCGGAAAAGAATTTCAACAAAAATAAATACAGCCACCAGAAAAGAAGCGGAAAGAAGCAAGGGATAAAGGCCATTTTTGAAAAGTGAAAAACAAGTGAAGGAAAAAAAGAACAGAAAAAGGAATGAGGTGAACTATAATCACAGTATTCTTTTTAGAGTTTTGCTTTAGTTTTTATTTGAGAATGTTACAATTAAGCATAAACCACAACAGCAATAATTTAAAGTTTTAGGTTCTCATCTGGCATAAACATTTCAGTTAGCTATCTTTTCTAGATATGCACAAAAATGATATTCGGTTCCTGCCCTCTAAGAATATTCTAGTGAAGGTTCATACAAACAACCACAGGTTGGCTTAGAAAACAAAGACCTGGGCCTTCTGAGGTCCGAGCGATCAGACAAAGAGCACCATGAGGGAGAAGGTCACACTCTAGGTCAGGGTGACAGATAGACACATGTTTACCCTCTCTCCTTCCTCAGATCCCACTGAAGAGACAGGGTTCACAGAAGAGAATAAGTCCATAGCAGATGAGAAGTGAGGTGGGCAGAATCAGCCCACAGATTTTGAATAATTTTTTTGAAAATTGAAAGCAAATGAGAACCTACTGATAGATGAACCAGAATAAAGGGGCCATACCCTTTAACACGGGTACACAAGAAGCTGGAATCAGAGGTGAGAGCCATTCTTGGTGGGGCGGTCCCACCAAGCACCAAAGGATGAATAAAAAGACTCTCAGCCCTAGAGACAAATTTGTGAACTTGAAAATGAAGGATAAAGAAAAGACCATAAAACCTTCCAGAGAGAGAACATCAGATTACCTGTAAAGGAACAGGAGTCCCCATGAAGACAGCACTCTTCTCATCAGCATGAGTGCATGCTTAACATCTAACAGAAGAAAGCCTCCAAGCTCTGAGGGAAAATGAACGTGAAACTAACATTTGATAGCAGCTATCACTAATAAAGTGTGAAAGCAACATGCAGACTTTTAAAGGCACAAGGATTGGAAGCTTTATTAAAATGTCCTAAGCAGGACATTCTTTTTTCTGGTTAAACATGGCAGGTTGGACACATGTATTTATGTGCCAATTCCCACTAAAATTACAGTTAAGGGATTTTCAAAGCCATCCCCCCACCAAAACAACAACAAAGCCCATATATAATGAGGAGGTCAAGAGAGAAAAAGCAGAAGAGATGGCCACAACATTTCAGGACCAGAAAAGATGGCTATTAAAATCGGAGGAGAAAGCCAAACACCTAGATCTACGGGTGAATTTGAGTAAGCAAGGTAATTTCTAGCACTCTGGAAAGGCTCTGGAACTGAAGGTTCCAGGTATTTTCCTTCAATGGAATGAATGGCTGATGGTTGGTCTAAGTCAGAGCCTTAGAAGCCCTCCCCCATGCTGTAGGTCAACAGCCTGACAGAAGGTTCAGTCTATGGAGGAGTTTGGATTGGAAACACCAGTCACAAAGACTGAGAATGAAGCCTGAGTGAAAGTCTATTCTGACTGGTGACCCCCGGTTCCCTTTTCCATGTGCTCTGAGAATACTGCAAGCAGGGATAGATATGCCCCTCCTTCACTCCCTCACTGCCATTCTCATCCCTACACACCAGTTTGTTAGATTCCTCTCTGAGGAAGTGGATTATCCAAGAGAAATGACAACAGGTGTTGACAGTTGGTGGTCCCCTAATGAAGGAGCCATGTCCCTGTCTAATCACTATACAGGCATATCGCTACCTGGATGTCTTTGTTCAGGCTGCTATATATTAAAAAAAAAAAAAATACCATAGATTGGGTGGTTTAAACAACAAACATTTATTTCTCACACCTCTGGAGGCAGGAAAGTCCAAGATGAAGGTACCAGTAGATCTGATAACCAGTGAGGGCCCTCTCCTTGGTTTGGAGATGGATGCCTTCTCGCTGTCTTCAGATAGCATGGAGAGAGACAGAGGGAGAGAAAGAGAAAGAGAAAGAGAGAGAAGAGAGAGAGATGGGACAGGAGGAAAGAGAAAGAGGAGAGTAAGCGGGGAAAGCTTTTTCATGTCCCTTCTTATAAGGGCACTAATTTTATCATCAGGGCTCTATCCTCATGACTTCATTACCTCCCAAAGGCCCATCTCCAAGTTCCATCATATTTGGGATAAAGGTTTGAACATACGAATTTTGCGGGGACACAACCATGCAGTCCATAACATTTGACATGTCCCATCAGTGCTCACAGAACTTGAATCAGCTTTTTAACTTTTTTAAAGTATTATTTATTTATTTAGAGATGGTAACTTGCTATGTTGTCCAGATTGGTCTGAAACTCCTGGACTCAAGTGATCCTCCCACCTCAGCCTCCTGAGTCACTGGATTATAGACATGAACCACCTCATCCGGCTTCAATCAACTTTTTTGTTCTTGTCCATAAATATAAATGGACAGCACAGGACAACCAGACATTTCAGAAAAACCACTAACAAGAGCAACCAAAATTAAACATGAAGAAACAAGAAATATAACAAAACTCAGAGTAAATAAATCAGAGTAAATGATCACTACCAGGAATGAAGAGATGACATGATAAATCATAGAATAAGGACAGGATGCTCTAAAAAGGGAATATTTAAAGCTCTTGAAGATTAAAAAGTGTAATAGTCATATATAAATGTTATGAAAATTTATAACATAAAGCTTAATGCCATTTTCCCCAGAAGGTAAACAAATTACAGACACAGAAATTAGGAGATAATATATGAGGACATCTGAGAATCAGTCAAAGAGATATAAAACCTGAATAATGGGAGCACGTCAAAGTCTACTGAGTGACAGTCTCCTTACTTTACAAAGAAAGGCTGGCCCAGTACAGTGGCTCACACCTATAATCCCAGCACATTGGGAGGCCAAAGTGGGTGGATCACTTGAGCCCAGGAATTTGAGACCAACCAGCCTGGGCAACATGGCGAGGCCTGTTTCTATAAAAGTTTTTTTTTTAATTTTTTTCTTTTTATTTTTATACTTTAGTATAAAATTAGTATATATAATATACTAATTTATACTTTTTAAGTTCTAGGGTACATGTACACAACATGCAGATTTGTTACATATGTATACATGTGCCATGTTGATTTGCTGCACCCATTAACTCATCATTTACATTAGGTATTTTTCCTAATGCTATCCCTCCATTGCCTCACCCAACAACAGGCCCTGGTGTGTGATGTTCCCCAACTTGGGTACAAGTGTTCTCATTGTTCAGTTCCCACCTATGAGTGAGAACATGTAGTGTTTGGTTTACTGTCCTTGAGACAGTTTGCTCAGAATGATGGTTTCCAGCTTCATCCATGTTCCTACAAAGACATGAACTCATCCTTTTTTATGACTGCATAGTATTCCATGGTGTATATGTGCCACATTTTCTTAATCCAGTCTATCATTGACAGACATTTGGGTTGGTTCCAAGTCTTTGCTATTGTGAATAGTGCTGCAATAAACATACATGTGCATGTGTCTTTATAGTAGCATGATTTGTAATCCTTTGGGTATATACCCAGTAATGGGATCACTGGGTCAAATGGTATTTCTAGTTTTAGATCCTTGAGGAATTGCCACACTGTCTTCCACAATGGTTGAACTAGTTTACACTCCCACCAACAGTGCAAAAGTGTTCCTATTTCTCCACATCCTCTCCAGCATATGTTGTTTCCTGACTTTTTAATGATTGCCATTCTAACTGGTGTGAGATGCTATCTCATTGTGATTTTGATTAGCATTTATGATGACCAGTGATGAGCATTTTTTCATGTGTCTGTTGGCTGCATAAATGTCTTCTTTTGGGAAGTGCCTGTTCATATCCTTTGCCCACTTTTTGATGGGTTGTTTGATTTTTTTTTTTTTTTGTAAACTTGTTTAAGTTCTTTGTAGATTCTGGATATTAGCCCTTTGTCAGATGGGTAGATTACAAAAATTTTCTCCTATTCTGTAGGTTGCCTGTTCACTCTGATGGTAGTTTCTTTTGCTGTGCAGAAGCTCTTTAGTTTAATTAGATCCCATTTGTCTATTTTGGCTCTTGTTGCCATTGCTTTTAGTGTTTATTCCTGAAGTACTTGCCCATGCCTATGTCCTGACTGGTATTGCCTAGGTTTTTTTCTAGGGTTTTTATGGTTTCAGATCTAACATTTAAGTCTTAATCCATTTTGAATTAATTTTCGTATAAGGTGTAAGGAAGGGATCCAGTTTCAGCTTTCTACATATGGCTAGCCAGTTTCCCCAGCACCATTTATTAAATAGGGAATCATTTCCCCATTGCTTTTGTCAGATTTGTCACAGATCACATGGTTGTAGATGTGTGGTGTTATTTCTGAGGCCTCTGTTCTGTTCCATTGATTTGTATCTCTGTTTTGGTACCAGTACCATGCTGTTTTGTTTACTGTAGCCTTGTAGTATAGTTTGAAGTCAGGTAGCTTGATGCCTCCAGCTTTGTTCTTTTGACTTAGGATTGTCTTGGCAATGCGGGCTCTTTTTTGGATCCATATGAACTTTAAAGTAGTTTTTTCCAATTCTGTGAAGAAAGCCATTGGTAGCTTGATGTGGATGGCATTGAATCTATAAATTACCTTGGGCAGTATGGCCATTTTCACAATATTGATTCTTTCTATCCATGAGCATGGAATGTTTTTCCATTTGTTTGTGTCTTCTTTTATTTCACTGAGCAGTGGTTTGAGTTTCCCCTTGAAGAGGTCCTTCACAGCCCTTGTAAGTTGGATTCCTAGGTATTTTATTCTCTTTGTTGCAATTGTGAATGGGAGTTCACTCATGATTTGGCTCTCTGTTTGTCTGTTACTGATGTATAGGGATGCTTGTGATTTTTGCACATTAATTTCGTATCCTGAGACTTGGCTGAAGTTGCTCATCAGCTTAAGGAGATTTTGGCCTGAGACAGTGGGGTTTTCTAAATATACAATCATGTCATCTGCAATCAGGGACAATTTGATTTCTTCTATTCCTAACTGAATACCTTTTATTTCTTTCTCTTGCCTGATTGCCCTGGCCAGAACTTCCAACAGTATGTTGAATAGGAGTGGTGAGAGAGGGCATCCCTGTCTTGTGCCAGTTTTCAAAGGGAATGCTTCCAGATTTTGCCCATTCAGTATGATATTGGCTGTGGGTTTGTCATAAAGAGCTCTTATTATTTTGAGATATTTTCCATCAATCCTAGTTTATTGAGAGTTTTTAGCATGAAGGGCTGTTGAATGTTGTCGAAGGCCTTTTCTGCATCTATTGAGATAATCAAGTGGTTTTCATCTTTGGTTCTGTTTATGTAATGGATTATGTTTATTGATTTGTGTATGTTGAACCAGCCTTGCATCCCAGGGATGAAGCCCACTTGATCGTGGTGGATAAGCTTTTTGATGTGCTGCTGGATTCAGTTTGCCAGTATTTTACTGAGGATTTTTGCATTGATGTTCTTCAGGGATATTGGTCTAAAATTCTCTTTTTTTGTTGTGTCTCTGCTCGGCTTTGGTATGAGGATGATGCTAGCTTCATAAAATGAATTAGAGAGGATTCCCTCTTTTTCTGTTGATTGGAATAGTTTCAGAAGGAATGGTACCAGCTCCTCTTTGTACCTCTGGTAGAATTCAGCTGTGAATCCATCTGGTCCTGGACTTTTTTTGGTTGGTAGGCTATTAATTATTGCCTCAATTTCAGAGCCTGTTATTGGTCTATTCACGGATTCAACTTCTTCCTGGTTTAGTCTTGGGAGGGTGTATGTGACCAGGAATTTATCCATTTCTTCTAGATTTTCTAGTTCATTTGTGTAGAGGTGTTTATAGTATCCTCCGATGGTAGTTTGTGTTTCTGTGGGTTCAGTGGTGATATCCCCTTTATCACTTTTTATTGCATCTATTAGATTCTTCTCTCTTTTCTTCTTTATTAGTCTTGCTAGCGGTCTATCAATTTTGTTGATCTTTTCAAAAAACCAGCTCCTGGATTCATCGATTTTTTGAAGGATTTTTGTGTCTCTATCTCCTTCAGTTCTGCTCTGATCTTAGTTATTTCTTGCCTTCTCCTAGCTTTTGAGTTTATTTGCTCTTGCTTCTCTAGTTCTTTTAATTGTGATGTTAGGGTGTCGATTTTAGATCTTTTCAGCTTTCTCTTGTGGGCATTTAGTGCTATAAATTTCCCTCTACACACTGCTTTAAATGTGTCCCAGAGATTCTGGTACGTTGTGTCTTTGTTCTCATTGGTTTCGAAGAACATCTTTATTTCTGACTTCATTTAGTTATTTACCTTGTAGTCATTCAGGAGCAGGTTGTTCAGTTTCCACGTAGTTGTGCAGTTTTGAGTGAGTTTCTTAATCCTGAGTTCTAGTTTGATTGCACTGTGGTCTGAGAGACAGTTTGTTGTGATTTCTGTTCTTTTACATTTGCTGAGGAGTGCTTTACTTCCAACTATGTGATCAATTTTGGAATAAGTGCGATGTGGTGCCAAGAAGAATGTATGTTCTGTTGATTTGGGGTGGAGAGTTCTGTAGATGTCTATTAGGTCCACTTGGTGCAGAGCTGAGTTCAAGTCCTGGATATCCTTGTTAACTTTCTGTCTCGTTCATCTGTCTAATATTGACAGTGGGGTGTTAAAGTCTCCCATTATTGTGTGGGAGTCTAAGTCTCTTTGTAGGTCTCTGGGAAGTTGCTTTATGAATCTGGGTGCTCCTGTATTGGGTGCATATATATTTAGGATAGTTAGCTCTTCTTGTTGAATTGATCCCTTTACCATTATGTAATGGCCTTCTTTATCTCTTTTGATCTTTGTTGGTTTAAAGTCTGTTTTATCAGAGAGTAGGATTGCAACCCCTGCTTTTTTTTTGCTTTCCATTTGCTTGGTAGATCTTCCTTCATCCCTTTATTTTGAGCCTATGTGTGTCTCTGCATGAGAGATGGGACTCTTGAATACAGCACACTGATGGGTCTTGACTCTTTATCCAATTTGCCAGTCTATGTCTTTTAATTGGGGCATTTAGCCCATTTACATTTAAGGTTAGTATTGTTATGTGTGAATTTGATCCTGTCATTATGATGTTAGCTGGTTATTTTGCCCATTAGTTGATGCGGTTTCTTCCTAGCATCGATGGTTTTTACAATTTGGCATTTTTTGCAGTGGCTGGTACCAGTTGTTCCTTTCCATGTTTAGTGCTTCCTTCAGGAGCTCTTGTAAGGTGGTGACAAAATCTCTCAGCATTTGCTTGTCTGTAAAGGATTTTATTTCTCCTTCACTTATGAAGCTTAGTTTGGCTGGATATGAAATTCTGGGTTGAAAATTCTTTTCTGGCCGGGTGCAGTGGCTCACGCCTATAATCCCAGCACTTTGGGAGGCCAAGGTGGGCAGATCACGAGTTCAGGAGATTGAGACCATCCTGGCTAACATGGTGAAACCCCGTCTCTCCTAAAAATACAAAAAATAAGCCGGGCGTGGTGGCAGGTGCCTGTAGTCCCAGCTACTCAGGAGGCTGAGGCAGGAAAATGGCATGAACTTGAGAGGCAGAGCTTGCAGTGAGCCAAGATCGTGCCACTGCACTCCAACCCTTGTGACAGAGCAAGACTCCATCTCAAAAAGAAAAAAAAAAAAAAAGGAAATTCTTTTCTTTAAGAATGTTGAATATTGGCCCCCACATTCTTCTGGCTTGTAGAGATCATTCTTCTGCCACGAGATCTGCTGTTAGTCTGATGGGCTTCCCTTTGTGGGAAACCCAACCTTTCTCTCTGGCTGCCCTTAACATTTTTTCCTTCATTTCAACCTTGGTGAATCTGACCATTATGTGTCTTGGGGTTGCTCTTTTCGAGGGGTATCTTTGTGGTGGTCTCGGTATTTCCAAATTTGAATGTTGGCCTGCCTTGCTAGGTTGGGGAAGTTCTCCTAAATAATATCCTGAAGAGTGTTTTCCAACTTGGTTCCATTCTCCCTGTCACTTTCAGGTACACCAATCAAACATAGATTTGGTCTTTTCACATAGTCCCATATTTCTTGGAGGCTTTGTTCATTTCTTTTTACTCTTTTTTTTCTCTAAACTTCTTGCTATATTTCATTAGTTTGATCTTCAGTCACTGATACCCTTTCTTCCACTTGCTCGAATTGGCTATTGAAGCTTGTGCCTGTGTCATGTAGTTCTTGTGTCATGGTTTTCAGCTCCATCAAGTCATTTAAGATCTTCTCTATGCTGTTTATTCTAGTTTTCCATTCATCTAATCTTTTTTCAAGGTTTTTAGCTTCCTTGTGATGGGTTCGAACATCCTCCTTTAGCTTGGAGAAGTTTGTTATTACTGAACTTCTGAAGCCTACTTCTGTCAACTTGTCAAAGTCATTTTCTGTCCAGCTTTGTTCCATTGCTGGTGAGGAGCTGCAATCCTTTGGAGGAGATGAAGCACTCTGGTTTTTAGAATTTTCGACTTTTCTGCTCTGGTTTCTCCCCATCTTCGTGGTTTTATCTGCCTTTGATCTTTGATGTTGGTGACCTACAGATGGGGTTTTGGTGTGGATGTCGTTTTTGTTGATGTTGATGCTATTCCTTTCTGTTTGTTAGTTTTCCTTCTAACAGTCAGGTCCCTCAGCTGCAGGTTTACTGGAGTTTGCTGGAGGTCCACTCCAGACTCTGTTTGCCTGGGTATTACCAGCAGAGGCTGCAGAACAGCAAATATTGCACAACAGCAGATATTGCTGCCTGATCCTTCCTCTGGAAGCTTCGTCCTAGAGAGGCACCCACCTGTATGAGGTGTCAGTTGGCCCCTACTGGGAGGTGTCTCCCAGTTAGGCTACACAGCAGTCAGGGACCCACTTGAGGAGGCGGTCTGTCCAGTTCTCAGAGCTCAAACACCATGCTGGGAGAACCACTGCTCTCTTCAGAGCTGTCAGACAGGGATGTTTAAGACTGCAGAGGTTTAGGCCAAGGTGGGCAGATCACGAGGTCAGGAGATCGAGACCATCCTGGCTAACACAATGAAACCCTGTCTCTAGTAAAAATGCAAAAAATTAGCCAGGTGTGGTGGCAGGCACCTGTAGTCCCAGCTACTTGGGAGGCTGAGGCAGGAGAATGGTGTGAACCCCGGAGGTGGAGCTGGCAGTGAGCCGAGATTGCACCACTGCATCCAGCCTGGGTGACAGAGTGAGACTCTTTGTCTCAAAAAAAAAAAAAAAAAGACTGCAGAGGTTTCTGCTGCCTTTGTTCAGCTATGCCCTGCATAGGCAGGCAGGCCTTGGTGAGCTGCAGTGGGCTCCACCCAGTTCGAGCTTCCCAGCCACTTTGTTTACCTACTCAAGCCTCAGCAATGGCAGACGCCCCTCCCCCAGCCAGGTTGCCACCTCGCAGTTTGATATGGGACTGCTGTGCTAGCAGTATGCAAGGCTCCATGGGCATGGGACTGACTGAGCCTGGTGCGGGATATAATCTCTTGGTGTGCCGTTTGCTAAGACCTTTGGAAAAGCCCAGTATTTGGGCAGCAGTTTCCTGATTTCCCAGGTACAGTCTGTCACAGCTTCCCTTGGCTACGAAAGGGAAATCCCCTGACTCCTTGCACTTCCCGGGTGAAGTGATGCCCCACACTGCTTCAGCTCACCCTCTGTGGGCTGCACCCACTGTCCAACCAGTCCCAATGAAATGAACCAGGTACCTCCGTTGGAAATGCAGAAATCACCCGTCTACTGCGTCAATCATGCTGGGAACTGCAGACCAGAGCTGTTCTATTTGGCCATCTTGGAATGGACCAAAAGTTTAAAAAATTAGCTGTGTGTGGTGGTGCATGCTTGTGGTCCCAGCTACTTGGGAGGCTGAGGCAGGAGGATCACTTGAGCCCAAGAGGTCAAGACTGCAGTGAACCGTAATTACATCACTGCACTCCAGCCTAGGTGACAGCACAAGATCTCAAGAAAAAAAAAAAAGGTTCACACCAAGGCATCTTACCATGAAATTCCAGATTATCAGACACCCAAGAATCTAAAATATTCCAGAGAGAAAAAAGTAGGTCATGTGCAAAAATCAGTAATTAGAATTGTATCAGAATATTTATGGCAAAGCAACATTTGAAACTATAAGACAACAGAGCAATGCCTTTAAAATTCAGAAAGAAAATGTTTTCCAAACTAAAATTCTATGTCCTATAAAATTATTATTCAAATGTAAGGCAGAATAAGGATATTTTCAGACATGCAAGATAGGAGTTTTCCATTCTCTGTGCTTTTTCTGTGAAGGTACAGGAGGAGGTGCTCTATCTAAACAGGAGTGTAAACCAAGCAAGAGGGTCCAGGTAATAAGGAACACAACCTGGGAGAGAATTGAGGATCCCCAGAGTGCAGACGAAGGGCAATGTAAGCGTGACAGCTTGCAGCAGGCCTGCAGAGCAGCCAGACTACCTGGGAGCAGGGGCAGGGACCGTTCCAAAAAAACAATGCAATCCGAAGGAGGGCCTACATCTTTCATTATGTTCTGAGATTTTCAATTTGGTTGGAGAATTTGGAGATGAGTAAGTGACATGTACATAGAAACTGCACAGCTCAGGTGTAAAGAACAATTACAGAGTTAACATAATATGAACACTTACAATTGATTCAACAAAAACTGGCATAAATGTGCTGAAGGAACTGGGGAGGAGAAGCACATGTGTGAGTGCAATGAGTGTATGTGAGGTGTGGCCACGCACAGCATCCCATATAGAAGAGGTCAATAAGATATTATCTCTGGCCAGGCATGGTAACTCACACTTGTAATCCCACCACTTTGGGAGGCTGAGGTAGGTGGATCGCTTGAGTCCAGGAGTTGGAGACCAGTCTGGGCAACATGGCAAAACCCTATCTCCTTAAAAACAAAACAAAACAAAACAAAAAAAATAGTCATGATGATGCATGACTGTGGTCCCAGCTACTCAGGAGGCTGAGGTGGGAGAATTGCTTGAGTTGGGGAGGCAGAGGTTGCAGTGAGCTGAGATTGCACCACTGCACTCCAGCCTGGGCAACAGAGCAAGACCCTGTCTCTAATAATAATAATAATAAACTGAAAAACAACAAACAGCAGTAAGTGCATGTTTTTAACAAATACAAAAATCAGTAACTAAGAGAAGAGCTAAAAGAGTTGAGAATGGTGGCTTATAGGAAGCACCAAAGGGTAGTGAAAGGGAAGAGTGTTTTGTATTTTAAGCCATGGAGAACCATTTCAGTTTTAAAATTGTGAACATGTACTACTTTCATAAAACTAGAAATAAAAGTTTCAGGATAAAACTGCAAATAAAAATATGATCAAAATATGAAGCTTAAATGTGGCATGATTTTGAGCTATTGAGGGGGGAAATAGAGAACATTTTGACACTTTAGTTGTATGAATTTTGTGATACGGGATTACATTTTTAATGAGTCAACCACACTTCTAGGAACTAATGTGAATAATATACTATATAATCGTAAAACAGGTTTATTGGTTTCCGATTTTTTAGAATCTACCCACACATAAAGCACAAAATATTTAATTATAATTAGTGGACAGACTGTGTTTGAATGGTGAAACCAAAACCAAACCAACCAACCAACCGCTTGACAATGAAATAGTCATAGCTAACAAAATGAGTGAGTGTGACATTGGGAATTGCTTTTCTCCATCTTACTTAGTAAAGCCAAGGAATTCTGTCTAAAGTCAATGGCATAAGAAAGAGTACCTTAAGCAAGTAAAAGGAGAATAATATTGAACAAAGCATGGGAGGTGCACGGGGAAGGAGGAGGAGTGAGTGTGAGGAAGCTAAACGTCTCATCTTCTTCTCAGGGAGTTACTGTAATAGGTTTCAAAATAAAAATAAAAATAAGAAAGCTGGGCATGGTGGCTCACACCTGTAATCCCAGCACTCAGGGAAGTCAAGGTGGGTGGACTGCTTGAGTCCAGGAGACAGAGGTTGCAGTGAATCATTGCACCACTGCACTCCAACCTGGATGACAGAGCAAGACCCTCTCTCAAAACAAAAAAAAACAAAAACAAAAACAGAAAAAAGAGAAAGAAGTAATCCAGAAATATAGAAAAGACTCTTTAAAAGGGAAGTCAAGGGAAGTTGACTGAGGTGTATTTTGCCTCTGTGCTTCTGTGCTTCATACACATATAGCATGTAGGGGTCACACTGTGCCATGATCGAGATGCCCCTGGGATGTGGTAAGTGTTAAACACATGTTTAACCTACTTCCTATTCAAAATTCCAAATATATAATACAGAGATCATTTTTCTTTTCAAAATTGCTCATCACAGGATTCCTTTGAATAACAGCTCATCAAAGTTGTTGTAACCACTTGGTAGAAGTAAAAAGGGCTGGGATGGCTGGGTGTGGTGGCTCATGCCTGTAATCCCAGCACTTTGGGAGGCTGAGGCTAGACGATGGCTTGAGGCCAGGAGTTCAAGACCAGCCTGGGCAACATGGCAAGATCCCGTCTCCACCAAAAATACAAAAAAATTAGCTGGGTGTGGTGGCAAGCATCTGTGGTCCCAGTTACTTGGGAGGCCGAGGAGGAGAATCACTTGAATCCAGGAGTCAGAGGTTGCAGTGAGCAGAGATTGTGTCACTGCACTCCAGCCTGGGTGACAGCATGAGACTCTGTCTCAAAAAGAACAAAAACAAAAAAAGAAAAGAAAGGCTTGGAGCTTGGGATAAGAGGAACATCAATCTGCTTGATGCCATGCCAACGGATCTATAACCAGACACAGAGGAAAAGCATCTCTGAAATAATGAAAAATACCCTTCTACTGTAGGTGCATTTGGGTGAATTCCCATACATTCTACTATCTGCTGCAGCTGCAGAGCTCCACGGGTATCGAGATCACAGGCCTGGGCTTATTTATAACAAGCGTATCAACATGTATAGAATAAAAGGGAAAAGAAGTCTACCTGAATAATGAAAAGTTTTAATTGTGGAGTATCAGCAAATAAAGTTCTGTCACTTACCAAATCAATTTTGGGCAAGTCAAAATAACTGAAGCTTGATTCCTTATCTATTACATGCAATTAATAATACCACTCTCCCTGTTACTACTACCATTCTGCTAATTAATAATACCATTCATCAAGGTTTTGCAAGAATTAAATGATATAATCCATGCAAAGCAAAACACTATACAAATTTGGGCTAAAACAGATGTGAGTCCCTTGAGGACTTAAACATGGAAAGGGAAAAATTAATATGTATCTCTTTAAATTATGACTTGTAGATACCATCAAAACATTGCAAAACTATTACTCTTTTCTTTTGAGAGTTGTAGGTCATATAAACCATTGCATTTCTTGAGTCAAACTGCCTTTTATTTTTTTTTTTGCTCTTTCAATATAGGATAGGTTTAAATGAAAACTTAGTGTCATTTTGACATATGACGGGGTGTGTGTGTGTGTTGGGGGGAGTAAGTTGAAAAAAATTAAAGCACTTTATGTGCCAGTTATCAATATAATGGCTCTCAGCTCCAAATCCACCCTTCTTTGCCCTGCTTTGTGATAGATGGACATGGGTGGACTCTAAACATCTGTTGACACAATGACCATTAAGCTTTACCAACAGAGGGCTTTGGAGGGTCTCTGGAGTGAAAGTGACAGGAAAACCGTTCCCTTCTAGTCCTAGTCCTGTCATTATTATTGGGGGTGGGGTGGGGGTGGAGCTACATGGATAGTTCCAGTTGTGCCCTCAGGCCACCTTTCCACCTTTCCACCCGGCCCCACCCTCCAGTTTTAATGGACTGTTGTTCCAGGTTAGCACCGCCTGTGCCCTCTGGCCAGTTTCTTCCCCAATGCGGACTGTGGTCCAGGGGTAGGAAGGTCCTCTTTGAAGAGGTCTGTTAGCTTTGGAGGAAAGGGGGTCCTTCTACACTTCTTCCATTATTGTCTTCTCTTCCTCAGCAAGGGGGCCAGAAGTCAAAGCCCAAGGACACATTGAGGTGGGAATAATTAAATGAGGACACTGAAAGACTATATTCTTAGGGGGAGATTGAACCAGAAGCCACTTCAAACCCTCCCTTAAGGCTCAAGGAACTGTGTGAACATTGAATGGGACTAAGAGGTCACTGGCAGTCAGCTATCCTGTCTATCTGAAGCCCAAATTCTTATCACTAGGCTGATCTTGGAAAACCAACCTGTTAATTTATAAGTGGTTCCAAACTCTAAAACTGGAAAAAAAAAAAAAAAAAAAAAAAAAAAAAAAAACAAGAGAATTAAAAGAAGTTCTCAGATTCAGAAGTAACTTAACTGCCTGCCAGAACAAGGTCCAACAAATTTGAAAGGAAGGAAACACACTCTAGATTCCACAGTAAAGGTCAGGAAACTATAACCTGTAGCTAAATCCAGCCTGTTTGTTGTTGTAAATATAGGTTTGTTGGAACACAGCCATACTCACTCATTTATATATTGCCTATGGCTAATTCGAGGCAGAGTACACAGACCATATGGCCCACGAAGCCTAATATCTGGCTCTTTACAGAAGTTTGCCATGCGCCTTCTGGCTTAGACCGTTAACATTTGATGTAACTATTGATGTGGTTGGATTTAGGTGTACCATTTTATTTCTTCTGTTTGTCCCTGTGATTTTGTTTCACTACTTTTTGTTTCTGGTTCATTAGTATTCCAAATAAAGTAATTTAGTATTCTATTGGCTGTCTATATTTTTGAAAAAATGCTTGCTCTAGGAATTATAATATTCATACCTAACTTTTCATAGTTGACCTTTGCTGTCGAGTTCTAGATTGTGTTTCCTTCCTTTAAAATTCATTGGACCTTGTTCTGGCAGGCAAGAGTTCATATTATTTCTAAAATCATACTTCATATGAAATGTAAAAGCCTAGCAGTCAGAAACTGGAAACAACTCTGAGACTAGGCATATATACGGACGATGGACAAGCTTCTGTGACAATAGAACTCTCACCCACGCCTTCTGCAGCAACCAGTCCTGGAAGCCAAACCACAATCTCCACAGCGATCCATTCAGAATGGTCAAGACTTACTCAGTTACTGTCATCATCCCTCTTCCAACTTGGGACCAATCAGAGAAAGCCAAATAGGTTCCCCAAAACAATCCTGTAAGACACCTGCGGCTAGCTGGTCAGCCTCCAGCTTCCTCATGCCAACACCCTCCAAGCAGAGCATTCCTGAACCTTGCCCCTTTTCCCCCCACTATAAACCTACCTGCCTTTGAGTCTGCTAAACACAAGAGATTGTGGCTAATTCCTTTGCTACAGCAAGCTCCAAATAAAAAGTCTGTTTTTCACATGTTTGGTCTTAATTTTTACTTCAAGTGCTCACCAACGGTGTAAATTATTGATAGAATCATGTAGTGGATTAGTGTAGAAATAAAAATAAACAAGCTACAGTTACAATTTGAATTGTACAAACATGCTGAGTGAAAGATGGCAAAGAATATGTACAGCATTTCACTTAATTTCCTTAACTGTCATGAGTTCAAAAGAACAAAATGTACTCTTTCACTTTGAAAGGTTGAAGCAGGAGGATTTCTTGAGGCCAGGAGTTAAAGACAAGCCCAGGCAACAAAGCAAGACCATGTCTCTATTTAAAAAAATAAAATAAAATAAAACATTAAAAATGATAATTCTCCCAGGCTTTGCAGATTGGTTCTGACTTGGGCATTCCTTCAGCGCTTAGCCAGGCCACCTAAATTCTGCTTTAGCTTCCACCTTCTGCTTCTGTGGAGCCTAACGATCAGTCAGAGGTGAAGGCCTAGAGTCCTCTCAGGTCTTTTCCAAAACTGTGCCCAGTGCTAGGCATGTGTGTGGCCTTCCAGAGGCCACTTAGTACAGACAAGGGCCCTTCTGAGCCTTCTCTCTCCCACATATCTTCCTCCCAGTTACTTCCTTCCCGAGGTTTTTCGTGTTTGCTGCCTGCCCCATTTGCTGTCCCCAGCCCCAGATGGCTGCAGGTAATGCTTCTGATAAGCACTGTGAGGCTGTTCTATTGTGGAGGGGGCAAAACAAAGGCAAACCTCTGAGCTGAACCTTCAGAACTGCCAGGCAGGTCAAAGCACACTCACATTTCTGTGAGAGCAAGATCTGTATTGCTTGCTCTGGCACCATCAAGATGCACTAGGAACACAGGACACTGTCCTCTCAGCTGTTGCCTGGCTGGGAGACAGGGCATGGTAGGTACGTAAGCAAAACCACAAAAACCCTTTTACCAAAGTTAAATAGCCTCTTCATTAAGCATTCCTCTGGTTGTTGTTATTAGATAGTAGAGATCCAAAAATTGATCTGAAGTTTTTGCTAGCAATGGTTGTTTCAGTGGCGGGACAGATCTTTGGAGCTCCCTCTTTTGCTATTTTTGGTGATGTCACTATATAAGATTTTAAAATGATTAACTTTTATAGAGGATAGGTTAGTGGCTGTCAGGATTTCAGGGAATGATGCAGGAAAGAGGTATGTATGCTTATAAAAGAGCAATGTGAGGGATCCTCATGGTGGTAGATATATGAACACAAGTGATAATACTGTTTAGATCTAAATACACAGAATACAAAACTGGGGAAATAAGATGAATGGATTGTATCAATATCAATATCCTGGTGGTGATACACTATAGTTTTACAAAATATTAATAGTTGGGAAAACAGGGCCAAGTGTACAAGAGATCTCTGTATTATGTCTTACAATTGCATGTGAATTTACATTATCTCAACAAAATTTCTGACTAAAAAGAATTCAGGGGCCAGGCTCAGGGGCTCATGCCAGTGATCCCAGCACCTTGGCGGGTTGAGGTGGACGGATCTGTTGAGCCCAGGAGTTTGTGACCAACCTGGGCAACATGGAGAAGCCCCATTTCTACAAAGAAATACAAAAATTAGCTGGGCGTGGTGGGACATGCCTGCAGTCCCAGCTACTTGGGAGGCCGAGGTAGGAGAATCACCTGAGCCTAGGAAATAGAGGCTGCAGTGAGCTGTGATTGTGCCACTGCACTACAGGCTGGGCAATTAAGTGAGACCCTGTCTCAAAACAAAACAAAACAAAACAAGGATTCAAAAAAGATTCAAACTGGAGAAGATGAGGTTTTAGGAATATATTACCCAACTTATTTCTTATAATTTCTCTTTTTTAGTATCCACAAGTTACGTGATAAAAATCTTATGTTTAAATAAATCTAAACTAGCTCTTCTAATAAGTAAAATTCAAAATAAGAAAGCACCATACTATAATTGATTCCGATCTTCTCTTCTAGTTGTATGTGAAATAACAGGGCATCTTACAATTAATGGCAACTTAGATTTGATGATTTATGGCAGGTGTTTGGAATGAGGTTGACTTAAGTCTATTTTGACTCATGATGCCAGCCTTGGCACTAATCAACAAAATGTCTCCAGTAAACAGTGACAGTATCTCTTGGTGTAACAAGATAAAGGAGAAAGGAGTCAGGAAGCATATGGTACTCATCCATGTTTCTGTTTATATATAGGATAACAAATTCAGGAACAATGGGAAAGTAATAATGAAACCTTAATAGGAAATACAATAGAGATTACGAAACACTACCATTTGATTTTTTATGCAAATACTTCAATATTCCAATATTTTTACTCACTTGCTAAATAAAGCACATAACTCAAAATGCTAAATAATTCTGTTTGTCTAAATCTTTTAAAGAATAAAATGGTGAAAAACCAAAATTGCTTAGTTAGGTATATATGACATTGTTTATTATCTATCATAGACATCAAGATGATCATAGTTAATACCAATTTAAGCTTTGCAGAATACTGTTTTAGGCCCAATATTGATATATTAAATGACGGTATCAGAGAATCTTGTATTTATGGCATTAGGTTATAAAGATCTATTCAAAACCATTTTTGTCAAAGTTTAAACACTGGAACAAAAGTCAAATTGTTTCTAAATGTGACACAAAATGATTCTTGCTAATAGTACAAATTTTGTACCATGGGTAATATTATTGTCTTTTTCTTTTTTAAAAAAATCATTTCCATTTTTCTTTTAGATTCAGGGAACACATGGGCAGGTTTGTTAGCTGGGTATACTGTATAATGCTGAGGTTTGGGGTACAGATGATCCTGTCACCCAGGTAGTGAGCAGAGTACCCAGTAGGTAGTTTTTCAGCTTTTCCTCCCGCTCCCCACCCTACCTCCCCAGTGTCTATTGTTCCCATGGGTCCTCAGGTATTACTATTTTCAAGTTTTTTTATTTACATAAAACTATTGAAAGCAAAAGTATGTCATGCTTATAGGTTACTTTGTACATTTATCATTCTATTAATAAACATCTTAAGTAATTAAGTAGTATATTAAGGTCATAAACCAAGTTGTTATCTCATATCAAAGGACTATTGTTACTCAATAATCTAGAAAATTCATTTTAGGCAGGACACGGTGGCTCACGTCTGTAATCTCAGCACTTTGGGAGGCTGAGGTGAGCGGATCATGAAGTCAGGAGTTCAAGACCATCCTGACTAGCATGGTGAAACCCTGTCTCTACTAAAAATACAAAAATTAGCTGGGCGTGGTGGTGTGTGCCTGTAATCCCAGCTACTCAGGAGGCTGAGGCAGGAGAATCGTTTGAACCTGGGAGGCAGAGGTTGCAGTGAGCTGAAATTGTGCCATTGCACTCCAGCCTGGGCGACAGAGACTCTGTCTTAAAAAAAAAAAAAGAAAATTCATTTTAATGGGTTATGTTACAGGGTTGAAGTCCGCCTAGAGACACAAAATAGGTTAACTGAAATTCTTTTTTTTTTTGGATCATGTTTTAGTTTTTTCATTGGAACAGGATTTGGGGGTGGGGATACTAAATGTGGCAGGATTCAACAAATTTACATTTTATCAAAATAAGGTTCTTAATACAATGATAGCATATGCTTTAACTCTTATAGCACAAACCCTCAAAGTTTTAAAATACATAAATGACACAAGTTTCAACAAAATGCAGTGATCAAAATACTTAACTGTCCTTTCATCAAGCTTTTACAAACACAATCAGTCTTCGCTGTCTGAGCAAATCAGTTTTAGTTTCTTCATGGTCCTCCATCTGTCTTTTAACATGACACTTGTCCGGTTGTTGAATTTATAATGCAGTAGTATTTTAGACCAGTTTCCCTCTCCATATTTCCTCACGCCAGATCTCAAATTCTTGTCTTCTTCCCAAAGCCATGCCTTTTGATAAAAAGTAAAACAGTTATTTACAGAAACAATTATTCAAAAAGAAAATACCTACTATAAATGCCAGTTTAAAAAAATCAAAATAATGCTTAGTTTCTTAAAGATGGAAGATTTCTCTAAACATTTCTTAGATTTTTTATAAGATTATACATTTATCATAACATTTTTAGGGGTCATTATTATTACCATTCATTTTATGTAAGCTCAGCTGCCCAAGATCAGATAGCTAGAAAGTGACAGCGCTACATGTCAACTCAATTTTTCTGACTTTAAGCCCACATTGTCTCTTAAAATGCTCTTCTACAATTGTTAATAGTTGTATTTATTATCCTCCAAATCTCCAAATAGGCTTTGTGAATGTTTAGTACTTCACTAATGAACTCAGTGAAAACCCTGTTCTGCCTATGTTAGGGGAAGTATTACACACCCATATAAAACTCAAATCTTGTCTAAAATACTTTCAAAAACACAACTAACAAACTGATTAGGAACATTTAATTTTATGCTAAGAGAAAATTCCTAAACATTTTAAAAAATCAAATTTAATACTATACATAGAAAAATTACTGATACTTGGCATTTGCTACAGGGAACCAACTAATTATTCCTTCTGTTGGCATGCTGAAAGAGCAATATGACCATCTGCGTGATTATTTACTGTGTCTAGATTACAAGAAATTCTCCAGCACTTCACATTTTCCTTAAAAACCCTGTTCATCAACCCACACTCATTCAGATGGCTGCTAAGTGTTGGTGAGGATACGGATAAATTGGAACCTATGTGCACTGGTGGTGGGAAAGTAAAATTATAGCACCACTATGGAAAACAGTATGGCAGTTACCCAAAAAAATTTTAAAAGGACTACCATATGATCCAGCAATTCCACTCTGGGTATATATCTAAAACAGTCGAGAGCAGGGACCTGAAAATGTATTTGGTACATCCATGTTCATAGCAGCATTATTCACAATAGTTAAAATGTGGAAGCAACCCAACTGTCCATCAACTAATAAATGGATAAACAAAATTATATTATATTACATGTTTATATAATTCAGCCTTCAAAAGAAGTTCCGACGCATTCTAGAACATGGATAAACCTTGAGGACATTAGGTTAGACAGAAAAAGACAAATACTATGCTACCTCTGATATGAGGTGGCTAGAACAGTCCAACTCATACACAGAAAGTAGAATGATGGTGGCAAGGGGGCTGGGAGGATGGAAATGGAGTTACTGTTTATTGGGTACGGTTTCAGTTTTGTAAGAGGAAAACAGCTATTGATAGATGGTAGTGATGGTAGCATAATATGAATATATTTAAAGCTACCAAACTGTACATTTAAAAATAGTTAAAATGGCAAATGGTAAATTTTATATCATGTGTACTTCACTATAATCGAAGGAAAAAAAAATTCAGTTCAGTTGTCTGATGCAATATTAGAATTCAAGGTGACCTGAAGAAGACAAACATGACATGAGAACCATCTTGTGTATGACTCAGTACCAAAAAGTTGGCAGTGACCGTAACCAAACCCATGTAGAAGTTTGTTTGAGCTACCTTAAACCTGATCCCCTGTTCTTGCTATTCCTCTGCTCTGTGACTTAAATCCAAGATACCAACCTGGTCTCTTCTGTACCTGCTTTTGCTTTTGTTTGTCTGTGGCACACCTATCAGCAACTGTGCTGCTTACAAGTACATGGCTATTCAATCGCTAGACAAAGGTTGACAGCCTCCTATAACCATCTATTAATGCCTGACTCAGCCTTCACTCCTACAAAACCTCACTACACTGCTTGTCATTAACTGACAAAAACCAAGAGATGTATTAATAAATTTTTCATGTGTCAGGTGATTGATTAAAAGCACTTCAACAGTGGGTTATTAATCTTTGGGGTCATATAAATCTTGTAGATCTGGCCGGGTGCGGTGGCTCAAGCCTGTAATCCCAGCACTTTGGGAGGCCGAGACGGGCGGATCACGAGGTCAGGAGATCGAGACCATCCTGGCTAACCCGGTGAAACCCTGCCTCTACTAAAAAAAATACAAAAAACTAGCCGGGTGAGGTGGCGGGTGCCTGTAGTCCCAGCTACTCCGGAGGCTGAGGCAGGAGAATGGTGTAAACCTGGGAGGCGGAGCTTGCAGTGAGCTGAGATCCGGCCACTGCACTCCAGCCTGGGCGACAGAGCGAGACTCCGTCTCAAAAAAAAAAAAAAAAAAAAAAAAAAAAATCTTGTAGATCTACTCCACAGAAAAGTGTAGGTATCTAAAATTTTATATACAAATATGGGGGGCCACATAGACTCCCTTTAAAGAGCCTATCAACTCCATGGTCTCCAAGTTAAGAATTTTTTTCTTTCAAAAACTTGTCATATACATTATTCAGCTTTAAAAATTAGTTTGTGGTTTAGGCAAATTTCATACACATATACGGCATTGTTTTCTTGTTCTTATCTGAGCTGTAGTATTTTTAATAAGGTGCACAGATGACGTTTGATAGGACAATACAAAAGCCCCTTTCTTTCAAGAAATGACCAATGTTCTCTGAATCCTATTTGGGGTCCTGGGTGCAGTATATTTAGGCAGTATTTTCCAATGTATCATCTATAGCAAGGGTCAGCAAGCCACTGCCAAAACCCAGGCCAAGGCTGGTTTTCTACAGCCCTGGAGCTAAGAACCATTTTTAAATTTAAGTCATTTAAAAAATATATTTAAAATATGTAACAGAAACTATGTATGTGAAATATATGTAAAATAAATATATTAATAATATATTATAAATCTTGCTCTTTATAGAAAAATTTTGCTCACCCCTAACCTAGAGGAAAGTAGTAATGTTGTCAGTACAGATTAACTGAAAACTAACAGTGTTTAGCATTAAGTATTTTGTTTTTTTCTTCTATTGAAAAAGAGTAACTTTAGCTTGATATAATGTTACTTCATGGTTGATTGTGCCTTTATTATTTTGCTTGATTTAAATGTTTTCAGTCTTTGTTTAATTTTACCTGTGACTGAAAGAGTTTTGAAAACATCATACACAATAAGCTATCATCTGGCAAGTAAGGAAAGCTGTGATTTTTAAGTTTAGAGGTTCAAGTGGCCTAGTAGTCACTGGTACCAACTCCTACTTTCTATAGCTAGAGTTGAATGAGTGACACAACTAACCTATCAGTGTCAGATCAGAAAGAAAACATAAGGGCAGTACAATTTCATAAAGTCTACTACCATGCTTAAAACTTTCCATTTCCTCATTTTATACATTTAACTGATTGTACCAGATTCCACTGATAGTAATAGTTAGGGGAAGAGTTTAAGATGATGTATTTCTGGACATTAAACCCATACAAGTAATTTCCTTTGTTTTATTGTCATTTGTCTTTTATTTTCTAGAAAAATCAAATACAAAATCATAACAACTCCAGCCATGCCAATAGCCTGAAAAGATACAAAGAGCACGTAACAAATTAAAACACACCAATCTTTTTCTTTCCCGAGGCTAGAGATGATATAACTCAGATCTGAAAACTGTATATCCATTCTAAAGAACAAATAATGCTTTTTAATGCCTTAAAATGATACTACAAATAGTAAAAGAAAATACTGCTACAGTATTTCTCATTATATACTGTTTACGGAAAACAGTTTGAAAGGCATTTACTTTTCGTCTTTAATGGAATAAATTTATAAAAGGAGGGCTCTTTAATTCTGATAAGGAAGGAAGGAATATCTTTAACAGACCAATGTAGGAAAAAGAAAACTGTCCAAGTAGACATGGGCTATTGCCGTAAGTTTTTTTTTTTTAAAAACCTCAATACAAAATAAAATTAAGTCTATCACTTACCTTCTAAAACAAGTATTTTAACAAAAGGCCAACAGCAGAAAGCTAAAAAATAAAACCAGGCCCTTGTGATATCCACAGAATTCTTTTTTGGCATAGGAAAGGGTGATAGATATTATCACTGATTACGTGGTTGATACCTTACATTTTGTTTTGAATAGAAGAGAAACAACAGTTTTCTTCATATTTATCTGCAAATAACACCTCATTTGGAATGCCTGCTAGAAGAACTCCAGGGAAAGATCAGTTATATGTGTAAGGCAGAGACTTCTGGTTTCCAGTCTCACATATGAAGAGCTTGGAAATCATCACTCCAGTCCCCAGAAGAAAAAAACTGTTGAACAAACTGAAAATCAGTAACTCTTCTTAGATACATCAAAGAATGAATGTCACAGGGCAAACTGCTGCCCTGAAAACTAGAGAAAGAGAGAGGCAGACTGAGAGAATCACAAGAATTACTGGGGACAGAAAGGCCAGGAGCAGAAGCTCACAGCTGGAGCCAACACTGGTAGAAGCAATTAACTGTGACTGAGGAACTGATGGAGGCTTAGTGTGGATAAGCTTGAGAGTTAAAAACTCCAGGGGCCCAGTTTCAGAGGGACTCACAAAGTTTTGGGAGTTTTATCTCCAGGAGCCCTATCAGGTCTCAGGGTAAAGATCAGACAACAATTCTTTCCTGCTTCTGACAGCAGGAGGGGAAAGGTAGCCATTTAGAAATACTCCCTATTTAGAAATACTCCTCATTTCAAAATAAATGAGGAGAGCGTTCTGGTCTCCTTAACAAAATCCTTTCCTCAAGAGAAACTAATTTTGCCAGAACCTAACCCACTGAGGTTTTACAAGAACCTAACTTACCTGTGGAAATACTCAATTCCACCCCTCTCTAGCCTTCATGTCTCACCCAAGGGGTGGTGGGCTGAGAAGCACTTATGAAGGTCACAGTCTAGAACACAGGCTTACTAAAAGAAGGGAGACCTATGCACAGGACTCCAGAACGCTTCACCTCCCCTTACCTTACCACCACATCAGTCAGGATCCTGGGCATTATAGTTGAAAGAGCTCCTTCAGATTCTTATTAAAAAGCAGTCTCTAGGGAAACCCAGAGGCAAGAGAGACAAAAACAAGACACTAAAGGAAATTTTAGCCTTTGACACCTACAGCTACAGAAAACGATAACTCCCAGCCAGATAAACATAAAACCTCACATTAGGCCAGGTACGGTGGCTCACGCCTGTAATCCCAGCACTTTGGGAAGCCGAGGTGGGTGGATCACAAGGTCAGGAGATCGAGACCATCCTGCCTAACACAGTGAAACCCTGTCTCTACTAAAAATACAAAAAATTAGCCGAGTGTGGTGGTGGGCGCCTGCAGTCCCAGCTACGCGGGAGGCTGAGGCAGGAAAATGGCGTGAACCCGGGAGGCAGAGCTTGCAGTGAGCTGAGATCCTGCCACTGCACTCTAGCCTGGACGACAGAGTGAGACTCCATCTCAAAAAACAAACAAAAAAATAAAAAACTTCATATTAAAGGATCATTTATCTCATTTCCTTTTACCTGATATATCTAGCTATCAGCAAAATATTATAAGCATGCTAAAAAGCAAAAAACACAGTCTGAAGAGACAAAGGAAGCACCAGGACCACACTCAGATATGGCACAGATTTTGAAATTGTCAGACTTGGAATTTAAAATGATTATGATCAATATGTCAAAGGATTTAATGGAAAAAGTGGACAACATGCAAGAACAGATGGGTAAATGTAAATGGAGAGATGAAAACTCCAAGAAAAAACCAAAGGGAAATGCCAGAAATCAACAACATGGTAACAGAAATGAACAATGCCTCTGATGGGCTCATAAGTAGATTAAACACAGCTGAAGAAAGAATCAGTACATTTGAAGATATATTAATAGAAAGTTCTCAAACTGAAAAGAGAAAAAAGAATGAAAAAAGATAAAGGAATACCTAAGAACTGTGGGACAACTTTAAAAGGTGTAACATTTGGAATCATAATGGGAACACCAGAAGAAGGAAAGGAACAAAAGAAAGATTTGAAGTAATAATGGCTGAGAATTTTCCAAAACTAAAGACAGCCACCAAACTACAGATTCAGGAAGCTCAGAAAACACCAAGCAGGATAAATAAACAAACTATATACATGTACATCATATTCAAACTGCAAAAAAAATTCAGTACAAAACGTATGCATGACTGTGGTCGCACATGGTAGCATAAGGTTAGCATTTCCCTCTTCTCCTTTGGGAATTCACCCAAAAGCAACAAGAAATAAAATCCTGAAATAAAACTCTGAAAAAAGTAAGAGGCATTTACAACCTGAACCATAATGTAGGTAGAAAGGGTATACATAATCAGTGTAACTTAGGTGTATGAAAAAGCAACTTTGTCTACAGATCTCAGGAAACATGTGGTGTACGCTTTTCT